>NW_024429212.1:6694997-7282497 GCF_017639785.1 Mesocricetus auratus | reverse complement strand
AACAGCTGACACTGGACTGTGGGACTTGCCAGCTCAGTAAGCAAATTATCTTTTGGTACCCAAGATTCTTGCATCCAGCCCACTCATTTATTTGTTTTTTTTTCCCCCTGAAAAATGTAACTGTTAAGTACAGGCATTATTTGTTCATTCGCTTCTAATTTCTAATGATAACCAAAGCGACATTCAATTTAGAAGCTCGTATCAAAGCGATCAAATGCCTAAGTGCCCTTGTAATTAAATTTACTTTTTATCACACTCCGCTTAATTGCACATTGACTTTCTCTCGGAATCCTTGGGGCACACTCAGAGCAAGAGGGCCTGCCTGCCCAGGGAGTGGGTAGCCCTCTGCTCCATCTGCCCCGTGACTCCCTTACTTGGCTGTTCTGGGGGCACATGGGAAGGGCGGCATTGAAGTGATGCAGGGTTTGGTATGTCCCTGGAGATACTCAAGCTTTGGGATGCCTGGATTGTCCTTAACTGAGGAGGACTATCCTGTCATGATGAGTGCTAGGCCATGCCAAAAACTCCACCGGACTCAGAGATGCTCTAGTCTCGGGGAACTCCCATCTCAGAGAGGTCTGAAGTCAGTGGCTCCCCAGGCAGCATGAAAAGCTAAGGCCCGGAGATGAAGCCGCTGTGTCTGCTGGGAAAGGAGGCTGGGCAGGTGTGCTGCAGAGTGTGTAGGCACAGTGGTACCCAGCAGAGCCAGGGCTGAGTCAGATGGTTCCTCAAGGCCAAGGAAGGACTTCACATGTCACCCTGGTAACAATGGTGGACACGGGCACATTTTAGAAGTGGTTGCTACAAAGTGAGATTCAATTGATTTTAAAGCAACTCCTTGGGGGCAATTTAGGAAGTTAAGGTGGGGAAGACCCACAGTGGGAGTTATTTCTGGCTTCTGAATGAGCTTCTTAGAGTCTCGGTGGGCAAAGTCCATCCTTGGCTAAGCGCTGAAGCTTTCTCTTGTTCTAGGCTCTCAGGCAGACAGACGGACATGACATAGGCTTAGGTCAGACATAGGACAGCTTCCTCGGCAACCTGTTCTCTGGGAGCTGACATTAACCTAGGCAGAGCTCCCACAGAAGCACATGTGGTCTCTCCTCAGTAATGCTTTTTCCACGGATGAAAACCCCATTAAGTGGTCAGAAAAGCCACATAGAAGGATCAGTGTCTCTGATAACAACCCAGCGTGGGTCATTCATCTCAGAAGTTCAGCTTCATAGGCAGTATCACCTGTCATGCTGGATGCACAGAGTTTAGAGGGAGCCTGTAAACCCAGGCTAGCCCAAGGTCAGATGGTCGGGTTTAATCAATACTCTCCTATCTCCCACCACAATTCCTGGAAAAGTCTCCCTTCATAGAATCCAACTGCAACTCCAGGCATCATGAGAGCGTCCGGCTTCCATGTGGGGCTGGGATGAAGGCAGAGTCCCCTCTCCTAAGCCAAGGAATGAGAAGGACCACTCAGAGATGCCCGTGAATTCCCAAGGCCATTCACTTTCCCTGGAGCAGAAAGGAAGGTGGCCAGAGGAGCTGGGTTGAGTATGGTGTCGAGGGACATCGGTAGCTTCTGTAGGGAAGAGGTGTTGCGCATTGTGTTTGGAGTCTTGTGTTTGGAGTGGAGAGGGGCTGGTGAGCAGGCAGTTGGAGGGCTGGATTTCTGGGAGCAGAGGGTCTATGGAACCCATGGAGATGAAGATGGCATGGGTGCAAGCAGAGGTGGTGCTGCAGGGTCAGACCAGCTCTGATCTCATAGAGGGTGCAGCCAGCTTCAACTGACTGCACCCAGAGCAGAAGGGCACCCGGATAGGGGTGTGCGGTGGAAGTGATGTTCCAGGTCTCCACACACATCACAGGCACAGCTGGCTTGATTCGTGTGTGTGTGTGTGTGTGTGTGTGTGTGTGTCCGCCAAACTAGCATCTCCACACACATCACAGGCACAGCTGGCTTGATTCGTGTGTGTGTGTGTGTGTCCACCATACTCCTTTTCCAGCAACCAGTCACATAGGTGGGGGTTTTCTGAAGCATCTCTTTGTGTGGTCTTTTTCACTGTGCTCTTCCAGCGGTCTGTGTACAGCTCTGTTGAGATTCTGTGAATCTGCTCAAGCCTGGCTTGGTGCTTCCCCAGGTGAACAGGAACAAAAACTGCTCGGGCTCAGTTTTCTCACCTGTGAAATGTAGTCAGCACTTTCTCCCATGTGTTTAATGTCAATGCAAATAGGTAAGCATGAAGGAGAGAGTTGCTACCCTTGCCTGGTTATGCTCTGATGTCCCTGCGATGGTTCTCAGACTGACAGTGCCTTTATGAACCCAAGGAGAAGGGATATAAGGATAATAAATAGGCTCACTCGTATGTAAGTAATTAGGGGCAGAACCAAGATCAGGCTTTTAACTCCAGCCATCCAACCCCTCCTATTCCCATCTGTTCATCTATGACCATCTACCCATTCATCCACCCACTCATCCACCCACCTTCCCACTCACCCATCCATTGATTCACCTACCCACATCTCCTTCCATCTATCCATCAATATATTTACCCACCCACCCATCTATCCATCCATCCACTCATCCATCCATCCATCCATCCACCCATCCACCCATCCATCCATCCATCCATCCATCCACCCATCCATCCACCCATCCATCCATCCATCCATCCATCCATCCATCCATCCATCCATCCACCCATCCACCCATCCATCCATCCATCCATCCATCCATCCATCCATCCATCCATCCACCCATCCACCCATCCATCCATCCATCCATCCATCCATCCATCCATCCATCCACCCATCCACCCATCCATCCATCCTTCCATCCATCCACCCACCCACCAACCAACCCCCTCATCCATTAATCAACCCCCTTCTGATCATCCATATATGCTCTTTCCATCTGTACTTTGCTGGACACCCACTGGTGCTGCACATCGACACAGATGATTCCTAGAGGAAGTCCAGGGTTCCCAGGCTCATGATTGTCTCGGCTCAGCGTGGGAGGGTATGGAAACAGTCACACAGCTGTGGGTAGAAAGAATACCTGGTGAGGAGGAGGGCTTCTCATTGGCATGTCCTACACATCAGGAACAGTAACTTGAAAGATGTCTGGGTGTGAACCTGGCAGTGTTGGATTCTGAATCCTGTAGAGCCTCTTCATGCCTGCCTGGGAGTTGTTGGAGCAGACTCCATCCACTCTGCAGGCATTCTGCTCCACAGCCTGCCTTTTCACAGCCTTCGGGGTGTGTGTGAGTGTGTGTGTGTGTGTGTGTGTGGTGTGTGCACATGTGTGGTGTGTATGCATGCAAGTGTGTGCATGTGCGTGTGCGTGAGTGTGCATGTGTGTGTGCACGTGTGTGGTGTGTGTGCACACATTTGTGTGCATGCATATGCGTGTGCGTGTGTGTGTAGCTATGCTTCATCTGTGGTTCCAACTCTCGCTTCCTGCTGTGTTTGTTAAATACAGGTGTTTGAGATCTTCTGATTCAAGCACCTTGTTTGTGTCTGTAGTAATGAGGATGTGGCCCTACACATCTCTGTCTTTCTAATGACATTGAGTGATAGACAGCTTCCTGAGCATGTTGCATTTGGAAATCCCCCCCATACACACACAGTATTTCATAAGTAGACCAAAAGAGCATAGTTCTAATGAAAAGAGGGGGTACACAAATCACACGTAAACTAATAGGCATCTACTCCTTTAATTTCAACAAGGAACCTGTTTCCAAGGACAGCACTGGGTCTCTCTGTGGCAACTGAATCTCGGGGTCACAGGTGAGTCTTCTGGCTAGCCTGACCTTCAGACTAATCTGTGTATTGTTCCAGAAGCCTTTCTGGATGCCCGGATGCTGGCCTGAGACCTGCATCCCTTGCAAACTCGCCCTTGCCACCGGCTGCACTGGCTTCTGCCCAGACTCTCCCTGGTGCACACACACTGCCAGCCAAGGCTGCCAGGCCTTGTCTGAGCCGCAGCAGCTGACACGCATGCTCTCTGGGATTCCTTTTGCAGATTGACATTGAGACACCCTTACAGGATGTTCTTGTCTCTAACTTATCTGACCATGCGGACAAAAGTACAGCCCAGTGAGGGGTGACTCTGGTGACTTTCCTAAACCCACACAGGCCTCTGCTGCCTCCGAGAGCCAGAGTCCTCCTCCTCCACCCTACCCTGCTGTCCTCCAGCTGGTTGGTATTTACTTGTCTGTGGCTTCCGGGTGCTTGCAGAAGAATGAAAAGGCCCAGGAGATGGAAAGAGGTAACTCTTAGCACAGACATGTGACGATGCCCACACTTGATTTTTTTAATCCTAAATAAGATCGGCTAGTTAAATAACAATGCACTGTCTAAGAAGCAGCTTCCCCAACCTTTAGTTCCCTTTGCTTGTGTTTTTAATCCAGACCTCATCTTTGGGCTTACAACTTGCTTCTACTTCTGAGAGTGTGTGTCTAGAGCTGGTCGCTTCGTCCACCAAAGTAGTTCCAACTGAGTCCATAGCTTCCATGGTGAAGCTCTGCTTCTCGTAAACCCAACTCTAGATACTGTAAACCATCTCTCTCTCTCTCTCTTTTAGCTATTTTTGTCAACTTCTGTGAATTATACAGTCCACACAGATATTGAATTTTTAAAATTTATTTTCATTTTGTGTGTATACGTGCTTTGCCTGAATGAATGTCTGTGTATCTCAGGTACTGTGGAGGCCAGAAGAGGTCACTGGATCCCCTGGAACTGGAGTTACAGACAGTTTTGGGCCACTGGGAAACAGACCCAGGTCTTCTGTAAGAGCAGTCAGTACTCTTGGCCACTGATCCATCTCTTGAGCCCCCAGATATTAGGATTTTTAAAAACATTACTTTACCTCACACTGTTTTCTCCTTACTCTACATTTAGCATAGGCATCTTACGTAATAGCCACACAGTATAAAAGTTACCCATAGCAGGGCTGGAGAAATGGCTCAGGTTTAGAGCACTGGCTGCTCTTCCAGAAGTCCTGAGTTCAATGCCCAGCATCCACAACCATTTATAATGAGATCTGGTGTCCTCTTCTGGCATGCAGACAGAGCACTGTATACATAATAAATAAATAAGTCTTTAAAAAATTACCATAGCATTGTCTGCCAGTGTGTGTCTCTGGTCTGTCTCTCAGCATGAGGACCTCTGCTGCTCACATGCAGTCTGTCCTTGAGACCTTATCTTATCTCTGAGCCCCAGGGACGTCACTCATACTGTGGCCCCTGCCTTGCCCATGAGCCTCAGCATCTTTCCAGTTCTTCTGACTCTGGTTATGGTTCATGTACCCATCAGACCATTTACTTACTTATCTACCCATCTATCCATCCATCCATTCATCCATCTATCCATCCATCCACTCATCCATCCACTCATCCATTCATCTATCCACCCACCCACTCCCCATTATCCATCTACCCACCCACCAACCCATCCACCCACCCATCCATCCATCAATCCATCCTCCCACCCCTCCACCCCTCACCCACTCCCCATCCATCCATCCATCCACCCATCCATCCATCCACTCATCCATCCATTCATCCATCCACTCATCCATTCACCTATCCATCCACCCACTCCCCATTATCCATGTACCCACCCCACCAACCCATCCATCCATCCTCCCACCCCTCCACCCCTCACCCACTCCCCATCCATCCATCCATCCATCCATCCATCCATCCATCCACCCACTTCCCATCATCCATCCACACTCTTCCAAGCTATTCATCTGTCACTCCCACTGGTGCTATACACCCCTACATTCCTGGACCTCCTGCTGTGTCCCCACATCTTCTAAGTCCAGCCACTGGTACCATCTTAGTGTGTCCCTTCCTCTTATTTTCTCCCCACTAGGCAGACTTTATGCTTCAGTACAGGGACGCTTCTAAAGAGTCGATACATTCTGCCACTGCTCAGTCAAGGGTGTTCTGAACGTTACCTGCCATGATCTTGGGATCCCTTCTCCCATCCACTCCCATTCTCACTGTATCTCTGTCCATTGGGAGGATGCCCTAGGACTCCAGACTTCGAGCTTTTGGGGGCCTCTGCTGCCCTTGCTCCAGTGTGCAGAGGACTCATTCCTTGCCTGTGGCCCACCTGGTCCCTCCTCCCCCAGCCACGACAGACTCACAGCACTTGGCTCTACACCACCTGTGACCAGACCTCAGTAAATGGTGACTGAGGCTTTTGGTAACAGTGCCTGGCACTACCAAGCTTGACACATTTTCTGCAGTGGGAAAGCTTACTCTTCTCATCATACCTGTTTACCCCCCATCTCCCATCTTCACCGCCAGAGCCGCACTAACGACCCTGGCAAAGTGGTGAGGCCTCTGATGGGGAGCCTTGTGGTCCTGACCCTGCCCAGCACCGTTCTACTGTCCAGCCAGGCGCTTACTGTAAGCCTCTCAGGGCACTCGGAATGGGCCAGGAGTGCACAGTGTTATTGACTTGCGCTGGAACTCCCGTCGGACGTATTGATCTGGAAACTAAGTGTTGGTCAGGGTAAGCGGCAGTCAATACATCACCCCACAGTGCGGCATGTTTTGTGGTTTTCTTCACATCTGAGCGCCTTCATTAGTGATTCCTGAGGCACAGTGTGTCCTTGGGAGGCCACAGTGGGAGCGATCACTCCGTGCTAAGTACTCTCAAGGTGCTGCTATGCCTTCCCCGTCTCTGTGATAAAGCCTGTGCTTGGCTGGCAGGGTGTGAGCCTTGTCTGTCTGGTGTAAAGGAAAACGAGAAGCCCCACAATTTTAATGTTCAGGAAGTACAGCTAGGGACTGCAGAGTGTCGGCACTTGCCATTCAAGGAGGAGGCCTTGAGTTCGACCCCAGAACTCATGTGAAAAAGCTGTGCGTGATGGCAAGTGCTTGTGATCTCAGCTATGGGGAGGCAGAGGCAAGCAGGTCCCTTGGGCTCACCAGCCGGCCAGTCCACTCCAGTCAGTGAGTTCCAGGTCAGCGAGACACCCTGCAGGTCAGCACTGAGGAGTAACACCTGAGGTTGACCTCTGGTCTCTCTAGATGCGCACACGTACACATGCATGTGTACCGGCAAGGGTGTGTGTGTCTGCATATATAAACACGCATGCCAAACGCATACAGAAGGCCTGATCGCAGGGGAGACACACTGGGCACAGAGAACCCGGGCGACCCAGGGTGAGTGTCTGGTTATTTCGGGATCACATTGGCTGTACGTGAGGATGTTCAGTGACACCTGTGTGTTACTAGGCTGTGACGAACTGGCATGTGAGAAGCCAGAGAGGACAGGTTCACTGAGACCGCACAGCCTGTCGGGGATGGTGGCCTTGCAGAGCTCTCCCTATCAGCTATGCTGTGTCCTGGAGCTCGCCACTGCCTTCACAGACGGCAGGTCTTGGCGATGTGCCGCAGACTCGGTTCTTCCAAGAGGACTCATGGGTGTGGAGTCCTGCTGGTCACACTGCTGTCACAGAGCCCAGTCAGCTCCAGGTGTCAGATGGGAGGGTGGCCTGACCTTCCTCACACGCCATCTTCCCAGAGCTCCACACACAGTTGCCTCGTTTCTGCACGCGCTCCATGAGTTTCGAGTCCATTCCTCAGGACGTTCAGGTTAAACCTCCTCAGTGTCTCAGACAGCAGCTGTCCCTCAGGGTCCTGCTTTAGTGAGACTGTACCTGCGGAGCATCTGAGGTCCCTTCCGGTCCTATACCAGGTACTGTTGGTATTGTCAGTGTTACTGCAGGTCTGGCTTGGACAGTCCTACAGTAACACCGGGGTCTCGTCAGAGCCCTGTCGCAGCTCTTCGTGCTGTTGACGCCTGTTCTCAAGTATTAGGGCTTAAGATCACATGTGTTTACTTTTATTTATTCATATGTGTAGGAGTGTTTTGCCTGCATGTATGTGCTCATGGCGGCCCAGAAGTGGAGTCACACATGGTTGTGATCTACTATGTGGGTGCTGGGAACTGAACCCATGTCCTCTGTGAGAGCAGCCTGTCTTCTTAACTTCTGAGCTATCTCTCCAACCTCTTCATTTAACTTTTAAAACACTATCAACATTGACTAGTAAAACCAAACAGCACAAAGAGTGAGCACGTCGTAGCCAACGTAGTCACGTGTTCTCTGTCACGCAAACAATGCCGCAGGGCCATGCCTGACCCTGTCAGGAGGCGTGGCCTGGAGCGCCGCCTCTAGGAGGATGCTCCCACCTTCTCACACCTCTGTTGTGAAGGAGGTGACTTCTGAGTGGTACCCGCCTGCTCTACCTGCTCTTCTCCATCATATCCTCTACCTCATTGTCTTATGCTGGAATCTTCCAGAACAGAGTTCACCGGGAGAGAGAAGGCTATTTCGGGAGAACTCACTTCACGCTCCGACTGAGGACACTTTTTGTGTGGTGTGTGTTGCCTGTCAGTACACACCTTAATACCTCTTCTGTCTGACAGTCTGACCGGGTGAGGTGACGGCCGCAGAGCCGTTGTCAAGAGAGAGGACATCACACTTTAGTCAATCCCACCCAATCCACCCCCTCTGGTTCCTACCCCTTACACCACCACACACCCACAACTTATGTGCACTCTGTCTGTCTGTCTGTTTCTGTCTCTCTCCCTCTCTCTCTTTTACAAACCAGCAGCGCTTCATGGAACATCTTCATGCATGCTTTGTTCTCTGTCTCTGTCTGTCTGTCTGTCTGTCTGTCTGTCTGTCTGTCTGTCTGTCTCTCTCTTTTGCAAACCAGCGGGCTTCCATGAGGCGTCTTCATGCATGCTTTGTTCTCTGTCTCTGTCTCTGTCTCTGTCTCTGTCTCTGTCTGTCTGTCTGTCTGTTTGTCTGTCTCTTTCTTTTGCAAACCAGCGGGCTTCCATGAGGCGTCTTCATGCATGCTTTGTTCTCTGTCTCTGTCTCTGTCTCTGTCTGTCTGTCTGTCTGTCTGTCTGTCTCTCTCTCTCTTTTGCAAACCAGAGGGCTTCCATGAGGCGTCTTCATGCATGCTTTGTTCTGGTGACCCCGCCCCACCTCTTCTTTTCCTCACCCCATCCCTTAGATCCCAACACTGCCCTGCCCACCGTCCTATCACGCATGTCTCCCCTGCCCCCTCTGATTACATTTCTACTTGCATCTCGGGCTCGTAGGTTCCCAAGTAGCTTCTTCATGCTACTTGGTTAGCCCTGCCCTGGTCCTCTGCACCCGCATGTCGGCAAGTCCACTGTTCTGCTCAAACTCCTCTACCTCCAGTACTCCCCCTCCCCACTGTCCTGTCGTATTTGTCCCACCACCCCTCGAATGCATCCCCCCATGGCGGTTTCCAGTTTCCCAGCTTTGACGTTTACTCCAGGTAAAACGCACAAACAATTTGAAGCTAGTACCCACATATGAGAGAAAGCGTGCCCATTTGTCCTTTGAGGCTCAGGTGACCTTGGGGTGACTATTTCTGGCTCTAGCCATTTAACCTGCAAACTTAATAGTTTCATTTTTTTTGTTTGCAGCTGAATAATATTCCTCTGTGTATCCACACTACATTTCCACTATCCATCCGTCAGCTGGACGTCTCAGCTGAGCCCGTTTTCTAGCTATAGTGAATAGATGAAGACAGCAGCAATGAATATGGATGTACAGGTGTCTCTGTGGTATAGAACCCTCTGCGTTTATGCCCAGCATATGGTATCTGGGTCATATCGTAGTTCAGTTTCTCATTTTTTTAAGACACCCCAGACCAACTTCCAAATCAACTGCACTAGTTTGCACTCCCACTGTTAGTATACAAGAGTCTTCTGACCCATACCCATGCCAGCATTTATATTCCTAATAGTAGCCGTTTTGACCGGGGTAGGGATGGTGGCAAAAAATGGAGTCGTACAGTTGTTTTAACCTGCGTTTCACAGTTGGCTGAGAATGTTGAACACTTTATTCAACTGTTTGCTAACCATTTCTATTTTTTTCTTTTGAGAATGTTCTGTTGAGCTCCATGGGTAATTTTTAAAACTGGTTCGTCAGTTTTCCTGGTGGTTAGTCTTTTAAATTCATTGGGTGTTCTAGACACGATCCTCTGTCTGATGTGCAGTTGGCAGAGGTTTTCTCCCATCTGTGGGTGGCCTCTCTGCCCGGGTGGTGATGTCGTTTATTTCCCGAGGTTCCAGTCATCTTCTGGAGCTCTTGCCCCTATCGAGGAGGTGCTGTGCCGGTGAGGTCTAGTATATCCTTTGCTTTCTCCTTTAGTGGTTCCAGGACATCGGGTTTCGGGTATGGGTCTTGTCTATTTGGAGTTTAGTTTTGTGCAAGGCGAGCAGTAAGGGTCTAGTTTCATTTTTTTTTCTGCGTGTTGAAATCCCGCCTTCCCAGCTCCGTGTATTGCAGATGTTGACTTTTCTCCGATGCATATTTGTGAAGTCTTTGTTAAAGACCAGGTATCTGTGTGAAGTTATATCCGAGTCTTCTGTTCTATCCCGCTAATCTATCTACCAGTGCCATGCTGTTCTTATTACTATGTCTCTGGAGTATAATTTGAAAACACTTATGGTGATGATTCTTGCAGTATTCATTTTATTCAGGATTGATTTAGATATCCTTGGGCTTTTCCAAAAATAGCAACAACTTCCCCAAACAGCAGAAACAACCCCCACCAAATAGCAATAATAACCCCTCAAACAAACAAACAAACAGACAGACAGACAGACAAACACCCAGTAACACATCTAATCAAGGAAACAGAAGACCTCTGCGATGAAATGGTAGGACTCTAAAGAAAGCAATTGAAGAAGACACTAGAAGATGAAAAGACATTGATCAGAAGAATCAATACTGTGAAAACAGCCATCTTACTAAAAGCAATCTACAGATTCAGTGCAATCCCGATCAAAACACCAGTACCCCTTTTTTTCACAGACGTATTTCATTTTTAAAAGATGGCACAGCCTGACGCGGCCTGAAATCTATGGAGGTAATGAGCTTGTGGGTTGCTGTTACCTGGCCCTGGGTCCTGCCTCACCTTATTCTAGGACTTTGGAATCTGGCAAGGACGGGTGTTCATTATACAGAGCCGCTGGGGTCTGGTGGCTGCTAGTCACTTCTCACAACTCTTCATTGTCTCTTTTCCAAAATTTCACCTTCAACCACCAAAACACATGTGTGAAAGCACACCCCACATGTGCTCTCTCTGGGACTGGCGGGCACCTGACTGGGCACTTGGCCTTTCTTTACGTCTGCATGTAGTTTGTATTACTGTAGACTGTGCAGAGACAGCTTCCCTCTCGGTTCTATTTATACTGTGTGTGTTCTCTGTTCTTACTGACTTTACTGTTCCAGTATTGTCTGTCCTAAGAAGCTTGTATGAATTTAGTTGATGACCCAAGTCACCATTTGAAATGCGACTTCATCCTGAAACAGCTGGACATGACGCTGTGACCCCACCTCTGGGTTGTTGTTCTGGACACTTTTATTTCAAAAGCGCTTGTTTCACTTCCCTTTTTCCTTTGAGAGCCTGTGAGGTCTTTAGGACACGCTCCTGTAATCAACGAGACAGTGGGCTCTTTGGGTCCTGTGAGCGCCAGTTGCGATGGAGAGTGCTCGGCAGGCGCTCAGAGTCGGCATCTCACTCCTCTGCAAAGATGGCAAAAGAAGGGCATTACCAACAAGACAGTGATGGGATGGGGTTTACAGCGAGCCCCAGAGCAGGGCCAAGAGCCAGGATGGAGCGTGCCTTTCTGGTTCTGTTGCCTTCACTTCACTTCCATGTAGACATGGAGGTGTCCTTGGCACGTGGGCATCCGAGGACACAATAGAGTGGCTGCAGAAAGAACCCCGGGGCTAAAGGCAGGGGCGTAGTACCCACGGTGCCCGTCTCTACTGTCCTCCCTGATGCTGGGAGTCCGGGCTCCCTCTTGGTAGCTGTGGTCCCCGAGGGCCTCCCTAAGTGTCTAGGGCTACACGAGGTGGCGCTATGCAAGGAGAAGCCCATATTTCCCCCTACATTTTTGCTTATGTCAGAGTGGCAAACGCAAGGTTTAAAAAAGGTGGAGGTAGGAGTTTGGTGAAATCTGAAGGACTTAGGCTGGCTCCTAGCTTCCTGCACTTCTAAAGACCAGCCAGGCTTTTCAGGCAGAGAAGGGGGACAGCTGTATGTGGACGACAAGACTAACAGTGAACCAGCTTGGCCAAAAGCCTGGACCGGGGCATGCTTACGCTGGGTGGCAGTGGACGGTGCTGAGTAGAGGAGAATGAGTCAGAGAGACGGATGTCTCAGGTGAGGAGTTCCGACAACCTGTGGGCAAGGACCACCCGAGACACCAAGGAGATTAAAGCTCACTGTTGCTGAGATCAAAGCCCATACTCAGCAACAGCACCTCCTTGAGGGCAATCTGCTGCTATGGAACAAAGCCAGGATGAGGGACCTTACCAGAGGGTGTGTGCTTGCATGGGGTAAACTGGGCTTGGCCGTATTTTCCACCTGGAATCCACAGGTGATAACCTGGACGCTGGCAGAGGGGATTCAGTTTTGCTGAGAGTTTATGAGCTCTCCACACTTTCCCTGAACTGTCCTCCAGGTTCTGGGAGCTTGTTGGATCTCCAACGACTCATGCGTGTGACTTGGTAGCCATTGATTATGGGCCAAGTGTGCAAGCCTCAGGAGAGCAGCACTGTGCATGGTCGGGTCACTCATGCTGGGCCCAGGGTGTCCGCTGCAGAGCACTGGACATCTAGGGACAGATACCACCAACAAATTAACCATCTGCAGGGCAAATCAATCCCATAGGCTTTATCTACAGTAGGGTACACATGTCCCTTAGGGGATTCTGTAGAGAATGGTGGGCATTGTTACATGGTAGGCATGGTTACATGGTAGGCATGGTTACATGGTAGGCATGGTTACATGGTAGGCATCTTCCATACTGACTACTGCAGCTTGATCATGCGATGGTGAATATCCAGAGGTCCCAAGAGACTGAGGGAGAGCTATGCAGCTGAGATGGAGGTGACAAGCTGACTCTGGCTTTCCCATCACCCATGCTTCAATATATTGCTTCTTTTGGTGTGTTTGCTTCCCTTATTCATGACCAATATATTTAAAAGGACACATAGAGTCCCTCGGTATGGAAGCTTCATCATGGGAATGGACACGCGTAAGACGATCTTCATGCTTAGGAAGAGTGCATGGAAGGAGATGTGCAAATGTGGATTGGAGTATTTGTAAAAGCATACACAGAAGTAAGCACACAAGTGTGTACAGGGGTTTGCACAGAAGAGGACTTGAGGGTTTGTGGTTAGTGTGCATTATATATGCCTGTATGAAAACGTCCAGGTGCGACAAAAATTAAAAGAGAAAAAAGTGTGTACAATGAGCTGTCAATGTGTACGTAGTCTGTACTCAGGTGGTTTAAGTACAGTGTGCACACATATGTATGTGCACGCATGCATGTAGCCTATATTGTGTGGGCATGCATGTTTCTCTTGCTGTGACTGCCTGGCGCTGAAACTGTTCCAATAGTACCATGGCTGTGGGTGGTGATTCCTTCCATGGGTGAGAACTCCACGGAGGGCCCCACAGCAGCTTTTTCCTGTAGTTTGAACCGCCAGTCCCTAGCCTCAGCAGCTGTGTAAGTACTTGCGCCTACACTATTGGTAGGGCCATCAAAAATCTTCCTAGCCTCGGTTCCTCAGGGATAAGTAACCTTTTGTTTACTTTCTGTTTGCCATCCGAGGCTCTTGAGCTCCTCCCCTCCAGCTTCCTTCCTGGGGTAAATGTTTCAATTTGGAGGAATGTTGCAACTGGGAGAAACATGGAACACAATAGCCTAATCTAGACAATCCGGTGACCCAAGGTCCTCTTAGTTTGACGGTCGCCATAACCCATCACAGCTCCCTACTGTGCCCAAGATTAGGAAAGATGTACTTGAAGGTCCTGAGACGTTCTGGCCCGCCATGACCCAGGTATAAGGCCTTTGGGGATTGGTGGTGACTGAGACCCACACAGATGGTGTCATGGGGGACTTGATGGTGTCATGGGGGACTTGATGCTAGCTGGAGGGAGTGGAACAGGGGAGATCAGGTTCACTTAGGGTCACGCTGGGGTGCGAACAGACTCCATGCATCTCCAGTGAGGCTCCATCTCAGTGACAGTGTACTCAAGGACACGGGGGTCATTTTTCACAATGTTGTCTAAGATTTCTTCTTGCTTTGGGGCTTTGAAGACATTCTCTGTTTCCTAACCCACAGTTTGGGAGCTGTTTCAGGAGATCAGCTGTCCTCCTGAGTCTTCAGAATTAGTCTCAAAAGTGGCATCTAACTTCCTTGGAAAAGTGCACTCTCCAGAAATAGCAAATTTGGCAGGAAAGCTGGGGAAGGTCCCACGATTACATGAAAACTAGTATTCATTTTACACAGAGTGTCAAGTTGGTCTTTAAATAGCAGCCTCATAGGCACGAGCCATTTTATTATCCATTAAGTCATTCAGCATCCACGATCCAGGATTTCAGGTTATTTTCCCCAGAGGAGTTGCTGATATGCAGTATTCTTGCAAAAAAATAGAGGGTGGTGAGAGGAGAAAGAGAAATTGTTGCAAAGAGAGTATCCTGCAAGCAATCTCTTATTGCATTTGCTTGATAATTTAGGTGAAATGCAGACATCAAATTTGAGACAAGTAAAAACGGAAGTCTTTAGAAAGCTCCAGGAACTCAGGAATGTTTGCTGTAGTTCTGCTAGAGTTTTCTTTTTGTTTTGATGCCAATCTTGGTTCTGTCTGTGGCAATTTCAGATACAAGTCCTTCATTATGCCCCCATTCTGAGTGGGACACCATGTTAGGCTCAGGACAGAAAAACTATGCTGTCTCCACTGTGGGCTGGAGCCCTTGTATGGCTGAGAGATTGGTATTCCTGTGGAAGGTCACTTGGAGGTTCCAGAACGGACAGAGCACAAGGGTCACTCTATGTCTGCTGCGGGAGTCTCTTGCTGCTGTCATTTCTGAGCTGGGACTCCTTTAGATATCCTAAAGGCAGTACAGAAAATATCAAGTCAGGCTTTATAGACGTTTTATTTTTTGGTTCAGGGTCAAGTGTTTATCAAATTCTCTAAAAAATTAGTGGCCACCAGAGATGGGGAGGTAGCTGGGTGGTGGTGGTGTAAGCCTTTAATCCCAGAACTTGAGAAGCAGAGGCAGGTGGATCTCTGTAAGTTCGAGGCCAGCCTGGTCTCCAAAGCTACACAGAGAAACCCTGTCTCGAAAAATTATGAAACAAAAAACCAGACAAACAAAACCAGAAGTGGGGGAGGTGACAGTCCCCTCTCAGATCCCCATGAGGTTAGAGTGGAAAACTGGAGGTCACCACAACAGATGCTGACAGGATTTGCTGTTACATGAGAAAGGGAGACTGTAAATGAAGCACTCAACTCACCCATGCAGAGACGGCAACAGGCAGCAAGCTCCCTCCACCCACGGTTCAGAGTTAGGCTTTGGTAGCAGCAGACGCCATCACACCTCATACCCTTGGCTTCTGGCCATGGTCCTGAAGAGACAAGATGGATAGGAAGAGTTCTGGTGTGCCCTTTGAGAGCATGGCCATGTAGCTCGGATGGTGTTGGAAAAGGCTGCTTCCATCTGTGGTTCATGTGTCCTCTCCCTCTGAATCATCTCTCCTTTGCCTGACCCTTCCAATCTGGACTACAGTGACTTCTCTGTAATTTTCTCTGGCCACCCAGGGATTCTAAAAGCAAAAGCTCTTGCTCAGGTTTTATTATTTCCCAACCCCTTGGGGCATGGAGAGGTGTTTCATATGGTTTAACCAGAGAAGGACAGGCTGACCATAGGTCCTGGAACTCATTGGTTAATGAGAAGTTACCAGTCCTTTATAAGTTTACTTGATTCCAGTGAGATCCAGTCAGCCAAGATGGCAGCCAGTGACTGGGTTTATGTTGTTCTGTATACACTTAATCTAAGTGAGGTGATAGACACAGCTGTGGAGTTGGAGTCAGTAGCATCGTCAGTGGCTTGAGGGGTCTGGAGACTCAAGTCACCTATGAGCCTGACTTCAGTGAGACGAAGCAGGGGGAGCCTTATTCTGCATTGTCTTTGGGAGATAAGAAGGTAAAAAGATTCATTTTCTATCTCTCTGGTTCTCCCTGTCTGGGGGGGGGTTCAGGTCACACCTAAGTTTTTTTTCTACATAAGAGTTTCTAGAGGATGAGGCAGAACAGGACTTAGGACATATCTAATTGCATGTGGGCTGGTGGCTGTAGTTCTGTGTCCTGTGTCTGTAGGTAGCCCATCCTTCAATATGCATGGGCAGGACACAGAGTAAGGCGGTGGTGCCCTCTGTGAAGGCTAGGGACAGAAGTGCCCAGGTGGGGAACGGGAATGTTGCAAGATGTCAACGATACTGGAGTTGACTTTACTAAATGAATAGAATATAATTAGATGAGTGTGGTGGTTTGAATGAGAATAGTCCCCGTTGGTTCATGTATTTGAATACTTGGTCCCCTGTATCAGTCAGAATCTTCTAGAGGAATAGAATTGAATGTGTGTGTGTGTGTGTGTGTGTGTGTGTCTGTTTGTCTCTCACACACATATGTGTATATATACCATATATATGTATATATACATACATATACCATATCCCTCATGTATATGAGATTTACTAGAGTGGCTTACAGGCTATAGTCTGCAAAGTAAAACAATGGCTGTCTCCTGACAGAAAGGCCAATGGTCTGGTAGTGTATCAGTTCACAAGGCTGGATGTCCCAGCAGTCCCCATCATGTTGGAGTCCCAGAGAAGTCTGAGAAAAACGCCAATTTTCAGGCTCCATTAGAACCTCCAAGAAGTACTTTCTAACAACAGTGAAGGAAAGCCTCAGGAACGGTGCTGACAAACTTGCCAGCAGGACTTAAGGCAAACAGGCAAAAAGTGAAAGCTTACTTCATCCATGTCCTTTTAGGGAGGTTGCCACTGGAAGGCATGACCTAGAATTTGGGTGTGTCTTCTCACCTCAATGGGCCAATCAGGCCAATCCATTATAGGTGTGCAGTTTCTTGGGTTTTAGTTGATTCTAGATGTAGCCAAGTTGGCAACAAAGATTAGCTATCACATTCCCAGTTGGTGGAACTGTTTGGTAAGGATTAGGAGGTGTGGTCTTGTTGGAGGAGGTATGTCACTGGGAGTGGGCTTGGAGGCTGTGTTCTCTTTCTTTCTCGTGGTTGTGGGTCAAGATATGAACTTCCTGGTGTGGCTTTACTCCACTATCATTGATTCTAATCGTCTTAAACCATAAGCAAACTACTTTCTTTTGTAACTTGACATGGTCATGGTGTTTTCCATAGCAATAGAAAAGTAGCTAAGATAATGAAGAAATGGAAATATGTAGTGACAGAACAAGTTATTAAATGAGTGTTTCCTATATTAAATGAGGGTTTATTATAAGAAAACATTAGGTGCAATGAAGGCATGAAGCTGATACTGGAAATTAGGTTCCTGCCAGCCTGGACTCAGACTTGCTCCACAATGTGGAACTGGGAACCTCAGGCCACTGTCCCTCTCTGAGCATGACAGTTGACTAATAGAAGTGATGTTGTAGACTTGTTATCCAAGATTCGGCTCATAACCCCGAACCTGATAAAGCATGTGAGTCATTCTGTAGCCATTTATTATTTAAGGAGAGAGAAAAGCAGTGCTTCTTAGTACACTTGGAGTGTGACAACTCAACACCATGAAAAAATTACATATTTCCAACCCCAGCCAGTGCTTTTGTGAACATAGCCAACACCATTGTGGTAGAAGTCACAGGGGTCCCTCTTATGAGTGTACCACACAGATTGTCCACTACCCTGCTGTCTAATTGTGTCCCAGGGCCTCCAGTCATTGGTATGGAACCAAGAAAAAAGGGAGTAAATGCCCTTTGAATTGGGAAAATGGTTATTGGATTGTTATTATTGGATTAAGAGAACCCCACAGTTACATGAAGTACAGTCAGAGCAATGAGCTGGGCTGGACTGGCTAGTTACAAAGGAGACATTCAGTGATGGGTACCATATGATCTGCACCACAGTGGCTGGGGAGCATGCTCTGCAGCATTGGTGGTCACAGTTTCCTGGGGAGTGTGTTTCAGCAGCATTGGTGGTCATAGTTTCCTATGGAGCATGCTTCTGCAGCATTGGTGGCCACAGTTTTCTGGGGAGCATGCTTCTGTAGCAATGGTGGGCGACAGTTTCCTGGGGAGTGTGTTTCTACAGCATTGGTGGATGGCAGTTTTCTGGGGAGCATGCTTCAGCAGAATTTGTAGTCACAGTTTTCTGGGGAGCATGCTTCTGCAGCATTGGTAGTCACAGTTTCCTGGGTGCTATTTGAAGAGGAACCATGTGGGACTCGAACAGAGACTGCTGTGGGACAAGAAAAATCACAAGAACGGGGGATTCACAGCCTGCCACAGAGGGAAGAACACAGTACCATGATGATGTCACCCACATCATGTAGCCATTTTTAGGAGGCTCATATCCTTCCTGTAACAATGCAGTTTTCCTTGAGTTGTGATAAAATGATAATAAAAAATTCTTTGTTGCAAACCAGCAACACAATGTGAAGAAACATAAAAACCCAGTAAATTTCTTCAGCAGTAGAGTAAAACATATGATACAGCTTTTCTGTGTATTCTAGGAGACGTGAACAAGTATCCACTTACCCCAAATGGGGACCAATGACAGAGCAAAGTAAGGATACAGCCAAGGTCCAAAGATTTTAACTGGGGCCACTTATAGGAGTATTGGTGAAGGATAACTTAGAGGAGCAGAAATGACTCAAAGGCAGCTGTATCACCAAAGCCCATCCCAGCATAGGTGACCTGGAGCACACTGCATAACTTGCAGGTAGCTTGACAGGTTGCAGAGTGAAGGGACCAGACCCTCATCTAGCCCCCTGCTTTGGCAGCCTTGACAGGCTGAAGAAAAGACCCAGCAAGAGGTAGGCCTCTGACTCAGCAACACGTGCAGAGTTCCTGACCTTCCCGACCTTCCAGTCACTAGGAAGCCAGATGCCCTCCATGTGGCAAAGAACCAATCAGAAGGTAGCTGATGGGCTCTGGATGTGCTTTCTGGCAACAATGGAATGCAGAGCATAGCAACCACTGTGGGAGGACCTCTGAGCATAGTCACCATTCCTGACAAATCAACTCAGGACAGGTCGCCCAAGCCTAGAAGTGCACCAATCCTGAGACTGTTGCAGACCCCCGACACTCCTCTTGCTTTACCCCAATAAATTCCCTGCCTCACAGTCCCTCCAGGTCCTTCTCGCTCCACCCACTGTGTTGAATGGATGGAGGACCCGAGTCAATACAGTTAAGTCATCAATTAATTAAAGACTCTTTGCTTTTGCATCAGATGGGGTCTCTTGGTGATTTTGGGGTTCAGAATTTGGACACAACAGAGAGCATCTCTTTTGGGCAGCTCAGTGGGTCTGAGCCTCATTCCAGGCAGCTTGGTTGGTCTCTGATTGGTCAGCTTGGCTAGTCTGAGCCACTTCCGGAGCTCCAATTGTCTGCAAGTGCCTTTTAGTAGTCCTTCCTGTTTGTATAAGTGTGAGGGGAGAGAGAGCTAGTGAATCAGGTCAGTTTCAGGAACTTCCTGAAATTGAGTTGTTTACTTCCTGAGTTTTAATGAACTTTGCCACAGGATGGAATATCGTGCGCACACGCACGTGTGTCCACACACACACACACACACACACACACACCACACCCTAGAATATCATGTGTTTTAAATAGCTTCCCTCCAAGATGGGATGTTTTATTTGGTAAAATCTGTCACACAACAAGCTGTAGTGAAGAGCAAAGAGAGGATGTGTCAACCGGCTGAACAAAGCTGGAGTGGAGCCACAGATACCCTTATCTGAGAGGAAAAGGGTAATTCAACACCAATTGGATGCACATTCACTACCAAATCCCACAGATCATATATAAATTCTAGTTACAGTAGACTAAAAAAAGTAAGTGTAAGAATTAAACTGTACAGTAAGAGAAAATCATAAACACTGGTGGGTTTTTATGACAGAGACTTCTTTTAGAAAGCACTAAACAGGGCAAACATAAATGTTCGGGCTGGGATGGGACTGGGGAGAGGTAGGGCTGGGAGGGGTGGGGCTGGGCTGGCTGGGGCTAGGGAGTGGTGGGACTGGGCTTGAGTGGGGCTGTGACTGTGGCTGTGGCTTATCTCATGAATGTTTGCACGTGTGACTCCATCTCTGAAAGGCCAAGATCATGCTGTTAGACACCCCCACCCAGCACTACTGGAAACAATGGTAAATAGGAATGAAAAAAAAAAAAAGTAAAAATCCCAAAGCCGTGTTAATCAGGGGAAATGCATCAAGTGCTACACGGCTCAGTCACCAGGATCAGGAAGACCACACCACGGTGTGAGGAAAGTGTGAACAGTAAATACCCACACATGCACAGCAGCCGGCAGCAGAGCAGACCAGGCTCCGTGACTTCTGGAGTAGCCTAGTCATACCAGTCTCCATCTCTCCTTCCTCCTCTATCAGTTATCACACACACACACACACACGCACACACACACATCTACACACACACATGCACATCTACACACGCACACACACACATATACACACACAGAGACAGAGAGACACAGAGAGAGACACAGAGATAGAGACAGACAGACAGACACACAGACACAGACAGAAAGAGGCAGAAAGTACATGCAACTTGTGTTGGGGGGTCATGGGAATTTAGTTTGTATTTTCTAGATCTTTCTATTTTTTATCAAAATTATATTTCTTGTATATGCCAGCAGGAAAATGACTGCTGAGAAGCTACAGGTACCTTCGATGGTGGTGCAAGTCAAGGCAGGCGTGGCCCAGGTGTGGCCCAGGCGTGACCTAGGAGTGGCCCAGGTGTGGCCTAGGCGTGGCCCTCCCCTTTGTCCTTTCTCAGTTCTTTTCAGGCATCTCAGTATAACAGACACATGTAGGCCAAATGAGGCCTAGCTGGCCTAAGAGCTGTGGGGTCTTCGGGGAGGGGTTTAGAGGGTGATGGGAAGCCCATGGCAACCTGGGGACAGGAGTGTCAGCACATGTATCGTACACTTTCCTGTTGCTGTGATAAGACGCCATCACTGAAAGCAGCTTATAGAAGGTTTATTTGGGCTTACAGTCCAGAGGGTTGGAGTCCATGACGATAGAGCAAGAGCCCGTCCGTAGGAGCAGGAGGCACACACATTGACCCTCAAGCACAAAGCAGAGTGCAAACTTGAAGGGGAGGGAGTCTTTTAACTCTCAAAGTCCACTTCCGGTGACCTCCTTCCTCCAGCAGGGGCACACTTCATAGGCCTCCTCAGACAGCACCACCTACTGGATTCTATGTATTCCAATGCCGGAGACTATGGGGGACATCTCATTTAAACCAGCACAGCACTGGTGTTCAATTCTAGGACGGTCACCACGCAGAAGGCTTGGAACCTTTGTGGCTCCTGCCCATGGCTTGTCCCGGAAGTCTGTGGGAAGCTGCTGTGTGGTGCGGGCACTGGAGATGGCCTTCTTAGGCTTCCGTCAGGGTTGCTTGAACACTGCTTCTGTCCTGACAGAAAGCAGCTCTGCTGTGGACCTCAGCTCCTGAAGCCTGTGGTTGTGGCTCCTCAAGTTACCATGTGCGCGGTGGGCATGTAGAAATGCTACACGCAGCCTCTTGCCTTCTAGGTGTGCTTCGTACTGTTTAAGGAATGGCTGTCACCCCCACACTGCCGGGGGAGGGGCCGGGAACCACGCCCACCTGCCTTCGTGCTGCGAGCCCAACAGCCAGTTTTTCATCCCTCTCCTGTGTGCTAACTGTGGAGGAGGGACGCCCTACACAGCGGGTTTGTTTGAAATGTTTTTAAGTAAACCGACGGGTGCACAGGAGCAGGAAGAGGCACACACTCGTGCACATGCGCGCACAGGCCAGAGGTCGGTGCAGGAGTCTCCCCTTCCCGCCCTCACCCGACTCTCACACCCCCTATACCTCAGACATATACTAAATAAACGTAAAAACTCTCTTTCTAAAGCAAAACTCCAAGAGGCCTTTCTGTCTGCAGCAGCCTTGCGTGGCGTCAGCCGTCTCCTCAGAGCTTCCGGAATGAATGGAGGATCCCTTTAGAAGTGACAGCCCAGAGCGCGAGGATGATAAACGGCTCCGGCCTTGATAATTTTTATTAAGCACTAAATGTCACATTTAACCTGCATTACGGAAAGCAATTACCCATGTATCAACAGTCAAGCAGCGCAGAGTGCGGGGCCCGCAGAAGCACGCACGGCTCCATCTGGGAATAAGGATTTTCAATTAGGAGGCAAATAGCTGTGGAGGGGCGCGGTCTTCCAGTGGCTCCCAGAGGAGGTCCCTCGGTGGAGTCTTCACACACGCGCCAGCGTGGCGGTGTCAGCCGACCGTCCCCAGCCATCTGCTGCCAGAGCAGCCGCACTTTATCAAATCTCAATATTTACAGACACTGATCAGCTCGTGGGGCCAGGATGGCTCCCTGCCAGGGAGTTCTGGGAAATTCATTTTAAGGTGTGTTTCAGTAGGCTAATTAATTTACAAGCACCTGTTTCATGGCTGGGAGCTGTTAGTGCCACAGATGAGCACAGCCAGGAGAGACTTTATCCCGGAAATAGATTTCAATTGATTTTAATTTGCTGATGGCACAGTTGTAGGTTTAATGGGAGTGAAGCCTGGAGCCCCCGGGCTTTCCTTCCTCTTTTTGGAGTGGGTCTCCCTGGGGGCATGTGGCTCGACTCTGCCATTGCTGGGAAGGGCGGCCTCAGTCGGCTACGGCTGTGACGGGCACCTGTGGCCAAAGAGCTTGGGGAAGTGGTATTGACTGAGTCCAGGGGGATGTTGGTGTGGCACTGCCAGTTAGCATAGATGGATATCTTGGGAAATTTGGGAAATTTCAGACACACAAGTGATCTTCAGCAACAGCGCCCCCACAGGGCCGTCTGACGCTGTTCTGTGTGTCACATGCTTGATGGCTATTTGGTCAGGCCTCCTAGAAGTCACCTGCAGGAGGCCTGTGGCGTGTTCCAGTGTGGTGACTTGCTACAGAGATGCAAGCTCTGTTCCCTGTTGGCTCCCGGCGAGGACATTACTGTGGGTCAATAGAGTCTCACGTGCTTACGGCCAAGGGGACACAGCGCCCAAGCTCTCCCCCGAGACTCTCTGCACCCAGATGTACTCCTCGTTCACCAGCCACGGTGTCTCTTTGGCCCATTCCAGCATCTTTGTGGGTGAGGGGTTTGGGCACCTCTCCTTGTCTGGGAGACCTCGGGATAGATACACGGTTATATTAGTTGTGCACAGACCCTGGAAAAAAGAACAAGAGAAGGGAACGCGCACCTCAGATCCGCACGCTATGTGGTTACCGATTTGCCCAAAGCCAGCACAGCCCATTAAAGTTTTACAAGTTGAAGAGAATGTGTGTGACTTGTCAGTAGCACCCTGAAGAGGAAACACCAAAAAGTTGGAAAGGGTATATTGGGTGGTATGGGTTTGGTTTGCCATTCCTAGCAAGGAGTGGTTGCCTATGGCAACAGTCAAATACCCCCTTCTTCCTGCGGGCGTGGAGACACAGGGCACCATGGAGAGGAGCTGGAGGGCTGCCCAAGTGTCCTCAGTGTGGGCGTGGCTTGGTTGGAAGTGCCAGTGACTTCTGTAGTACTGGGTGTGTGTGTGGGTGTCCGTCCCATTGCCCCTCCCTTCACTCCTCTTCCCTCTCTCCTTCCCATGCCTTTCCTCTCCATTTGTTTGTCTGTGTGTTCTGGGGCCATGCTGACCTAGAACTCTGGCAACTTTCCTGCCTCGGTCCTGCAAGTCCTGGGGTTACCATCTTGTGTCTTTAACACGCAGCTCTATGTCCCTTATCTTAAAGCCGTTCTCTAAAAGACATACATGACATTTGGCGTCCCGGGGTAGCCAATGCCTCATGAGAACCCACAGGACAGTGGTCCCTTCAGTGCTAACGCCAGGGGCAAGCTCTACTTCTCTCGGTGACAGGCTGGTGTTTCCAATGTGGACGGCGTTCCGAGTGAGAGTCATGTGTTCCCTGTGCCACTGGATGGTGCCTATTTTGACTTCAGTGTTCGTTACTGTTGAATTCTCCACAGCGAGGTTCAGCAATACTGGAGGGTAGACACTCAGTCAGTATTTCTCAAATAAATGTTAAAAACACATCTTCTGAAACATGCTTGAAAAAATGAGCAGTGGAATGTAAAAAATAAATTAGTAAAAAAAAGATAATGAAAAAAGAAAAAAGAAACAATAAGCAGACCGTTGAGCTAATTAGGAGGCAGGGAATATCGACATAGGACAGGACAAGGATTTGGCTGGAGTGGAGATACAGAGGAGGTTGAGTCAGGCCTGGCCCCAAGGCGCATTGCACAGTGATGGATGGATCCTCCCCTCTTCCCTTGCCTTCTTACCCCCCCTTCCCTTTCTAAATATGTACACAGGAAATGAGCGTGTGTGAGCCACTACTTACGTGAATATGTACACAGGATGAGTGTGTGCGAGCCTCTACTTACGTAAATATGTACACAGGATGAGTGTGTGTGAACCAATACTAACGTGAATGTGCAGGCAGATTCTCCTGTGTCTTCGCTGTGAAGCTGTTAGAGATGATGTTGGTTGGTGGGTGTGAGAACAAAAATATTGATTTCTCTCATAAGTCAATAAATGTCCTAAGGAAGGAGCCTGGATTGCAGATGAGGGTGAGAACAGGCCACCACCCTGGGTGGAGAGCCTCAGAGTCAAGACATTACATTCTGTAACAGTTCATGGAGAGTGGAGTCGCTCTGTGGACAGGCCCCTAAGGACGGCTTGGAGGACGTGAAAGATGGGTCAGTTGACACCCAGCTTACCAAGGAGCGTCCCATATCCACTCAGTGAAAGTGTTCCTCCGTGGGAGGCTCCCCCCTCCTGAGCGGTGGTCACTGCTCTAGCATCTTCTCTCCCTGATCCTGTGTTAACTGATGCACCCTGAGGGTGGACCCATGGGAGAGCAATGGAGAGCCTATAGAGGCTATCACAGTCAGAGCGCCTGCGGTAGCAGAACACCAGCAGGAACGCCACCACAATGCCACAGGCAGGTTGCTGCCGTAATGCCAGACAGGCAGCATATTGGTGTCTATCTTTATCTTTTGGGTCCATGAGGTGGGAGTCCTCCATCAGACCAGCTCCGGGATTCTCTGGCTCTCTGGTGTCTCCTCCTATGAGCACACAGGTCTCAGCTGGGTGTGTGTGTGGGGGGGGTCACTGATCTTTAAGATAGGTGTCGTTACATGTAAGTGAATTACTTCCAGCAACCTCAGAAAATGCCACATCTGGAGACACTCCTAGGTGAGCCGGCAGCCGCAAGCCTGTAGGCTGTGTGAACTCTCCCTTCTGAGCCAGATGAAGGTTGGTGAAGGGCTCTGTCATGATGCTGTTTTACAGTGTGTCCAGTCCCTGTTCTAGCAGTATGGAATCATGGGATACACACATTTCACTGTGCATGATGGGTGCTTCCTGCCTTCATCTTGATTGGATCAAGACACCCTTGGTTATCGATGAGACACACCTTTCTGTGTCCTGTGACCTTTCTTGGTGTTGGAACACAATTCTATGAGCTAGGATTGCATTGAGTACAAAGTGTGTGTGTGTGTGTGTTTGTGTGTGTGTGTGTGTCAGGGGGTAAAGCCCAGTGCTCTCTCTCTGCTCCTGGATGGTCAAGGGTGAACAAGGCTGCTGCTGCCTTCAGCCGTTCTTTCCACCCTGATGTTCCAACCGTGATGAGTTATACTCTCACAGCGTGGGCCGAAACGAGTCCTTTCTCCCCCAAGTTGTCCTTGTCAGGCATTGGATTATGAGGACAAAGGTAAGCAATTGAGTTCTTCAAGGACAGGGGACCCCAAAATAGGAGCTAGGAAGTGTTCGTGTGGGGCTGGGGAAACGGCTCAGTAGGTGAGACATGCGCTCTGCAAGCATGGACACCAAATTCTGACTCCCAGCACCCATATAAAAGCCAGCTGGGTGTGGTGGTGCAACCTGCACCCCAGCACTGGGGAGGGGATGGGGCGGGAAGGCTCGCTGACCAGCTAGCCTCGCTGCGTCAGTGAGCTCCAGTTTCAGTAAGAGGCCTTGTCTCAAAAGAATGTGATGGGAGAGTGATTGTGGCCTCCATATTCATACATGCATACATACATGCATACATACATACACAGAGAAGCAGCTGAAGAAAACATCTGATGTTGATACATGATTACATAAGTGCATGTACACAGGCACACACATGCATGTACATGCATGCACACACATGCATGTACATGAATGCACACACATTGTATACACACACATGTACATACATGCGTGTACATACTCACATACACACATGCATACACACATATACACATAGAGATACACACATGCACATGCAGACATACACACATGCACACACATATACACATGCATGTATATACACACATGCACACACACACAAACATGCACACACACCACACACACACCAATTCCCCTGTGGTTTACTGTGAGACAGAGAACCAGTGTTGGCTCTGGACAGGAGCAGGGCCAGGTCTAGAATATGAGTGACTGGCACTTCTATAATGTGTGTATGCCCAGGGCTAGTGTCACATCCTTTTATGGATAAACTGTAAGTGAACCTCCATCTGATCTGAGTGTCCCAGAATGATAAGAATTCAGAAACCATGGCCCTTCCTGGGACACATCACACTCTTCACACGGATCTTGTCCAGGCAGCGTGTGAGCATGCCTGGGAGCCTGGGAGCCCCTGTGCTTATGGGGAGACCTAGATTTCCATCTTCAGAAAGGCCTGGGGCTCACCAGACGGGGCTCATTAATCTAAGACAGTTGAGTTTGCCTGCTCCAGGGCTCACAATTCAATTACGGAGGGAGATAATCTTCCCTGGGGTGGCTCATTGAGGCTGTGGTTTTTAATTAATTCTGTGCATGTGGGGATGCTGCGGAATGCATAGGGCTGTCGCCTCCGTGGTCTTGTTGGTGGACTCTGCCCGGGTGCGTGCCTGGAGAAACACGCCCCAGACAGGCTGGGCCATACTAGCTCTCTGCCGTGGGGCAGGCTGGTTGAACATGGGCGGAACCAGTGGTGATTCCCAGGTCTCCCTGGGCTATCCTAATTCTGTGGCGCGGTTGGAAGCAGAGGTTCCTATCCTGTTCTTTGGATCACACCCTAAAGCCTCAGTGAAGATGTGACTTCATAGCAATGAGTCTCCTATTTCCCTTTTTGTTTGTTTGCTTTTGAGACAGGATCTCAAATACATGAGACTGGCCTCAAACTTGCTATGTAGACACCGATGACCTTGGACCTTTAATAATCCTTCCGCTGCTTCCTGAGTGCTGGGAGGTGTGTCTCATCACACCCGGATGGGGTCACATACATGTCCTCATGTCTGGTTTGATGTGAATATTGGAGAGCTGAGTTCAGGTTCTCCTGTTTGCACAGCAAACATCTTACCCCCTGAGCTATCACCACAGCCACTTAAACTGATCTTTCCTTATTCCTGAAGTTTCATAAGCTGTGACTGTTCAGGCTGAGGAGATTCATTGACAACATACTTCAGAGGCTTTTGTCTGTGCCAGGAGACTTCCTGGGTATGTGGCCAGTTGGACAGATATATTTGATCCCAACACACAGTTGAGCTGCCTGCTCTAGGCCTGGCGCTAAGATGGCCACAGGCTAAACTCTACGATGTGTATGAGATCTCATTGGTGACTAAGTGATGCTGTTTATGCAAATAAGCAATTCAACCTGCTTACCTTCCGCCTGCGGGCCACCTGGGACCAAGGCACAGTGGCATTTTAAAGCCACGTTTAAAAACGGGCAGGGAAGAGACCTTGTTTTTGATGATATCTAATGTTGTGATCATATTGTGGTAAAAACATATCTGAAATGAGATTTGGCATTTTCAATTTTTTTCTTCCTGTGGCAAGATTATACCCTAAGCCACCCCTCCAGCCCAGGCTTAACCATTTTAACCGTGCCTTCCGGTGGTGTTGCGTGCATTCTTGTCCTGGTGTGACCATCACCACCACTGTTTCCAGAACTTTCCATCTTCCAAAACTAGGATCCCACACACTAAACACCTGTCCCCCTGCCCCATCCACTGCTCTGTCTGGTGACTCTCCGAGCCTGCCCACTCTGGCTTCCTAGAACAGATGGAATCACACACTGCTTGTCTTATTCATTGGCTGGCTTATTTCATCCACGTGCCCTCCATCTGCAGCCCTGCAGCATGCAGCCCTCTTGGTGCTCAGATCATATCCCACCGTGTGCTCAGGCCTCAGCTGCTTCTCCTCTCGCCCACTAACGGGTACTTGGGTTGCCGGGCTGGGACCGAGGAGGCTGATGCTTTTGTGAACAGGGGCACATAGGTATCTGTTGTTCCTGCTCTTTGATTCCCCTAGATATACGCTTTCAAGGGTTTCATTAACAGAAAACTAATGCCTGCTTGTGTTACTTCAACTTGAAAATGTTAAGTCCTAGCGGTACAAAATATTCTGCATCCTACAGGTCTAGAAGTGCCTAAAGGACACGTCCTCAATAAGCAAGGGGGAGAAAGCAAGGGGGAGAAGCAGCTGCCGACCCTTCCTTGTTCTCCCTCCAGGGCACTGCAGCTTTGGTTCCTCTACTGGGGACAGAGACTGATGCCCAGCAGATGTCTGCCTCCTGCCACCACAGAGACCCTTTACTGAAGGTTTCGCCAACTGCCTTGCTGAGCAGTGTGTCTCCCAGTGTGAAACTGGAACCGTGACTCCGCCTTGCTCTCCTTCTGGAAGGTTCTCCAGAAGCTAGGGGCTAGAGCACTCTGAAGGAGACGGTGGCATTGGGGCAAATAGACCCGGTGCTGGTGAGCCTTTGTGGCTTTAAGATTGGAGTAAGGGGAGAGCTGTCCTCAGAGAACGGCTGAGATGTGCTCTGGGGAGTCATAGACACTTGGACCGTTCGCAGGGGTGCTAGCAGACCCTGACTCATGGGCAAACCGCTCCAGACCTCTCCAGTACTCCTTTTGCTCTAGGTCCTTAAGTGGGCAAAGGGAAACATTCAGGAAAAAGCATCTGGAGGTTTGAACGGCGACTTTGGTGCCTGCATATACAGAATGAAAGAGGAGGAAGCTGCTTTACCTGCAGCCTTGCAGCCAGCATAAATAAATAAAACCACACCCGTGCCCACGCCGCTGGGAAGTTAAAGAATGCCAGCAGAATCTCATTGCCCACGGTTTGTAGACAGATCTCTGTCTGGTTCCAAGAGAAAGCCTGTAGTGATTTTTAATAATTAAGGCAAGAGCAAATGTTTATGCTTAATAATTAATAGGAAAGCACCAAGCTGAAAACTTAAGCTTTTGCTCTGCATGGAGGTTCATTTTAAGACACATATTTAACCCATAATTCTCTTTCCTGTGTGAATGCATGTGCGTGTGTGGCTCAGGTAGGGACTGTGTGTTCAAGGTCCTCCTTGATGGTCCCAGTGCAGGCGAAGCCCTCAAATTTAAGACCTCTGTGTGGTTGTCTTTGACGTGTAGGCTGTGATGGAGCAAGGAAATCCTGGCTTTGCATGGTGTTATTCCCTGCAGTCCGTGGAAGCTAGTCAGTTTTGGGGGGAGGAATGTGTGTGGGGAGAGAGGGAATACATGTGTGTATGGTTATGTGTGTGTGTGTGTGTGTGTGTGTGTGTCTGTGCCTGTAGAAGCCAGAGGTCAACTGTGGGTGTCACCTTCTTCTTTGAGATGAGGTTACTCACTGAACCAGGATTCAACTACACAGGTTAAACAGCAAGGCCCAGAGGTCCTCCTGCCTCTGCCTCCTCAATCCTAGTATTTGTAGATACGCTACTACACCAAGTTTTCATGTGGGCACAGGAATAGAGCTCAGATCCTCATGTTTGCCTG
Source organism: Mesocricetus auratus (assembly GCF_017639785.1). Classification (NCBI taxonomy): domain Eukaryota; kingdom Metazoa; phylum Chordata; class Mammalia; order Rodentia; family Cricetidae; genus Mesocricetus; species Mesocricetus auratus. The sequence goes on along the minus strand of NW_024429212.1, from coordinate 7,252,574 downwards.
CTTCCCTTACAGCTATCTCCCCAGCTTCCAACCCTGGGCACTTTCTATAGTGGGGAAAGTTTAAAGGTTCTCCCCACATCAGCTCAATCTGAGGACAGGCGTCGTTGCCCCAGGTTGACAGTGGAGGTTTATAGGTGACAGCAGCCACTATCTTGAATCCCACCATGGGGAGAGGTGCTCCGAGCTCCACGTGTGGCTGTTCCTCTCTGTTCCTCATGCCCCCAGTGTTGCGTTGCCTCATTGGAGGTGACAGGGCTACCGCAGAGCGTGGCCTATGAGATGCAGCATGCACACTCTTCGGAGTTAACAATGTAGGGCCACGTGTAAAGCGAAGAAAAAAATGTAGATAGGTGTCATTTGAGGAATAAAACAATCGGAAGGCTTTCTCGGATAAGGAAGATTGCACCGAATTGTGTAAACAGATCCGCAGCTTTCAGAGCGGCCTGACTGCACCAGGAAGCTCCCGCTTTCCCTCCAGCTGTAGTCTCTTTATACCATCGAGGTTTATTTTCAGCACTCGCCTTTTTATAGCTGTAAACAGACCTCCAGGTAGTGCCTTTGGAGAAACAGCCTTTCTGTCTCACCGAGCTGCTGGAGGCTGGCAGCACTTTCTGATGCTGGTGTTTCTTGCACCGAGCTGCTGGAGGCTGGCAGCACTTTCTGATGCTGGTGTTTCTTGCATTTTCTTCTGCCCTCTCTTTCTTCCAAGTTGTCAACCCTGATTCTGCAAACCTGTGCATCCGGTGGCAGTTGGAACAAGACGGGAAATCTATTTTGTGGTCCGTTCCCCCCCATGTGCATGGCCTGCAGATACCTTGAACTTTTGGGAAAGCCATGGCAAAGCATGGTATGTTCTAGACCAGGAGGAAGGGGTTAAGGAAGGGTTGCAGCAGCCAGCCTCCACCCTGTGTGGCCTTTCCTTCAGCAGAGGCGGTAGAGTCAGAAGGACCCCACACAGCTCCAGACACAAACACTGCCAGGTTTCCACTGGCAGGCATCAGGTCATGTCACAAGCTCCGCCTATGGCCTATGGCTTTGCTTTCTCTCCCTCTCCCTCTCCCTCTCCCTCTCCCTCTCCCTCTCCCTCTCCCTCTCCCTCTCCCTCTCCCTCTCCCTCTCCCTCTCCCTCTCGCTCTCCCTCTCCCTCTCCCTCTCCCTCTCCCTCTCTCTCTCTCTCTCTCTCTCTCTCTCTCTCTCTCTCTCTCTCTCTCTCTCTCTGTGTGTGTGTATGTTCAGGCCTGCCCCAGGACAGCTTCTGTGGTTTACTGCCCCATGACCATGTGAGGTATTGTGTTCATTCCTTGGAAGGTCACATTCAATCCCCGGGTTCCATACAATTTCACTGTATTATTGGTCTTGCTCTTTCTGAGTGGGTCTAGGTTCCCTGTTAGAGAGCAGACCTATATACTATATCCATTTTGTACGCACCACGCTCCCTGTATACTGGTGTGTTTGTGAGTGACTGTTGTCACACTGAGCTGAGCCCATCCCTTTTCTTCGTGGCATGCTTATCTCCATGGGATACATTCTTTTGCCCTCCTCCACAGGTCTCACATTCACCCCGGGCTTCTCTAAATATGAATGTGAAGTAGAAGTTGTAGAAACTCTTGCATACTAATGCAGCCTGTTAAGTCACACACCCAAAGGGGTCTTTGAGCTTGTACCCTGCCAACTTTCTGCCTCTTCGTCAACAGGATGCAGCGATGCTCCTGTAGTAGGTATCTCAGGAAGCATGGCAACCATCCCAGTGCGTCTCGGGGCTAATGTGACCTCCACATGACAGAACCTAGATTCACCAAGGAAACAGACCTCTGGACGTGCCTATGAAGGAGTTTCTATATTGGTTAAATGAGACGGGAGATCTCCCTGAGCTGGGGTCCCAGGCTGAATAAAAAGGAGAAAGCGCATGACCATTGTTGCTCATCTCTGTTGTTTCCTGACTAGAGATGCGATGTGGCCAGCCTCCTCATACTCCTGCCGCCATGACTGCCCAACCATGACGGACTGTGCTCCCAGCCGTGAGCCAGATCACCCCTTCCTTCTTTAGGTTGCTTGCCCGTGTCGGGTAATGTGTTGCAGGAATGAGGAGGGTCACATTGGTGCCACTTCCGGGCACCCAGCAGCACCAAGCTCCTCCGTCACCCTCACCTCAGCACCGGGGCTTACACGCCTCAAGGTCTCAGAGATGTGAGCCCTTGGCTCTACCCATGCCTCCACGCCGCACACCATGTCCCTGCCTTCCGGGACACCCACGTGTGGGGCTCCGAGGGAGGATGCCTTTGTCTGGGAGAGGATGCAGTGTGCTGTGGAATCCCCTGCAGATGCTGCCGTTCCAGGAACACGTGTACTGTGGCGTATCGCGTAACGGTGCGCTGTGGGGAACAGCAGTGAATAGGGGGGCACACAATGACATGCATTGTTGATGTTTGTTAAAATAAAGATATTCAGTTTGTAATAAAAGGGATTAAATGCTTAATTCATGCCTATGTTAATATTTGTCTGCAAGTACACAGATAAATGGCAGCGTACCTTATCACGTCCAACACCTGCGCGCACAAGTTCCTCTGCCTAGATCTCCACGGGATTGTATGTTTTACAGAGCTTAAACTTTCATTTCCCAAAATAATGATATCATTCATTTACAGATATAGATAGGCACGGCATACTCCAGCTTCAGCTCAAGATGAGCATTGTGGCTCGGGCTACGGAATATGGGATTAATTACAGCGGTGACAGACCACAGTCTGCCACCACAGCAACCGGTGCCTAGCGCAGTGGAGGTGACCACATGCTTCCCTGCAGGAGGTAGTAGGGGGCAGTCTGTCAGCTGCCGGCCCAGCAGAGGGTTGTGATGCACTCAGCTTTGTGGGGTTGCTGTGCCTAGAAGCCATAGCGCTTGCAAATTGAATCTGATTTTTCAATGTGCCAGGGGAATTTACTACTTAAGAGACTAGGGCTGGGGGGTTGGAGGGCTGGGCATGTAGCTGTTTGTAACAGGATTTGCCAAGCTTGCATGAAGCCCTTGGCTGCATCTCTAGTATACACTGCATAAGCCGGGTGTGGCGGCACACTATAGCAATAGGGGGGTTACAGGCAAGATCAGGAGTTCAAGGTCATCCTTGGTTATATGGGAATTTGAGGATAACATGGCTACATAAGACCTCATCTGGGGGAGGGGTAGAGAGAACGTCATGCTATCTTTGGGTGCAGCCTTCAATGGACAGTTAGCAGATATTCATGATCAGCTGTTACTTGATCATTCCCGGCCAAAGATAAAGTCAGGTCCTGCTCCTCCGTGGCTTCAGAAAAGCTAAGCACACAGCTACACCCCATGGTTCCGAGCCAAGGGCTGTTATATGGAGGTATGTTGTTCAGGGGCAGCCTATCACACAGTCCAGTCTTGGCTGGATCAGGATGTACCAGGCACTGTGACAAAGCAGACCATGTTGGGATGTGATAATGACAGAAACTCATCCTACGTGCCTTAGGTCAGAAGTCTGACATGGTGTGAGTGGGCTGTGAAGCCCTGGGGGTCAGAGGCAGGTCTGTCTGTATGCTCCCCAGCCTGTCCTAAACTCAGCAGAGAACAGTGGCAGTTAAGTTACGCTAGTTTTCAAAGTCAGAAGAGGAATTCAGTGGAGTCTGCCCACAGCATGCAGGTCTTTCGGGAGGAAGCTGACCCACTAGGTATGAAATGTTCCGTGCACTGGGTGCTCACAGGGAGGGACTGGAGCAGGAAGCCGAGGACCCACGTCCCATGGAGCAAAACTAGAGATGCAAAGTATGACATGTGAATGAGTAGTGGGGAGTTTTCCACAGAGACCCTGAACTAGAAACCGGTGCCCCGCAGAGACCCTCCATGTGCCTTGTGATGTAGATTCTGCAAAAGAGGAGTCGCAAATCATGGTGACAGACCAGCTTCATTGAAGGCTCGGCTCGATTTGGAATCATCTAGTAGACACAGATTTAGCTGAGTAGGGAGGACCCATGCTGGATGCGGACAGTGCCGTCCTGTGGGTTGAGGCCCCACCCTGAATAGGCGGTGGAGCATCTGTATCCTTGACGGGATTAGATGTGGACAAGCAGCCGCCACACTCCCAATGCCACAGAGCTGCCCAATACACCGGATTAAATTCAACATAAAACCATCACGCCATGTGTCCTATTGCGACTCTCTTGAAGGTCAGGAAACGTAAGGGCTGGAGGAAACCAGACAAGGAAGGAATTTCAGTTTTCGGAGACCGGCGATGCACCATGACAGGCCAAGAGGGGTGTGGCGTGGAATGCACTGATCAGGGAGGACGAGGTCAGGGTTAGAAACTCCGCCTCTGCAGTCACCAGCCCTGGCTGACACTGAACGGCCAATGGGCACCTCGAGGCCAGGTGGGCGAAGCTGAGTGGTGTGCAGCGCCACTCAGTCCCTCTTGGAACCGGCACCTGAGACTCCATAGCTGTGAGTGAGTGGTGGCTTCCCCCAGTCAGCCTCTTCTGCTCTGGGGCTTGGTAGCTGCACATGGTTTGCGTTGACTCCTGCATGCCGGCAGGTCAGCTGTCCCTGCATGCAAATCAAATGGTTATTTGGAGCTACCTGCCAGGGCCAATGTGGTGACTTTTGGGAGGATGGCTCTCTTTAGGAACACGGGATAATCCACTGAAAGCGTCTTTGAAACATTGTCTCTGTGTGTCTAAGATTTGGCCCACAAGCAGATTTCACTTCTCCTAGGGCTGCACCCCAAACACAGCCTCCACTATACCCTGCCCCCCAAGCTGATGGCTTGCCTGGCTCCGCTGTACAGTTCCCAGGTATTGCACTGCATCATGGGAAAATCATTTGCATGAGGACCATGCTGCTGGTGAGTCCTCCTGGCTGACCTGCTGCAGGGACTGAGGCAGGGGCATCTCGGTTCTCGTTTCTCGGGAAGAGGCCAGGGCACATTAGGGTTTCACAGATGTGGTGTGGGTTCGAGAGAGACCATCTCTGGGGTACATATTACCCTGTCCTTCCTTTCTCTTTCCCTCCCTCCCTGGCCCTTTGCCCTTCATTGCTCCTCAAGTTTCTTCTTGGTGATCTCTGGTCTTCGTTCCTCCTCTCCATGGATACCAGGGTTGTGTTTGGAGGAGGGGCGTGTCCTCTGTATGAGCACCTGTTGGAGGAGGGGTGTCCCTGTGTATGAGCACCTGTTGGAGGAGAGGCGTGTCCTCTGTATGAGCACCTGTTGGAGGAGGGGCGTGTCCTCTGTATGAGCACCTGTTGGAGGAGGGGCGTGTCCTCTGTATGAGCACCTGTTGGAGGAGGGGCGTGTCCTCTGTATGAGCACCTGTTGGAGGAGGGGCGTGTCCTCTGTATGAGCACCTGTTGGAGGAGGGGCGTGTCCTCTGTATGAGCACCTGTTGGAGGAGGGGCGTGTCCTCTGTATGAGCACCTGTTGGAGGAGGGGTGTCCCTGTGTATGAACCCTGTTATCTAATGTGGATCATGAGCATCTGTGGACAGGGGTGAAGATGTGGTCACGGAGGCTGTTCGGCTCCTTGGAGCTGCCGTGCTCTTCCAAGGGGCCTGTGCCTGGCTGCTCTGGGGTCGAGGTCAAGTACTCAGAGGGAACTGAGTGTAGTTCAGGCTTCTGTTAGACACATTTCAAGTGCTTTGAAAGCTGCGGGTGACTGTGGGGCCTGTGCTGCACGGTGTGCAACTGGGCGTGGCCATCAGTGTGGGGAGTTCTAGAACGCAGTGCTGTTCCAGAGACGATAGCATCTGCACACCAGGATCCAGACACATCAGTTTATTCTGTCATGGAGTAGGATTGGCTGCATGGCAGGCTTGATCCTGATCTTATTTTTCTGTCTTATCTCTACTGAGAGGGAAGGGTCATTTTTTTGTATATTTTAGATATGAAAACAATAAATTAAACCCGTACTAAAACAAAGTGCTTTGTGACTCTTCAGTCACAAAAGGCCGAAGTAGAGCCTTGAACTGTCATGGAAGTTTAGTAAAATAACTAATAACTAAATTTGGACTGGCAGACAATGGACACCAGAAACCAGCAGTTTTACTTAAAACTTAATTTCTAATATAAAGCAATATAAAAGTGATGTTAATCATTTTTGGAATCAGGTGTAGTTTGGAGATGTCTGAACCAATAATTGAATTGTAGCTATGCTGCAGGATCAGGAGTGAAAATGATTTCTTTTCCCATTTTAGCATTGGCACTTCCAAACTGTGTGTCCTTCCTTAGGAGTCAATGTGGCATTTCTGGTCCTCTAAAAGGGAAGATAGGATTGTCCGTTCTGTGAGGGCAGGATGGCATGACAAATGTCACCACTCAAAGTCTCTGAATAGCACCAAGCATGCCATGAGCCAAAATATGGTTCTCAGGCTGTTGTTTACCGGATGCTCGATCAGAAACAAGGCCATGGTTTTTACTTTATTTATTGAGACAGGATCTCTCTATGTAGTCCTGGTTGTCTCGGAGCTCTCTGTGTAGACCAGGCTGGCCTCATGCCACATCCGTTACGGTCATGTTTTTTAAAACCTGCTCTCCAAGGAAGGTCACGAAGTGTGGGGATGTCCCATAATTTTCTCATTATTGGGACAGAGCATTTGACGAAAGTAACATAAGGGTGGGTTTGTTTTGGCTCCTGATTTGAGGGTACAGGGAGGCCATCCTGCAGGAGCTTAGGAAGGAGGCAGACCATCATGTGTCTACCGTCAGGAAGCAGAGTGACAGTGCTGTCACTTAGCTTACTTTCCCTTTTTATTCAGTCCAAGACTCCAAGCCATGGGATGATGCCATCCACACCCAGAGTTGGTCTACCCTCCTGCATAACCTCTCTAGGCACACCCTCCTGTCAGTGTGCATATGTACACGTCCCACGAGATTTCAGGTGCAGCTGGGTTTACGGTGAAGACTAGGTAGGTGGGCTACCTAGACAGGCTTAGAACTGGGGCCCCAGAGGTGCTTAACTGAACATCTGTGCAACGTCCAACAATGACTCGAGAATGGTCTAGCCTTTGGCATGGAACTGACACAAGTAGCTAGGACTCGAACTTTGTCTGAGAAGCTGCACTCTGGCACCCTTGGTTTGTGTCTGAGAGCAGCCAAGAGCTGCTTGCCACGCCCTCTCAGAGCATAGCCCTATCTGGTGGAGTGGGGATACGTGGGATGAATGGGGAGGCCTGGGGACTGGGCCAGGGGCTGATAGTCCCCCCCACTGCCACCGCCCCAGACCCCAGTGAGGCAGGCGGAGTGTGAGACACAGGGACCAGCATGTCTGGGATGGAAGATGGTAGTTGTTGCTAGGCTGACAATAACCCAGAAAGAGTTTCTAGGTGAGGCTGCAAGGCTTCTCTGACTTTTCTCTGAAGAGGCCACGTGTAGAATTTTACCACCTCAGGTTCATCCAGGGAACTTGAGCGAAAGGCCAAGATTCTCTGGGGGAGTCACTGATGGCCAATGTCCTGGCCACAGAGCTCTGAGTGCCAGCTGAAGGTCTACACTAAAGACCGCCTTCCTGGTCCTTCCTGGACCAGGCACAGGCCTTCCCCTATCCCCTAGCTAGTGACAGCAAAGGGCGTGTGCTACTTCCCGAACAGCTCTTTAGAAGTAGGAAATACTCTGGGCAGCCATTGTGAGGATCAGTGTGACGGCAGCCATTTTGGGCCATGAGTCACTCATTGGGAAGTAGCTGTTTCTCAGACGCTACAGGCCCTTGACCCATCCTTTTCTGTATCTTTAATGTGGGTTCTGGCTGGACTGGAGCCACTGTTGCCCAAGGTTTGATGTTACTCCTCGCTAAGACTGGCCCAAGCTCAAACTTAGGTGGGGGCTTTTGCCACTGTGTCACACCGGCAGGGACCTGGAAAGGGGCAGGCCGACCTGTGTTGCATGAGGGAGCTCTATAGGTCCCAGTGGGAAGAGGAGTGCAGCTTCATCTCTGGTGCAGGAGGCAGCCTTGAACACCGAAGCCTCACCCTGTAGGCTCCTCAGACACCTCTTGGGGTCGACATAGCTTCTGGCAAGGCCTACTCTGCCGAGTGAGCCCCAGTTACGCTGTGAGGTGAGCATGACTCAGCCTGGAAATCGGCTGTGAACACTAAGTGTCTTGCACAGAGAGAGCAGTGCCGCTCCACCGCTCCATCCATGGCTGTTTCCAGAGCTGCTAGGGTTAAAGCTCACACCTGTCCCAACAAGCAGGAATCGGCCACTTGTCCCCAGGTGCAGCTGTGAAGACGGGGGACACATTGTGAACAGGAGCAAGGGGCCCAGTGACACCTCAGTTCATCTCCCGAGTCCTGATGGGAGGTTTACGTCTAAGTAGAAACTGGGCGGAGGCACAGCTGAGCCATCGGTCAAGGTGTGGTCCTGCCCATCATCATCGTCGTCGTCATCATCATCATCATCATCATCATCATCATCACCATCGTCATCATCATCATCATCATCATCGTCATCACCATCATCGTCATCACCATCATCATCATCATCACCATCACCATCATCATCACCATCATCATCATCATCACCATCACCATCACCATCACCATCATCATCATCACCATCATCATCATCATCGTCGTCGTCGTCATCATTTGGCCATTTGAAAACTCAGATATGCTCTCCCTACCCACCCCACCACCCGCAATGCTGGCACCAGGGTTCAGCCTTTCCCTTACCCCAACATGGAATCCTAGGAATTATCTGTCTGTCTGTCTACCATCTTTCTATTATCTGTCTGTCTGCCTATCTATCATCTATCTATCATATATTATCTATCATCCATCCATCTATTTATCATCTATTATCTATCTATCATCTATCTATCTATCTATCTATCTATCTATCTATCTATCTATCTATCTATCTATCTATCTGTTTCAGTTGTCTGCCAGCTGAAGAGAGGGGGTACAAATGTCTCTCTAGAATGGTTTTTGCTCCTGCAAAGGTGGCGGCAGCTATACCTCTGAGACCCCCGAACACAGCCAGGAGCAGAAGGAAGAAGGGGTCTCCCCAATTCCCTCGCTGGGCAAGGGTTTTACTCTTAACTCTTTTTTCTCTTTTGTTTGTGGCCTCAACTTCTCAGTGAGGCTTCCTCCAAGGTCTTGTTCTGTTGGTTTCTGGGTTGTTCTGGTCATCTGTGGTAGCCCTGTCTGTGACTGAGAACCAGATGCCCGACTTGGGGCGAGCAAAATGCTGAGACCCTCTTGCCTTTGATCTTCTGCAGAGTGAGAATTATGCCTCTATAAATTATAAATGTCTGCACTGGGTTTTAAATAGCTGGACATTCCTGGCCCAATTATTAGGGGGAACCGTGTGGTTGCCAGTGTCACTGGGCACCATTCAGCTGGCTCCTCACCATTGGGGCCCCTCTATGGGGTGATGGGGTGGACATGCCACAGACAACTGTGTTTGTAGGATACCGCCCCTCCCCCCTTCATTTAAACAGAATGGCTTTTTTTTCCTTTAGACACTGGGACTTTTGTTATGCTAATGAGCCGGGGACCATTTCCAATTCAATTTTACCTGGGCCTGGTCAGCTGAGTCGCTTTTGTTGGCAACCCCCTGGGACCTCCCTTGTCTTTTAAACTGTAATTTAGTTGGAGCGGCCGTCAATTTCCTCTGCTCATTACATTTGCTGGGTATCACAGATATTTAATCGTGCCCATGTCCCAGGACCTGAAGGGAATCTGAAGGGGATGTGTCTTTTCCGAGACAGTGAGGTTACTGCCCCTCTGCTGCTGGCTCTGTGTCTGTCACCCCGGCCTGTGGGCTGGCCTTTGGTTGGGCTTCCCGGGGATCTGGCCACAGAATCAGCTTGGAGGAGGGCTCTGTAATTAATTAACAATTCCAGTAGGGTGGACAGGCTAGCCAGACTGCCAGATCTGGGCACTGTCTTGGGCACAGGGGGACTCTAAGCCACCACCTGTATACTCCCTGCCAGAGCGGGAGCCTCAGACCTGCTGTATGATTAATTTTTATCAGACTCGCCAGCTGTCCTGGAAGTCCCAGCAGCGCCATTTCCTGTCCCTCATCCACCCACCCCCAGCTGCGCTGGACCATTGGGGCCCCCGGCCTGGGAGTTGGGCCTCTAAGCAGGTGTTTGGTGGGCACAAGATGAACACCCCTAACTCCCCATTTTCTGGAAGTGAAGACAAGGTTAACTGTTGAGTGGCTGCATTCAATTGAGGTCTGCAGCGCATAGGGGCCTGGCGGCTGAGCACCTGGAAGGTTCTCCTTCCTACTGTCAATAGCGAAGCAGGAACCTGGGGGGGGGGTCAAACATGGTAACCTGAGACCCCAGAGAAGGATGACTGACCGTTGTGGGCATCACAGGACAGGAAGACGGGGAATAACTTACCGACAGATGGAAAGTTACACATGCACACACACACACATACACACACACACACATGCAATGCACGCGCGCACACACACACACACACACACACACACACACACACACACACACACACACACACACACATGAGGCAGTGAGGCACCGAGTCAGCAGCTCTCTGGTTGTCTCATAGTGACAGTCACCAAGAGCAGCCTCTGCCCTCAGTTCCCCCACTCTCCTCTCTTCCACTCTGGAATGCAGTCCTGGGTTAAATTCTCATCCAGCCTTGGCAGCTACTGTGGGTCCCTTCCTGTTGAGGGGAGTCAGTGCCGGGGGATGTCAGGAGACCCAGTGTCATTGGGCACCACTCCTGTCCCCTGCCAACCCCTGTGCGATGGGGACTCCGCCCCTCCAACCTGCTCCAGGCTTCCTGTCCCCTCCACTCTGGCTTGGTTTTGCTTTGCCGTCCTTCTCCGGAGCGTTTGCATCTAGACTCCCTTGCAGAATCAATGTGACTGAAGACAGCAGTCCCCTTTAGTGCCTGATGGTGACCAGTGGTGGTTACAACAAAGCCATGAGATATCTTAGTGCAGAGGTCACACCATCTCTGGCCAAGACCCATGTCCCCAGAGACAGTCCTGTGAGGCCCTTTCAGGAGTCATGCATGTAAAAGTCACCATGCTACACCTTGCTGATCTGGATGGCTGATGGCGGACATGACTGATGCTGAATGTTTGACATAACGCATGTCAGGGACGGTAGGTGGCTGTGCATGGCTGAGTTCTCTGGTGACAGGTTCCTTCCCTTCAGGCAGTGGGACCTGGCACGTCACCATGGGTCCTGCTGGCTTTCTTCCTCTTCTAGATGGAGAAACACCATCCGGAGATTCCTTCCTTTCTGACTCTGGGAACATGAGTCAGTAAACACACCTGAGAACCAGTTCTCTCAGTGCTGGCCTGACACCCCCCCCCCCCCCCCCGATGAATCACAGACTGTCCCTCTGGCTTGTTTGTGTTCCCGATACCTGGAGCTAGCCACTAAAACCCAGGCCTGGGGTCTTCACACCCCAGAAATACCTGGGCAGGAACAGCTCGGGCGTTTGCTGATGTTGGACTGATGAAGAAGGCATTCGGCAGCAGTACTGGGCACAGAGCATATGGTGGTATTCTCTGCCCACTGCCCGGGAGCAGCGTGCTGCCAGCTTTGCTCTCCGTAGCCCCGTGACCCCCCCCCCCAGGAGGCATGCGCCGTCTCTGAACGTTGACTTCCCATGGGAAGCAGATGGCATCACTGGAAGGGGAAGGGGGGAAGCGTGCAGACTGCTCCAAGAAGCACTGGAAGCCAGTGCCTAACCATTGCCTTGCCTGCAGCAGACAGTGCGCCCAGAGCACCGCTCTTCATGCTAAGGGGCGGAGCAGGTTAGGTGGGCCCGTATATTGCCTAGAGTTCTAGGAGATCACGCCTGAGGCTTGCTTAGAATGCTGGTCCCCGGGGGCCACCAAGCACATTAGGAGCAGACACACTCTGAGTATGCACGCCACCATCTCAGCGTTCCCAGTCTGTTACTGACACAGTGAGGGACTCACAGAATTCACAGTGGCAAGCATGGCAAGCTGTAGTGTTCCCTGGCATCCTCTTTTCCTTCACCTACTGATCGTCGGACCCACTGTGCATCTGCAGGACGTGGTCTGACAGCCCCCTTTGAGACAGGAAGTCCAGAGGAGGATTATTTGATGCCCCCTTCTGGAGGATTGCGTTCCTCCACACACTGGGATGATCGATAAATGTGTGTTCTGGTTTCATCTTGTTCTGTACCTGCCAGATGTATAGGTGACCACCTACGTCAGTGATTCTCAGCCTGTGGGCTTTGACCTCTTTTGGGGGGGTCAAATGACCCTTTCATGGGGGTTGCCTGAGACGGTCATAAAACAAAGATATTTACATTACAGTTCATAACAGTAGCAAATTTACAGTCATGAGGTAGCAATGGAAAGGATTTCAAGGCTGGGGGACACTGAGAGCCACCGGCCTGTGTGGTCAGTGGCCCTGGATTCTCCCCTGTCTACAGGACCACAGTGTGTTTGCGGCAGTTCTAGAAGACTCAAGGTCCTCTGTGTTTGGCTGTGCGGGAAGGTGGGGGTGAGACGCCGAGGGATGTCATTCTGGGGTTGGGTGTTGAGCAGGCAGGCGCCCTGGGAGGCACAGCGAACGCGCTGTGTTCGTGACTGATGCTCCAGGACAGTCAAGAGATGTGGTTGCTCGCGGGTGGGGGATTGATGGAAATGGAAGGGAAGAGATGAGACCAGGCCAGGACGCCGCAGGGGAGATTAACCACTGAGGCAAGAGGGCAGGATGCCACAGCCCGTTCTTGAAGGGCAGAAGGACGCGATAGTCTCTCTTTTCAGTCAGATTGCTTAAGAGGTGGCTGTGGGAGGAGAGGAAGTGTCTACAGCCAGATAAACCACCCTGGAAGTGGCTGAACCATGTGGTGGGAGACAGAGAGGCCTAGAGCAGAGATGTCGTTGGCAGCCTGTAGGGACTGTGATGGAGGGGTGTCCTTAGGTCACATCACCTCCGTCACGTGCCTTTAGGAAAAGAAGCCTAAACATTCTGGCAAATAAATGGCGTAGCCTTGGACGCAATGTAAGGGCAGCAGGCAACGGCGGTGCTTCCCAACTCCACACTCATGTCTTGCCGGGAGACCCCGACTGCCCTGCTATGGGTGCAGTTGTAGTAGTATGGTATGTTTGCAAAGGCTATTTACATCAGAGAAGGGCTCAAGCCAACCATTTCACTAGTGCTATCACCGTTGTCTTTGAAACACGAGTCTCCTAATGTTTGAGGTGTAAGCAAATCTACCCGAGGTGCTTATGAGCATGCAGTGTTGGAAATCAGTGCTCCCTGAGGCCAGCCGGCCACTGCCCTTCATTCCCCAGACTGCCTGTTGTCTCATTGTTTCTCTAGGGCAAAACCACACTGTGCCTGGACACAAGCGAGCTAACCAGGCCCTGACGGAGCCAGCTGCGGACTGGCTGCTCGTTTTACAGGTCTTACCAACCATGCCAAAAGCTGACTGGGACTATGAGGCAAGTGAACATTTGTCACTTAGCCAACAGTGCCACGAAGGGTCCTGTAGACACAGGTGTGGAAGACTGTGTTTCTCAAGGCTGCTATGCCTTGTGGCCTAGAAGACACCGTGGCCCCAAATTGCATGCTCTTCTTTTAGCTCAGTAAGATATCAATAGTTATGCTGGTGTTCTTTGTCAATGTGAGACAAACAGATCCATCTGGGAAGAGGGAAACTTAATTGAGAAAATGTCTCCACAAGATTGTTCAGTAGACAAATCCATGGGGGTATTGTCTTGATTGATGTATAAAGGCCCAGCTCACGGGGGCACTGGAGCACCCCTGGCCTAGTGGTCTTAGATAAGAAGGCAGACTGAGCAAGCCTTGAGGAGCAAGCCAGCTCCTGCCTCCAGGATCCTGCCCGATTTGAGTTCCTGCCCTGACTTCCCTGGGTGATGGATGATAAACCAGAAGATGAAATAAACCTTTCTTCCCCAAGTTTTAGTCATGGCGTTTTATACCACAAGCAACAGAAGCTGTAACCAATACAGCAGTAATTCATTTGCTAATCCCAATTAATACTTTCCTGTCTCATTCCGAGTTACTTTGGGGACCTTTCCCCCTGCTTGGGTTTTGTGGAGGGTTTGAAGTCATGTTTGCCTGTTCTGGGAAGCTGATGTGTTTTCCCATTTGAGGCTCCAAGGGAGCACACAGCTTAACAGACTTCTCACACCTGCTCCCAAACCCCTGCCCAGAGGCCTAGCTCCTGACCCCGTCCCTCTCGTCACCACGGATGCTGCAGCCAGACAAGGAAGGCCCTAGCACCACTTGGAACGGGCAGCTTGTGCAGTAGGTTTCTCTACCCCCGGAAACAGAAGCAGGGTATGGCCTGTGGTGGAGACCTTGAGTACATCCACTGCTGTGCTCATTCTCCCCAAGGACGGTTCCCATTCTGCACAAAAGAGACTGAGAGTGTATGGAGGGGGCGCTGAATGGCCTTAGTCAAGGTCATTCAGCAAGGTGGCCTTGGGCCTCTGAATAAGACTCCCAGTGGAACGAGGAGGTGGAGGTGGCTCTGATTTCCCACTGTCCTCCCGGGGGCCTGCAGGGCCTGAGGTGCAGCTTGGACACAGCTTTGACATGGCATTGTGACATCTGCATTAATATGAGATGATGTGCTGCAGTGACATTCTGCACAAGGGGAAATGACACAAGGAGTGGAGCTCTGCCGGGGTGCAGGGCCCGGGTGTGTGTGTGCGTGTGTGTGCGTGCACGCATGTGTGTGTGCATGCGTATGCGTGTGCACGTGCGTGCATGCTTACGTGTGTGTGTGCATGTGTGTGTGTGCATGCGTATGCGTGTGCACGTGCGTGCATGCTTACGTGTGTGTGTGTGTGTGTGTGCATGTGTGTGTGTGTGTGTGGAGGGCCGGGTCAGGGATGGAGCTCCCTAGGAACCCATTCAGACATGGGCAGTTGGATTTTGCAGGTCTCTTCAAATTTTGGAAAGACAGTTTTGTTGCAATTTCTTTCATCAGGTGTTGCGCAAGCCCCTGGCTATACACATTCCACATGTAGGTTGTCCTCTCTCTCTCTCTCTCTCTCTCTCTCTCTCTCTCTCTCTCTCTCTGCCTGCCTTTGGTAAATGATGAAGTCACTTACTGCCTCTATCACTTGGGCTTGTGTTGGAAACTGGACAGTAGGACAGTAGGGACTATGAACAGCAGCCTGAGAAAGAAATGCAGCTGGTATTTAGGGTGACTCCAGTTTTCCTTCTGAATCCCTCTCAATGCACAGGGGGTGTTTTATGTGGGTGCTAATTTTAGCTGTTGCTGGGGTGACCACCAGGAATCCCAGTAGTTGGGAAGTGGAGGCAGGACAATCGGCAGTTCGAGACTAGCCCTCGATCATGTAGTGAGTTTGAGGAGAGCCTGGGCTACATGAGAACACCCCCTCCTAAGTAAAAGGATAGTAATTTTGAGTACTAGCCATGAGTGTCTCATAAAAGTTCTTGGTAGAACCAAAATGCTCTCGGAATCTCCTACCCCTTTCCAGACTCCTCACAGGGTTAGCCGGGTGCCGGGTGCGTCATTTTGGGCATGCTGGTGAAGGAAGCATGAGGCGGAGACTTGAGGGCGAACTGTCTACCTACACGCTTCATTGGTGGCATCTGACTTTCCCTCGGGTTGTATACTCATGGTCCTACTGTCTTTGAGGTTAGCGGAGAAGGCGTCCTGATCCTTGATCTGGGGTGAATGCCTTTCCGTTCCCCGCCCCTTGTAGTTCTGAAGGGGGTTTCTTTTGATTCGAGTACACTGAGCATCAAGATTACAGTCTCCTTGTTTACATTGTGCTTGTAGGGGTCTGCCTGTCCATTCCCGTGATGAGCCTTTAGGGCCTCATGTAGTCAGTCAGCTCACCCCTGCCGCTTGTGCTACAACAACATCTGGTTCCCACAGAACCTACTTTTTCTCTTGTCTCCTCTGCCTCCTTGTTGATTTTATTCTAATTTCTGAACGATGTTATCATCTTCTCTTTTATTAAAATTTTAATTCCAGTCACTATATGCTTAATGTCTTAAACTTTTTTTGAATGTGGCTTTGGGTGGCCTTGTTCCACAGATGAAGTGTCCACTCTCTACTCCCTCGTGTTATTAGCGAGCAGGTATGGTTAATGTGTTAATTTTCCTTTTACCACCTCCAGATTTCCTTCTTGCCTCTGATTCATTCGTCTGAACCTTTTTTTTCCCTCAAACATTACTGTGCCCGGAATGTCAGACATGTTCAGAGACAGGCACAGAGCTGGGCCACCGGACATGGCCAGGATTACCGGTAAGGGCCCAGCAGGTTGTGGACTTTGGGGATTCTCTGTGTTCATCGTTACAACCAGCCATTCCCCAACATTCATTTTTATAAGCGCCTATGCAAACAAAGATGACAGATTCTCAAAAGTCCCAGCTATATTTACGTTTTCTACATTTCGATGTCTGTGCTTTTAGCTTCAGGACCCGTCATCTACGCTGTGGCCATGGCTGGCGGCCATGTCGCCCTGCAGGCCCGGTGGTCAGAAACACCGTGGTGGCTTCCTCAAATGAGCTGTGGTGGAAGTCATTTCATAGGAATAATTGCAAAGGGGCTTTGGAAGTGACTGTTCTGAAAAGAACAAAGCTTCAGCAGCTCAGCTGTTACCCCTTAGTAGCAATGCTGGGTTTCAGATATCCCTCCTGTTTAGGAAACTGTAGTGTTGACTTGTTCATCCTTCGTGTTTTGAAGTTATTTATCACAGTAATCAACACCATACTCTGTAAAAAAATGTTTACTATTTACCATAAAGGAAGCTATAGCTGTGAATGCAACGTATTCTAAAGCATTCATAATGAGGGGGTTCTGTAGTTAAGGCACAAGACATCTTTTGATTACATTTGATTTTCCTAAAAAGTTAAAAATTAAATCATATACATATATCAATCATAACAAAACTAATATTTTTCTAAGCTCAATATTTTAGTCTGAAAATTATGACATTGTGAATAGGGAAAAAATATAAACAGCAAGAAGAAGACAATCATGAAGAAATGAGATAATAATCTTCAGATGAAACAATTAAATATGAATTATGACATAATCACAGGCCCCCCGATGGGTGAAGAAGGAAGCTACTGATGATATAATCATGTTTGCTGAGATGCCTACTGCTGCGTAGGCTAAAAAGATATTTATTCCTTTGCAAGTTCTTTAGTTGATTCTTTTTAAACTTTCTCAAAATGTTCCCTTGGACTGGAGATTTCTGTGCTTTGATTAAATAAAAGACAATATTGAGGAGCTGGAGAGATTGTTCGATGCTTAACAGCAGCATTGTTCTTAAAAACAACCTGGGTTGGATTCCCAGCATCCACATGGTAACTCACAACCATCTACAGCTCCAGTCCCAGGGATCTGACGCCCCCTTTCTGTCTCTGAGAATGTCAGGCATACATGTGGCACACAGATGTACACTCGAGCAAAACATCCATACACATAAAAACAAAACTAAGCAATTAAAAAAACAAAGCATGTTAACACTATTGAAAGCACTTTTTCAATGTGCCAGTGAGTTTCAGACAAAATGTTGTCCCCGTTACAGCCTCAGTTCCAAGACAGACACACAGCACATGGTCAGTCTGACGTATCGTATCAAAATCTAAACAGTGTGAACTTCAAAAATCATTACAAGCTTGTCTAACAACTAGGAATAAAAATAATTAGAAACTTGAAAATAAAATGATGCTGACTAGTGTAATCATTTGGCTACAAACCGTATGTGTATGCATGTGTCTATATGCATGTGTATTATTGTGTTACTGGTGATCAAACCCAAGACCTCATCCATACTAGGCCAGTGGGTCACATTTCTAATTTCAAAGTTTGATTTTTTTGTGTGAATATTCATTTAGCAGTTAGTGCCACTATCCAGGTAATACAAATTACAAGTTTAAAGGAATATTTAGTCTTTGGAATCAGGTTGCTGGAAGCTAAGGGAAGAGTTTGGAATGTGTATACACATATGTTCAAATCTGTACACACAGACAAACACATGAGAGAAACAGACAGGTGTGTATGCATGAACATCCCATGCACGTATGGAGGCCTTGATAGACACCGTGTCATGGCTACAGCCTGTTGACAGGCTCAGGTGACAGGCTCATACTGACCACTTAGACTTCTGTTTTACTTACCATTAATTAGTGCTAGGCTGCGGTCTTGGGTTGTTGACAGACTGCAGCACCTGCGTCCAATCTGTTTGTTGCTGCTAAAATTATTGTCAGTACCATTAGGTAATTTGTCTAACGACCACGCTGGGCTCTGCATTGGCTTCAGAGGCGTAAGAGTGAGAAAAGGCACGAGGGACGGCTGAGGATGGGCCTCTCGCTTGTAAATTTACACGTTCCCTTTAAAAATAAAACTTATTTTCTTATATTAAACATAATTCATAGTTATTTAAACAGCGTGGAAAGTGTAGATTGGCAGGAGCTATTCAGCTACAGCGGTGGTTAAGGCAGCTGTAGCATTCAGTCAGAATAACAGTATTTCTCCGTCCGCAATTATTATTTTCCAGTGCAGAGACCCTAATGTGGTGCAATTTCTTGTCCTGGTTTTCTTGAGGTAGTGTCATAGAATAAGCATTTTCCTCCTGTCATTAAAACTCCTTGTCAACAATTTTCAGTGTGGGTGAAACACACTAGCCCATGGCTGTGGTCCTTTCTTCACCGCTGGCCGGCCAGGCTTTTTCTACTTTTGAATTAAGGGGTATTTTCTAAGGCTGGGTTTTTCAGGAGTGAAGTTTTATCATGGCAAGAGATAAAACACTCTGAGAGCTCCCAGTATGTTGTGTTGCTAAAACACTGCCTGCACAGCTGGTGGCCTGGAGTCTGCCTCTGAGCGGTATGCTGAGTCCTTCCTCAATTCTCGGGCCTTCCCCATCCCTAGACCTGGCCTCTGCTGCATGGCAGACCTTCTGTCTGCCTGGTTAGGGGGCAGTGGGTAGACAGGGCTTCCCAGTGAAGCTTGGTAACATGGTTGTTACTGTGGTGATACCGGTGTCCTGGGCTGATGGGGTGGAGGCCTTGGTGGACCCCTAGGTCTTGCCGCATTTCATTCCCAGGGATGTGAGTTAAGTTAGCATCCATTGGGAAGGACAGCATGTTCGGTAGGAGAGTAGCTCATAATGGGTTATGATGACAAAGCTGGTACCTTTTTTTATGCAATTACAGCCCATACTTACTCATTATTTTCTACTTAGCTTGATCTGTACTTCAAACAGACATAGTGTATAAAGCGAATGCTACACATGGATAATGCGTGCAGCCCCGCCTACCCTCAGCACCTATGCAGGTAATACCTCCTAATAAGTCAATGAGCCAGTTCCTAATCAAAGTGTCTCTTTGTTTAATCGTGTTGTGTGTTGGAGGTCAAAGCTGTTCTAACAAAACATCTATCTTGGAGCTTTTTAGAGGAACCTGTTTAAAAAGGTTAAAGTGGGTAATTAGTGAACCCTCATTTACAACTCCTTGGCAATAAGAATTGCTTTTCAACCGACCATTTATCCATGATCCGAAGCTGTACGCTGCAGGCTTCTTGACTAGGTCAGGAAATGTAATTAATAAATGATAGGATTATTTATGGTTCACGGTGCCAGATTAGAAACACAATGATCTACAGAACGCGGGAACGCAGTCTTCAGAGGCAGCCCCCCACTCTGATCCTCGGACTGAACTGTCATGTCACCTGACAAGGTGACACGCACCAGAATGGGATTCTCAGTAGCGGTTTCTCTGTTGTGCTCTGCTGGGCCTGAGGGAAACGGCCTGCCTCCTTCACACTGGAACACAAGGTACGTGACTGTTGCTGGGAGCAGGAGCAAGGAGGGCGATTGCATCTTCTTGGAGCCCTGGGACCCCTAAAACTAAACATGGTTTCTGAATGTGAGATAGGGCTTGTATTAAAGCCGGAGCAGAAAGTGAATTTGGGAGATGTACCCGAATCTTCTCAAATCAAAACATGTTAAGCACAAACTGGATATTCCCTTCTTTTTAATGTTGCTTTTGCTTCCAAGCCTTCCCTGATGCTTCACACGTTCAGAGTCGTGTTCTGAATGATGCTGGACCCAGACAGAGCTCTGTCCTCTGTGCCCTCCAGAGTGGGGAGGCTGGAAGTCAGTCCATGAGGTTTCCCTCAGTCAAGCCTGGCGATGGGTACCTGGCCTGGATGACATGGAGTATTCCCTGCAGACTCATTTTCCCCAAATGTCTTCACACCATACTCGGAAGGGGCAGGCTGCCATCACAACCTTCAGCCGAAAGCAGGGCTGGTAAGTCAGTGATGTGTCCAGCTCATACCCCACCGCCCTGTGTGAGCCCCCTTCACAGCCGGTGCTTCTGTATATACAGGGACCCGTGGACTTCCTTTCTTTCCCATCTCTGCTGACTAATATCGGCTGTCAATTTGACAGGATCTAGAATCATGTAGCAGACATGTTTCTCTGGACATGTATGTGGGGAATTTTCTGGACTAAGCTAGCTGAGGTGGTAAGACCCACCCTGAATAAGGACAGTGCTGTCCCATGAGAGTCCCAGAGTAAACAAAAAGGAGGGCATTAGTTAAACACAGGCATTCATTTTTCTTTGCCTAACAACTGCGGCACAATGTGACCAACTATCCCCTTAACCCTGGCCACCTTGACTTTCCTGCCAGGGCGGACTGTGCACCCAAACAGTGAGCCCAAACAAGTCCTTCCTTCCTTAGGCAGCTTTTATCAGGTATTTTATAACCAACACGCAATCTCAGTCTCTGCATCTGCAAGCTGAGAAACATACACTTCTTGCCCGGCTTACAGGCAGCATGATGCTAGCACACTGTGGAGACAGAGGTTCAAGGCTGCTTCCAGGCAGAGTGCCTAACCTGGTCAGCATTAACTACCACAGTCACTGCCGTGCTTGGTTGGCAACCTTGGGAGTCTGATGGCACTGATATCTCAGTCACTCCTGGGTCCCCTTACTTTGCTGCGTATGAGTCCTGAAAGACCAGCCCTAGCTGAGCCTAGAGGGAGCTGTCTCAGTGTATCTCACATGTCTCCTGGGACACTGAGGTCGCAGTACTGAGAGCTATAGGTGAACACGTTCAGGGACTCATGCACAGGGGCCGCCCAGGCATGTCTCTTACTAGTTATAATAAAGAACAGTGTCCGTGGCTACAGGGTGACATGGCAAGGAAAAGGGTGCAGCGGCTGGGGTGCTACTGAATCTTCAGTCCTGGGGTGGGGAAGAAGGGAGCTCTGGGTGTGTGTGTTGGGGGTGGTGGTGGGTGTGAGGGGTGTGAGTGAGGGGCATGTGGAGAGGGGTGTGTGATGTGTGTGTGGGGGAGGTATGGTGTGTGTATGTGTGTGGTATGTGTGTGTGTGGTGTGTGTGTGGGTATGAGGTGTGGGGTGTGGTGTGCGTATGTGTGTATGAGGGGTGTGTGGTGTATGGTTTGTGTGTGAGGGGTGTGTGTGAGGGGTGTGTGGGGTGTGTGGTGTATGGTTTGTGTGTGAGGGTTGTATGTGAGGGGTGTGTGGGGTGTGTGGGGTGTGGTGCATGTGTGTGTGGGGTGTGGTGCATGTGTGTGTGGGGTGTGGTGTGGTGTGTGTGTGTGTGTGGTATATGGTGTGTGTGTGTGAGTTGTGTATATGTGTGTGACGGGTGTGTGTGTGTGTGGTGTGGTGTGTGTGGGGCGTGTGTGGGGGGCGTGTGGTGTGGTGTGGTATGTGTGGTGTGGTGTGGTGTGTGTGTGTGTGGTGTATGGTGTGTGTGTGTGTGAGTTGTGTATATGTGTGTGGTGTGTGTGTGAGTTGTGTATATGTGTGTGACGGGTGTGTGTGTGGGTGTGTGTGTGAGGAGTGTGTGGTGTATGGTTTGTGTGTGAGGGGTGTGTGTGAGGTGTGTGTGTGAGGGGTGTGTGGGGTGTGTGGGGTGTGGTGCAAGTGTGTATGTGGTGTGGTGTGGTGTGTGTGTGTGGTGTGGTGTGTGTGAGGGGTGTGTGTGTGTGAGTTGTGTATATGTGTGTGACGGGTGTGTGTGTGGTGTGTGTGTGTGTGGTGTGGTGTGGTGTGTGTGTGTGGTGTGGTATGTGTGAGGGGTGTGTGTGTGTGTGAGTTGTGTATATGTGTGTGACGGGTGTGTGTGTGGTGTGGTGTGTGGTGTGGTGTGTGTGGGGGGTGTATGTGGGGGGCACTCCGTGACTGCTCCTCTCCCAGGCAGCCATCTCAGTCTCCTGGGACCAGTGCACTCCCTTGTTCCTGGCCTTCACTGAATGCTCCCTCTGCAAGTCTCCCAAGGCTCACCCACCTGGAACCCGTAGACAAACATCATTTGGAAAGATGCCTTTTTGGGGTCAGGAGATGGTCAGGTATTGGGATAGGCTCAACTGTCTTAGGGTTTCAATTGCTGTTAAGAGCCAGCATGACCAGAGCAACTCTTGTAAAGAGAACATGTGTTTGGTGTGGCTCTCTTACAGTTTCAGAGGGTTAGCTCATTATGGTCATGGTGGGGAGTGTGGCGGTGTGCAGGCAGACGTGGTGCTGGCTACCTCTTGCATTGCAGGGAACAGAAAGTC
Source organism: Mesocricetus auratus (assembly GCF_017639785.1). Classification (NCBI taxonomy): domain Eukaryota; kingdom Metazoa; phylum Chordata; class Mammalia; order Rodentia; family Cricetidae; genus Mesocricetus; species Mesocricetus auratus. The sequence continues at coordinate 7,230,051 of NW_024429212.1, read as the reverse complement.
TACTGAACCTCTGAGAGGTACCCTGGCCATAGGAAGCCTCAAAGCCTACCCAGTAAGTGACATGCAGTCTCCAAGAAGGCCACGCCCACTTCAACAAAGCCACGCCTCCTAACAGTACCATTCCCTTTGGAGGCCATTTTCTTTCAAATCACCACACCAACCAATTATGTCTCCCAGTAAGAAGAGAAAAACAGACACGCATGTCACTATATGCCAGTAGGGTCCAGTGGGGTCATGCTGGAGAGAGACAACTGGGAGCCAAGGGCATCAGGGATTGTCAGAAGTGGAAGAGTCAGACAGGACCCTCCCTAGAGCTCCAGGGATGGGGGTGGGGGCTTCGTGTCTGCTCTCACCTTGGCCTAGGGTTCTGGATGCCAGAACTGTCACTTTTAAAATCTCTCTCCCTCCCTCCCTCCGTCCCTCCCTCCCTCCCTCTCTCTCCCTCTCTTTCCCTCCTCTCTCTCTCTGTTGGCTGTGTGTGCATGTGTGTGGCGTATGCAGTGTGTGTGCGTGCGTGTGCATGTGCGTGTATGGTGTATGGGGGAGAGAATATGAACTGGTGTGTGCATGCATTGACAAGCAGAGGGGTCAGAAGACATCCTGTGTGCTGGTCTTCACTCTTCATTTCGCTTGAGGCAGGGTTCTCTTTTTCACTGCTGTGTATGCCAGGCTAGCTAGCCTGTGAGTTCCCAGGGATTCTCTTGGTTTTTGGCCTCCTATCTTACTGTAAGAGGGTTGGCATTGGCCAGGTGCTGCCTCTCATAGCTTTGTGTGGGTTCTGGGGATTTGATCTCAGATCTTTGCATTTGTGCAGCAAGTGTATTACTCACTGAGCCATCTCCCCAGCCCAGATCTGTTATTTTTAAGTGCCCTAGCTTGCAATGGCTTGTCATAGCACCTAGGAAATAAATACACAGCCCTAAAAGTGATGTTAGCCACTGAAAATGAAGCTGTGCTATAACCGCAGAACACATGTAAAAATGAGGTTTTCTCTCACCTGGGAACAGGAGAAACGTTTGCAAACCACTCATAGGATAAAGGGATTATGCATACATACACCCATGCAAGCATGCATACGTACACATGGAGATACTCATTGCAGAAGCATCTCAGCACCCTAGCAGTCTTTTCTGAAGAGATGTCCGTCTGTCTAGCGGTGTGAATGGGTGTGAATGAATTATCATCACCACTGATCATCAGAGGAATGCAAATTCAAAGCACAGGGTGGTCTGACCTCACCAGGTGGACCATTATCAAAGACAAAAGTCTTAGGGCGTGCAGCCAGGGAACTGACATATAGGAAGGCAGATGCCACATGGACTCATTCACGTATGGTCACCCGGTGGAGTGTCTGGCCCTAGGACATGCATTGGTATCATCAGGAACTATGGTTTGGATGGGTAGTGTTGGTCAGAGACTGCATAGGCCAGTGTGACACAGGGGATGAATTCAGGAGAGCCCTGTGTCATAGGGTGCGTTTGGAGAGCAGTAGTGAACTCAAATCTTATAATCTCAAGAGGAGACGTTAAACAGTCTCACCAAAAAAAAAAAAAATAGTTGCAAGTGTGTGAACATGTGTATGCTAATTAGCTTAATTGGCTATTCCTCAGAGTATCTTTATCCAAACCACACATTTCATATGGTTAAAATGTACAGTTCACTCTTTGGTGTCAGTCAGCAAGTATGTTTTCCGAATATCCTGTGAGTACAAATTCAAAGTGAGCGAGGTGATGGCAACATTCTGTATGGACTAAAGGAAGGACCAAGGAGGAAGGAGACCACATCAGGGCATCCAGAAAATGAAGGAAGCCTAGGTGGGGATTTGAGGCCTCTGCCTCGGATGCTCTGAACCTCAGGGACTCCGATAGGTGTGCTAGCACGCTGCGTGTCATCGAACCGTTGCTACTGATTCTTCCAAGAGGGCAAGGAGCAACGTTCCTCAACCCTCCTACCAGCTGCTCTCCTGAAAATGTTGGTGTGTCTGTGTGAATCGATGACTCTGACCAGATTTTTACTTATTGGATTCTCTCTCAGATCCACAGGTCAGGAGACACAGGGGCAGATCTTGCCTGCGGAACTATAGAGACATTTGTTGGCCACCACTAGGTGACAGGTCATCTTTTACCAGCCCGTGAGCCCAGTGACTCAGCTGTTGCTGATGGCCCCAGGCTATGGATTATGGGGGTCTATAAAAATGAAATCTACCTGGAGGCTGGAGAGATAGCTCAGGGGTTAAGAGCACTGGATGCTTGTCCAGAGAACCTGGGCCCAGAGAACAAGTACTCCACGGCAGCTTACAACCATCTCTAAGTCCAGTGCCCTCTTCTGACCTTGACAGGCATCAGGAATGCAGGCAAAACACCCATACACACAGGACACAAGTCTTAAAAAATGATTTCATCTGCCTGAGGCAGCATGCAGGACGACCGACTCCCTTCTCAGAGACACAGCCTGGCATTTTCTTGGTAGGCTTGCTGTCAAAGAGGGGTGTGGTGCCTGGTACCTATGATCATCGTGTAGTTTCTAGTTCTTAAAACCCATGGCTGGAACTGAGTGTTAGAACCATTTTGCACGCATGATCATTTTACTGTTTTGTTTTTTTTAATCGATGCTTGCAAAATGCTTCCTAGTGAAACTGTAACCACACAAAACCTTTTCCCAAGCTGCAGTTTAGACAGGAAACTGGGGTGTACCCTTCCTGCAGAAAAGTGTTGGTTGTGTCACCAAATTTACCTCAAGATGCTGAGATGAGGGGAGATAAACAATTTATGTATTTACCAGTTCTCAAGGTTCAAGGATCTAACCCTATAGTTGCCCAGAGAGAATCCTGCCCTGTTCCCTTGCACAGGCCAGCACCCTGCACAAGTTGCCAGCTCCTTCCCTCTCTTCCTTCTTTCCTCCGTCCCTCCCTCCCTCCCTCCCTTCCTTCCTTCCTCTTCCCCCTCTCTTCCTTCCTTCCTTTCTTCCTCTTTCCCTCTCCCCCCCTCTTCCTTCCTTCCTTTCTTCCTCCCTTCCTCCCCTCCCTCTTTCTTCTCTCTCTCTCTCTCTCTCTCTCTCTCTCTCTCTCTCTCTCTTTCTCTCTCTATCTCTCTTTCTTTGAGACAGGGTTTTCCTGTAGCTTTGGAGGCTGTCCTAGAACTCACTCAATAGACCAGGCTGGCTTCGAACTCACAGAGATCCTCCTGTCTCTGTCTCCTGAGTGCTGGGATTAAAGGCGTGTGCCACCACCACTGGACTCCTTTCTTGTACTTAAGAATCACGAGGTGCTCTGGCCTGACAGGGTTGAGAACCAAAACCCCTTCCTGACCCTGAATTATTCAGATCTAAACTGTACAGTTTGTGGACTGCACATCAATTTTTCCAGTCCTTCTGACTTGTCAGGGTTTTCACCAAGTTTATTCATTAGCTACTTACCCAAATAGGAATGGCAGCTGGAGAAATAAAATTAGAGTGCCTAATTGCATTATTTTTTAAAGCTTCTGGTAAATGGCGGCTGGTGACGAGACAGACATTTGATGAAGATGGGTGTTCAGGACTTGCCACACTCTCTCTTCTGGGCAGTTGGTGCTTTGATGGCCTGAAGTATGCTGTATGGAGTGGAAAGACCTGCGGGTTATTTTCTTCTTGTCAGAGAAATACATACATACATGCGTGCATGGGCACACATTCCTAAAGTCTTTTGAGCTGGTAATTGAGAGTTGCTTAATACTACTTAATACTTCACATCATGAAAGAGAAGAGTCTGTGTTTAGAAGCTTGAGAGTAGAGTATCCTAGCCAGGCACAATTGCCAGAGTTATCTGGGCTGAACTCAACAATGTGAACATTTACAGGAGATCTGGCAGTGGGTTGGGTTGGGACAGAGGCGATGGTTCCAAGAGAGGAGAAGAAACGACAGAAAATCAGACTTTCCTGAGGTATTTTTCTCCTGTGGAGAAGCATGAAGGGCCAGCTGGAAGACTCTACTGTCCAGTGTTTACAAACCTCAGGTGTGAGAGAATTGTTCATGCTCCATTCCAGACACCAAGCCTGGATAATAGCCAGTGTCCAAGGGCACTGTTGGAGGGTAGCGTCTGAGTGAGGCTGGGTCGCCCGTTCTGCTAGCCTCTCGAATGATTCTGGGGTCTCTGTGTTTACCCAGAAGCTGCTTTCTGGTGGGAGGCTCAATTCTGTCAGTTAATGCAGAACACCTGCTTTTTTTTTCTCTCTCTCTCTCTCTGATTTTTCAGTGGATTTACATTTTGAGGAGCTAAGCAGGTGCTTGAATTCTGTAGCATTATAATGAAATGGAAAATTGTCAATGTCACCGGAGTGATTGAAAAATTTCCAAAATGACGTTGAATTTATGAGATGTGATGAGGTTGAGCACAAATTCCAACCTGGCTTTCTGGGAAAGGTTCCACTAGAGTGTCTTCTGACAGGACCCAGAGGAGCTAGGTCTTCATGGAGAACCAGCACCCTCAGGCTCCCAGGAGAAATGTAAAAAACCAGAGCATCAGGATGCAATTTTATGCAGCATGTTTAGTCCAGCATTTGTGAATAGCAAATTGCCAGGGCCTCTCAGGCACGCTATTCTATCTGCCATTCCCGAGCCAGGAAGAGGTGCAGGGAATTGCAGCAATTACAGGCTCATCTCATTGATTAATGCCGATTGCAGAATAGTTGCGAAAATATTGGCATTGCAGCTTCAGTCTGTTTGACCTGAGGCCCCTTGTCCCACGCCAATCAAACCAGTTTTGCCAAGGGAAGGCACGGAGAGGAGGTGGGAGAGTCATTTGCGGCCCTCGGGCGTCAATACTGCACAGAAGACAGCCCTAGCCGGTGCCCACCTACCAGTCCATCCACGCCACCTTTACCCAACAACCGCGACCTTTTGGCTTAATTGCAAGTTATAAATGCTGTATGTTTCGACGTGTTACAAAGTCTTTAGATCACACGGCAGGTTACATGCCATTGTGAGCCTCCGAAAAGCCTGAAGGTGGGACAGACAGTATCTTCCCTGGAAAGAATAAGGAACTTGACAAGCTATGGCAATGCTGCTGTGGCCCCTGCATCCCAGAAGCTGAAATGGCTGTTAGAGAATAAAAGCATGAAAGAGTCAAGTACATAAAGGTTACTAGTGTGAGTGAGCTAACTTCCTCTAGGGCAATGATTGAGAACCAGCTATATATATACGTATATAATGTGAATTTAAGCTGTATACCCGCTCTTTGCCCTTTGATGCACAAATACTGGGGTTCCCTCCCTGATCCTGGTGTCCACAGATCAGTCTGGCTGTGCCCAAGCTCAGTTTTTTATTGGGAGTATCAAGAATTAAACGAGAGTCCTCAAATAAACCGTATGAAGCATCCTGATGAGAAGGCATATTCAATGGGCAGCCCTCGGGTTGTGTGTGTCCCACGATAGCTACCACTGTCCCAATACTTTGGTCGATCACAAGGTCATGTAAATGGTTGGACCTTTGTGGCCTAGCGTATGGAAAGTACTCTGAAGTGCTGGCTGCTGTTAGCACACACCAATTATGGTGGGTAGCTTGAGATGATTGAAGATCATCTTCCGGGTCTTCGTGCAGCCATGCTACTACCACTTACCTAGTGTGTATGGAGCACCGGACTCTCTACCAATACTTTTCGTACAATTTCACGAGGCTGGGCACTATGGCCTTGTGTGTGGGGAGGGCACATTACAGAGGAGTCCTCTGAGGCTGAGACAGGGCTTGAAACTTGCTAAGGTCATACAGTTTGGATGTGGTAGATCTAGAATTTGAACCAAGGTAATAGGGCCGAGGAGCCACAGTGCCCCAGGGAAGCACACACACGCACACACACACACACACACACACACACACACACACACACACACACACACACACACACACACGTCTTCCGTCTCACACATGCAAACCTCAGCAGGGCTGGAGACACAAGATCCAGTCTCTAGGGAGTGCGCGCTAAGCACCACCACCAAAGACTCCAGCCCAGCAAGTTGAGATTCTCTGAAGCATTGTGCTGATCATCGAGTTCATTTTAGGAATGAACCTGGTCAGAAAACGAAATGATTTGCCAGCTCTTGACTGACTTAGCTAAGGATTTCTTCATACTCTGAGGTAAGGACAACCCCAAGGAGTGTTTGTGTTTGTGGCTCTGGATCTACTGATACAGGCCAGCTAGAAACGAAAGCAAAAGTTAAGTGTTTGTTAATCTATTTAAACAATAAAACATTAAACTCATGCTACGGTAATACAATTGACAATTTATGAGTAATAACTGTTTCTCACCAGTGAAGACAGGAGTGGCGTTTGACACTTTTTGGATTAGTGAGCTTTCTCCTACAGTCAGTTGCAAGACTGGCCTAGCCGATATAATGGAGTGAAGTTAGATAAGCGTGGGAGGATTTGGTGATGTCTGGTACCGAGTGGATGGCGAAAGGCTTGTCACGCAGCATGGAAGTCACCTGCCCTGCTCACAATTGTCCTGAGTGGCTGTCTGCTAGCCAACTCCCCCCTTGACCCTGAGAAAAAACTGAGTGATGCAGGACTTCCAATGTCTCCAGCTCCCCTCATGAAGTTCAAGACGCCTGGGCAAGTCTTGGGTCCTGGGAGAGTCTCCCTTGAATGTAATTCAGCTTCAAGGGTCTGGTACTAAGTCCTTCCTAGTACCCAGACCCCCTGAATGTGAGTGTCAGTGAGGGGGCCTAGGTAATCTATGGGGCCTTGGGTAGTATTTATCCTGTCGTACAAATAGACTGAGTGCCCATCCCTCAATGAGGGATGCTCTCTCAGCCTGGACTCTTGGGGGGAGGGTCTAGGCCCTGCCCTGGATGAAATGACAGACTCTGGAGATCCACCATGGAGGGCCTCACCCTCCCTGGGGATCAGAGTGGAGATTGGGTGGGAGACTGGGGGGCCTTGTGGGGAGGACAGGGGAGGAGGGGAGGGAGAGGGAGCTGGGATTGACATGTGAAACAAGCTTGTTTCTAACTTAAAAAACAACAACAACAAAAAACATTGCCAGGCTAGGCTAACATGGTGGCTTTGAATGTCATCCATGCTAGCACACTGTGCAGTGGGCAAGTATATGTGTGTGTGTTTGTGTTGCATGAGTGTGTATGTGTATTAGGAGTGCATATATGTGCGCATGCATGCAAGTGTGTATGTGCACACTCACACATGTTAGTGTTGGAACAATCTGGCAATTCACAGACCCCATGAGATGCATGCACCGTGGCTTACAGTACATGTGTAGATTATTATTATTGTTGTTGTTGTTATTATTATTGACTTTATTAACGGGTGCTTGCAGTATATTGATTTTAAGAAAAAACTCAAGTTGTAAGCTTTTATTACAAAATTAAACAATCTCAACTCGACCAAATATGAAACAATTTAAAAACCTTTAAAGGTATATTTTTTAAAGGTTTAAAAAAACTAACAAAACCACCATTTGTCATTACTCCAAAGAGGTATTTTTAGGTAAGAATAATAAGAATCGCACACTGTATAGGAAACACAGGTTCTTCTAGTATATCCGATTAACGAGGGTAAGGCAAGCAAGTCTTGAGGTCAAATCTCTTACTCATTCTTTTATTGCTGGAATTTTACAGCCATCCCTTCTTGTTGGTTGGCTAACCCTGATGCAGAGCTAGCATTTACTTAACCCTGGCCTGCTCAGCCGCGGGAGAGGACAAACTCTGGGGGGGAGGGTGACCTGCTGCTTTTTCTCTGCCATCTCGTGGTTTGGGGACCCCTGGAGCCAGGGTGGATAGCGGAACATGCGACGGTGCCAGTGCTGAGTGGCTACTGACCCCAGTCTCGTCTCCTGACTCCCTTGTCTTTTTGCTGCCACCCTCCCAAGGCTGTCGCTGGTGAGGAGGGCCCTGGAGAGTCATTGTCTCTAACCCCCATACATACTCTGCCTGGGGGGGGGTCCTACCATGGTGTTATTACTGCTGATGGAACCATATCCATTTCTCACATAGACCCATCTCATTGTCCTTCCTTTTGATGATGATCGCGTCACTGGTGTGAGACTGCCTGGAGTGCTACTCAGGGCTCCCTGGGGGTCCACTCTCCGAAAATGCGGGTGTTTGGCAGTGTCCGTTTAACCATGGGTGTTGGGTATACAGACTACTTCCCTTTCATCACTGGCATGCCGGTGCTCTGAGTATTGCTTGTTTTTTGGGGGGTGTTCATAGATTATTGGTGATATTGAACAGATTTTTGTATTTATGCCAGACCGGCTTTCCCTTTTGTTTTAATTTTCTACTTAAAATGTTTTCTCCTCTCTGGAGCGGACTTTGTGACCTTCGACACAGCTGTACCCTCTTAGCTGCAGGCAGGAGACCATTTGCAGTTACACAGTGAAGTTAGTCTCTCCCTACTCTTCCTTTTGCCTCCTAACTTCGGGGTTGGCATCTTTACATAGAAGCGAATGACAGGCACAAGGGAGGGGAAATTCATTTTCCTCATGCATCACCGGGTTCATGGCTGAAGCACCTATAACAAAGGATGAATTAGCCAGAGAGGAGTGTACGCATTCATCTATCTCGAGCTTCACGCATCACAGGAACCTTCCGCAGTGAGGACCCGGAGACACGGGGAATAAGAGCGGTTTGAGCTGGGTTGAAGACTGGACACCTGTGGGAAGTACAATAGGCCACATTGACTAGAGGCGGTAAAGCAAAATTGTGGGGTCGGAGGCTTGATGACAACTGGGAACAGGCTCTTCTTTCTGTCCCAAGACAGAGAAGGCAGGCGATGGGCCGTCCAGTCCTCTAGGCTCCGGGTGTGCACCTCTGGGGCCGAGGTCTCTTTGACCTGGTTCTACTGCTCCACTGAATGCCAACAGCCATGCTAGGGCTGTGTACATATGCTGAGCCCGTCACCCTTAGACATCCTGCCAGATTAAAAGACTCTCTCTCATTCTTCATTCCAAGATGATTGTCTAAATGGTTTCTAGTCATTACTGTCTGAACATCAGTGGTATTCTGAGTTTATATCCTTTGCAGATATATATCAATCAACGGGTAGTCTCCAAACGAATTGGCACAAACCACTTTTGAGTTGCCACATTTTCCCTCATTGTAGAAATGCCACCCTTACCCTAGGACCATGTTCCGTGTTGCATGCCTCCGTCTTTGGACTCCCTGTCTCTTTCACTCCACATTGCTATTCTGTTGTGTTTTAATGACCTGCTATTTATCAAGTGTTCTTTGATATCTCATGCTGCTAGTCGGCTTTTACTTAAAACCGCTTTTCCTTACATAGTCTCTTTTAGATGAATCTTAACAGCTCTGGGTGTATAGTCCTAGCTAATGCTGAGCTGACCACAGCTGACCACTGTGGTCTCTGCTGCCCAAACCTCACACATCTCTGCAGGAGCTCTTGCCCGTGCTGGGCTCTCTGAGAACATCTACACTTCCCTCTGGTTTTTACTGTCTTTAGGACAGATTTCACTTCTGTTCATGCAGCCTATTTAATTGCTCTCCTATTCCTATGACCAAACACCTGAGCAGACACAACTTAGGATAAATGGGCTGTACTTTGGTTCATGGTTTGAGGGTGCAGCCTGTCATAGCAGGTGAGGTAGAAGCAGAGGTGTGAGTCAGCTGGTTAGCGCTGACCTTCACACAGTTTCCATTGGCTTTCAAGGGGCTCTTCTTTTCTCTTGCAGTATGATGACCTTGCCAAGCTTGGCCATATCCAGCTGGCTGTGGAGCCTGGACCTGGGTGCCCAGTGATCCAGCCTGGTGTGGTGAATCCTCATATGGACTGTAGAACCAGTCTCAAAAGGAGCAGACTGGAGGCATGTGGTCACCACAGCTGTGAAGTGATAAGTTCTCACATGAGGCTTCATGGGAGAGGGTTGGTTCTCCATGAGGAGTGGGGAGTCAGGGAGTAGCCACCAGAATTCAACAGGGCCTACACAGAGAGGGGCAGGCGCCACAGAAAGGGAGGACACAGATTCCTACAGACTCTGTGGAGATTAGTAGCTAGCACCATTGCCAAATCTGGTGTGTGTGTGTGTGTGTGTGTGTGTGTGTGTGTGTGTGTGTGTGCCTGTGTGAATAAATGTATGTGTGTGTATACCTGTGTGGGTTAACGTGTGTTTATGTGCCTGTGAGAATAAGTATGCCTTTGCACATGTTTGTATTCGTGCATGAGCGTGAGTGTGTGTGTGTGTGTGTGTGCTTGTACTTATGTAGGTAAATGTGTATGTGTCTGTGCAGATAAGCATATGTGTGTGCCTATGTGGCTAATATGTGTTTGTCTGCTTTTGCGGGTAATCATATGTGAGTGTATGTGTGCCTATGTGGCTAAAAATGTGGGTGTACTTGTGTACATCATGAATGCATGTGTGGGGTAGGTAGGCAAATATGGCGGGTGCTTGTGGCATTTGGCATGTGTCTCTGCTGTGTGTGGTTTGGGATAATCACCTCTGTCTCTATCCCGGGCCACATACTCAAATGTCTCCTCTCCCCCATCCGTGTTCTGAGATGAGATGTCTCAGCCATTGGAAAAGTGAGCAGGTGTCTGTGTCCTGTCACATTTTCTTTTTGGGGCTTACACTCCTGAGAGAGCACTGACTGACCCTGGCTGTAGCAGAGGTCTGGCCTCCAGTAACCGGGTGTTTGACGTGACTGGGGCAGGAAGTTCATCATTTATTTTATGATTCTGTCATACAGAGGATCCAGGAAATTGACCATTGTCACATAGTAAGTGGTGACAATGAAGTCATCTCTAGCTTCAGAGGGTCCTGGAGTCCACTGTCTTAGGCAGTATGTTGCAGGCCCATTCCCGGGTCATTTAGGAGGTCCCTGCCACCCTGGTCCTCATGGCAACTCACGCATCTCTGTCTTCCTCTTGGCAATGGTGTTTTTTTCTTCACTTGGCTTCTGCTCCCACTGAGTTTGAAATGTGTAGAACTTGGCCTTCTCGTTGTGACTTGTAATACCACAAGCCTTCACAGGGAGTAAACACAGCTCTCTGAAAAAAGAAAACATGGCTACAGACCCTCCAATGCAGAGGAAGCTCTCAGGCCTCAGAATTTCACAAGTCTCTTTTTGTTCTGGGAAACATTCATAGCTGTTTGACTTTGGGCAAAATTGAGAAACATCTTGAAGTACATTAGCTCCAAGGCCACCTCATTTCACACAGCTGAAAGTGTCACTCAGGTCTAATTAAACCATTGATTTAAAAAAAATGCCCAGAAGACTGTCAAACATGACATGGCCCCAAGTTACAGTGCATTTGTTCTGCCTGCAAGCCAAGCCCACCCCTTCATGTACCCGCGCCTCAGCCCCCAGCTACATGGCAGCACAAAGCTGTGTTCCTCTGCAACCACGGCTCTCCTGGCAGACCTCCACATAAATCAGTGCTGTGGTCCTTAAAAGACTCCTGGTGTCCTGTTCCCTGGAGAATGAGTCACTAAGGCAACATGATGCTTTCTTTCATTTTTGTTTTTGTTCTTCAAGACAGGTTTCTGTCCTGAATCTAACTCTGTAGATCAGGCCGGTCTTGAACTCACAAAGATCTGCCTGCCTCTGCCTCCCAAGTGCTGGGATTAAAGGCTGGATCACCACCGCTGAGCTAGTGTGATACTTCTCAATGTCCGGTTCCCAAATGCCTATCAGACACTCTCAGGTCAGGTTAGGAAACCCAGAACCTCATGCAACTTTGCGTGTGTATAATAGTGGGGGAAGTGAGCTCAAAGCTCCCATCCAATTCTCTAACTCCTCTCCCTGCAGCTGTACAGAATACGCTCTAATGAGCCGAGCTCTTGATGCAGCAGAAGAGGAGGGCCAACATGGAAGATGTACTTTGATTCACCTGACTCCACGCAGGGGTGTCAAGGTTACAGCTGGGAATGCCAGCGTGAGGCCAGGAAGCTGGAGTGTGGGGAGTGGTCCAGGGTGGTTGCTCACCCAGCTCCAGAAGCTTCTGTGAAGGCTTTTGCAGATGAGGTTAAGACAGAACGAGTGAAGTATGTTAAAGCAGATGTCTCTTTGTGATGAGTCCAACCTCTTGAAGACTGTAAGAGGAGAGTCTGACTTGCCTCTGAGAAGGAGCAGTTCTGTGGTAGATGGCCTTGGACTTGAGTTACAGCAAGAACTGTTTCTAGTTCTCCAGTCTGAATCCAGACCTAATCCCCCCACCAGAAACAGGGCCCGCTGCCCTAAAATACAGCAACCTTGATGGATAGGTTCGTGTATATATAATCTACAGGTGTTTATACGCATATAGACATCTATAGATGACCTCTGTGTGTCTAGATAAACAGGTACAGGAACACATGGGCAAACCTACATTCTCAATGCACATGAGTTGTTCTGTTTTTTTCTGGCTAGTACAGGGCCCCACTTTCCTTATCAATATTTACTCAGTAAACATTGGGTTCTACACTTTTTGCACACTAATTCTCAAGGTTGTGCTGTGAGCTGGGCAGTTGCCCAGACAGCGGTGACTGGCAGGGATTGATGGGGACAAGTCAAGGATGTGCCATGAAGCTTGAAGACAATGGGCCGGTTTGGACCCTGTCTTCCTTCCTAGAGAGTCTTGCTATGTGGGGAGCCTGCGGCCCCCTCGTCTTGGTGCCTCATTGCCTGCTTTCTTTATGCTAGGGCTCGCTTCAGCCAGGCTGTCCCACATGGCTCTGAATCTCTGAACTTCCCTTTGATCTTTCTCCACACCTGTGTCCAGCCTTTGAGTTGTCGGCTCCTCCAAGGCGCCCTGGCTCCTGCTTGGTCTCCCAGTGACTTCTCGTCTTCTTCGTCTCGTGCTGGCAGGAGGCCAGCATCCCAGGTAGCTGGTCCTACCTCACTGCACAGGACAGGCACTAGGCTAGCTCCTCCTGAAGCTCACACTCAACTTGGCACGCCTTCAGCAGCACAGTATTCCCCCAGGGATGCTGAGCTCTCTTCCTGGCCAGAGGACTTGGCAGAGCCTGTGCCCCATGGGGAGGTGAGGGGCCCTCACTTGCCTCTTCTCTCGAGCAGACATCTCCAGCGCTACTCACCTCGTTGACCACACACTTGAGCCTGCTCTCCCGTCATCATCCAATTACACCCTGAATGATGAGGGGGCAGAGCAGAGCCCCAGCACACATAGGAAGCCAATCCTGTTCCCTGCTCTACTCTGCCCATCTGGACAGCAGCCAGCCCCAGCCACCACTCATGGAGCTGTCTCCTCTCTTATTCTTGGTCCATTATTGCTCGCAACAGTTGGACCGTGAGCAGCACTGGCAGCCACTGTTGGTGCCAGGGTAGCTTAAAAGCCTGCATCTGGCATTCCTGGGGTGGCTGGGGCATAGCTCATGTCATCTCCCCAAGGGAGGATGTGTGCAAGCAGCACCATGAGTCTGGCTCTCCCAAGCTGGACGTTGAGTCTGATGCAACCAAGGTTATCGGAAATGGCTGCTGGGCCGCTGCAGGGAAGAGGTAGAAGAAAGGAAGGATGCAGAGAGACGAGGGCAAGAAAACACATGCCTTTAAGGGTCCTGGGTGTCCCAGGTGCAGCCAGTGTCTCGTGTGGCCTTAACAAGTACCTTCCAGCTGGTGTTGGGTAGGCATTTCTATTTGGCCACTTGTGACATTGCTGTGAAGGAGGGTGTAGTCCTGACCCTGGCGCCTGCTCATACTCCTGCAGCACTCACAGCCTGAGGGGCCCTGGGAGGCAGCTTGTTTGTAATATGTGGATTGTGTGAAGCCCGTTCTGCCCTTTATTCACTCCACCAGCATTCTCTTGAGGCGGCTCTGACGTCCACGTCTGTTAGGGGTGACTCCAACATCTATATCTTTTAGGGGTGGCTCTGACATCCACATCTGTTAGGGGCAGCTCTGACGTCCACGTCTGTTAGGGGCGGCTCTGACATCCATATCTGTTAGGGGTGGCTCTGACGTCCACATCTGTTAGGGGTGGCTCTGACATCCATATCTGTTAGGGGTGGCTCTGATGTCCACATCTGTTAGGAGTGACTCCGATGTCCACATGTGTTAGGATTCGTATGTTTCAGGTTGAAGAAACCAGGTCATTTAGGCCCAAAAGAGGTTTACTTGAGTCTGAGTCAAATGATTTGAAAAAGACTGAGGTCATGGCAGGGCCGGGAGCCTGTGTAGAGGGGACAGTGAGCACCCCATTGGCTGCTGCAGAGAAAAGGGGCCCAGGCCACGTTTTCTGCCTTCCTGCAAGTCTTCTCTCAGATCAGAGTCATGACAGAGGTTTGACTAAGTCACTGCCGTCAGGAAAGGTGCATCGCTCTGGTTTCTGGCCTCAGTGATGGTGACGTACTGTCCCAGTCCCAGGCTGTGTGTGAGGAGGAAGGGACCATCAGGAGTGGATAGAGGGTGTGACAAGGTCATGGTGGGACAAGCAGGTAGGCAAAGCCAGGCCACGGGAAGGCCAGCATTCTGGACAGCTCTCAGAGCAGCAGGGCATTCGGTGTCATGCTTGGTGAAGACTAAAGGGGACAGATAGCTCAGAGGAGGGTTAAACAAGGTAGGGGAGAAACTTGAATAAGGTGGGTTATTCTTCAGCCTCTCCAGAGAACAGAGACCGTAAACCGAGAGTCAAGGATAGAGAAACAGAGCAAACCAGAGTGGCCCAGGCTGGGGACACAGGCCTCTGGCCTTTCCACCATGGGGATGATGACGCCATTGCTCCGGGCTTCTGTGTGAGCTTTTCGAGGCGAGGCTCTTTTAGTGAGGGTGAGATGTTAACTTTGGAGAGAAGCAACGTGTGGGAAGTACGTGTGAGAACAACAGCATTTTGGAACCCCTGGGCCCTGAGAACAGAATGTGCGGCTTCGCCTCCCTTGACCTCGGTGAAGTCCATACCTCTAGCCTGTCCGTGTGTTCACATGCTGCTCGCAGAGGAGTGCCCTAAGGACAGCAGGCCACCCCCGTCAAGACTGTTCTGGCCAAGCCCGGCTTCCATGACTGCTGTGTTGCTAAAAACTGCTGCAGGCTTAGTTCATCTCCTAGGACATACACAGCTGAGTTGGTAAATTGTCTTCCATGTTTTTTTCTATCCTCTCTTTTTTTTCTGTTCTCAATAAAAAGATAATGACCACAGGCACTACACCTCTCAGTGACTCTGGGCTTCCCCATTGGTTCCTCAGGCAGAAGTCCCTGCCTGGGCCTGCGGTGGTGTTGGGTGAGGGCTCCTGCCCATGGTGAGTGCACACAAAAACCCCTGGTGAGTTCAGCCATCTTGGCATTGTCGTCTAGGATTTTTTTTTAATTAAAAGTCTGCCTTGGTGTATGTCAAGTACTCCTGTGGGGGTTTTTTTTTTTGCCATTCTTCTTATCTCTATGGCAACAAAAATATTTCAACATTTACATGGCTATCACAGTCCCTGCTGATGTGCTGTCTGAACTGTGTGCACCGAGAAGGAGGCCGCAGATGCCAGTTTCCACGGCTGGGATGCTGGAGTTGCCAGGACAACCGAGAGACCCAAAGATGGTCTCACAGTAGCACGAGATGGAGGCTTTAAATTAATTCATCCTTGTGTGTTTTTGTAGCTGATGCTGTTAATTGAAATAATAGGAATGACCTTCCCTGTGCATTTAGAGCACCTGTCCTATTAAAACCGCCTGTGCTGTTTGCTCAAGTACACTCGTCTCTCAGGCAAACCTAGCGTGAAATACAAGGAAAGGGAAGACGCTTACCTCACACCACTGTGCTTCACACGTGGGCTTGGCGTAGATGGGGAGACGCAGCCTTCTGCCAGGCTACACATGCCACCGATAATTTATTTTTCTTATCAATTTTTAAAGCCTCGTTAATTTCTTCTCCCTTATTTGCAGGCTCTGAGGCAGAGGGGACTGTCTAATGTTGGCCATGGGGAGGAGAGCATCCGGTGAGGCCGGGGAGGGTACCAGCCCTGGGGTGCATGTGTCCCCACTGCCCTTGAAAGCATTGGTCCTGGGGATGTGGCATCATATCTGCCCCACTCATTACCTGCTTCCCAGAATTCTACTGAAGTGACAGCCGCTGCTTAGAGATCATGCGTGACCGCCCCCACCCCTCCCCAAAACAAATAAGATCGCAGGGTTAGCACCGGAAGCGCAGAAGGATGTGATCTGTCCCACGTAAGTGAGAAACAGAATCTCGGGATTGTGATGCTCTCCCTAAGGAATAGACAATGAAGTTTGGAGTAGCGGTTAGCTGCTTGGGGGTTTAGAGGAAGGCAAGGAGCCTGGGACAGCTCACATCTCAGGAGGCAGACTGAAGACTGCAGGGCAGTTACGGGCCCCGCCTTGGGTGGCATGGGTAGGATGAAGTCTTGGCTTTGAGAGCAGGGGTAAAGAAGCAGGAAGGGGGTTGAGAAGTCACCCATAGAGGAACTTGGGGTAGTTGAGCTTCTCCCTCTGGTGTGAGCCCGCTCACATCTCTCCAAGGGTGACTTGCTTTTTCCTTTAATTCCCTGTGTGGTCACAGCTGCTAATTTAATTCCTGTTCTCAATGTCCATGGGTGTGTGGAACAAAAGAAGAAGAGTAACCAGTAAACAGCCCGCTAGAGCCCTTCGGCTTCTGTGGGTGCTGCCGTAAAACCGGTAAATTGACTTTCTTACCACTGTGGCAATGCCTGCCACAAGGGAGGAGGGACTTGTTTGGTTCGTGGTTGTACTGGCTCGTTTTTTGTCAACTCGAAACAAACTAGAGTCACCTGAGTGGGGGGGGGCTCAACTGAGAAAATGTCTCTATACGATCAGGTTGTAGGCAAGCCTGTAGGGCATTTTCTTAATTAATGATTGATGGGGACAGGCCATGCCCATGGTGGGTGGTGCCATCCCTGGGCTGGTGGTTCCGGGTTCTATAAGAGAGCAGACTGAGCAAGCCATGGGGAGCAAGCCAGTGAGCAGCACCCTCCATGGCCTCTGCATCAGCTCCTGCCTCCAGGCTCCTGACTTCCTTCAGTGATGAGCAGCCATGTGGAAACAAGAGCCAGATGAACCCTTTTCTCCGCAAGCTGCTTTGGCCATCTTCACAGCTGAGATGATGGTGCTGGGGTGTTCAGTCCATGGTTGTTCGGTCAGATCGTTAGGTGGTGGGAACACGTGGCCTAGGAGGGTCTCCACCTCACCCCGTGGCAGGCAGGAAGCAGGGAAAGGGTTACAGAAGGGGTCAGGAGAAGACAGAGCCCCAAAGACCTGTCCCAGTACCCCACTTCTCACAGCTAGGCCTCATCTCCTAGCCATCCCCAGCCTCCCCAGACAGCACCTCCAGGTTCAGAGCAAGCATCCAACACAGGAGCCTGTGGGAGGCAGCTCAAGCTCAAGCCAAGACATGTGGGAAGCTGGAAAACTGGAGGTGTGGAGTTGGGAATCATGGGCCTTGAGACAGACGGACCCTGGACTTGCGGGGACCATTCGCAGAACCGCTTGCCGACTATGCCACTGGCCAGGGCAATAGGCCTCCCACTCTACTGTGGGAAAGTTCATTCGACTCCATCACTCAGTTAACACGTTCCCCTTTCTCTGCCAGCACACGGCCAGGTACAGTGAAGCCTCTGGCTCTGGACAGGAGAGCACCCAGGGTGGCTCCCCTGCCAATCCTCAGGGACTGGCAATTACACTAATGGTCTCTGACTGCTGATTTTAAAGGAATTGCCAGGAGGGCTTTTAAAAAGATGACTTTTCCTTCAGAGCTGTAATCTGCTTTCAACAGGACACACAGCTGACCCAAGCATGGATCAGGCCAGCCCTCAGCAGTGAAAAGTCTCCTTCGATGCTCTCTGATCTGAGAAGAGGGATGCTTTCAATTTTGTTGGGTTCTGACTTTTCCTACTCTGGTCCAGCTTTTGTGTTGATTTTTAAAATTACATTTTATCTATCATTTATTGTGTGTTTGTGCACACAAGTGGGGGTCAGAGGGCAACCTTTGGGGAGTCAATTCTCCCCTTACACCATGTGGGTCTTGGAGTTTGAACTCATGTCAGGTTTTACAGCAAACTCTTTTTCTTGCTGAGCTGACTTATCAGCCACGAGTTCTTATCTTTTATATCTTATAAAAAGATAGCAAATAATATTTTGAGGAGATATTTCTCTTACTAAAAACTTCCCTACCTCTTTTTAAGAGTTAAGCCATTATGGACACAATGTTGGACTTTGGTTAAATGGCAATATTATACAGGTAAACTGACAGAAATAATTATATGATAAAAAAATAAACACAAGTTATCAATAGCATGTCATAAATGACTCAGAGTTATTATTGCCATTTAACAATTGCATTTCCCAACCCCCCCTTAAAATTGTCCTTCTGAGGGACTGGAAAGTTGGCTTATCAGCTAAGAGCACTGGCTACTCTTCCAAGGGATCCAGGTATGATTCCCAGCTCCCCCATAGCAACTTAGAACCATCTTCTAACTCTAGTTTCTAGTGGACTTGGTGCCCTCATCTGGACTCTTTGGGTACTGCATGCATGTGGTACACGGACTATGTAGACAAATAAAACAAAAAGCCTCATACATCTAAGAAACAAATAAATAAATCACATTTTTTACCCCTTTTTGAAACCAAGTCTCATCTTGTGGCCCAGTCTGTCCTAGAACTTGTGAAGATCCCCATAACTCGGCTTCTCAAAGAGAGCTGGGATTTCAGATGTGAGCCTCCATGCCCAGCTAAAATTTTGCTGTCTTTTTGTTTGTTAAGTTTACAAAAGTCTGGCTGTCAGCACTTGGCTAGTGATAAAAAGAGCAGCCTGGTAAGCACACATCTGGATCTACAGCGGTAATTCCGCGTTGAACCGCTTTAGTAGGGGTGGATGATTGACACTTGGGAGGAAGCCTCATACAGCTCAGAACAACAGAAATCTTGGATTCCTGGCAGGTTAGAGGCTGGACGGTGGACTGGTGATTTAGCCTGGGATGTCCTGAGTCAACAGGCAGAGGCTTAGAGGAATTAGAGCTGGCATAGTCACAGGTCCAGTCCGAGGCTCCCACCGAACAGGTGGACTCCTCAATATGGCCCCTTCAGCCCTCAGTCCTGCAGGTCTGGAGTAGGAGGGCTAAGGGAGGCCCCTGTGTGTCCCTGCTAAGTGACGACTCAGGAGGAACAGAGGGGAAGTTTAGGTTCCCAGTGAGCCTCTCCCATTTTCCTACATGAGTTTGCTAAGTTCATTATTGCCTCCAGCAATGTCTCCCATACCTTTGTGTATTTAATTTCCTTTTTAATAGACAAACTGTCATGGGAGGTTACGCAAAGCATTATTATTCAAAGGCATGTTTATATCACTCAGATAAATATCATTGAGAATTATGGGTTGGGAGTGTGTTTATTACATATACAACTGAGAAAATTGACTGGTATTATCAAGTAAATACATGCTATATTTAAATTACATGATAACAATCGCCAATCATCAAGTTTTTCCTTGGTGTACTGAAATTAGAATATACAGAAAAGCAAATTAATATTTAAACCCTGTATAAATCTGAGCATCTCCACTATGTCTGACAAAGAGGAGGCTTGGGCCATGCTGTGGTGGATGTGGGCACCCTGACTGGGTCTGACTGTAGGAGGCCCATAGAAGCCACTCAGCACTGAAGCCTGTGGGCTAGAAGTCATTCCTTGTAAACCAAGGATAATTCCGTTACCACTGAAAGTGTTTGTTGACTGAGTCTTCTGTGTGGGCAATGCGCACTTGAAATAAAACAATTTATGGTCCTTGGGAGCGTAGACATCTTTGCAACAGAGGCGGACCAAGGTAAGCTGTGTCATCCTCAAGGAACCTTAAAACACAGTGTGGTATTGTGTAGGTCAAGGATGCTGTCTCAAAGAGGACTTAGCTATACACATGGACTTGTAGCCAAGGTAGGCTCGGGGAGGGAAGGAAACGTGTGGTGTGTCTCTAGGCAACCGGTTAGTGCTGGTTTTGGTTGGCCCAGTTGGGACAGATCTGCTGCTTCTATACCTGTCCTGGATCATTGTCATTTGGATTTTTACCTCAAGTCTTCCCCAAATCCTGAAAGCCATAGTGAGCCTGCTAAGAGGCTCTCCTGTGAGTAGCACAACTTCACAGCCCGGGACATCCAACAAAATCAGCTGAGTCACTCAAGGACATGCTGGTCTTCTTTTCCTTAGGGAAAAATCAAAAGGACTCACTCAGTGAGAGTCACGGAAGTCACCCCCACTTTTCTACAGTTAGAAGAAGAACAAAACCAGACTGCAGGGCTTGGGAAAGGGCTCTCAATTGTTTAATCACCATACCAGGCCAGGGTTCTTCCTGTGGTGGACTATAGTCCTGGCTGAGCCACTTCAGAATTATGGGATAACCTAAATCATGCAGTTGCTTCATTTTGTAAGTGGAATCTCTGGGGATGGATCCATTTCTCAGGATGACCTTGAGGGGCCTTGGCGGAACAGGTCCCCTCATACAGGGGATATGCCCATACACTAGCCGTCTGGTAGAAGTCCTCCCGTGAGCTTGATCTAGACCAAGATGGCGACAGGCAGTAGATAGTTGGGCATGCGCACTGGAGGGTGTACACCTCTGCATTCCTTTGCTCTGTCAACTGGGAGCTCCTAAATGCAGCAGGACCCCAAGGAAGACACGTACCTTTAGCACCCAGATGCCAGCGCCAGCACCACCACCCAGCAGAAGGAACGGGAGCTCTCCCTAAGGAATTCTGCTTACAGATCTGGGGGCTTGTGTGGCAGCCACACCAGGCAAGTCCACAGCAATGTATAGTGTTAGGACGTATGGTTGTTTTATGGAAATCCAGTGGTGGGAACGACTTATCAGGGGTGAGCTGAATGGTGTCTAGAGAGCACAGCTGAGAGACTTTGAGAAACACAGAGAAAGACTATAGTTGTCCTCCCCAGCTGTTGCTGTACCGCCACTGTTTTAGCCAGTAATCCCCCAAAAGAATAATGGAAAATTCCAGCAGGAAACACATTTTCAAATGACTTTTGTTACAGTATGTTGCTGTAATTATTCTATCATTACTTATTAGCATGAATATCTTATTGTGCCTAATTTATAAGTGGAATTTCAGCACAGTTGTGTAGGAATAAGAGAATAGCATATCCTGTTCAGGTATAGGACTGTCAAACATCTCAAATATATCTGCTACAAATAAGGAGGGGCTGCTTCTTTGGATTGCACCCCAAATCAGGAGATAAGCATCTGTGGGGCCATGTATACAAGTAAATGATTGAACAGTAATTGGGAAAATTGACAGATTTCCAAATAACCCATGAAGACTCTGCCTTCAAGGAATGTGGAGTCCAGCCATCCACTCTGCGGTGTGACCGCACTGACTTCCTTCCCAAGATAGAGCATAGGGTGGAAAACCTAACCCTCTGGACCAGGTCAGACCAGCACCCGTAGTAAGAGTCCTAGTGTGTGCAAGGGCACCCTTGCTATGACATGAAGGAAATGATGTGTTTTCCTGGGTCAGGAGACTTTTCTTGGGAAGACATTATTCCAATAAACATGAAGAAAAAAAATCAACGAGTTATAAATAAGGATGTTTTCCACACATTCTGGTCAAACTTCCTCAAGCATCAGGGTTATCCATAGCCAAGAATGTCTAGGAAACGGTCCCAGCCAACAAGAGCTTTAAAGTGACCCAATGGCTTCCCAGCTCCTGGGAAACGCTTTTGTCTTGCCTTGGTTGCCCCTTTCTTGCTACCCTCCCGTTGCTTCCATCTGAAACGTTTACCCTGTTGTGCTGCGGTGTTCTGACCTGTCATTTGTCTTGATCTTACAGAGGCTCACTCCTACACACTAGAGTCTCAGAAGGCTTTGACTTTGACTTGTGAGCAGTGTCAGGACTGTAAAGGTGCAGGGATTCTTGGAGAGAGATTCGATGTGTTGGGCATTGTACGATGAATGTGAGGATATTGCAGGTTAAGGAGATCATTTTGGGGTCAAATGGATAAGGGGTAAGGCTCATGGTGCCTAATGTTGATTGTAGGTTTACCTGGATTGAGAAGTGCCAGCAAAGTCAGTAAAACACATTTCTGAGTGTTTCTGTGAGAGAGTTCTAGGGAAAACTAGGCAAGTTGGAGGTCCCTTTTATCCCACTGACTAGGGATCAGTGTGGAATGCAAGGGAGAGAAGAGAAATCCAGCTAGTGTAGACATTTCCTCTCGGCCACAGTGAAGCAACATGAGCTGCTCTCCTCAGCCTCTCCTCCCTGCCACAGTGAACTAAAACCACTGAGACTTAAGCGCAAACAGTACCCTCTCCTTTCGGGTGCTTATGCTGGGTATTGTGTCACGGGACAAAAAGTCCAACACGGATGTACACCCATTCTTGCTCAGTCACATTCACCCCTACACGGACACACATGCTCACCCCTACACGGACACACATGCTCACCCCACCTTTGCAAGCATTCAAGAGTAATAGATCCCACCATGTGTATAGGACATGGCCATTGCAGACTAGGAGACAGAGCACAGGACACCTAAGGACAGAGAACGAGCTCTTTGGGACTTCTGAGAGAGCTGCTTTCTGTCCCAGCATGCCCCAGTTCCGGGGCATCTCAGAATCGTCACACTAGAGGGGGGAGGATGGCGGAGCTTAGGGAGTCTTGGAGTGAGTGGGTGTGCCCTCCCCCCCCGGGAGGCAGGGATGGCATGCGATTGTGGGGAAGGAAGAGCCCGCTGTGCATCACCCAGGCTGGTTTGGGATACCTGTTGGACAGACACAGTGTGAAGAGGAAACATCAAAGCCGTCGGCCTTTCTATTGGATGCCATTGACTTGCACTTAATCTGCTCCGCTCCCCAGCGAGCGCTGGAGGGCCAATTTGCTGTGCAGCCTTCTGTGCGTTAGTGCCCATTATGCGGCAATGGGTGTCTATCAGTGTCAATATGTCAGCAAGCAATTAATTCAGCTCACTACTCCTTGCTAGTAATTGCTAATCCCTGGACCATCCTGTGCTCATAATATTAAACGCCATCTTGACCATTTAGCGCCTCAGCCGTGAGCTGACGCGTGGTGGTGGCTGCAAGTGGAGGGTAATTATAGAAGGAGTTATATCTGGAATCATATATATTTTAGGACTTATGTGAAGCATGATATATAAAGTGTTCATATAGCTTCTATAGTAAAATGCATGCATTAAGGATAAGCTGTGGGATATATTTGGTAAAAAAAAGAGTTCACAGAAACAGTGGTATCTCGTGTCAAGTTTCGAGTTCTTTGTAAAGTTTTCTACATGCTCAGAAGGAATGATTTATGTGAAGTATGGGGGGTCGTCATGTGGGAAACACAATAGACAAGACAAGGGTCATGAGAGAAGAGTAAGGGTCTCAAGGGTCTTGAGCCCACCGCAGCAGAAACCAGAGTGAATGGGGAGGTCTACTAACAGGAAGCCTCCCGTGTTCCCAGGTGAGAAGCACCAACCGTGTGCATAAGGGACAAGTGACCCTAGGGATACTTCTGGGAAGGGACCTGATGGGATGAAGGCAGTGGGCAGTGTATGTTTGTGAGTGCCATGTTGGGACCAGGCGCTTGCAGTGTCTGCCAACCAGTGTCCCCACACGAATCAATTACCGCTGGGACTGTTCTGCATAGTGGTGTCGGTAGGACAGACACTCTGACTTGGGGCACAGTAGTAGTTACTCTTTACACAACTGTGAAGATATTCAGACCTGGAAGAATTAAGGACAAGGAAACTGTGAAACAAACTCAAACATTTGAAGTCTGAACACATAGAAGTACATCATCTTCATGAATGGATGCATCCAGGTTTTGCTAAATCACATTTTATTTGGAAGTGGTTCTTAGATACCACAGCACCTGAGTGTGTAAAACAGTGGTCTGAACATGATATCCATGATGGCTTCCCGTGCTGTGATATCACATACAAGACTGCTTCTCATGCGGGTACAATTCCAAGACTGCTTCCCATACAGGTCTTGACATCTAGGACTGTTTCCCATTCAATTACATGATATATAGGTAGGACTGCTTCCTGTGTGGGTAGGTGATATCCAGGACTGCTTCCCATGTGGGTAGGTGATATCCAGGACTGCTTCCCATGTAGATTCATGATATCCAGGACTGCTTCCCATGTGGGTACATGATATCCAGGACTGCTTCCCATGTAGATTCATGATATCCAGTACTTCCTCCCATCCAGGAACAACAAATCCAGGAGTGCTTCCCATGCTGATACCCGCATCCAGGACTGCTTGTTTTGTAGGTCCAAACAATACAAATGTGTAAAAGAAGGTATAAGGAGCGTTACTCATAGCCAGTATCTTCTGAGTCCTGTGCACCACTGACTTTCTCTTTGTAGTATCTGTAAGAGGAAGTCCCACTGTGACCTCTGTTATCTCTCGAGTGAGGTGTGAGATGCCTTCTTCCATCATGCAATTGGTGAAGGCCGAGCCACAGAACCACAACCCCCCTGGCAGAAACCTGTCCCATCTCCCACAAGAACAATTAAGAAATCTTCCCCTAAGCTTTAAAGCAAAGTTGCAGTCTAGCATGGGTGTCACAGCCTCTGAGTGTGTTTGCTGTTATGTGGACCTTTAATCTGGGGTGAGGGTATGTCCTGGTCACAGGCAGGCTCCAACACTCCTCAGCAATGAAACTGTGTTGGCTGTGATTGCGTTTAGCATAGGTGTCATCTGATGATGGTATTGCCTGGCTTGGCATAGGTATCATTTGGTGAGCTGGCGAGGGTATTGACTGACTCACATGGTGTCTTCTTGGGGTCTCATGATGCTAGTTGGGTCTTTCTGAACATGTTTTGAGTGGCTTGGGATTGGGTTTATTTGTCATTTTGTTGGCATCTAATTATAGCCATCTTTTCAGGATTAAGAAGAGAATAAAGGCGACACCTAAGTTGAAGGAGTGAGCTAAGAGCTCACCTACAATACCTTGGCAATTTGCAGTTGTCTGAGTGGAATGATAGAATTTCCACAATGTCAAATTTAATATGCTTTATTTTTGTGATGTTTCATCTCACCGATTTCTGTGTGCAGCCAGCGTCACAAGAATGATTTTTCTATAAATGTGGCTCGAGATGACTTTAGGGGTCACAATTTCCAAATCCTCAGCTTTAAAATTACCCTTCCTCACCAAGCATGGAACCCAAGCGAGAGAAACAGAAGGGGAATCCCATGAGCTCACCAGTGTACATCTTTGCTCTTGGCTCCTGCATGCACGTGGGGGTCAGAGGTCAGAGGTCAGAGGTCAGCTGTGGGGGTGTTTCTTGATTGCTCTCTACCTTACTTTTTGACTTGGAGCAGAGCTGTCTAGACACAGGGTTTCTCAGTGGACTTGGAACAGAGCTGTCTAGACACAGGGTTTCTCAGTGGACTTGGAACAGAGCTGTCTAGACACAGAGTTTCTCTCTGTACTTGGAGCACAGCTGTCTAGACACAGGGTTTCTCAGTGGACTTGGAACAGAGCTGTCTAGATACAGGGTTTCTCTCTGTACTTGGAGCAGAGCTGTCTAGACACAGGTTTCTCAGTGGACTTGGAGCAGAGCTGTCTAGACACAGGTTTCTCAGTGGACTTGGAACAGAGCTATCTAGACACAGGGTTTCTCAGTGGACTTGGAGCAGAGCTGTGTAGACACAGGTTTCTCGGTTGACTTGGAGCAGAGCTGTCTGGACACAGGGTTTCTCTCTGGACTTGGAGCAGAGCTGTCTAGACACAGGGTTTCTCAGTGGACTTGGAGCAGAGCTGTCTGGACACAGGGTTTCTCTCTGTATTTGGAGCAGAGCTGTCTGGACACAGGTTTCTCAGTGGACTTGGAGCAGAGCTGTCTAGACTAGCTGGTCAGTAGGCTTTAGGACTCTGCCTATCTTTTCCGCATCTCCCTCTGCCATTACAGATGTGTGCCTCAGTTCCTGTCTTTATGTGTAAGATACTTTACCCACTGGGCCATCTTCGAAGCCTTTCACCTTACGTTTTGAGTCTGGAGTTTTCACTGGCCTGAGATTTTCTGATGGGACTAGGATAGCTAGCCAGTGGATCCCATGGATCTGTTGTCCCCATTTCCCCAGTACTGAGATGAAAATCATGTGTTACCATAAAATCATGTGTGTTTGTGTGTGTATATGTGTGCATGTGTGCGTGAATGTGTGTGTGCATGCATACCTGTGTGTGTACATGAGGCTGTGTGTGAATGAGTATGTGTGTATATTGTGTGTATGTGCAATCATACATGAGTGTGTATATGTATGCATGTATGTGTGTATGTGTGAGTGTGTGTTGCATGCATGCATGCATGCATGTGTGTACAAATGTGTGTATGCCTGTGTATGCATGCATCTGTGTGTGCATGAGTGTGTGTATATTGTGTGTATTGCAATCATACATGGGTGTCTGTGTATGCAGGCATGCATGTATGTGTATGTGTGAGTGTGTGTTATGTGCATGCGTGTGTACATGAATGTGTATGTATGTACAAATGTGTGTGTGTGTGCCTGTGTGTGTATGCCTGTGTGTGCATGAGTCTGTGTGTGCATGAGTGTGTGTTGTGTTTGTGTGTTTGTGAATGCATACGTGAGTATGTGCATTTGTGTATATGAGTATGTGTGTATGCCTGCATGCATGCATGTGTATATGAATGTGTGTGTACATGCATCTGTATATGCATGAGCGTGCATGTATGTGTGTTTAATGTGGGATCTAAAGATTGATCTCAAGTTCCCATGCTTACAAGGTAAACACTTCACTCCCTGAGCTCTCTTCTGCCTATTCCATTATTGACATACTTGATTAGAAATACACCCCAAAATGAAATTATGCTGTATGAAAACATACAGGAATAAAAACTATAGTGCTAAATAACCCTTTTTTAATTCTCTGGAAGTGCCAGGTGTCTTTGTCTGGCTCCTTTTTGATGAAACCACTAAAGGAAAAAGAACTTCTTTCAAATGTGTAAAAAAAAGCTGAGTTCAAGCCTGCATATAAGTCACTATGTCTCAGTAATATTTAGTGAGTGTGTACTTTTATAAAAGGAGATTTGTCAGATGAGCAGGCGTGTCCCCATGAGTGAGGTGTGCATGTGACATTTCTGTACTCCGGAAAGTTGCAGTAAGGAATCATTTACATTGCTCTCTCTGGGTGTCCAGCGGTGACTGATGTAAATATTTTATTAGGCAAGCCTGCAGGTCTCTGAAGATTATATGTCTTATCAAGTTGACCCTTATAATTATGTTGTCTTCTGCGACTGTGGGATCGCTTTAATTTTGCAGCTCTTTGGTAAATATTGAACACGAGTGAGGTGTACAACTGGAAGCGAAGATGACTGCAGATAAAAGCCGTGGGAACAGAGCTGCGACACGTGCAGGTGACAGGTAGGAGCCTTCGCCGTGCGGGGAGGGCCTTATCGGGCCAGACAAGACGTGTGTCTCCACACTTTGGGAGCCTCCCTTCGCAGGCAGCTGCTTTAAGTCTTTGGTCTCATCTCTCTTCCCAGTTTGTACTGAGATGTTGGTATTGAAATCTTCACCACTGAGGAGCCACAGCCTCTGGGGAAGGGGGAGGTCCAAGGTTAGGTGGGTATGAATCCAAACCGCCTCACCCCATCCCTTCCATCGCCATGTGGCTTCAGTCCCCCACGTCTGGTGGGCAGGGCCATCAAAGGGCTTTATACGTGGTCTCTTGGTGAGAATGCCAAGCTCTCTTGCAGGGGGGCAGTGCCAAGTGGAAAAGAGCCCCTTAACCCCCAAGTGTGCACAGGGAGGGGTGGTCACAGGTCATAGGGCCTCCGCGTGTCCAGTCATCTCTCTGCGCCCATGCTCCCTCCCCATTTCCGCTCCCATGGTTCTCATCCCTGCATGAGCCCAGCCGGATTCAGCCTCTTTGAAGCTCACAGAGGCCACACTATGCCATGCCCCGCAGGGCCGTCCTTCTTCATTGGGGGAGGGTCTCTATGTCACAGCTTTGATCCCCCCCTCCATCCTTTCCACCCCAAGACTAATCAGCTCTCTCTCACACCCTGCATTTGTACCCCCAACCAGGCACCAGAGAGTAGTGTTCGTGAGCCGAGCAAAATGGCAGGCTGTGAGTCACCATCTGTGCTAAATTGTGCATATGGGGACTGTAGGAGGAAACAGTGCTCCGCCATTAGCCATGTGGCATAGAGGCGCATACAGATGAGGTAATAAGAGGGCGGTTTACCGCACCGCTAACCACACCCACTTTAGGCGTGACTAAAGACGCCTTCGGATGTAGGCGGTGAACTACGTCACTAGCCAGGCCCACTTTTGGGCATGGCTAGGGGCGTGTACGGAGGAAGGAATAAAAGACTGATCAGCAGATCGTCTGGCTCTATTTCCGGCTTCCAGTTCGGCGGTGGAAAAATACTCGGCTCATCTGGGTTGCTTGTTTTTCTCTTGTGAGTGATTTCTACAATAAATACTTGCGCTTTCAGTAAGTGTGCCGTCTATCGTTGGAGCATCATTTGAGGGCTTCCTATGAACTTGGGTATGATGGGAAGTGATGCCTTTCCTTCCCTGACACCTATGTCTTCAGCATGCACCCTGGCACCAGCATAGCTGTGACTTTTCAAATTAGGCCCAGGTGTCAAGCTTGCCCTAACTTGGTGTCAGGTCCCTAAGCACATAGAGGACAGGAGGACTGTCCTTGGCCCTCCATCAGCCAATGGCTGCCAGGTTCTTACATCATCCTGACCTAGGACACATCCCTGCATGGCAGCCATGCATCCAGGGCTGGAGAGATTCAAGGACAAGGAAATGAAGATACGGTTGGGGAACCTTCTAGCAATCTTGCAAATCATCCTCATGCTAGACCTGCAGGCTGGAAAACAATCTCTCTAGAGAGGAAGTAGCTAATTGCTATGAACTGATGGCTTTCAGGGAGCTGAGAACCTGAGAAGTATAGTCCAAACTCTGGAAACCCTAATAAGCCCATGGGGCTTACTCTTAGGATATTACAGAGACATAGCTGGGCAGGACCTATACTGATGATTCATAGTAGGCTGGGGTGGCCATAGCTACTATGTGGTTCCCTCTGGTATCAGTAGCATCCCTGAAGTCATCAGTTCTTGGGTACATCCCAAAGTCAGCATCAGGGTCTTTGGCCCATCTGTTTGATATTCATTTTGGTGGCTAGAGGCAAGTTGGTTACATGAAGAGATGAAGAGATCTAAAGAGAAAATTTATGGCTGGATCTCAGACCATGAGGTCGATCATCTGGGGTGAGAGAGGGCAGGGGAATTGTGGGCTTCCAGTCAGTTAAAGGGGACAGCACCCAGTGGTGTCCATGTGATGATTAAATATGTCATACAGCCCCATGTGGTCCTCAGTGTGCTGTCTTTCTAGGCTTAAACCCTTACCTTTCTGCATGGGGGAGAGCTAGGTCTGTCATCCATTTGCTCAGAGGTGGCTTTCTGCCAGTGTCCATCTTATAGAATGTTCTGGAGGCCATTCGTGTGGGGGGTCAGACAGCACCTTCCTCGGCAGTAAGCAGCCACACCCTATGCCTGTCATCTTTGCTCCCCGGGCTAGCCCGCTCTGTCAAGGTCACTCCCAGCAGAAGGGAGCTGGAATGGGAACCTGCACTGTGTCTGCAACCTTGTTTCTAGGTCTTGGCACTCTGCCTCCCCTATGGCTCTAGCCGTGCAAGACAGACAGTTCACTCTGCTCTGGCACTGCATACAGTTGACGCTAAGTCTTCATTGCCTGCCTCCCTGTGAGGAAACCGAGGCAGAAGGAAATGAGGGTGGTGTCTGTACAGGACCAGGACTCGTCCCTGGTACCACATATCCCCAAGTTCCTGAGGAGACTGCTGCTTTTAGCCTCTCCTGTGATACCCACTTTACCGCACCCTGCTGTCTAACTCCGAGGGAGTAGCAAGGCCAGGGTGGTAGATCTGAGTTACCCACAAATCACATATAGAAGATGTTTTATAAATGAGTCCCCCAACTAGCAGACCCCCAGTGCTGCTCATTTAGCCTTTTGTGCTTTCCCAGTGTAGATCTCTGACTCCTCTGCTGGGTCTGAGCACCTGTCCTGCCTCTCTCCTATTTCCCTGCCCCTGCCCCTTTACCCTTCATATTGTCCTTAAGTTGCGTATTTAAAATAAAACG
Source organism: Mesocricetus auratus (assembly GCF_017639785.1). Lineage (NCBI taxonomy): Eukaryota > Metazoa > Chordata > Mammalia > Rodentia > Cricetidae > Mesocricetus > Mesocricetus auratus. Next base: position 7,200,022 of record NW_024429212.1, on the reverse strand, counting down.
TACTTTTAATTCTACAATAATTGTAATTTCACAAGGAGATCCAACCCAGCCATGCCAGTGCTGTCTCCTCCTACATATCTAGCACTGCAACTAGGATGTTGGCAAGGGCACACAGCAGGGTAGACTAGATGTCATCCATTACACACAGGCACACAATTCTACACACTTTCTTTGCTACCTCATGTCAAGTTGTATGACCACAGTGCTGGTACTGTGCACTACATCAAGGCCTGTATGTCCTTTGAGAGGGTCCTATGCTACTCACCTTAATTTCTTGAGGTTCAGCCAGAGTTTGTGTGTATAGATGACATCTTTCATTGGGTTGCTCAGCAGTAGCTATGGCATGGATATGTCTCATTTTGGAGTCCTATGGTATGGAATTAACCCCATGGTATGGGGTGTCTTACTCTGGAACCCTTCATACACACAAGGAAGGAAGGTATTTTTCAGTCTGAAGTTCTGGTATAGGAAGCTACGATGAACATCCAGGACCAGATTTCTAAGACCCCTGTGTTCCATTGAAATGAATAAACAGGGCGTAATTCCTGGGATACAAGACAAGTATCTGTTTAAAAAGAACGGGAGCTGTCAGGATGTCTTAAAGAGTTGAGTGGGCTCTGCATGCCCACCAACCCATCAATAATGCCAAGGTGGCTGTGCCCACCTCTCTCCTATCATGCCGACCTCCCCCATCATATCCACTGCTCCCCATCATCAGATTCACCCCTCCCCGTTATCATAATCACGTTCCCCCACCATATACAACTGTCGTGCTCCATACCTACCCCTCCCCACTAATCCCCTCTTCTCCATCATACCCTCCTACCCCCATAGCATACCCACCTCTCTCCAATCTTATCAGCCTCCTCCCAATCAGGTCCACTGCCCCTCACAGCCTTTGAGGTGATCATTTTTGTCTTTTATCGTTTGTCACTTTCGTCTTCACTGTTCAGCATGTGAGGACATCTCATTGTGGCATCAGTTTGTATTGTCTGATGGCAGATGACGGCATGTGAATTCTTTCCCTGTACTTGCTGATGCCCTCTCTTTGATGGAACATAGAGTTATGCCTTTTGCCTATTTTGTAAGTGAATTAATTATGCTTTATTGCTGAGTTTTGAGAGTTCATCTTGTGTTTGAAATGCATCTCCATTGACAAGGATATGCTTTGCAAATCACGCAAAGCCGATTTGTCTTTCTACCCCTTGACATTTTCTTGATTTCCCTTAACGCTGGTACATTTGCTGGGTATCCCTATGTCCTGAAGATTCTTCTCCTTTTGCATTTTTCATCAAGGTTATGATGATCCCTGAGTTTGTTCTTCTATGAGGTGCGAGGTTTGTGCTGGCCCCATGTCCTCACTGTGGATGACCTACATCATTCATAATTATTTGTTATTCTCCTCTCTAGTCATCTTTGGCTTTTCTCAGGAAGCCCATTGAGTGTCCTTGTATGTGTGTCCACTGTGTGCCCATTCTCATTGATCTCTCTTCTAATGAACCAAATGTCCATCCTCCCACCAGTCCAGGCTACCTGACCCACTCATAGTAGACAGTGTTTCCAAACCAGATGGGTGGTTCTCTGTGCCTTATTCTGCAGAGCGTTTTCATTTGCACACACCTGGGTCGGGCATTGGCGGCGCACGCCTTTAATCCCCATACTCAGGAAGCAGAGGCAGGCGGATCTCTGTGAGTTCCAGGCCAGCCTGGTCTACAGAGCAGAGTTCCAGGACAGCTAAGGCTACACAGAGAAACCCTGTCTCGAAAAACAAAACAAACATCAACGACAACAAAAAAGCGCACCTGTGTTTAGACCCCCTTGCTGGGACATAGACAGGCGTCTGTGGAGACATTTGTCATCTTTACTCTGTTATGTCTTCTGACCCTAGAACACAGTTGGTTCCTTCTTTTGTCCCTTCTCCCTCCATTACTCCGTCACCCACGTGTGTTATTTCAAGAATACATAGTTTGTTAAGTCAGGAAGGAGGTGTCCATCAGGTCAACAAAGTCCTTGGAACAGTAATTAGTCTTCGTAAAATAAACTCTGTAAGCATGTCAATGTATTTACTTTAAACATTATTTCATATGTAATGGTGTTTTTTCCTGCATATTTGCTTGCGCACCTCATGTGTGCCTGGGGCCTGTAGAGGCCAGAAGAGGCCATCAGATCTCCTGGAGCTGGAGTTAGGGACAGCTGCTCACTACCCTTTGGATGCTGGGGTTAGCATCTGGGTCCTCTGCAAGAGCAGCTAGTGGTCTTAATTGCTGAGCTATCTCTGCAGCCCCAATAGTTTTTTAAATGAATAGCAGACTCCCCAAAGAATACTTGGGGAAGTCAAGCAGGAGTTAGGGCCTGCTTGGAGCTCTGCAATGGACACAGAAGGTCACAGGGCCGAGCACGAAGGCTCACTGTAGCACCCAGAGAATACCTTAATCCTTGGTAATGCCTGCCTCCCCACCCAGCAGAGCAAAAGCCAAAAGCCAAAGTTCCTGGTTTTCGCCATGAGATTCGTGCTACAAGAAGGTTTCATAGTGTAGAAGCGAGCTATTGTCAGCAAACAGAATGATCCTGGGGTGTGTCTGTGCTGTGGGGAGGATAAAGCCTTAATCACCGTGTCCCACCGCACAGGCCATTTGCCTGAAAGCAGTCTGTGCATAGTGATTCAGAGTCTACAGGCGATACCTCTGTGGACTGCTATTTATTTTACCTTCAGAATGTGCGAGACACCACCAATCTTTTTATTTCTTGGGGGATGAACAATCGCAGCATTAAGAGACATTTAAATAACGCTTAATTTTTGAGGCGAGAGAATTAGACAAATGGATGTGTTCAGCTTTGGCTTTGGATCGGGTTTCTGTTTTTTAAGCTTAATGTGTGGTATTAGCCTATTAAGTGGCTTTCTTTTATTTGATAGACTCACTATCCCCATTAGATGTCATTTTTCCCCCACTGGTGTTTTATATTATTTGTCTGTTAGCTCTTCTTATGTTAAACTACAGGGGCTGCGGGGGAAATAATTAGATTTATGGCTTTGTACTTTTAGTTTTCAATTTAAAGGTCTATTCAAAAATAACTCACAATATGATACATACAAGGCCATTTCCTACTCAGATTAGCTTATAAAGATGAAATATCTCCTTTAGCTGTTTTTCTGGAGATGAGGAAAGATACCCAACCCTCTGCTTGGGAGAGCATAGCCAGGGCTTGGGAATAGCAGCAGACCCTGAAAACACAAACAGGAGCAGGTTCACTGGTGTTCCAGCGGGACTTTTCCCAGCTGGAGGAGGACATAGCCTTAGATGTCACCTGAGCGATTGGGTCAGAGCCTGTGCCCTGACAGTCCTAACAAGCTAGGCTCAGTCACATGTTCTCAACAGGTCATTTAAAGAAATGAGTGTTAGTGACGAGAAGAAAAAGGAGATTTATTCAATGTAGCCATGCAGGGAATGAGAACAAATAATGAGGTTCAGCGACTGCCACCGCTCCCAAGTCCATTTTCAGGGTCCTTATATGAGGGTTAAGCTTAAAGATGAAGCAGGGGATGAAGGTAACTAAGTGGTCTTGGTCAAGGTGCCATCAGGCCCACTATTGGCTCTCAGTATCTGGGTCTAGTTTCTCCAGCTAGGTGCTCTGACTCGTCCTCGGAACTGGGCGCAGTGTCTTCCTCCTCTGGCTTGCACCAGGCTGCAGCCTTTTCCTTTCCTGGGGAAGTTCCGTTTCCTTGGGGGCCATTGTTTCAATAGGCTGATAGCCAGATGGAGGGGTTCAAGTGTTTCTCTTTAGAATGTCTTCATCCCTGACAGGTACCAGGATGGTTACATATGGATGCCAGTCCTGGGCTCCCCAGGGAATGTTGCCCTTACCAGCAAGAGCCCAAGGGAGCCTGTCTTGCAGCAGGCATACCCTGAGTTCAAACACATACCTGACTCCGAGGACTGGGAGAAGAAGCTGTTTCCCTGAGCACACGCGGCGTTGAATGTCTGACCTGCTGCTCACCCTGCCCATCCTTTAATGGGAAGAAAGACAGAGAAGGCTTGGGGAAGACACCCTTGGACATCTCTGGACTTCTGACCTGGTCTCCTATGGCAGGTGCCTGTCCTGGTGGGGACCTGATTTAAGGAGCCCACGACCCCAGCTTTAAAATGGAGACAGTGAGTTCATCAGCCCCTGTGTGTGTGTGTTTGGTGGCAGTCCTCTCTTTGCTTCTGTGCTTGGGGGGATGCCAACTACAGAGTTCACCCTAGACAACATGTATGACTTTCTGGGTGCACCTGGGTTGGGGACTGGATTAGTATATCAGATCCAGAACTTCCTCTCTATGCCAACCTGGGTCTTTCCTTTGGCATCTCTGATCCTTTGCAAAGCACGTGAGAGCCCATCTTGACGTTTGTTAGGAGTCTTCTCTAATTTTATCAATGAGCCGTGGGAACCTTAACTCCGTGCCTGATTAAGAGTCTTGTATGTTTTTCCAGCTCTGTAACACGGGACAGTCTGACCCGTGAATCTAGCTCATGGAGGTTAAAACTAAAGTGGGACTTATGCCCCTGCCCCCAGCACTTCAGGGAATCCACGAAACCCGTGAGCAGGCACACCTGAAGCATCTGCCTTACCCCTGGCCACAGCGTGTGGGCTCAGAAAGCCGCCCCCCTTCTCAGTCCCTGTGCTTCAGCGGCGTATAGAACTTTCTACCCATTACCATATGTGTGCCTTGGACCTCAGATACCTGCACATGCGCCCTGCCAGGCAGCTTTCATCTTCAGCATCCCAAGTGCTTACAACCTGGTAAAAAGATAACTCCCTGGATGCTAATCCACTCCTGCAGCAGGGCCCTGCAGGGAGAGGAGATCAGCTGTATTATCAGTGCCTAACACCTCTGTCCCATTCAGGGGAGTCCTTTCTCAGCCTCTCCTACAGAGAGGAGATAAGGCCAGCAGCCCAGTCACACCTGTGTGTGTTTACTCAGGCCTTTAAAGATAAACACTGTAATCGGTGAGACAGATATTAGGCAATTATAAAACTTCAGAGACTGGGCATGTGATCCCTCCCTCTCTCTCTTGTCAATGATGGATTCTGTGAGGATCAGGAACCTTGCCACATTTCCTTCTGGGCCACAGAGAGGCACCGGGGACCATCTGCCTCTGACATGCTATGTTTCTCCAAGCAGGTTATGCAGGTTCTCGGGTGGGGTGCTAACGAGGTGATGGGTATTTCCGGCAGCACCTTGCTTATGCTTGGGGAACCACACCACTGTTCCACTGTGTGTGTGTGTGTGTGTGTGTGTGTGTGTGTGTGTGTGTGTGTGTGTGTGTAGCAGAGATCTGGGACCCTTGGTGTGCCCAGGTGGTGCCTCTCTTTCAGCCTGAGGTTGGTGCATGGGTATCATGGGGATCTGTGTATGTCCTTGGAACACGGTTCTGTCCTAAAGTCACCAGAATTTCCAAGAAGGAACAAAATACATGAAATGGTGCTTGCTGGAGAATGTTGGCGAAACCTTCACCACGTCTTCATCAAGTCCTTATGTGTGGGAGACGCCACTCACCAATGTGTGAATAGAAAGACCATTACTATTGCACCCAGAGTTCAGATGGGAATCATAGGGCACCCCAGCACGCAGCCTTGACTGAGGCCACACTCCTTGGCTGTGCGCAGGGTGGGAACCTACTGAAGGACAGTGTAGAGCTCCTGGGATTTGAGGTTTGGGATTTTGGAATTTATCTGCAGTGGCCATTGTCTGTGGGTCATCCTTTGACAGGAAAGGGTGAGCAGGGTCCACCTCAGAAACAGAAGTCCCCAGCATTGACTTTGGCAGGGACCTGGCAGGCCTTCAGTCAGGTAGTTGAGCTACACAGTTATAAGAGAATGAGGCGAGGGAGTGGGAAATAAGGACCAAATCCCTGGGACCTGGGCCTAGAGAAGCAGAGGGTGTGGGAAGTGCAGATGTGGAGAGAGAAGAAGGAGCTAAGGCAAGGTAGGGAGGGAGCAAGGGGACACAGAAGATAAGCCCCGAGCCCAGAGGGCTCCCCGTGCTCCCCTTTCACGAGAACACAGCAGCTCAGTGTCTCATGGAGTCTCGAGCTTGTGTTTCCTCGTCCCAACAGAGAGACGATCCCTCTGTGCACATGACGGCAGATATCAGAAGATGGAGTGATGGAGCCTTGACTCAGGGCCACCTCTGCTGTCACACCATACTGGCTTGGCCTGTGTCAGGGATAATGGGTGTGGTGGTATCTGCAAGTCACACAATCTCTGTCATAATTACTTTGTACTTATAATACCAAAGTAACCACATACCACAGTATGTGATAAATGGCTGTGGTTGAGTACCAATAAAACTTTATCCATGAAACAGTGGTCCATCCAGACTGTCAATAAAGGTGCATTTATAAAATAAACAGTGGACTGGGCTTGTCTGAGGGTCCTAGATTGCTGGTGGGTGATTTACACCAAAGTAGGCAGACCCATAAGGAAGGGACGAGCCCATGGTACGATGGGGACAAAGAACAGAGAGCTGACGGGCACCGGTGGGTTATGAGGGTGGAGGTTGGTGTGGTAGCTACTCTACTTTCCTTCTGTTGCTGTGATAAAACGCTGACCAAAGCCAGCTTGGGGAAGAAGTCATTTCATCTTACACATCACATCCATTACTGAGGGAACTTGGGACTCAAGCAGAAGCTGAAGCAGAAACTATAGAGGGATGCTACTTACTGGCTTACTCACAGGCTACTTAGCTAGCTTTCATACCCAGCTCAGGCTACCTTCCTAGGGATAGTGTTGCTCACAGTGGGTTGGTGATGGGAGATGTCCTTCTGTAAATATGTTTCTCTTATTGGTTGATGAATAAAACACTGATTGGCCAGTAGAGGCAGGAAGATAGGCAGAGCTAGGAGACAAGGAGAAGGCCAGGGAGAGGAAGGCAGAGAGTAGCCGCACGAGAGACACCATGTAGAGACCGGGAGGATAGGACACGCCAGGCATGTCAGGTAAGATAAGGCCATGTGGAAAGACATAGCTCAGCAGTTATCGGCTAATAATTAAGAGAGATCTAGCCAATAAGTAGTCCTAGCCATTGACCAACAGTTTTATAATTAATATAGCATTCATGTGTTTATTTGGGGCTGGAGGGTGGTAGGACCTGGTGGGGACAGGTTGGGTTTTCTCTTATCAGTCATCAGTGAAGACAGTCTCTCATAGACATGGTCATAGACCAATCTGATTTAGGAAATTCCTCAATTGAGTCTCCTTCCTCCCAGATGACTCTGGGTTGTGTGAAGTTGACAATAGAAGCCACCCAGCTTAATTTCAGAACAATTTATCCTCAGTGCCTTGTATACTTGAAAATTATAAATTTGGTGTCTTGTCCTGATTTGAGCACTTCTTTTATCAAGCCCAGCCCTGGTGCTGCCTCCCCCTCTCCAGTGTCCCCAGGAAAATTCAGGGTCCCCTCAGGAAGATGCTGAGGTTCTGTCTCCAGCCTGAGCTTTCTCTGTGTTCCTCTTTTCCATGTCTTTTTGTGCTTTTGCAAAAAAGAAAAATCAAATGTGAGTGTGAATGATTTTTAATCAGAGCAAGTCACAGGGTATTTAAACATGTGCTTTCTGTTTATCCGAAGCCATCTGCTGCCAGTGGGTCATTTTGTCAGAATTCATTTTTTTGTTGTTGTTGACAGCAAAACACAAGGAGATGGAGTTAGAATGAACTCGAGCTTGTGGGTTTGAAGCCTTACATGCATTAACAGTTCAAAGACAAGCCATGTTTCTGTCCAATGAGGAGGCCGTTCAAGGACGCGGCTGCTGATGCCACCGGGAGACTTGTTTGCAGCCGGGGAAGGGCCCTCTAAACACATTACTGTTTTTGCCTCGCCCTTCCCTCTCTGTGCCACACTTTGCTTGGCTCACCTCTGTGCATCTGCCGCGCTAGGAAAAAAGTCTCTTCTCTTTTAAGTGTCTCTTTTGAGCCTCCTTCCTAATTGTTTCACCTCTGCTCAGCGGCCGCATCGAGAAGAAGTCTCCTTGTTCGCCATTAAAGCTCGTCGCTTGGATTGTGGGATATTAGTGCGTCGTTAGAGGCGAGGGGCCCCTGGCTCTCTCCACAGCTTCTTAAGCTTTCAAGAATACCCAGAAGGCCCCAGGGCATCCTCCGGGGTCGTTGTGCTGGGACCCAAAGGCCTGAAGCCTCTTGTAGCTCTTCAAATGCAAATGCAGAGGCGGAGCAGCAGTTACCAGGAAAGCTGGGGCAAGGCTAGTTCCCCAAACAGGATCTTCACAAAGGACCAGGGGCAGCCTGTCTGTCTCCTGGTTCCACTGTTGGCCTAAGCTGTGTGGAGCTGGTGGTAGCCCCCTTGAGGATTAGAAAACATTAATTTACAATGCCCACTCCGGAGACTGACCGTGCGATGTTTCAGCTGGTCAAGGCATTTACCGCGAAGCCTGATAGCAGGAGTTCCATCTCCAGGACCCCCCTAGGGGAAGAAGAGAACCAAGTCCCACAAGTTGCCCTCTGACCTATACACACAAACAGGTGCATGCGTGAGGATGCAAGCAGTCTCTCCAATCTTGCTTATGCCTCCCTGGGCATGGCTGCCGACCTAAGGCTTCATATATATATATTTAAATAACATTTTTCATTTGTTTTATGTACTGACTGCAGTTTCTTCTCTATCCTCTCTGTCCCGTTACCCTCCCTCTTCTCTTCTCCCTCCCTCCCCATCTCCTCCTCTGTCTCATTCAGAAAGGGCAAGCCTCCCATGGGCTTGAGCAGAGCAGGACACCTCAAGTTGAGGCAGTCCTATGTCAAGGCTGGGCAAAGTAATTCAGCATGAGGATCAGGTTCCCAAAAGCCAGCTAAGTGACAGGGACAGGACCTGATCTCAATCCTAGGAGACCAAAATACACAGCTCACACACACACACACACACACACACACACACACACACACACGCACGCACGCACGCACGCTGGCCCCATGCAGGCTCCCTAACTATTGTTTGAGAGTCCACGAGCTCCCACAAGCTCAGGTCAGTTGTCTCTGTGGGTTCTCCGTCATGACACCCCTGGCTCGTATAGTTCCTCCTCCCTTTCTTTAGCAAGACTCGCAGAGCTCAGTCCAGTGCTTGGCTGTGGATCTCTGCATGTGCTTCCATTAGTTACTGGATAGAGTATCTCTGGTGACAATTAGGGTAGCCACCAATCTGATTGCAAGAAGAGTGACGTTTTACAATTTGTAAAATTCCTATGAAACTCAAACTTCAGTGTCCTTAAAGAAAGGTTGGTTTCCTGTAGCCACACCTAAGGTTTCATGTTCTCTCCGGCTCTTTCCAGGGTACAGTGACAGAGTCCACTAACAGGAATTATCCAGGGACTAACACAATAACCCCATTACACCAATAATGCTGCAGTTGCTCTCTGCAAGGTTTCTCTTTTTCTTGTCTTACTTACCTATGGCCAGCTGCAGTCTGAGAATGTGAAATACAGAGCCTTGGAAATAAACAAGCCAGGAGTATCCCATCCCACGAACCATACGTGCTCTTGGCTCCAGCTGACTCGCTCTGTCCCGCTTAGCCAGGAGTCTCCCGTCCCTCAGTGTGTCCACGCTGTACATGCCACCCACCCATTAGTTGCTTAGTAACTACCCCTGGTCTCAGACTGACTCTCCTGGCACCACGCTGCTTTTATGTTCAACTGAGCCACATATTATTGAAGAGTGGACGTAAAATGGGAAGAAAAGGATACTGGCCATTTTATTACAGTGTACAGTATCTTAACTGTTTAAAATTTATCACTATATGTTCTTAACAACTTGTGGGTGTGTGCACACGTGTGTGTGTGTGTGTGTGTGTGTGTGTGTGAAAGTGTGAGTGTGGAAGTCACAGAACAGCTTGTGACTTCTTCTGTCATGTGGGTTTCTGGAATCAGAGCTTAGATCATCAGACTTGGCAACAAGCGCCCTTAACCAGTGAGCCATCTCGCTGGCCCTGAGCCATCTCCCTGGCCCTGGATAGCTACTCCTAATTACAGACTGTGCCTAACTTAGAAATGAAGCTTTCGTGTGTGTGTGTGTGTGTGTGTGTGTGTGTGTGTGTGTGTGTGTGTGTGTGTGTGTAGGAGAGCACTAGTGTGTATGGAATGTGCTACTGTCTCTGCTTTAGGTGTCCTGTGGGGATTCGGCAATGCCCTTTCCTGGTTTGGGGTGAAGTCTGAGGAGAACTGAGAGTCCTGAAAAGCAGCCCCACCCCACCCCATTTACATTGTGAGGATGAGTTTTCCAGTTGCTGGATGTCTTTCCCTTGTTCCTCATCTGGTGTAGGTTGGTGCTGAGTTTGTCCTGGAATGTGGTGGGGCACTTCTGTGGGATTTAGTGGGCTCTGCACCTGCAATGTGGGTGACTTCAACATGTCACAAAGACATACTCGCCAGTGAGTAAGTGAGAGTGCACAGTGGTTCACTGTCTGACATCCAAGACCCGTGCACAGTAGGAGAGCCAGTCCGCTCCACATCACCCTCCCCCAAGACAAGGCATCGCATTAAAGATTTAGGACCCTGCTTGTGCCTGCGCCTGCGCTGTGGCCACAGGGCCAGCAGAAGGTCAGAGGCAGGTTGAATGTCCCAGCCTCTCTCGCCTGCTACCTCTTTGTTAAAGGCTCCTGGGAACCTGGCCTCCATTGTGCAGGCAGCTGCTTCCAGTTGGAGGTGCAGAGGCTAATGTTCAAACCCGTGAGCCTTTGTCTTCCCACCACTCAGCGCGAAAACTTTCTGGAATATGTATACTCTATGGATTATGCACAAGAGTTGATCAAGTCAGTTGTAACAGGCCTCTGAGATCAGAGCGTCCTCCTCGGGCAGAGGCACAGAGGCCATGGCTAGCCTCTCTGGTGTCCTCACTCCAAGCCCAGGCTTTCCGGTTGGCCGACTTGGCAGTAATTGAATCTGGAGGTTGAGTCTCTTTTCTTTAAGAATTGCCAATGGAGCCCTGTAATCCTCTCTGGTTCCTCAGTGAATCAGGACTTTGGTTTATTGACATGTAATTAGATCTGTGTGTCACTGTGTCAATGCCTGTGTAAACATCATAGGGTGAGTAGCTGATCCTTACAAGATCAGCCCCCCTAATCTCCAGGGATGCCTGTTAGCAGAGCCCAGTGGCCTTGGCTCCTCTCTGTATACCTGACTCCAGCCCAGGAGCTGTGCAGCGGCAGAAACCTACCCTCTCCCGGTTTCCTCCCTCCTATGCTTCTCATCATTGATAGGCTCCAGCGACAGGGAGAGAGGAAGAGAAGGGGGCCATCAGATTCCAGCTCCTCGTTTCTTCTTTCTGTCGCTCCTGGAAGGAAGCAGGTGCAGCACAAGGGCTGGAGTTTGCTAGTGCCCATGATGCCCAGGACCAGAGGCCCTCTGGGCTTCCTCACACTAGCTAACGAGAATGGCTTTCTGGAACATTCCCTCTTTGCATACCTTTCCATGCTGAGATAGGCCTTTGCAGCAGGTGTTCACCAGTGATGCTGTCACAGACTGGCAGGAATATGCAAGGCAGGTGAAGTTAGACGGTCCACAGGCAGGCTGGGCGTTGGCGGCGCACGCCTTTAATCCCAGCACTTGGGAGGCACAGGCAGGCGGATCTCTGTGAGTTCGAGGCCAGCCTCCTCTACAGAGTGAGTTCCAGAGATAACCCGTCTCAAGAAACAAACAAACAAAACAAAAAGACCAAAAGAAAGGCTCATTGCTGCTGTTGTTAGCTGTATGTGGCTGACCTGTCACTGATGCTATCGCCAATGTTTCTGTGAAGTCAGTGCCCCCTCATGTCCACCGCACAATTGTGCAGCTGCAGCTCTGAGAAGTTCATGGTCTTGCACACAACGCAGACCTCAGAGGAGTGGACGTCTGCTGGATCAAATGGGCTGGGCCCCTAATCGCCGTGTCAATTGGTCCCAGAGGGCTTCTTCTGTGCCCAGGGCATGGAGAGTCTTCCAGTAACCGCCAGCCAGTACAGGGCAAGGTTGGATGGATTAGACCCAAAGCAAGAACACTCACCTCCTCAGCCTTGGTCCCAGATGGTTCATTCATTGATGGTGAACCTTGGCCCCTTGGTGGTTGACTGTGCTTTATCCTGATGCCCATGTGGTTAGCGATGCTGTAGCTCCTGGCTATCGGGAGGTTCACCACAGGGACCAGAGTCAAGGCTGTTATGGCAGCACTAGGGAACAAAAGAGGCTTTGGCTTCCCCTCCTCCACAGTGCGCCATCTCTCTGGGGCTTGTGGGTGTGGAGGAGCATGTCCCTAGCAGTGAGGACCTCTCAATCCCCAGAGGAGTTCCACCAGTGCCCATTGGTTCCCTTCAGACCTGTGTGTCTGTTCTTTGTTTGCTTGTTTCAGTAATTTGGTGTCTAAAATTGTTCTCAATGTAGTCATGGTGGAGCTGGAACTACGGCAGGCTGAGTGGGACATCCCCCTCAGGAAATTCTGCATTTTAATTGGAGTAGAAAACATGCTTTAATTTCTAAAATAAGTCATACAGATCTCTTTTTGACGGAGGTTCTTTTCATCTGATCTCCATGGTTCATGTGTGTTGCTGGCTTGGGAGCCCTTTCCTCTAGCAAGGGGCAGACTTCTGTGACCTGATCTAGGTGGACATTGGAATTGTGGGTGACCCTGATCATCAGAGCCGGTGTAAACCTTGGTGTGACCAGAGCCACCTGTGATGCTTGAGGCTGACTGAGAGGAGGCCCCTCCTTCGTGGGTGCTTCAGTCTCTCTGGCTGCAAAGGACACAACCTCTTGCCTGTGAGTCCCCTACCAGGAGGAGAGCCACCAAGGTACCTGCCTCAATTCTAAGAGGCCTTTGAAGGTGACAGGCTGACTGTAAAATGTCACGCCAATCAATAAGGAATGCTGCACTGGGTAGAGGGAACAAATGGCGTCTCTTAGCTTCTTCACTGCGGAGATGCATTGTGGCCATTTTATTTTCAGTAATTAGAAAGAAGTGTGTGTGTGTGTGCATGTGTGTGTGCATGTGTGTGTGCATGCATGCATGCATGTCTGTGTGTGCATGTGTGTATGCATGCAAGTGTGTGTGTAAGTGTATATGTGTTTGTGTGTGCATGTGTGTGTGCATGCATGCATGTGTGCGTGTACATTTTATGTGTGTGTATATGTGTGTTATTTGTATGGTGTGCATGTAAGTGTATAGGTCTGTGTATGTATGTGGTGTGTGTGTGGTGTGTGTATAGGTATGTGTATATATATGTGTGTGTGTATGCATAGGTACATGTCTAAGTGTATAGGGGTGTGTGTCTAGATATGCATGTGTGCCTGTGTATTTATGTAGGAATGTATGTGTGTGTGTATAGATATGCATGTGTGTCTGTGTATTTATGTAGGTGTGTGTGTGTGTGTGTGTATGGTTGAAAACTCAGAAGTTATCAGACAGGAGCTGCCAGTCTCCACCTTGTCAACAGAGGCAGGAGCAGGTTTCGCTTCTGTTCTCGCTGATTGGGCCTCTGCTCCGGGGCAGCATTTGGCTTCAGGTGGGTGTGGCGCTGGTTTACCCTTGGCACGATCTTTATTCAGAGCAGCATCTGGCTCTGTTTGGTGTGTAGTTTTGGCATGAGAAAGGAATTGTATTTATCCTTGGGGGGGTGAGTGAGTTTAATTTATGAATGACATTTATTTAAGAGAAAAGGGTCTTTACAGACACGGCCAAGCTTAATGATGGAGTGTGTGCTGAATCTACTTTGTTCTCAGAGGCTGAGATCTCAGTAGGACTGTCCGGGTCCCATTCCTTCAGCCTTAAACAATGAAGGAAAGCAGGTTGCCTCTGGGGGAACTTCTCTGAGCCTGCTCTGGAGAAACATGGCAGCCATTACAGGTTTGTGTGACGAGTTCCCTCCATGTCCTGTCTGCCTTCAGCAGCCTCCTGTGTCTCCTGAAGTCTCCTGTCTCCAACTTGGGACCAGAAACAACCCATTCATCACCAGACATCTGCTCTCCCTCAGCCTGGTGTGTTGAGGGTCAGGGCTACTTACCTTTCACAGGTCCAGGGCCTTCTCAGTGTGGCAGGGACAAGAAAGTTCTGTAGCAGGAAGGTCTTGTGAGCCCTGGAGATCTATCAAGGCCAGCATGGGTAGCATAGCTAGATGCCATCTCAAAGCAAAACAAAAAAAAAATAGTAAGTGTTTTTTTTTAAAGTGTAAAAGTAGGCCTTGCTTCAGGATGCCTCTGTGCTGGGTTTAGAAGGAGTAAGGGGCTCCCTGACTGCCTGGCTCCTCATTTACACCCCCTCTCCTTGTAGGAAGCACAGCCATTATCACTAAACCAGAAGATACACTTAGTAAAAGCAGAAGAGACTAAAATAAACCACACCACATCTGAGTAATCCAGAGACTAACCCCAACCCTCACACTGACCTTTTCTAGACTCTTCATCCTCCCTCTCTTCCATTCCCACCCCTCCTTTTCTCTCCCCTCTCCACGTCACCCTCAGTACTTAAGGGTGTCTGTCTGTGGGTTTGTTTGTTTTTGCTTTTTAAGATAGAATGACAGGATCTGCCCTCACCTCCACCCCTGCCAGCAGCACACCCTTGTCCCAGACCTAAGCAACTTCTTTTCATAGCATAACTGGCATCAGGAGGCTGCACGGTGGCCATCCATCCCCACCCCCACCCCATGGAGGCCGCATCTTAAGTTCCCAGCCCTTGCTAGTATGGTCAGACCTGGCACTGCCTGTTTCAGGCTCTGGGTGATTTCTGTGGAGTCACCCAGGAGTTTTATGGTAAGAGCCATCTTTACTTTCAGAGTTTTGCCTTTTTCCTCAAATATCCTCACTGTGAAACACCCTGCAGTGCTTGAGAAGAAGGTTTTGCCAATCTCAGAAGTGAAAGCCTGCGGCTTCCGTGTGTGCGCTGGGTATAACAGAGTGGGTTTTGTTTTCTCGTGCCCTGCCCAGCTAGTTCACCCCCTACCCCTTCCCTCTTCCTCCTTCCCTTTCCTCTCCTCCTCCTTCCCCTTCCTCCTTCCTCTTCCTCTCTTCCCCCTTTCCTTTCCTCTCTTCCCCCTTCCTCTCTTCCTCCTTCCTCTTCCTCTCTTCCTCCTTCCCCCTTTTCTCCTCCCCCGTCCCCTTTCTCTCCTCCCCCTTCTCCTTCCTCTACTCCCCTTCCCCTTCCTCTCCCTTCCCTTTTCCCTTCCTTGTAGCCATGTCCCCTTGTGTTTCACCGTGGACCCACTGAAGCTCTTTACATTCACCTATCTTAAGTGTCTTAAAGAGCATCTGCAGGGGCTAGGCACTGGGTCAGTGAGAGGAAGGGTGGGTCCAGTCACAGAATGAAGCAGAGAGCAGTGCTGACAGGATACAGTCAGCAAAGGATGTCTGTGGTGAGCCAGAGGCAAGACCTAGACGCAGGAGTGGATCGGAGCACGTGTAGGTGGACAGGGGTCAGAGCTGGCCTGGGGCACAGACGCAAACTCCTATTACTCTGTGCACAAGTCTGAGAGTGGGCATCCCCACATGTCTGTGTGTGGTTGACCAGTGCAGCGGCTGCCACATTCCTCATAGCTTCCGTCTCTCTCACCCTGGAGGATAAAGGAGGTTGGCATGTTGCTCTGCTCAGGCTGAAATCACTTGATCTTAGACTGCTGGTCACTGTGTCCCCATGTCACATCCTCTGTCAGGTGTGACTCTAGATCTCACTGAGCTCTGTGCTTATGGGGGACACAAGGACCTCTGCAGGCCGGGGGGATGGAGAGGGGATGAAAAGTGCACTGTGCCTAGGCCTGAGCATCACATACACTTGGGCGGTACACACCCATGAGATGGGATAGATCTTAAAGGAAAGCTCACTCGTGGTCACAAAGACTTAAGGATGTTCCCACAGGCCCAGCGCTTGTGAGACTGCGTCCTTTGAGGGCAATATTTTGATTCAGACTCAGTGCACAGATACTGCACTGGAGTTCTGGGGCACAGGGGTCAGAGGTCAAAGCCTTGGTAGGCCTATGGAGGCCCTCACTCGGTGAAGCCTTGTGCTCCCTGGACCATTCTCTCAAGAGACAGGTTTTGCCAGTGGGAAAGTGTGGGGGTTTGGACAGGGCCTGGTTTCTGGGGCAGTTATTCTTGAGGAGGACACTCCTGGCTCTGGGCCTGGGGATACTCACCCCTCAGGCTGTAACCCCTCTTCTGTCTGTGGAGCCATTCTGCTGAGGGGCAGGTGGTACCAAAAACATGATGCCAGCTATAATTTCAGAACAGGTGTCCAGAGTTAGGTTGAGGTCATGGACCCTCATCCAATGTGACCAGTATCCTGCAAAGGAGAAGCTCACACAGGTTACAGACATTGTGGGGAAATTCATGGAGAGAGGGTTGAAGCTGTGCTCTCACCATCCCAGAGATGTCTGTCACCAAGAAAGACTTGGGAGTGAGTGGTCCTTAGGGCTCAGAGAGCACAGACCACCAGGGCTTGACCTCTGACTTCTGGGCCCAGGAACTGTTTAAATCGTCCACTCATCTGTGGGAATGTGATACCCAAACCTGCCTGAGATCCTCCAAGACTGAGCAGACATACCTGTGCATGAGGTTGCCTGTCCAAGGGGAGGTTGTAGCCCATGGCCACCTACTTCTCCAGACTGCTGTAAGGTTGTGACAACGGCCCTCCATCTTGCTTTCATGCCTGCTGAGACAGAGGAAGCCATGTTTAATAAGAGGAAGCCATTTTGGGCTTTTCCCTGTGTGGAAAGCTCTACTGTGTTCATTCCCCGCTGTTTTTCTCTGACTGTGTGAGATTCAAATCTCAGGTTCCGAAAGAGTCTTTGGGAAATGAAACCGAGGTGGCAGGAACGGTCAGAGTGCTTGGGAATGACTAGTGATTAGTTTACAATTGTTATGATACAGGCCCCACAACAATGGAATTAGTCTTCAGAGAGAGAAATTAAAAGGTAGTTTGCCCCCGAGGGAGCTGTGGGGCTCTGCGAATTAGTTCTGATGACTCTCTTCCTCGGGGACAGACATGGAGCCCCAGGGCGCCTCATTGTTTAATCAGGACAGTATCGTTGAACTGATTAATCTTGTTTCCCCTGAAGGGAGATGCTTGCCTGCTAGGCCTGGGGATGATTCCTCTCTGCAAAACGCTGCTGCTGGTGCCAGAGCTTTCTGGGCTCTGGGGCTCTATTGGCTGAGTTAGGGAAGGGGCAGAACCAGATGGAACAAGGTGACATGGACTGGGATGAGACATGTCCAGCCCATCAAGTGGCCTTTGACTTTGGGCCTGTCCGCATGTCCTTGTGTTTGCTTCAAGCATAATCTCGAGGCTGCAGACTTTCTTCCCTGTTTCTGTGACTGGAGACCAGAGGAAAGGGTAGACAGCTTGGCATGATTTGAGAGGCGGTGGTCTCCTTTCCAAGGACATGGTTGACATTAATGAAGTCTGAGCCCTGGATGTTACCATATAAGTGGACTCAGCCAGGGTGAAGAAGGATCTGTGGCCTGTGAAGCCCTCAGCTTGACTTCCCCTGGGTATCTCTGTCGCCAAGTCCTACAGCTCCTGCTCCGATGTCACCAGCAGCAGCTTGAACTCAGGGGTTATGGACATGAAAATGTCCCTATTTTGTCATCCTCTTCAGGATTCTGGATGTGAGCTATGGGGCAAAGGTGCTGAAAAGTTTCCAATCGTTTTTTCTAGTCAGAAGTGCTCATTTGATACATTGTATTACATCACAAATAGTCCCTCCAAGGAAAGCTCAATTGATACATTGTATAATGCTCATTTGATACATTGTATTACATCACAAATAGTCCCTCCAAGGAAAGCTCCATTGATACATTGTATAATGCTCCTTTTATACATTGTATTACATCACAAACAGTCCCTCCAAGGAAAGCTTATTTGATACATTGTATAATGCTCCTTTGATACATTGTATTACATCACAGTCCCTCCAAGGAATGCTCATTTAATGCATTGTATTACATCACAGACAGTCCCTCTTAGGCAGCAGTGAGGATCATTAGGCTATACTGAAGAGCATCTCAGTGTCTCCATGTGTCCAAGTAGCAGCTGAAGGTTCACTGTGAATCATGCATGTGTGTGTGCATGTATGTGTGCATTCAAGTTGAAGTGGAGGGAAGCTAACTCACAAGGCAAAAACACAAGTTGTAGCAAGTAAAAATATCCTTACTTTTAACTAAGATGTGGTTGGAGTTGGTGAGGAAGAGCAGACTGGTAAGATGTGGTGTGTTAAAAACACCCTTCTACACTGACCCAGGGACTCCCTCTACAGACTCAAGCACTTCCCCCTCGTTGTTTCGGGAGGTCATTTATACAGTGGTAGTTCAGGCAACTTCAAAACCTTGTGTTTGTGTGATTCCCTCCCTTCCCCGACCTTGAAGAGGCTTCTTTGAGATCTGCTCAGTGGCAAACTGGAAGAAGGCATGTATGTTTTCAAAGAGGAGAAAGATTCCCTGTCACTTTTCTTTGTAAGACAATTAAGCAATCCTGGAGGGTTCACTCCTCTAGCTACTGGGTAAAATCTTTATTGAGAACCATTCTATTTATGGAATATATGATCTTTTAAGATGCTGCTTTTCTTGCTTTATGAAAAAACATAAAACCTCTTTCAACAACAAAACATTCTTAATGGAGCATGCCACCCAGTGTGTGTGGGGGGGGTGAGGTGCCATCATGTGTCCTGCACATTAGCATATTTGTGATTGAAATGCTGTTATTTTTTTCACTCGGGAAATCCCTTAGCACTTTGCCAGCAAATTTTGAAAAGACGCATATTCAGAACAAATCCTCACCTTGCTTTCTGAAGAAAAGTGAGACGATAATAACATTTAAAAAACTGCTAAGAGCAATCCCTACCCCTACCCCAGGCAAGGGTGATGGCGTATCCTCTGGGCAGAGATAACAGAGAAGCTTTGGGGTTAGATGAGGTGACTTCTTTCTGGGGAGGTCCAACAGTAAGTGGGTCTGCAGTGAGAGATGCCAGGGGCCATCCACCCTGATCCATGCCTGAACTGTGGTGAGCGGCTACCTGATACTGGATCTGTAGTCCCTGAGTACTGCCAAGAGGTTTAACAACCTCGGCCAGCAAGTGGTATGTGGAGCTATCAAGACCCTTCATTCCTCTCCCACCAACCCCTCCAGCCCTTTATTCTGCTCAAAGGCAAGGGAAAAGCCTTGTGTGGTAGAGAACGCCCGTAGTTCCCACCTTGGGGAGGTAGAGGCAGGAGCTTAGAAGTTGAAACTCATCCTCAGCTACATAGGGAGTGTGAGGCTAGCCTGGGTGTCCTCTGGGCTCCTGCAGCTGGTTGCTTTTGCCCTGTGGATGAAGAGAAGATGAGAACAGAGCCTCAGGGAATACCAATACTTAAGGCACAAATAGAGAAGGTTAGGAGCGGGGAAGCAGTGGATGGGTGAGGAGGGCCACAGGAGGAGGCAGTGGGGCATTATGGGGGGCCAGAGGTCGGAAGCAGGGTAGACAGACTGGTGAAAAACTTTCCTAGGCTTCTGGTCTGGACTTGGAGGAGGCTCCCAACACAAAACCGTTTGTGCTGTTTGCTTTCCAGTCTGCCGTGGGCCCCACAGAGCTGCAGGGAGGTGCTTATGTACTCTGGCCCTCAGGTGCGCAGCTTGCAGAATTACAAGGGTCAGAAGCACAAATTTCACCCGCTCTGCTTAGGCTGTAAAAGGAGCCAGGATGGGGAGTAACAGGGAGCTATGATTTATACTTTGATAACTTAAGTGAAACAAATTGATAGTTTCGCATGGGGAAAAAATGACCATGTCTATTCCCACAGACTCTAAATGCTATTTCGGTTAGAAATTTCAACAAACGGGACAAAGATAAAATCAGCCGGTCATTAATACATAGTTTAACACCTGTGAGAGACCGTGAACACAGCCTTGCTTTAGGCCTTACTGCATGATTTACCATTAGCACTGTTCCAGTACAGACCTGGGTCAGGCAAGAATTACAGCTCTGAAGCAGTGGGCACTAAGAACAGACCGAGGGAAGCTGGAGGACCCGAGCCACACCCAGGCCACCCAGAGTCCTGCACGGACTCTAACTCATTCTCAGACGGTCAAGGACACTGAGTGGAGTCTTTTTTTTTTTTTTTTTTTTTTGGTTTTACGAGACATGGTTTCTCTGTATTGTTTTGGAGGCTGTCGGTCCAGCCCAGCCTCGAACTCACAGAGATCTGCCTGCCTCTGCCTCCCGAGTGCTGGGATTAAAGGCGTGCGCCACCACCGACCGGCCTTGAGTGGAGTCTTATATGACCTAAGTGTGTACTCCTGGGTCCTACCCTGTTGCCAGGTGACCTCTGTTACCACACAGCACATTGCACTAGAGTTACGTACTTATTTGACTCTGCGTTTGTTGGTAGAAACAACCTGTTTCTCATGTCTGACTGCCAGAGGGTTGAGTGAAACACCGGGTAGTGAACACACAGGAAAAACAAGCTGGTTTGTTTATTATGATGTTGAGGACTGAGCCCAGGACCTCACACATTCTAGGAGAGCATTCCCACACTGAGTTGTATTCCCACCGGGGCCACTCTATGTTGCCCAGGCTAGCCTTGAACTCATTCTGTGGCTCAGGCTGGTTTTGAACCTATGACCTTCCTGCTTCAGCTTCCTAAGTTCTATGATTACAGACCTGAGTCAATAGGCCAAGATAACTTTTTTCTTTTTAAGAAAAAGTTGATTCTTGCAAATCTTACAGTGTTATGATTCAGTCATCGAAACTCCTTGAGTGTTAGCTAAACTTAGACACCACTTTCTTCATGGGCTAAGTCAGACTTCCGGAAACAGACGAGCATTAACACAAGTTCCAAAAGATGTTCAAGGCAGTACAGCTGATAAATAGCAAAGCCGAGGTTTGAACCAAGGCTGACTGGAGCACAGCTCTAACTGTGGGGTGTGATCCTCATCTCTGAAGCCTGAGTGGGATTCAAGCTGCTGAACTCCAGTGCCCTTGGATGCAGTTCCAAGTAATCCCTGGACCTTAAAAGAAGATGCTTATGCTAGAAATCTTCAAGTGTCACCCCTGTGCTGGGTGATTTTATGTCAATTTCATACAAGTTAAAATAATCTGAGAGGAGAGAACCCCAATTGAGAAAATGCCCCCATAAGATCAGGCTGTAGGCATTTTCCTAATTAGTGATTGATGGGGGAGGGCCCAGCCCACTGTGGGTGGTGCCATCCCGAGGTTGGTGGTCCTGGATTCTTTCTTACAGAAAGAGTAAACCATGAGGAGCAAGGCCGTAAGCAGCATGGTCTCTGCGTCAGCTCCTGCCTCCAGGTTCCTGGCTTGTTTTTGAGTTCCTGTCCTGACTTCCTTTGATGATAAACAGTGATGTGGAAGTGTAAGCCAAACAAACCCTTTCCTCCCCAGGCTGCTCTTTGGTCAAGGTGTTCATCTTAGCAATAGAAACCCTCATAAAGACAGCCCTCATTTGCTGAAGATGGGCATTCATCTTCCAGTGGATACTGTGAAGTCATCTAGGGTGGTCACTGGGAGAGGACTCTCCCAGCAGAGGAACTGAGTGAGACACGGAAGCTGGTTTAGAGTGTTGGGTTATGGCAACCCCCTAAGAGAGTGAGTGAGTCACCCACCCAGACAGCCTTGTTTAGGCTGTGCTGTCTTAAAATTGCCACTGAGATGTGGAGGAAGATAAAGCCGTGCTGTGTCATCTGTGGTACCCGGCACTAAAAAGGGTGTTGAGAACCCCAAGCCACAGTGTAGTCCAAAAATCCCTCAGCTGCAATTGAGAGCGCTAAAACAGAAGCCAGTCAGTCAGTCAGTCAGTCAGTCTGTCTGACTGTCTGTCTGTTTCTCACCCCCTCTGCCCCTCCCTCTTTTCTTCCTCCCCTGCTCCTCTCTTACACACACTCAAAACAAAAGACTACCGATAGGTCTTTGCAAAGTTCTCAGTGTTTGATGGCAAAAGCTTTGCACGTCCGAACATTTTTGAGCCTTTGTTTACTCATGGAGGTTGGTGTCCGAAGGTCCAGGGCAAAGTCTCTGTGATGTGCAGGGCTCCGGAGCTTCTCTGAGTTGCTTGCAAGTAGAACACTTCATATAAATTGGGAGGGAAATGTTTGGGCTTCGTGTTTTCTTCCACGGGATGGAGAATTTTCTTTTAGCTTGCTTGAACTCTCCCTGCTAGACCTGATGGGAGAAAATGACTTCTGGATTCAAAGATAGTGACAGACCCTCATTCAGCACCTCCTGTGATGGCCGTGCCACCCTGCCCTGAGTTCCAAGGACTCATCGCCTCCCACAGTTCTGAGAGAGGCTTCCCTTGTTCCCGTTTTTTCTTCTTCTGCGCTGCTGTGAGGGCCGGGGCAGATTTTGGTTCACAT
Source organism: Mesocricetus auratus (assembly GCF_017639785.1). Taxonomy (NCBI): domain Eukaryota; kingdom Metazoa; phylum Chordata; class Mammalia; order Rodentia; family Cricetidae; genus Mesocricetus; species Mesocricetus auratus. The sequence goes on along the minus strand of NW_024429212.1, from coordinate 7,177,682 downwards.
GAAAGTGCACAGTGTTAACTAGGTGACATATGGGTGGGGGGACACTCCTGCTTGTCCACTGCAGCCAGGGGGGCCGTTTCCATAGAGATAAGAAGCAGAAGTACTCACGCAGCCTAATTGGTATGCATCCCAGGTTCGGGTTCATTGTGCCTGTACTAATGACAGGGTTGTCTCAATAATAAGGATGGTGCACACTGGAAAAATTCGCTGCCTTCGTATATTTTTCCCTGGCAGAGAACTACTTAGAGACCGTAGTCAGTAAGAAGAGTGACTGGCAGGCTTAAGGGGCTGCTTAGCAGCATATGGGGAAGGCTGGTGCTCCGTGCCACGTGCATATGCTGCCATTAAACTCCAGCTTGGCGCTTTGTGTGCTCCTGGTCGCATGCCAGCAAGCCCACCTGCTGCAAGAATACTTATAAAGCCCAACTCAAAAGTGATTGAAAAGCTCCTAGAATAAACTGTAATAACACAGTAACACAGTGCCTCACAGATGGGACATAATTGCGAGCTAAAGTGTACAGCCTCTGCGGTAATGAAAACACGAGCCATTAAATTAAAATCACAAGGGGAAAAACGATAAAAGTCTGTTGATTTTTTTTTAGTTTTATTGCAAAAACTTCAATTTTCCTGCCCTCATTAATCAAATACCATAAAACTATAGTGTCACTTTGTTCTGGGGGAGATGCAGGCAATTAAAATGATGGGTGTTGATTAAAATGATGTAACTTTGGTTGTTTGCTTGCACGGATAAGTTAGACCCTCTGTAACTGGAGCCTGGGGCTTCTGACACGCATCCGTCCGCTGGCAGACATGGTGCCTCTGGAGTCTGCTGGGATGTCTTCTTGAGGCAGAGGCCATGCTCGCAGGAGAACTTGGCTCTATTTTCAGTAGCAATATGTCTGAGAGGTAAATACTTTCTCCCCCCTCAACCACTCTTCTTCTGATATATCAGTGCTTTTTCTTCTTTCTTTTCTTTTTTTTTATAATTGAGAGACTTGCTATGTAAACACAGGAACTCCCAGAGTCTCATCAATGCCATTGTAATTAGTGGCGAACCAGGCTTGGCGCCGCAGGCTGGCACCCGGGCAGGCTGAATGGGCTCGGCAGGGCTCCGAGACGTCGCCCCTCAGCCGCCAGCGGCCCCCCAAGCATCATTGTTCTGCTCCTGTCTGTGGGTGGGTCCTGGAGGAGAAAGAAACGTTTGTCATGGCTGTGCCCAAGTAAACAGCCTTGAAAAGACTTCCTTCATTTCTGATTGTGTGTTTCTTCGCTGCTCTTCAGGGCAAAGTGGGCCGATTCCCACCCATTTAAAGAAGGAAGGAGCAGGAGGCAGAGTGCCCGCCTTAAGAGCAGACAGAGGCAGGTGGCAGCTTTGTGTCCCCCTGTCCCCCCCCCCAGGACAGACCCTGACAGCTGCCACACTTTTCCTGTCCCTTCACCTTTGTGGCAAAGGACACCTGGGATTGTTTCTCTGGGCACGTCTCTTGCTCTGAGGAGGGTCTTGGCAGTCACTAGAGGTTCCAAGGAGACATTCACCACGGCGCCCACCTCTCCACAGGCTGCCTGGCTGCACAGTCCCTGGAAGCCACATCCCGCAGCTGCGGGGACACCAGGGGCAACAGTGAGGGGGTGGGTTGAAATCATAAACAGAAGTGTTACTGACTTTGTCAGAGCAGACCAGATGACACCCATGAAGGGCGAGGGGAAGACAGGATAGGCAACGCTGACTCAAGCCTTTCTCAGGGACACGGACAGACTGTGGCATCATTATTTTTTAAAGGATGAGTCATTTCTGAGTGGGCAGATGACAGGTCACATGGACCCATACTAGGTCATGTGGCTATAGTGGCCCATTGGCAATGCAATAGCCAGGCCTAGGTACCGACCAACCCACAGGCGGTCTGCTAACAGGCTGTTCCAAGTGCACCAGTTTGAAGAAGCTCAGCTTACCACGTTATGATCTGCTTTTCCTATGATGGACGACGTAGGGCCTTCCTCTCTGTGACTGCATCAGAACTGACGCCGTGCTCCTTTTCACAGTGGTGACTCCATGGCTGATCTGCAGAGACCTCCAGTGTTTACCTGGCCTGGGGCAATCGCACTGGGGACACATGGTGACACTTGCCAAACTTTGGGTGTTCTAGGCTCTTTCCAGGCAACCAGCACCCCATGGTTGTCTAATCCATGGTAAAGGTGGCTAGGACCAAATGTCCCTACTGTGGCCAAGCAGCTCACTAGCTCCTGCTGAGCGGTCAGCCCAGGGGTCGGGGCCAACAGTGAGAGTGCAGTGTGGGAAAGGGACCCGTCTCTGACACACCCGTGAGCCGGAGGTGATGTTCGTGTCACTTGTGGCGGTTTGTAAAGCAGAGCTGTTGGGCCACCTTGGCTGTGAGGAGAAGTGGGGACATCAGAGGGTCCCTTCAATGTCTGCTGTGAAGCTGTGGCTGGTTGTTAATTGCACTGGATCTCCCAAATGCTCAACGTGACATGTATTGATTTGAAGCAAAGAACCACAAAGCCATCGTTATGGTTGGTCAACTCGTTTGCTGAAAGCGCGGGCAGTGTCCTCCTTGGTCTAGATCTCACATCAAGTTCCTCCGTCCACTCTGGCGTTTGGGAAAAGCAACTTGGAAACCAATGTGCATCTGCCAAAGCAAGGAAGCAGACTACAGAGGCTTGTTGTGGCCTGAAAGAAGGGAATGAATGAGCCATGGCCATGAGTGACTTAGGATTGCCAGGACCACGTGAGTGCAGCCGTGTGGCCTGATTGTAGGACTGCTTACTGAGGGTCACTCCCACCCGAGACTCCTCCCAAAGATCCAGATCCAGAGTGGTACACGTGAGTCCCTTAGGTGTGTGGTGTGGTAGCACACCGTGCCGGGAACTCACACACCTGAGCTCTCCTGAGCTGTGCAGCTTTTGCTTGGGGTATGTTCAGGAATGTTCCTCATAAACTCTGTTTTAGAATGCGTTTCTCTTATCTAAGAGTCTCATGGTCATCTACTGGCTGAACTAGCAGGGCACCCGGTTCTCTTATTTAAAAGCAAGCATTTGTGACTGGTCCAGCTGAAGGTGGTGTGTGAGGCTGCCTTCCGCTCTGATGAGAACACAGCCATTTTCATGCGTGAACTTCCCTCGCTTGGGCGACTAACATCTAGCTAAATCACTTGTTCCCCTGCCTTTGTTTTCCTTCTAAGCCCCACGCCCAGACCTAGGTGGCAGATTCATTTTGCTGCTCACTAGCTAAAGGGAACCGCTGAGGTTCAGAGAGTTCGTGAGAAAACCGGGTGATTAGCTAGTGTCCTCTTCCCCTGTCATGTGACTCCATCTTCGGCGGCAGCCGGCTTGGTCCATTGTTTTTCTTCTGCCTCCATGAGGTGTTTAAAAAGGAGAATGGCAGTTTCCTCCGCCATGGGACCTTCAGAGCCAGAAGGAGAAACTTTCAACTCCCAAGTGAGCAAGGAACTGCTGAGCCTTGAAGAGGTTGGCTTACAAGCTGTGTCAGCTGGCCATCAAGTGGCTACAAAGACACTGAGAAGGATGGTCGGTCAAGCCTCTGAGCAGGGGACAGCACTGGTGGAGATTGCCTGTCCTCAGGCTTAGAGATCTGTTGTCCATAAAAACCAGGGCAATTGTCCCTGGTCACGCATGATGGTTAATATTGCCAACTTGAAAGAATTAGAATGATAGGAGACAAGACTCTAGGCAAGCCTGTGAGGAAGTTTCTAGATTGGGACGGCCCACCCTGAATACAGCAGCATCTTTCCATAAACTGGGTTCCTGGACCAAATAAAAGAAAACAGAGCTGGGTATCAGCATCCACCACACTGACTGTGGATGCAACACGGCCAGCTACCTCCTGCGTCTGCTCCTGCCTTCCACACAGTAATGGGCTGTACCTTCCAAATGTGAGCCACAGCAAACCCTCTGTCCTCAAGCTGCTTTTGTCGGGTATGTAACTGCAGCAGAGAATAACAAAAAGTACCGACCGCACCCTGTCTCCTGAAGACTAGACCATAGCAAATAACCTGGAGAGCAAAATGACCTCCTGTTTCTAAGCCACTGTGTGAGCAACTGCCCCTCACACTTTTGGAGATGGGGTCTACTCTCTGCTCATGTCCTCCCAGATCTGATAGGGGTCTATTTAGTCATGAATTCAGATATAGTCGGGAGTCCTTGATTTTATCCTTGGGAGGTCAGCTTCCTTGTGAAAATGAACATGGAGGGGCCCAGGTGGGTTAACACGGTAGCAGTGACTCACGTGATCGCCCTGTTCTGTGATGCTCATGACTGTCTGGTCACCACAGAAGGGACAGCTAGAGCCCTTCCCTCAGTGGGTCTGCTTGAGAGACAATGCGAGGGCTTCAGCAGGTATCATCAATTCTTTCAGAGTGTTTTCCCCGCTGCGCCTCACCAGACAACCTTCAGTTTTAGCAATCTAGCAAGATGCCAGCCATACTGCAGCAAGGTCAGGGGCTCCCTGTCACCATGGATGGGAGGCTACCCACACTGATTTGTGGAAGGGCCTTGAGTTTCAGAGAAAACCTTCTCTGGTCTTCCAGGGTTAGTGCCGCCTCCACTGAGGGCAAGCCTCCTTACTTCAGTTAACGGTTTGGAAACTTGCCTACGGACTCATCCAGAGCTTTGTCTTCTGGATGATTCCACATTGGTTAACTCTGGGGGTCAATATTAACCACCACAGGTGCTCCCCTCCATGCTCTGTTCTTGAGTTTGGGGGTCTATTAACCACCACAGGTGCTCCTCTACATGCTCTGTTCTTGAGTTTGGGGGTCGATATTAACCACCACAGGTGCTCCCCTCCATGCTCTGTCTTGAGTTTTACTTGACACCTTGATCCCTCCCCCAACACACACAGGTGTCCAGAATGGCGCAAGCCAAGGGGCTTCATCACCTCTGGTCCCCCACAAACTCTGCGGTTCTGAAACACTACCATCTGAGACTACAGATCACAGGCAGCACCCTCAAGGCTGAGTTTGTGCTGTGTTCTCTGCCATTACCAAAACACAATACCAAAACTCAATCCTTCAGGTGGTGTCAATGGGCCTGGAATGACAGTGGCAGGATGACTGGGCAGAAGATATGGAATGATCTTGAAGGGATTGCATGAGTTGAAAGGGGCTCATGCCAGCAGACAGCCCGGGGAGCCTGAGGAATGGTGACCGTGTGGAGGTCCATGGGGCAGCTGGAAACGTACAGCACCATTCAATTCCAGGTGCCCTGGTGCAGGGTGAGGTCCTCTCCTGCAGATGAGCAGTGGACTATGGATAAAGACTGTTTTCTAGAAGATTCTAGGAAGCTTCTGTGCGCTGAGGTGATGGGGCTTGTTACCCCTGCCCCCCAGTCTTCTGTACACTGCAGTTCCTAGGGTAGAACAGTAGTCTATTTTCTTTCTTGGCTTCAATTAGGCTTCCAACCATGATGTGAGCTCCCTCCACCACAACTCTGGCAATTAATGTGCACGGGAGAAGGTTGCAGGGTGGCTTGGGCAGGCCTTTATGTAGTGCTCTGCCCAGGGTGGGGGCCCTCTTTCTCTCCAGCAAGACACAAGCCTGAATGGGAGATGTCATTAGACCCCCATTCCTCCAGTACCGCTTCTCTTTAGAATAACAAAAACACATCAGTGGTAAGTTTCAGTGTTATTTTTAATAAAAGAAAACCCTTTAATTTACATATATTTAAGGCTAAGTAAATGAAAATGCATTATGTTTCCACTGTTCCCCGGGATAATGAGCCCAGAGGATTCGGAGCAGCGATTTGCTTTCAAGCCCCACACACCCCCAGCTCCAGCTCGCCGCTGGCGTGAGGGAGGGACGGGAGGCCACACGAAGAGGCCTTATGAGCTGCGCTTGCTGCGGCCCAGTTGTAGACTTTGGAGAACCAATGGCTTTTGTGCTAGTGCTTGCCTGCTGGGTCAGAGCCTACAGCAGGGTGAACCGGGCAGTATGGGTAGTGCACCTGCTTCCATGCCACCTTTGTGAGGCCTGGGGACAGGACTCAGGGAACAAAGAAATCATACATGTACACAGTAGCAGTAGGGCCAGCCCCATGGGAGCTCTGAGCCCTGAGGCAGGTGGCCACGGCTCCTCCGTGAAACAGATTTCCTCCAGGCTCCAGGAACAGGGCTAAGGAGGTCTGGCAGCAAGCTTGACATTCCTGCTTCTGCAAGGACATGCTCTTTTCTCTCTGTTTCTATTTTCTCCAGGTAATCAGGTGACTTGAAAAGGAGCAAGATAAGGGCATTGTGTGGCTGACAAGATTCCAATGATACTGTCTATGAGGGGGTGGGAGGGAGGCTGGCCTCTGAACCCACCAGTGGTTAGGCAGAACACCCCACACTTCTGCCTCTGGGTTACTCACTATAGGACATCTGGGATCGTCAGCTCTGATCTTCTTTTACTCTTGAGGTGGGAAAAAAATGTCACCTGGTTAGGACCCCATTTCCCAGCTCAGTGGTGACAATCTTAGTATAAATGCCATCTGTCTCTATGCAAGGGCACTGTCCTGGCACATGGATTACATTTGGCTGCAAGATACAAATTGGGCTGATAAAGTCCACTCCTGTTTGTTTCCAAAGGCCTGTGGCCCTCAGACGGTCACGAGGGATGGCTGCCCACTGCAGCACCTCTCTGGTGGGGTATGGTTGTTCCCTCAGTATCTCTCTGGGAAGTGGAATGCATTGAGTTAAGATGAGCAGCCTGCGTGCCTGCTCACGCGGCCAGCTTGGCATGGTGTTTTGTTTGGAGTCATGTACAGACATTTACCAAACAGCATATGGCAGCAAGCTGCTGCCTCCGTGCCCACGTGGAAATCGCAGAGCTCTGTGATCCAGAGAGCTTGAGTTGTGGCTTCATAGAGGCAATCTTGGAACATGATGCTCAGAATCCAATCAGTGGATGGCATTATGTATTTGCAGAGAAGCTAGGAGGGAGCTCGCATTTCTGTCGAAACAGCTTATACAGGGACAAGTTCCTTTAGCAGAGGTGATATCTCTGATTTCTTCTTGATTCTGAAACAGACCAAATTGGATGTGGCTTGTTCTAATAGCTGACTTGCTACAAGACAGTACCAGACTGTGAGCCCAGACCTGGTGGCTATCAGTTCTTTGGGAGAAGCTGGTTCTTTGGTTTTGGTTGTACATTTGGTCTCTGGTTACAAACAGCAATGATAAATGTATCATTGACAAAAGCCAATGATAAATGTATCATTTACTTTTCTGTTGCTGTGATAAAACACTATGAACAAAGTGACAAGAGTTTATTTGGGCTTATGATTATAGCGGGTTAGAGTCCACGATGGCGGTAGGGGTGGGAAGGCCAAGGCAGCAGGGGCAGGAAGCTGAGGGCCCATGGTTTGAACTGCAAGCACAGCAAAGAAAGAAGAAACTAGAAAAGGTGTAACTACGGACTCTCAAAACTTGCTGGCAGTGACATCCTTCCTCCAACAAGGCCATACTGTCTAACCGTTCCCAGATAGTATTATAGCCCAGGGACCAGGTATGCAAATTACCAAGATTATGGGGGGGGGCAGGCAACTCATTACACCTCCACAATAAGCCCAGCAGGCACACTATTCGGAGCCTTGCATAGCTTGAGTACTGAGAATGATCCTTTGCCATTTCTTCTGTGGCTTCCCTTTAGCTCCTGTTTCTGACTTGGAAGCTGGCCTTGCCTTCATCCATGCATACCCTGTAGGGAGCCGTGCATCAGAGGAAGTGCAGGGAGGAGTCACGCAGGAAAAGCACACCTTTGGTCCAAGCACCAGGTTCTCCCCTGCATGTACCCAGGACTCAGGGGTGGAGGTAAGGGATGCAGAAGATGATTCAGGCCATGAGGGTGGTCTTCCCAGACCGGTGGGGGTAGAGACAGGGGCACTGACTCAGACCCACCCTCACTTTTCCTTAGAAGTCCTCCTGGTGCCGTCCTTTCCACAGTGTGGATGTTGTGATTCTCCAAGGAAGGTCAGTCCCCCCCACCCCTCGTGGTGAGGATGGAGGGATTTGTCTTTTTGTCGTGGCCCTTCCAGGGTAGCTCAGCATCTGCACACAGTGCCTGCCGCAGGGAGAAAGACACATGGCGGTGTGGTTGCAGAGCACAGGTATCTCTTAGGAGCATCTCCCAGGGACCACTGGGTAATGGTGTTAAAGGGTACACTGGGGTGTGGCTCAGGGATAGAGCACTTGCCTTGTGTGCACAAGGTCCTGAGTTCCCTCTCCAGCACTGAGAGGAGGAGAAAGGGTCGACTGTCCTCCTGGAGGGCTCACCTCTTCATAGCTTGCATCTTGAAGTGGTTCGTCACAGGACAGTTCCGAGTCACTATGAGGGCAATTGTCCCCATTAATGATTTGTGTGGCTGTTTTCGTCCCCCTAAAACCAAGACAAAGCGTGCTCATGTAAAAACATTCTTTAGGCTCCATAAAGGGTAACATTCTGGAAGAGCTAGCCTGGCTCAGTGATGAGCCCCCCACTCACTTCCCCTGGGGGACCTCGCAGCTGTCGGAAGCGCAATGGAACTGTCAAAAGCGCATGAAGTCAGCTGTGCAAACGGGGGAACAGAAGTCACGGCTCCCTTTGTTCTGTGACAGCAGGAAAATCTTAAACTTTTCATCAAAGAGGAAATAGAATTCCAACACTTGCACACCTAAGTAGCAGCGGGGTTCGCCCCTCCCTACTCCTCACCACCAAGGCAGAGCGAGCTTGCCAGCCGACCGCCCCGTGTCAAAATGGCAGCCACGGGCCTCATCTTGCCTACCTCCGTCTGGCCTCTGCCTGGGCACAGGAGCCTGTCCTTGCAAGACACACACTCTTAGGGAGGACCCTGATTACACGATAGGAACCCATGTCAGCTTCATAGAGGGGCTGGAGGAGCAGCCGTGGGGGCTGAGGCTGTGGCTAGGGATTTGACGGTTTGACTCTCCGTCCTTGCCCTGGCGAGGGGTTTCTAGGTTACCTCACAGACGGCTGGCTCTTCTTGGGTATCAGTCTGTGTGCCAGGTTGGAAGGAGGAGGAGAGTGAACGGGACCTCAGCTTCACCAGTGTTAAGCAGTCCCAGGAGTTTTCAAAAGGCGATGGTTTTGCCAAGAGCCCAACCTCTGTGCCTCAAGCTCTCTGTTGTAGAACTGTGGCACATGGCCTTGAACCCTGGAGGCCTACAGTGCCACCGCCTTGCCATGTTTGGTGCATCTGACATCCATAAATGATCAGGACAGCCGCAGCACCGTCGAAGGGACACCCTGAGCTCATGTCTTCCTCTTAAAGATACTTTCAAGAGTCAGACAGTGCGGCAGGGGCTGGCCGCCTGCGGGCAGTGGGCACGGAGGAGAGGCGGCAGCAGCCAGCCGCAGCGGCCCCGTCCTCAGGTCCTGAATAAGCAGTGGAGGACAGAGCCGATGGGAAGCAGAAGCTAGGTCAGGGAAGGAGGAATGTTGTAGAACGCAGGCTGAGACAGAAGCCCCAGGGGCATCGGGCTTTCTCCTGCTCCCAGCAAAGGAGGCAGGAAACAGGAGCAAGTAGGCAGACCCCTCCCACCATGGAGGGGCTTATGAGAGGCCAGTCTGCCCAACCTTACTCAAGGTCCTACCTCTCCTCTGCGGCCTCAGGCTCAGGGACAGAGGAACAGAGTCACAGGCTTGCCTGCAGAACCTGTCCTTGGCCTGGGGTCGGCTGGGGTCCAGTGATGTGGTGTGGAGAGAATTTACAGGGGGACTTGTGGCTGCCAGGGCACTAATGCCCTCTGCCAACTGCTGTTGTCATTGAGAGGGGCCTACAGATGGCCATGGGGTCTCAGCTAAACTTGACAGCTGGCAAATATACCCTCAGGGTCATTTGCCAAAGGGAATGTGTGGGACCATGCAAATATTTGTGTGCTTCATAAACAGTGGGTGAGCGAGGCTGTGTACCTGTGTCACTTTGTGTGTGTGTGTGTGTGTGAGAGAGAGAGAGAGAGAGAGAGAGAGAGAGAGAGAGAGAGAGAGAGAGAGTGTTATTTTTCATGTGTGAGGGAGGGAGGGATCACTTTTCACATGTGTGTGGGGTCACTTTTCCTGTGTGTGGGGTCACTTCATGCATGCATGTGGGGTCACCTTTCAGGTGTGTATAGAGGTATGGATAGAGCTTCATTTCTCCATGTAAATGGAACATAAATGAGGTTTCTTCCCTTGAGGTAATCTGCTCACTAGGCTTCCTCCCTCCCTCTCTCCCTCCCTCCCTCCCTCCCTCCCTCCCCCTCCCTCCCTCTCTCCTTCCCTCCTTCCTTTCCTCCCTCCCTCCCTCCTCCCTCCCTCTCTCCCTCCCTCCTCCCTTCCTCCCATTCGCTGCATGTGTCACAGTGTGTGTCTCCTCAGCAAGGGCTTTCTACCCCACAGTCCCCTCTGTCAGAGCCTTGGAAAGGGTCCCCAGAGCTTAATGTCTCTCAGACCGACTGACTTAGCCCTGGGACACCCAGGAGCCTCCCTTCCCGCAATACTGGAATGGCAAGTGTGACCTGCTTGCCAAGTAAAGTATCTTTAGGTGGTGACAGCTGTGGGGGCTCAGCTGTGGGGGGCTTGCTGTTTGGGAAATCTGTTGTCCCGGCCGTCTTCAGGGGCCCCTTACCTGACAGCTGAGTGCGGAAGGCAGGGTCTCTATGCCATCGGAATTAATCAGCTGCAGCTAGGCCGATGCTATAGGGCAGGGGTGGGGTCTGGCAGGGTAAACTCACTACACCGTGAGGCCATGGCTTTATCACTTGGGAAGTCATCCCGGGCCCCTGCGTACCCTTGCGTGCCCCTGCGTACCCCTGCGTACCCCTGCGTGCCCCTGCATACCCCTGCGTGCCCCTGCATACCCCTGCGTACCCCTGCGTGCCCCTGCGTACCCCTGCGTGCCCCTGCGTACCCCTGCGTGCCCCTGCGTACCCCTGCGTGCCCCTGCGTGCCCCTGTGTACCGGCGTCCTTTCACTGCGATAGGCCCTCTGCACCTTCAGTCCTGGGGGTTACACCTCAAGACCACTTTGCGGGCAGCCTGGATCCCTCTGAGCCTCTCTTTGTGGTTTCAGACAGTCTAACCCTTGTGTCAGGACACAATTATGCCTGATCTCCTTGAAGGGTGCCAGACATCACCTCTCTAAGATGCCCTATCCAAATACAGTCATTCCCCGTCAGAGGTACTCATTGGCCACATCATGAACACGGTCATCTGTGTCGTTGCTTTCTGGTTTTTAATATATCTTCCTCAATTTAAAGTGATGGTATGGAGTTAAAGTTGTTGGATGGTTTGTTATTTAGGAATTTTGGCTGAGGGCTTTGGAGCCCTAGTCATCTGCTGCTACAGGCGTATTTTGGGCGTATGCCTGCACCCTAGCACTGATCTCCCCATGCTATAACTCAGCCATTTCTCCTCATGGTCCCTGCCATCTACTTTCATTGGATTTCGGGCATGGAAGCCTTTCCCACAATTAAGGTACACTGAGAGGATTAATCTGCTTTTTGTAATCTTGTCAGAAACATGATACTATAATCTAGCTGTTGACTGAAATCTAATTCCATTTAACTTTTCCTCGACTGGGTAAGGTGCTGTCTCCCTGTTTTTGCTGGCTTCTTTGTATCTTCTATGTGATCAGAGATGACGGCGTAATTGATTTCTGAGCCATTCAAGGGGCCTTCAAATTGCCTCTGTTGTTGGCTGTCGGATGTTGAAGGTAAAATAAAGTCAGGGCTCTATTTTCCTAAAACCTGTTCAACAAGGAGGCAGCCTCTACTGTAAGCCATGGCTCTTGGTGGGAAGCCAGGGGCTGTGGTCACCACCTGGGACATCATCACGGGAAAAGCAGAGGAGTGTGTCTGCAGTCAAGCAGCCCCCCCCATCTGAGAATGCTTTCTGGAAAATTCTGTTCTAGTGTTCTGATGTACTCACCAGCTTGCAACTCGAGGGCTTCTGGAGGTAATTCGTGAAACAATTTCCGCTGACTTTGGTCCTTTTGGGAGGCTAAGTGCTAATAAAATCGAGAACGAGCCGACTTGGATGTCCCACAGCTGGAGCCCGAGCTAAAGGACAACGGAGATGAGAGCCATAGAATACTAATCTGTTGGCTGGCACAGGTCCCACACACAGGAGCTGAGTGCAGGGGTCCCTGTGTGGGGATGGTGACGCTGCTTTCCCACATAGGGACATCATGGTGCTAACCTGCTCTCATGCCCAAATTCTGCAGGCCCCTGTACACCAATGGCTGAGTTCCCTTCAGCACCCAATGCTGGAAACTTCCCCAGCACAAAGGGTGTGCAGGCTTGGCTCCCATGCCTGGGCTCTCTCACTGCAGGTGCCTCATCCATTCTCAGCCTCAAGGCTCCCTTGGGACTCTCTGAAGGAGCAGGGGGGCCAGGAGAGAGATGGAGAGAATCGGCATCTGTGGTGGCATCCCATCAGCCCGTCTGGGGTGTGATCTTGTCTTTGACGTGCTACCTTACCTGGGAAGATGCTCACCTCTGCAGAACCTCCCCACTTAACTCTCTCCCCATAGACTAGGAGATCACATAGGTCCATCTTAACTTTACTGAAAATATCCAGGGCAATGGGGGAAAGTGGCCATTCTGCAAGTCTGTGGACCCAGGTTGGGTAAGATCCCAAATATGTCCCAGGTCCTTTTGGTCTGTGCTCCCAAGGAGGGATGGTGATGTACTAAGTCTCCAAGGTCTGGATTAACTCAGACCCCAATTCCTGGAAATGATTGTACACTTTACTCTCTGACTGCATAGCTGCCCATGGCTGTGGACCAGCGGACTAAGGACAGACATCCCCTGCCAAAATTCCTAAACATCAAATATTCAATAATTTTAGCTTCATACCATCATTTTATTATTCATCTATTTGTTAATAGGGTTTCTCTGTGTATCCTTGACTGTCCTGGAACTTGCTTTGTAGACCAGGCTGGCCTCGAACTCAGAGATCCACCTGTCCCTGCCTCCTGAAGATTAAAAGTGTGCACCATCACACCTGACTTCCATATCATCATTTTAAATTGGAGAACGTATATTAAAAACCAAAAAGTAACATCAAAGATACCCTTATGAAGATGGAGGTTTCTGTCCTGCCTGGTCCTGCAGCCGATTCACTCCAAATAAACAGATAGATGCTATATTAATTATAAAATTGTTGGCCGATGGCTAGGACATCTTACTGTCTAGCTCTGCCTTAATTATTAACCCATTTCTATTAATCTATATTGCCACAAGGCTGTGATGTACCTGTAATCAGGCATGTTACTCCTTCAGCAGCACGGTGTCTCTTGGTGGCCTCCCTCTACCTTCCTCTCCCCAGCCTTCTCCTCATCTTCTTGCCTGGCTATTGTCCAATCAGTATTCTATCCATCAACCAACAAGAGAAACATACATACAGAAGGACATCCTCCATCACCCTTGTTCATGATGTGGCCAGTGAGTTCCTCCGAGTGGGAATGCTCTACAGAGGCATCCACAGTAGACTCACAGGCCGTAGGAGGGACTTGCCTTGGTACTGCGTGGACTCCACGCCTCCTTAGGATCCCTCAAGTCACCTCTCTGGGTACCAGGACTTCTTTCTTGACATCCCATGTGTATACCCAGGACAGGAAGGTCTTCATTAGCTAAAAAGTGTCTGATGTGCCCCAGAATGCGACAATCCTAGTCCTCAATATGTCAGAGCATGACTGTATTTTGATAGGGTCTCTTAGAGAGATGATGTCTGGGATCCTCCAAGGAGATCAGGTTATCGACACCCACAGAGGCATACCCGCATCCTGACACAAGATAAGACTGTCTGAAAGTCAGGAAGAGAGGCCTCAGAGGAAAGTGAGAAGCTGCTATAGCCAGCCCAACTGTAGCTAACCAGCACACTATGAATGCTACAGATGGGGCAGCATGACAGCTTCATGACAGGACCAGGCCCAATGACAAGGAAAACATGGTGATAAACTTCCTCACATTTTCAAATTTGTGACTCAGCATGAGCTGCCTGTACTTATTGATATACTGGTACCCTAAACTCTGGATACGGAGGTATACTAGCTGGTCAGCACATTGCATAGCTGGTTTTGCCTAGTTACATGACCTAGAATCATCTGGGGAGATAGCTTCAATGAGGGATTTTTCTGGATCTAATTGGCCTGCGGCCTTATTTGATGTGGGGAGATACAGTTTGAGATTGACTGTGTAAGAACAGAGAGAGGACTGGGTGGTGGTGGTGCACACCGTTAATCTGGGGAGGCAGAGGCAGGCATATATCCCTGAGCCAAGGCCAGCCTGGTCTACATGAGCAAGCTCCGGGGCAGCCAGGGTGGTTACACAAAGAAACCCTGTCTCAGGACCAAAAAAAAAAAAAAAAAAAGTAAGAAAAGGTAGAGGAGCCCTAGGCTTCATGCACTGATTTTCCTCTCATGCTCATGGTGTCTGTGTGTATGCATGCACGTGGGTTTGCGCATGCGTTAGCGTGCATGCGGAAGCCAGATGTTGACATTGGATGTCCGCCTTAATCACTTTCCACCTTGCTTTCTAAGACAGGGTTTCTCACTGAACGCAGAGCTCGCTGCTGGGAGTAGGTTGATTGGCCAGGGGGCTCCAGGGAACTGTCTGTCTCTACCTTCCCAGAATGCCTTGCTACACCCAGCTTTTTATGTGGATGCTGGGAATTCACACCAGGCCCTCTTTCTGGTGTGGCAAGCGCCTTACTGACTAAGTTGTCTCTCCAGCCCTCACCGTTGGTACCACCAAGCCGTTGTTCCGCCCGCTAACCTGGCCTGATGATGTAAAGGGGTCATAGTAGATGAGGAAGTACCCGTCAACTTCTCAATCGGTCTTCTCCGCTTCGTAACGAGACCGCGGCTGGTCAGAGTCTCATGATCTCCCACTCAAACTGGCGCCCCCACAGCACGGCCCCCACATTTGCTCAGCTCAGCTCCTCTTAGCCTCATTTTAGACCTTTGCTCATTGAGCCTTCCTTGCTGGGTATTAGCTGGGTTCTATCCCAGAAAAAAAAAATCTTGTATCTAATTATGAGAGTGTCCAGTGCTTTTTGCGATTATTTTATTCTTTCAGTTAAATTTCCTTGGCCAATTTCTTCGCAAAAAATCATGGCTCTTAGAAAATGAAAGAATCAGGGCCATGGGTTCCCATGGCATGACATGAAGTCAAACCGTTCAGAATTACCCCAAATGTTGGATAATTTTATACCGAAGACTCATCATCTCATTTTGAAGTGGAGCTGACACGTCTGTCTGAGAAAGCTTACCCACACATCCATTATTCTAGTTCCAGTGTTAGCTCAAACCTTGACTTTGTTTTAAAATAGATAACTATGGGACCAATAGGGGGCAGTTCTCGGGAAATGTGGGATGCACGCTGTATTCTTGGGAAAGGGCTGAACAGTGGATTTGAGACGATACAGCGTTCTAGATCTGGGCAATGCTATGCAGACACTTGTAGGAGAGACCTAGGTGAGCAGCCCGTAGACACAGGCCCTTTTCCTCCCCCTCCCTCCTGCCTGGAGCACGGAGTGATGCGGGGCTTATTGCTGAAAGCCCTGTTTTCTCGGTGACTTGTTGGTTGTTTTATTATTGTTTTGACATTCACGGAGCGCCAGGATTATGAGGGTAGGAGGTGGTGTGTATAATTACCCTGGGCCCTGACTTTCCTCATCTAGACACAAAAATCTATATAAAGTAAGCCGCACAAAGCCCAACTGGCAGGGGAAAGGAGGGGGACACTGTGAGTCACTTCCGGGACTCACTGGCTCAGGGTGGCTGCCACACGGGACAAATGCCAGCATCCTTAATAACATGCCCGTCCTACCACCACAAGCACGGGCATGCTCACCCGTGCTGTGACCCAAGAACACCTGCCCCCCTCACATAACCTGACCACATTTCACTTCATTTGGTGAGACTCTCCTCCAAGCTGCTCCCTGGAATCAGAGTGTGCACACAGGGGCCTAGGCACCTGGTTCAAACACAGGCTGTGATTCCGGGGCCTTGGCTGAGGTCCACGATCTTATCTCTAGCAAGCTGTTGGGAATGCAGATGCTGATGGCTCATAGGCTAACCTGAGTCCCAGGTGCCCTACAGGTCTTGGTAGAACTGCCCCTGCTGGAGGGCACCTTTCCTATTATATCCTTAGCCTGGACTGGCTCTTCCCCATTGTATTAGTTTTCTGCTTCCTGTGACTACGAACCCAAGAAGTAAAGAAAAGCTTATTTGCACTTACTATTGGAGGATACAGTTCATCTTGGTGGGGAAGGCATGGGGCAGGCAGCTTTGTGGTGGCAAGAGTGGGTGGCTAGGATGCCTTGCGTCCTGGCAGAGCAGGAGGGAGAGAAGAGACAGGAAGTAGGGCAAGGCTGTACCATCTCAAAGCAATGATTCACTTCCTGCACCCAGGCCCCACCTCCTAAAGGTTTCAGTCTCTTCTCAATTAGCTCTGACAGCTGGGAGACCTAGCGTTCAAAACTATGAGCCTGTGGGAAAGGAAGAAACCTCCTCTCTCTCACTGGTCCCCAACAGCCAGCAAGGGGCGGGCTCTGATTCAACCTCGAACTTCTACTGTGCTCCCAGACCTCCCATAATTCCATTTCCAAGCAATGTGCCCCCTGGTGAGACAGGGCCGGAAGGCCAGAGCCTTAGTTTCCGTCGCAGGTCTGGTGTGCACTCGGTGGACCTGACCCAGCACTGGAGTGCAGGTTTGTTTGCAGGTGGAAGGAGTGGGCATGCGGCCTGCCATCATCTCCAGGGAGTTTTATCAGCCTCCATCATGTTGCTTTGCTTAGGTCCACATTCCTCAGAAGCTCCTCCTGCTGCGACCTTCTGCTTCAGGCATCACCCCTCCCGCTGCTGTGTGCTTCTCCAGTGACCACCTCACGGCTCTCTGCCTGCCTCTGTGCCGCCCATCTCCTCTCCACAGTCACCCAGGTCCCCCGAAGAGGGAGGCCTCCTCCCCTTCTGCTCAGAAGCGCCGGGTAGCTCTCCTTTGCCGTTGGAGCCTTGCCTTCATGTAGCCTAGAAGGCATGAAGTCGCAACCCTCCAAGCCTCTAGGAGTCATAGCTGTACCTGTGTCCAGGTATTGTGTGGCTAGCTCAGCCACAACCGACGCAGTGCCTGGTATCAGGGACTGATGGGCAATGCATTCTGAGGGCTGCTTCGTAAGAATGTGTCATCCCGGGAAGGGATGTCATGTATTGACTTGGTGTTCTTTTATCAAGCGCCGAGCTGGGCTCTTCTCAGACGTTATTTCATTTGGTGTTTACAGCAACTATACATGTGAGGAAACTTTGATAAGGAAGAAGCTTTCAAACTGCACGAGGCTGCCTGGCTAGTGAATGGCCTCAAAGTGGCCTCGTGCTGCAGCTCTCGGTGGGGGAAGGGAGGCAGGGGAGCATGGTGCAGCTGAGTCTGTGGGGGTTCAGGATAGAAGACCCCCCCACGTTTGTGCGGCTTCGTTCTGGGAGGGAGGTCGCAGGCGCTCCTGGGCTCCCTGACCCCGGGAAGCGTATAGACTTGCAGTGTAGTCTCATCTCAACCAAGCATAGCTGAGCTTCTCCAGAACTTGTGTCTTGCTTACTTGTTGCCGACATGCTGGCTGAACATCACCCCAAAGATGCAGAATGGCAGATGCTCAGAAAATGATGATGCTGTGACGCTTGACTGAGTGTTCATGCCCCACAGGCCCGTGAGGCAACTCACTCCCCCTGTAGCTTTTGCCCTCTCGACAGAAAAACAAAGCTCATGCTGCTGTCAGATCCTGTCACGTCACCTACTTTCCCTGAGCCAGCGAGTCAATTGTCGGTGGCCACTGAAAACCTTCCTGTGGCCGGCGTCACCTGACAGTGTGTCTGTCCGCCCACACCGTGGCTCAGTGTCACAATCGGTATTTACTCCCACAAGATGTTCATTGAACAGAGTGACACCTTCTAGGCATGCTTCTGTCGGTTCCTTGGCTTTCGCCTTGTTTGGGGGAGAGGCAAGGAAAACCCAGCCCCAAAGGCAGCCTTACTCAGCACAATGAGTGGCAGCGTGTCTTTGTAGGTCTTAGGAAGCCTTTGGTCTCCTACATATAGCTTTGGGAATTCAAGGTAAAAGGTAACTCTAACACTTGAGCTTACAGGAAGGAAGTTCCACAGAGGGTGACACTCGGTGAAGGCAAAGCATTTTACAGGAAAGAGAAACACCAGAAATTCACCTCCTTTCACACCCAGACTAAATTTTGTTGTTTAGTTTTCAATGTTTGCTTTGTTTGTTTGTTTTTGGAGACAGGGTTTCTCTGTGTAACAGCCCTGGCTGTCCTGGAACTGGCTCTGTAGACCAGGCTGTCCTTGAAGTCACCGGGATCTGCCGACTCCTGCCTTGAGTTTCTGTCCTCGCCTCCCTCGGTGCTGGAGTGTCACGCGTGTCCTCGCTGGAGTGTCACGTGTTAGCCAATAAGTCCTTTTCTCCACAAGTTGTTTCTTACCTCCGTGTCTGTCACAGTGGTGGAAAGCAAAGCAGGACGGGACAGTCACTAGGGTGGGCCTGGCGTTGAACAGCTAAGTGGTTTCTTTGCATCTGACACACTCTCCTGTGTCCTCACCCAGCAGTAGTTGGTGGCAAATCCCTGCCGCATCTGCCGTGGAGCTGTTGTGTTCTTTAGCCCCTTCACCGCGAGACCTTTCCTGGGTCTGTAAGTTAGAGGTTCTGGGGGCAGGGGGCGGGGAAATTTAAGATGAGAAGCCATGGCTCTGTCCTATTCAGGTTATTGTATACTAGAAGCATGTAAATAAAATATGGCTCCGTTCTCACCTCGATATTTTGAAACACTGCCACTGCTGTCATTGAGGCGTGCAGTAATATATTATTTATCACTTATTAAAGCTTGCCTGAGGATTCAGAAAGCAAAGCCAGCCACAAGTTATAGAGGTCAGGTGGTGGTGGTGGTACACACCCTAATCCCAGCAGCCATACTAGTTAGCTAGGCAGTGGCGGCACACAGCTTTAACCCCAGGACTCAAGAGACAGGCAGATGGATCTCTCTGAGTTCAAGGCCACCCTTGAGTGAAGAGTGACAGAGCTCACACCTTTGATCCCAGTTCTTGGGATCACATGCCTTTAATTCCAGCACTCGGGAGGTGGAGACAGGAGTGATATGGGTGGGCAGAGAAAGGAATATAAAGAATTCAGAGCTTTTGCCTCTGAGGATTCATGGAGACAGGATTGACATTTCAGCTGGGTAGAGGTAAGATCTTCTGGCTTGGCTGCTTTGCTTGAAGCTTGAACCCCAAAACCTGTCTCTGGGTTTTACTTTTCATGCTACAAAACTGTCTAAACATCCCCCTGACCGCTACTTCCTCCTCTTCCAGGGCCTTAGGACCCTGGACAGGAAATGAGTATTTGACTATTGCATGTGGTCACATTTATTGGGGTTCCAGCTAAAGAAACAGACACATGGAAATGGTTAAGGGCGAAGGGTGTGGAAACCAATGGGACCATGAACTTGAGTTCAGATGATCCAGGGAGAAAGATGGAAATAGACCTATGGAGCAGGAGGCCAAGGCAGCCAGAGTCCACCAGAGAGGACAGAACCTTGTGGGAGGTTAAGGGTCAGAAGCAGGGTCTGATGGGAGGTGTCTTTCTGTAAATGTGATTCTCCTATTGGTCGACAAATAAAACCTGTTTGGCCAATGAGATAGGAAGATAGGCGGGACTAAGAGACAAGGAGAATTCTGGGAAAGGTAGGTAGAGAGGTACCCGGGAGACACCATGTAGCTGAGGAAGATGTAACAGGTCCAGACCCTTCTCCAGTAAGATAAGAACACGTGTAAATACATAGATTAATAGGAATGGGTTAATAAATAAGACAGAGGTAGCCAATAAGAAGCCCTAGCCATCGGCCAACAGTTTAATAATTGATATATGTCTTTGTGTGTTTATTTGGGGCTGAAGTGGCTGTTGGACCTGGCAGGACAAGAAAAACCTCCAGTTACATGGGTCCTCAAGGGTCCTACCTTCCCAGAGGTGTTCTGATCCCAGCAGCCAAGCTGCAGGAGAGGTCCAGTCTTGTTAATCAAAGTCAGGGTGACAGACTCTACAGCAGTACAGCAATGTTTGTCTACGCTCTTAAAAGTGTGAGTGCACTTCAACCTATTTTCTTCAAGTCTAGACATCAGTTCTGCGGCAGTACATGGAATGAAGTAAATACTCAGGAAGGAAACACTGTTTGCCACAGAGAAAGACTAGATGGATACCAGATAACCATGGGATAGCAAAAAGAAGCCCTACTGCCTCTGACTGACCGAATGTTACAAAGCTGTTCAAAAAAGTACTTGTGACTAGGTGTTGACAGTTGTTGGTATTTTTTTTAATGGCACTGAAAATTCTGGTGATCGATATTAAGTGAAAAACATGATACAAACTTTTGTATGTGTATGTATCTGTGTGTATGCATGTTCTCTCTCTCTGTGTATGTGTGTGTGTGTGTGTGTGTGTGTGTGTGTGTGTGTGTGTACCATGTGCATATAATGCCTGTGGGGGCCAGAGAGAGTGTCTCATCCTCTGGTGCTGGAGTCACAGGTGGTTGTGAGCTGCCCAATGAGAGTGCTGGGAACTGTCCTCAGGTCTCTGCAAGCATCGTTAACTGCTGAGCCATCCCTCTGGCCAAAGACAAGTATTTTATGTAAAGCCCAATCTCAGCTATATAAAATGCACTCAGAAGAACAGTGAGAAAACGGGGGTGGGTGGGTGGGTCTTCTGTGGGAATGGAAACTGATTTATGAGTGTTTTAAACTCTCTGCTTTTCTGTTTTACATTATAATAAGTTGATGTCATGATAAAAGAAGTAGTTATACATAAAGAAGTGACTAAGGAATGCATGGGCAAAGTGGAGTCCACAGTGTGTGTTAGAGTAAGAGTGAAGCGGAAACCAGGCTGGAGAGGGTGTGGTGGTGGTGGTGACCTGGTCACTACTGTACAGTCTGGGAAGAGTTCTGCCCTCAGAAGCACAGGCAACAGCAGACAGAGCCTGCACCAGGGGAGCCCATGATGAGGTCTAGGAGTCCAGCCAGTGGGGTTCATCCCTGCACATGCATCTTGCCTGGATTAAGCTTTTCGTCATGGGCATCTCATCTATGCATTTTTTTTCTTTTCAAATTTAAATTTTAGAAACCTATAAGTGAACTTCCAGTGCATTGTAGCTGAGATCAGAGGTCTTGATGATGATTGGTATTGGGTTGGGATCTAAGGCCTCATGCATGCATGCGACCGTGTGTATCACAGGAAGGTTATACCCAGCTGATATTAGCTCCACTCTACTGTAATGGGCACTGGTAACCCTCAACTTGTTTCCTCTATATTTCTAAAACCTTGTATCAAATACTTATAGTGTTGATTAAGTGCTTAATATTCATGGTGGCAATCTGAGCTGGGGTTCAAAACCACAAGGTGAACTCTTTGGAACTAACCCCAAACACAGCAGTCAAGTTGTCTTAGGGTTTCTATTGCTGTGAAGAGACACCATGACCATGGCAACTCCTCCAAAGGAAAACATTTAGTTGGATGACTGGCTCACAGTTCCAGAGGTTTAATCCATTGTCATCATGTGGGGAGCATGGTAGTGTAGGTAGACGTGGTGATGGCCACATCTTGATCAGAAGATTGTGTGTCACACTGAGAGAAGCTTAAACAAAAGAGACCTCAAAGCCCACCCCCACAGTGACACACTTCCTCCAACAAGGCCACACCTCCTCCAGCAAAGCCACACCTCCAATAGTGCCACTCTCTACGAGCTTATGGGAGCAAATCACATTCAATTTGCTACACATCTTAGCCAACACTTAGCTTAGTCTTCACTCTTGTCTCACCATGCCCTAACCTGCCCCACTCTGCCCCACTCTTCTCCCACCCCTGCCTCACCTCTGCCCCATCTCACCTCACCCTTACCACATGGAGGGGGCCGCTCTGCTGACATGTCCTCACAGCTGACAGAAGCAGTCCTAGATGTTTGTAGTAGAAACCAGCTGAGGACGAAGCTGAGCTGACTTTTGTGGGCTGCCACAAAGCTTCCAGAGGCCCAAGAGTGGTGGGTGATCTCAAATGTGTGGGCCAAAACCCACACAGGAAGCAGGGGATAACAGCCCTTACAGTCACTAGCTAATTACAGATATGGCAATTTGATGTTTTTTTTTTTCAAAAAAAAACCTTTAAAAAAAGTAGTAAAGAAAACTAACACACACACACACACACACACACACACACGCAAAACCCAAACCATAAAATAGTGTGGAAAGCATTTTTTATCTCATATAAAACAAGAGGAGCCAGGCAGTGGTGGCGCACACCTTTAATCTCTGCACTCAGGAGGCAGAGGTGGGAGGATCTCTGTAAGTTCGAGAACAGTCTGATCTACAAAGTGAGTTCCAGAACAGCTGCATGGCATCTCCCTGACTCTGCCTACTACCTTTCTCTATCCCTGTTTGGATTTCCTACCTGTCCATTGGCTGAAACAGCTTTATTCATCAACCAATAAGGTAAACATATATTCACAGCGTACAGAAGGACATCCCCCATCCCGTAAGTGTTGTGCTGACTTCTGAGCAGAGACCTTCAGAATAAGGGGACAGAAAACCAGGAGCACCAAAAGGCACCGGGTTAGGTCTTTCTTGGCCAAGAAGCGGTACAAAGACGCCACCGATGGGGCCAATGTGCCAGACTCGTGCTGAAACACCAATCGCTGAGCTGTCTCTGGGATCGAGTGACCTCACCACTACTGCCCAGGCCTGCTGCCCCACCCTCGCTTCCACTCTGTGTCCAAAGCCTTCTCATCCCCACACCGAAACAGTGCTCAGTGCAGCCTCATGCGTCTCCAACCGGCATCTCTATGGCTCCTTTGATAGGAATGTCGCATCCGCCCATCCACCGGAAAGCCAGGTAGATGTTACAGGGAGACAGGGAGTCCCCACTTTCCCTCAGGGCGTCAAGAGCCACCGTCTGCATTCAGATCCTCACCACCTGGGCGCTGTGCTCTTTCCAGCTATCCTGAACTAAGACACATGGAAAGTCTCTCTCACGGCTTGCTATTTAAAAACTTATATGCAATACGGTTGTTCCAGGCATTCTGGTTGCAAAAGATAAAATGTTTGCTTTGTGCGGTGAAGCAGAGATAATAGATAATGCTCGTGGCCCTGAATCCAGAGTTTCTTATAGGGCAGTACGCAGTGGGGACTCTGCAGTTTTGATTGAAGCGCCTTGGAGGTGGCTTTGATTGACTCTCAGTGGTCCCTCACTGTCGTAGTTAGGGTTTCTGCTGCTGTGATGGAACACCTTGGCCAGAAGCAAGCTGGGGAGGAAACGGTTTGCTCAGCTTATGCTTCCACATCATGGTCCATCACTGAAGGAAGTCAGGACAGGAACTCAAGCAGGGCAGGAACCTGGAGGCAGGAGCTGATGCAGAGGCCACGGAGGGGGTGCTGCTTACTGGCTTGCTCCTCATGGCTTGCTCCACCTATAGAATCAGGGAGCACCAGCCCAATGAGCTGGGCCCTCCCACATCAATCACTAATTAAGAAAATGCCCTACAGTTGGATCTTACCGAGTCCTTCTCTCATCTAAGGGTCCTTCCTTTCCCTCCATTGCTTGTATCAAGTTGACATAAAACTAGCCAGGACAGTCACTATGTATATATGTATGTATGTATGTATATATATGTATGCATATATATATACATATATATCTTAAGCTTGATGCAAGCTCCCCCATCTGTGGACATTTGTACTTTTCCCCAGATTTAATTTAAGTGAAAAGTTGCAATTTGAAGTTTCGCTAAAGCTCAGTGTAGATTTCTGGTTCTTTCTTCAGGGGAGTGGAATTCTGAGCCAAAGGAGACCCATGTTTCCAAGGTACCTACCCTGTGGAAAGTTCACAGGAGTGGACACGCTCACCAGCAGGTAAGAGGCTGGCCCTGACGAATCTGAGTTTGGTTTTTGCTGTTTGGCTTTGCTTTATTTGCCATCTGAGCTTTGAAAATGCACCTGGTTTTAAGCTTTGTTCCTGTGGTTTTCACAAGTGTCTACTGGCCTTACTGTCTGTTTATAGCCGCAGCCCACTCTTCCACGAAGAAAGATTTTCCTATTGATCTTCAAGTGCTTTTTTATATAGATTTTTTTAGTAGCTTTTGGGTAAGATGGTCTACTTTAGCTGTTTTCCCAAATTTGTCGTGTCCTCCTGTTTTTCTAACACTGAAAAGTACTCAGTTGCATCAAAATCTTCCTTAGTTTCTGCTACGATTCCATGTTTATTTTTCCTGAGTCCTTCTGACTTTGCTGGTGCAGTAATCCACACGTACTTCATTTGGACCTGTGGGGAGAACGCAACCGTCGGTGTTTGCACTTTAGCAATTTTTTTCCTGAAGAATTAACGGAACAGTTTGGTCTGCCTCAGCTGACTTAAAACGCATTCCTATATTATGTTGAAGAGGAGCACATAGTTTGCCTCTATTTCTGCTTTTTTTTTTTTTGTCTTCTCATTGAAGTCTTGCTTTCTGGCAGCTGCTGAGCTGCCGCTACCGCTGTATCCTAACCGCAGACTCCCATGGGTCTCTTTACCCGCGTGCGCATCCGTGCCCAGTTTAGGTAACTCAGTGGAGCTTGCAGAACTATGTTGTTAGAGGGTTTCAGTAGAAATTGGTTTTATATTTTAAATGGCACGGGGACACTTGTGGTTTTGCACACATGCAATGAGTTTGCAGGTAGGGCTGTGGTATGGCTTTATGTTGGTGTTTCCTCAGGAGGGTGTTGGTGGATAATGGTGTGGTCTCGGCATCTTTGCTCCGCGGTTCCATGTCGTGTGGTCATTCTGAAGTGCCGTCCCAATACGTGCATGTTGTTCTCCTGCTTGGAATCTGAGAGCACTGTCTGCAGCTCCTTTCTCTTTGTGAAGGAGGGGAGGCTATCCGGCTGTTACCAGTAGTGCTAGCTTTTTCATTCCTCCTCAACTACCCTGGTCCCTACATGGTAACAGGCGACGGGAAAGACAGTGCCTGTGAACTTGGAGCTCTGTAAAGGCCATTACGCAGGGATGGTTGCCATTTTCCATGGTGAGCCCAAGTCCCTTGTACTGTTGTTTTACTCTTTTTTGATCCAGAGACAGGGTCTCACTCCATCCAGGGTGGCCTGGAACTTACTAACTATCCCAAGAAAGTCTCAAACTCCATCCATCTTCCTGCCTCCCTCTACCTAGTGCTTCGATTATGGGCATGCGCCACCAAATCTGAATCCCGTGACTCTTTGAAATGGCATGTCTGTTCCCTGGGACTTCCTTGGCTTGCTGCTAATGAAGACCAAGAGCAGCAGCCCTGGCTGTGCTTACAGGAGGGGGGAGCCCCTGGCAGAAGGAAGGGTATCCACCAGCCTGCTTGAGTTGGGATGTGATCGCTTTTGCCTCCACTGGCATAGCCTGTTTCCAGGATTCATAGCCCGGAGCTGGAGGATGGACTCCCTACTTGCAGTCTCAGGTCTCCTTACTTTCTATCAGCTGGCCAAACTGTCACCGCAGCCCTTTCAGACCTAACACCAGAAATCCTTTTACTTCCCAGCTTTCAAAACCTGGGGCCATCTCCTCCCTTTCTCTATGCCAATGAGGATGGGCCTTTAAAAGAAGCCCTACAATGTCTTTCTGATGGCAACTCAGAGCAGAGTTCAATTTCACATCTACACGGCCATCCGTGGTTACCTTCCATGGTCTCTGCCAAGCCAATGCCTGGGTCACACATCAACTGCAGTCATGCTGTCGGGGCCATGCCACCAGCCTGTTAGCAAGCTCCCTGAAGGAAGAGACTGAGTCATAGTTTTATCCCTCCCCAGCCAGCCCTGGGGTCAGGGCCGGCCATTAAACTGTCTGCTTCGAAAGCTTTTATATACAGCATCCTATGGAAACCTGGATATTGATGGTCAGAGGTAACTAAGACACAGTCACAATGTTAGTTCTCAGTGCTGTGGAGTGTTAGTTCTAGCTCACATGCATGTCAACATGTGTGTATTCATGGCAACCCCTGCGTATGTAAACATAAATCCCTCAATACAACTGGTACAATAAACGATGCACTCCTGAAAACAAGGATCCCACTTCCAAAACAAGAGGGGACTCACTGTGTAGACTTTCCTCTGTGGTCACACCAACTGCTAGCTGTGACAGTGTCTTAGCCTCTGCAGTGTCCCGTGTGGAAAGCATGTGGATTTGCCTTTTGTTTTGCAGCTACCTTGTGAAACACGGAGCGAGGCCAGATCCCTCCGTAGGCCAAGATTAGCTCTTCAGCACAACGCCCCCTCACTGTAAACACAGGAATGAGAGCGAGTGTGCTGCCTGTGCTCTCTCACTCTGAAGCCTTACTGGGGGGAAGGGCCCTCAGAATCTTATTTAATGACCGTTTCCATCTTATTTTTTTCTTCTGTCTGATACTTGCAGTTTAGCTCACCCCTAGAACTCATTTTTTTTCTAGAAAACAACAAAAGGGTCCAGTCTCTGGCAGGGGTGGGGTGAAGAGATTTTCAGGTACACCACATCCTCAGTGTGGAGGGGTACCCAGGGGGGCTGGTTCAGGTACACCACATCCTCAGTGGAGGGGTACCCCGGGGGGGGGGCTGGTTCTAGTGTCTAGCAGGTTGAGAAGAGGGCTTCTGTAACTACCTTACCCCACGGAGGCTCACCCACACAGACACCTATGCAAGCTCACAAGCTCACACACAGACAACCGTCAGGGTCACACTGTGGAGAAGCCGGGTGAGGAAGGACCCAAGAGGCTTGTGGGCAAGCAAGGATGGTTTGGGTAGGAAGCTTGCACAGAGCATGCTCAGTTCAGAGCACTGGAAGAGTGAACCTCCCCTCCCTGCCCGCAGAGTCACTTTGGAAGGAGTGAATCAGGGTCACACTGTCTTCTTGTCTGTTCGCTGTGCTGGGAGCTGACTCATCTTCAGTCGTGGGTCTGTTACAACGAGGCAGAAATTCTCCCTTACTGCAGTGACTTTAGCATTCGCGTGGGGGCTGCTGGGAGAGGGATGGGAGGAGCAGCTAGCTTCACTGACAATGGGGGAGGGGGAGCCAGGTCATTGGGCTTCTGCTTCCCATGCTTCCTCTAGGCTTTGTTTGCTTCTATCTTTCTGGCTGAAGACATCTTCCCTAACTAGTATGTCGGGACTGTATTACCCTCAGTCTAGTGTTCAGGGATTTGAGTGGAAGTCTTGAATCCTAACTAGGGAGAAAACATGGCAGGTTTTCACTAAACACCCGTAACAGGCGATGCATCTGGGGCACGGCGGAAATGCCTGCTACAAGGAGCCCTGGGTCAGGAGGAAGAAGGGTCCAGAAGGAACCTCCAGTGGGAGAGACAGAGGGGCTATCCCTTTAATTACCTCCTTAAGATTCCCTATCTTTCTCTACTGGCCTCCCCCCGCCTCCAGGAAAAAGCCCTAAAACAGAAAGGTTAATCTAAGTATACATTTTAAGCTTTTAAAGGCTCCATTACAGGACTTATTATGCTAAAAGACACACCTGGCATGCCACGGCTTCTAAGTGTATCAGCCAGACTCTTGTAATGGTTCACTTAAATGCTGTGGCCAGAATTCCTCCCCGTGATTTCTATGTAAATTGGACGCCTCTCACAATTACTGTAATACGCGTGCAATTCCACTTATTATTTCTTTTAACGCTAAAACTTTTATCACTTAACTCACTGGACAGAATATTTGAGCCATTTGCAATCATTAGAACAGTTTTGTTTGGTCAAACCCTTGTGGGATTATACTCTGGGAGAGACGGAGTGAATTATATTCATTGCAAGAAAACAGCAATTTTAAATATATAAGGGGCACCCGGAAAATGTTCATTTTCGCGCCAATTCAATATTATATCTTGCTTCCTTTTTTTTTGTTACAGCAGGGTAAAGCTTTTTATCTTTAAGCAATTTATAAAACGCAGCATGGATGGGGGGCGAGGCATGCCGTGGAAGATCACACTGATAGAGAAATGGTTATTCTGCAGACAGGGAGAGGAGATATCACAGGGCTTTGAGGCAATGGCTTTTCACTTTGGGAGGTTTTCCATATGATCCTGGGGGGAGGTCATGGAATGTTTGCTGATTTCTGCTAGGTTCCAACATGGAACATCTATCAACTTACTCTTCATTCCCATCAATGCTCTCACCTACCATCTCCTTCCCCAGGGAAGCCCGGGCCAGCCGAGAATGAGTAGGGATGACAGTCCCCGCCCAAAAACCCTGCTCCCTGTGCAAGCCTTCAGAAGACATCAAATTTATTCCAATAGATTGGAGAACAAAGCTAGAAAATGAATTGACATTGTTGCTTGTTGGGTTGATTTTTTTCTGTGTGGATGGCTGTTTAGACATCTCACGTGTAGCTTAGATAGATGTTGAGATGCTACTTGACCCACCCCGGCTGTTGGAGGTGCCTTTTCTGTCCTGGTCACTTGAAATGTTTAGTGGCCTGAGAGAGAGCCACCTCACCAGCTCATTAGACTATGTGCCTGAGGTGTAAGATAGTGTAGGTATGTTTGTTTTCAACACACAAATAGGGAATTTAAACCCTGAGTTTCACTAATTGTATAAACTCATCTAAATTTGGAGGTCAGTTTTTAATGCTAAACAGCATAACCTGGGCATGATATTTATTTCCCAAAGCTTATCCTCCAAACTCTTAACTAATGAAGACCAGTTGAAAACTTCCAGTTCTCTTGAAGGCCTTAGCATATGGAATAAAAATTAAAGTCCTTTTAGTTTGTATTTCATTTATTTTTTTCTGGTGATATCCTCCAAAGAGAAGATATTTGCATTTTCCAAGAGATTGAAACTAAAGTGTTATCCATTCTATTAGGGTGATGTTACTTCCCATGTTCATAGAAATCACCTTGGCCATATATGATAACCAAAATATGCTCTACAATATGTAAGCCCATAGGCACATGTCTGTGTGGACTGATATGTGTGATAGAAGACACAGACAGACAGATAGACAGACAGACAGACAGACAGACCCTTAGAAAAAGAGTTAGTGGTACGGTGCAGCTTCATCTGAAAATTAACTTCTCAGAGTTAATAGTGAGACCATCTCTGCCCTATGTGTGATATTAAATGTCAGCGTATGGGAGGGGGGCTGAGCGTTAATTGGGGGGGGACAGAGAGAGATACAGAGAGACAGAGACACAGAGTCAGAGAGACAGAGAAAGAGAGCATGTGTGACAGAGATTTGGGTTTTTAAATAAAAGACGTAGACAAATTCAAATCCATAAATATTCAAGCGAAGGCCAGTGAAGAAGCAAGGTCGCAGAGCTATAGGGCCTCCAGCCCAGAAGAAGCGAATCCCAGCTCACCTCTCAGTCTGTCTCAGGGGTCCTGGCTGTGTCTGTAATGTCGTGCCTGGCCGAGTCTCTCTCTCTCTCTCTCTCTCTCTCTCTCTCTCTCTCTCTCTCTCTCTCTCTCTCTCTCTCTCTCTCTCTCTCTGTCTCTCTGTCTCTGTCTCTCTCTGTGTGTCTCTCTGTCTCTGTCTCTGTCTCTCTCTGTCTCTCTCTCTGTCTCTTTCTCTCTGTCTCTCTCTCTGTCTCTCTCTCTTTCTCTCTCTCTCTCTGTCTCTGTCTCTCTCTCTGTCTCTGTCTATATCCCTCTCCCCTCCCCCACCTCTCACACACACAGCATAATTTTGGCACATTTTGGAAAGAAACAGTAGCTCCAAGTCTTAGATAACGAACTCTTTGGCATACAGCAGGTGAAATCCAATGTACCCACAACCCATGCTTCACTCCCTTCCTGGAAATTAATGCAGTGGAGACACTCAGACTTCTAAAGAGATGCAGATACCCCAAGAGGACTGCATGCCAGAAAGCGACCTGTGAGATGGACATCGCCTCCCCACTTCAGGTGCAATCATTAGCAGAGACTATTTTATAAATCGTAAAATGATAATGTATTCATGGGACAGTGGAGAAAAGCCAGCCACATTATTTCGCTTTTTCTGCCTGTGTATTTTCGAAGACCTCCCATAGTTAACATTATAATATAGTTAGTGGCTACAAATCACCGGGGCTGATTATAGGAAAGCTGTCAGCTCGCTCGGCTCTGAAAAGGCTGAGGCAAATAGCTTCTCTCTTTGCCATGGAGACTGGGTCTGTTTTTACGGTTACTCTGGAAACCAGAGCTTTTCTGTTGTTAGACCTTTTTAGTTACTTTAGCTATTAAACCCTCTGCTTGAGACAAAAGGAAGGAGGCATGCAGCCACTTCCGCCCAGGGAAATCTCAGGGCTCAGAGAAGCAGAACTCAGAGTAGGAGAAACAAAAGGTGGCCAACAGGGCTGGGACGTTTGCCAGGGAGGTGGCTGTGCCCTGGATGGTGGGGTCATCATCAGGTGAAGGAGGCCTCACCCAGCTCGGGCTAGGCACCCAGACTGCCGTCGTAGGTGCTGCTCAGGCCCCAGTCTGGCTCACACCGTAGTCACCCCCGTGCCCGCTGCCACTGATTTTACCACGAACCTGGGTGCAGAGGGTTTCGGTATCCAGTGTGTGTCCCCAGATAACAAGGAGGTACTCGCAGCCCAGATTCACCGCTGGAGAAAGTGGGGGGTGCGTTTTTTGCTTATAAAATAGAACTAGAACCCAAAATAATTAATATCTTTCTCAACATATTAATAGGACCAAGACCCTCAAAAGACAATGAACCCGCGTGTTCACATATTTCACAGAGCCAGGGAAAATGAACTTGTAGTGGGCAGTCCAGAAAGACTCCTGGGCTGCTTGTAAGCTGGGTAAGTTCTCTCTCCCCTCCTGTCAGTGGTCCCCATCAAGTGACAAGGCATTGTTTTGCAGGTGGGGGATTTCTCATCGTCAGTGTGCATGTCAGCTTCACCTGTTGGTTAGTGTTTCCTGCCCAACACAAAGCAACAGTCTTCCTTTGAAGTCAAATGCAGACTTCACATGAGCAGTCCCCATAGTCTTAGCATTGTTACACAGACACCTCTGTCACCGCAGGCCTTGGTGGCAGACTGAGAATTCAGTGAGTTTCATTTGATCTGTTAGCTGTTACCCCCGAATTCCCCGGCTAGCTTCCTTCCATCTGCCCATCACTAAGGTTCTGCGGGCTAAAACTAAACACTTGCTTTGGGAAGTTGCAGCTATGGGCTTGGTGCTGTGCACCAAGACCTGATTTTCGAATCTCCCTGACCATGGGGGAGAAAAACGAAGTATTGTTGTATGGACTTGCAATCCTAGGATCCTCGGGGCTTGCTGGCCAGGCAGTCTAGTCTAAGCAGCAAGCCCCAAGTCCCAGTAAGAGACCCTGTCTCTGAAAGTGACACCCAAGCTTGACCTCTGGCCTCCACACTCATGTGTATGCATATGCATGAGCTTCCTTTACCTATGAAAACGTATCTACTCACACAAGCACACTTACCCATGCATACTTACACACACACACACACACACACACACACACATTTAAAAAGTAGCAACCAGATTTATCAGTTGATACTTGTTGACAGGAATCAGGGTTAAGACACCTATGTCATATGCAATGAGCACAAAGAATTTGAAAGAGACCCCTTTGGGCCAAAGTACGGCCAGCCTGGGGTCTGGGTGAGGCTCTAGGCATGTGTGATTCTTTATAGCCTCTTATCTGGCCAAACAAC
Organism: Mesocricetus auratus; assembly: GCF_017639785.1. Lineage (NCBI taxonomy): Eukaryota > Metazoa > Chordata > Mammalia > Rodentia > Cricetidae > Mesocricetus > Mesocricetus auratus. Next base: position 7,146,020 of record NW_024429212.1, on the reverse strand, counting down.
AGTAACGCAGAGAAAGTTCAGAGCTGAGTGGAAACCTCCCAGCCCATGGGACCAGACGACCAGGTTAGCAGGCCTGGTGGGTGGCGGTCCCTGGGTGCTCCTTGCCAGTAAGGATGGTTAGAGCAGATCAAGATGACACAAACTCTATGCAGGAGGCCAAGGTATTTTCACAGTCTTAACAATTTCGATCCAAATCACATTAATTTCTCTCTGGAAAATTATGACACTTTGGTGAAGTCTACCCACATTTCAACCCCTATTTGAAGAGAAGCCCCAGTGAACACATGCTGCAATGAACTTTCTGGCAATCATGAATTCCCTTTGGTTGTAGAAAATTGTGAGCCTAAGGAGACTCCCTAAGATCTCCACTGCCCAGTACGTGTCACATTTGTCTTGGGACAACGCCCAAGAGCTGTCTCTTCAGGACAGTGGCATATTGGGTCCTAGAGCTGGGAAGAATGTCAGGAATAAACTATGACTTCCGACTGAGTGCCTTCTTCATGTGTGTTGGAGGAGGGGAAATCCCTTGATGAGCACACTGCTCACCCTGACGCTGAGAGATGAGAATGACCCAGGCAGGCAACAGTTGTTTTATACTCCCTGACTCTTCCTGCTGCCTCCAACCAAGCAGGCTAGGGAAGCCTGTGGGGATGTGTAAACCTCCAGCCAGCCCTTTCCAAGATGCTGGTTGTGTACCTCTAGCTTGATGTCTGTGTTTCTTGGATCTGTGTTGTGTTTCCTACAGATTACTGTATGTGAGCTATGGCTTTGGGCTCTTGACTTATTCTTTCGTTTTTCACCTTGATACTTTGCCTGACATTGGTTTGTGGTTATCTGCTTTGTTTTGGTCTTGTTATTAAAATGGCAATTGACTTTTGGTTGACTGTGAGTGAATTCGTCTTTCCTGTAACTTCATCAGAGCGTATTGTTTCCCTATGTGAATTCGAGGTCTGCTTCAGAAATGCATATGAATCCTTAATTTGTATTTTTAAAAATTATTGTTGGAAAATGATTCTGCAGCATGAATGTCCTTTGTATAATGTCAGACATAACTCCGGGGGTTTATAGATTAAATGCTGCCATCTTTTATAGATTGCTACTTAAAGTGAATTATGGCTCCTGTGGAACCAGAGTTTTCCAAACAGTGGCTTGCCATCTATCAGCCAAAGCACCAGATTTCTGCACGAATTTCCCATCAAATCCACCTGTTCCGTCGGAGGGCTTGGGCAGACTTGAGGGTGGTCAGGGAAGCAGGCCAGCACCAAGAGTCCCGCCCTCCCGTGTGCCACTGTCGCCTAGCTAAGGGCGAGGTTTTCCTCCTGGTGACAGCCTGCAAGGCTTACAGGAGAGGATTGGCAGGGCATCCTACGCGGTTAGTGTGTTCCCTAAATTTCATTACGAATTCACTTCTTGTCAGTTTCCACATCCTCTCTCCAGCCGTACCCCAAACCCCTGGGCCTGGACCCTGTTCTAAGGGGCCTGGCTCTCCTTCCATACCCATGAGAACCGAGTCACTCATAACTTGCTGCTGTGCATACTTGAATAGAAACATCTCTAATTTTAGAGGACAACAGATTTGAATTCTAGCCCAACTGTTCCTTGGGGACCCATTGACATGAACCACATGGAGCTGTATTTTACATCTCTAAGACTGGGATGACTTTTCTGCTCTGTCCTGTTGAGGCTGGCAGGTGCTTAGCGGCTGGGCATGCAGCAGAAGATGATTAGGAAGAGACCCGGAACTACTAGTCTGGCCCCGGGCATGTGAAACAGGAAGTAAGGACTGGAGTGGTGTCTGCCTTACTCGTGCATAGCCAAGGTGCCAGCCTCACTTTTGAGGGTGTCCACTGGTCCTTGTCCTTGTCTGCCTCATCATGACCCTGCTGAGCAGAGCATCTTGTCCATCTGTCACTTATGCGCCCCTCCCCCTGCCCCATGCCATGACAGAGCCCTGAGCGCCAGCAACCTAGCAACTCATAAAAAGACTTACAGGGGGTGGAGAAATGGCAGAGTTTGTAGATCTTTGATTTCAGTTGGGTATTAAGTAACGGGGTGCTCTCTGGGACAATAGGGCCTTTCAGATAATGTAGACCATTTACAGACACTGTTTTCTTTGCATTCTTAATAGAATCCTGTGTTTTCTTCTGGCTTTATAATTTGGACAAAATACATCAGGAATATACAGAAGTGGGTGAGCAACTGCAGCCACAGACATGCCGGGTAATCTGCATGGTTTCATGCAAGGGACGTTTGATGCCAGGATGCTCAATAACATTTATGCCTCCCTCCCCTCTGCTGTATTATCTGAATAGCTTCGGAACCCAGAAATTGTGTGCGTTAATAGATTGGTGAATCTGGGGCTGTCTTCATTTATCTGTTTGAGCCCTAGACAATTATTGGGGATGCTCTCTGGGGAACTGCGTTTGATGGCTTGTAGATGCTTTGTTTATGTGAGTTTTATTTATTTGTGGGAAAGTATACAGCTTTCCAAGAACCTCTTCGAGGTCAGTGTGACTAGCAAAAGAAGTGCCAAGTTTGGGTTCAAAAAATCAGTTTCCAAAGTAAACGCTTGCTCCAGGCTGTGTGTGGAGGGCAGAGCTCCTCATTGTGACTCAGGGACATTTGCCAGACAGCTGCTGCTGGGGAAGAAATCCCAGACTCTGGTCCCCAAATCTTTCCTACATGTCTGATTTTTTGCTTGCTGCATGCTTTGGGGCTCATCCCTCCGGAGTCCCATCGATAGAAGTCATCAGTCTCTACACCCATGTGCTCTAGTACACACATGCACACATGCCCCCACCCATGCAGACGCTCGGCCACACATGCAAGGTGGAGCAGGGAAAAGGGGACGGCCTGACCGACTCTGTGGAGTGGAGCCTGTGGGCCCGCTCAGTGAGAATGTCCCACGGTCTTGTCGCGGCTCATGCTGGGGTTTCTGTGAGCCCCCTGCTCCGTGAGAACAGAGCGGTCCATGGAGTGGCTGTCTGGTCCGCAGACCTCGCACTTGAGGAACAGAGCGGTCCATGGAGTGGCTGTCTGGTCCGCAGACCTCGCACTTGAGGAACAGAGCGGTCCATGGAGTGGCTGTCTGGTCCGCAGACCTCGCACTTGAGGAACAGAGCGGTCCATGCAGTGGCTGTCTGGTCCGCAGACCTCGCACTTGAGGAACAGAGCGGTCCATGCAGTGGCTGTCTGGTCCGCAGACCTCGCACTTGAGGAGACAGAGGTGGTCCGTGGCTCCTTCCCACAAATTAAAAAATGAAGCTGGATGAAGGCACTAGACAAAGCCTGGGGAGTGAGATGTTTCAATTACAGCTATTCCATTTAGCGGGCAGCCGCCGTGCTCCAGGAGGCGCGTGCGTCCCCTCGTGTTTACACCCTTCCTTACTCTATAGGATTAGGTCTGTTGCACACACAGGAGAGGAAGTCGTTTTATTTTACACAAATCAGCTACTTAAAGTAAATTGAGATATATAGAATTTACCAAGGAAATGAGTGATTTGATGTGAATAAGGACGTGGTGTGTTGTAAATCAACACGGAGGGCCGAATGGGGAAATTGACAGAGCACTGTAATCACTCCCAACACCCACTGAAGTTATTGATCCAGAACCTCTGTAATCCCCTTCACATAACACAAGCAATTTCATATAATGCCTGTAATAAGGGAGCATTCAAACTCAAGTAGCCATCTGAAGGCATTGTATCTAATGGCGAAGCTGCCTCTGCTGGGGAAGTAACAGCCGGGAGCACAAAGCGCCAAGCCTCTTGCCTTTCACAGGTAACAGCCTCTGATAAGAACCAGTTTTGAAGATAAACAGTTCCTAACGCCCAAGAAAATGAGCCATTAATTGCTGGCTTGCTAAATATGTTGTAAAAGACGTGAGTGGTGGGCACAACATGGGGGGGGCTGGGGTGTGGATGGACCTGGATTTGGGGTTGATGAACTTCTCAGGTTATCCACACGCCACTATCTGATGTTAATTACAACGGAGGGGAGACAGCTGACAGGCGTTTAGCTACTGGGTCATTACCCCCTTCCCAGGTGCTACCAGGAAACGTTCCCCCAGTTTTACAAGCTCCTTCCTGCACTGATGGATTATTCTGCAGTCTTATCAAAGCTTTGCCAGCTCCTCATTAATATATAGAGCAAGTCGCCCTGTTCTATATATCATTGTCTTCCTCGTGGGGAGGGCCAATCAGTCAGCCGTTATCAACCAGTCAGCAGAAGGCGGCAATCAGGCCTGCCGGCAAAGAATCACGGGAGAGCAGGGAGGTTAAATGAGGCTGACAGTCTTGATAATGATGATTATGCTATAAATTGAGATATGATGATAAAGGGAGGATAAAAGACACAATCTGAAGCAATATTTGGTTTAACACGTCTCTCTTTTTCGTTCCTGTGAAATGGCCATAACATTTATCACACCGAACAAGAATGGACATTTAACCACCATGATAAGCCAGAACAGCAGCAGACTGAGGACCCAACAAGCTGTGATTACAATGTCAGGCGCTCTTTCCACTGGTGGAGCAAAAATGGGAGATAGAGCATGTGTTATAATCATTCATGCATTATTCCGTAGAATGAAAGAAAGTTGATCTATTCTAGAAACGTCTTTCAGCCTTCTAGATGGAAAACCAAAGGACGCAGCTAATATATTCTTCTGCTCCCAGGATCATTTTTATCAATGAAACAATAGGAAGTTAGTGACGGTCCCTCCCATCGCACCGCACAAGCGCATGTTTATTAGTGGCTGCTTCGTGCTGCTGCTGCTGCAGGCGGCTCCGAGCGGCTCCTACCCTGCTGGATTTGAGAGCCAGGCGGGTTCGCATCTACCAAGTGGTCCCATGTGTAAATCTACAGTAAAACAAGAGTGAGTGACAGTCTCCTTTGCTTTTAGAAATTAAGAAGGTAAGAACCAAAGATGAGGCCGGACAGGGTGTTAAGCTGCCAACATGAATACGTCTTCAGGCGGGAGGCTGTAACCGCCGAAAGCTGGGAGAGATTTTGACAGCTCCGTGGAAGATGGGAAAATGGAAGTTTCCTTTCCCCAGACTCACGTGTTGAATCCTCACGGCTCCAAACCTTTACACTTCCCGCATGTATGAGGTGCTGCCGCCACCCACTCACAAAACAACCTCCGTGGGCATAGGCTGGTGACACGAGCTGTAAATACCACAGTCTGATGTGTGCCCACAGTAAGGACTATTTTGGTTTGGGTTTTATTTTCAGTTTTCTAATGGCATCATCAGGAATGGATGGGAGGATACCCTGTAGTTCCCTCTCCCTCTCCCCCCCACTCCCTCTCCCTCTCCCTCCTCTACCTCCTCTCTCTCTCTCTCTCTCTCTCTCTCTCTCTCTCTCTCTCTCTCTCTCTCTCTCTCTCAGTAGGAAACTAAATGTTTCAGATGGAAATGATCGCTTGGGTTTAAGTTTTGGTGGGGAGAAGCCGGGGTCGGGTAAGAAGTTGAGTGCTTTGTTTGTCTCTGCTCTTGCTGGGCTCCTATGCTCAGCTCGCGACCGCTTTTTGAGTCCACCGGGGCGCAGGTTCATCACCTTCCGCACTGTTGCTGACTCCTCACCAGAGACGGGCTGTGCGTGCCACGGAGCGCCGCTGGAGTGCGCATTAGACACCAGTCGCGCTGGCCTTCCACCTGGCACATGATAACCGAGGGTCTCCAGATATACTCATGCTGTCCCCTGGGAACACTCGCCCTCAGCTGAAAGCTATCGATCTAAACAGCCATGGCTGTCCGAGAGCTGGAGCGTCATTTCAGTGACGCCCGTGTCTGGTTCAGCTACGATGCAATGATCAGATATGTTTTGGGTATAGAACATAGGGCCGACTTCCTCAGGATATGGCGTCTGCAATATTATGGACAAATATTCCTAAAACTACTGGTTCTGCCTCTGACTGGGCCACAGGACAAAGTATCCTGCCTGTTTATTTAGACGAGGGAAGAGGTCACCAAGAATCCCCATGGCCCGTCAGTGACTCTTAGCTGGACACGCTGTGACACTGATGTCTCCCCAGGGGAAGACCTGAAAGTAATGCTGAGACCCCAGGGCACACCACAGCACGGGAGATGACATGTTTCATCTACGTACATGGCGTGCCTGTCACACACTGACCGCGCTGTTACACGTTACGCATAAACAGGAACTCGTTCTCAGAGCCCCATGGTGGTTCTGTTTGGGGCCCTGAACTCCCAGAGAGCACACCTATATGTGCGCTGAGGAAGCAAAGCAAGCACAGCTGTTTCTTGTTCCAACTTCTTCAGGACATTTCTGTAGGATTGGAGTCTGGACCTCTACCTGGAGAGCAGCACCCCCCCTCCCAAAAAAAACATACACATCAGACACACGGCACTGTTAGCCCAGCCGGCCAGCATGTGCACACAGGATATAGCCTGACTCACAGAGCCCGCAGGGTGCGTGCCCACACAGTGGGGACAGAATAGCTCTTATTTCTGGCAGACAGAGTCATGATTAGAGGGCTGGTACTTCCGAGATCTGGGATGTGTCCGTGTGTGTGTGGTCTCCTTGCTGCCTGTGCTCCACGGGGCTCAAGAGCCCATCCAGTCTGCTTTTCATCTTGCGTATGATGACTGGTTTTTCATTCGGTGGTCAGTTCTAGTTTTGGCAAATAAGCTGGGGGCAGGAAAAAAAATCTCGCTCCTTAGCCTGCTTTATTAGCTTTGTTTTGTTTGCTGGAGCCCGGCTCCATATTGCCTCTAGATAATCACGCGGCACAGGTGGCTCCCGAGGGTGAGTGGAGGCTTTCCCAAGGCCCCTGCTCCCTGCAGCAATGATTTGTACCTCCGGCTGATTGTCACTAACAGAAAATGAGAATGAGAGACATTCAATGCAAAGTAATGTCTGCTATACAATTACTGGATTAATAATTTTATTCCATTACTGTGCAGGGAGAGAGGACATCAGCCCGGGATCTGCAATTCTAGTATATTTCCAAGCGTCCTGTTAAAAGAGTGAGCAAGGGTCAGGAAACTTAATTATGCTATAACTAGATAGAAATTGCCAAGTGATAAAAAGAAACATCCAGACAGATTCAGCAGGAAATTACAGCCTTAATAATATAGCATAATGCCCACTTCTATACAATTATTGGAGAGGCCCTGAATGGTTCAGAATAGCAGGCTTAGGTTCCTGGTAACTACAAAATTCCTACTGAAAGTGACATTGCTCATCCTTGCTGTAAATATTTTTTTAAATAAATAACACAATTATTCACTGATCCAAAATCTTATACTCACTGCAGACCAGATGATACCACGGCCACACTGGCGTTCTGGAGTGATGGGTGAGAGGGCTGGATTAGAAGGAGAGGCATTTAAATTTGCAAATTAAGTTTCTAGCACCATATTTGAACAAATATCTCCATTCATTTAGCCTTTCATCTTTTTAAAAAAGTATAGGCATATTCGCTGCTCCAAGGAACACTGGTGGGCCACATGGCGCTCAATCTCCATACTCCTGCTCTGAGGAGGGATGGCATGTCTTTAATATATATACCTGGGAGAGGAGGATTAAGGATGAGGGCTATTTAGAAAGGGGGTGGTTGGTGCTTCCAGGCATCCTCGGGGAGAAGGAAAGTGAACTTTCTGAGATGGAGCTGTCAGCAGCCGAGAAAGGAGCTGTTATATCTGCAAACGTGACACGGTGTTTTGAAAACCAGAGCCCTGCCGCACACAACCCACGCGGGCACGTGGTGCTCTGGCCTCCCCGTCTGTTTGGCCCTGCTTCCCTCTGTCTGCAGGAGGGGAAAGTCATTTCTCCTGTCGCCCAGGAGAGCCCAATGTTTCATTTTGTATTCCAGGGATGCAGATTAATCAACGCTGTACCCGGAGATGGCTGCCCTGCCCAGAAATCTGCCTATCTGCTTTGCTGCGCATCCCCGAATCTAATTTCCTACAGGAACAGATATTAATCACCCTGTTTAAACAGAGGGGATTTGGGGTCTAGACAAATGTGACATTTGGTTCTGTAACTTGCAGAATATTTTTCTTCCTTTCTTTCCAATTTAAAGAGACAATGGCCTTAGCAGCCTCATCTTCAGCAGCCACTGGTGAAGTGTTTTATTTGTACTTGACACTGGTTGTTTCAGACAGTGGCAGCGAACCCGGATTCCTGCTGCTTGTCCTCGAGGAAAACGGGAAATAGGTTTGGAAATGGGAAGTTTGTACATTTTGCTAGTGGTGACTTGTCTCATTTATCTCTGGCATTAGAGTGAGGAAAAGCAGCCGTTTTAAGACAGCCCTCACCCCTCTCTTCACGTATTATGCATGGAGAAGTTACATCCATCAGCTGCCGGCACCTCTGCCAGGAGTATTTGGCGTGTTTTATTCTGCCTGCCTGCAGTACAATGGAAGAAACAGGAGGCAGACGAGCCACTTGCTTAGAAAAATGTGCCGGTGTGCCGGGCGCTGCTGCCAGCTGGAAGGACGGCCCCGCATCATTCACCCCAGATCTCCCGTTCTCTGAAAGCAGAACCAACCACAGCCAGGATTTTGTGGAGATGCGTGCCTGGGCCTCTCCAGCCACCCAGGTTAATTTAGGTTGGCATTGCTTTGCGGGGCCATGTGTGGTGGCCCTGGGGATGGGTATGAGAGGACAGAAAATGTCAACAAGGCTGTGCTCCACTGCTAAGGAGCCCTGGGGACCCTGAGCCCCAGGTACCACTCTGAGAGTCCCCAAGCTGGCATCCCCTTAAGAGATGAATGGCCACGGGTTCTATGGGGTTCCCCTCCCAGGTCTGTTCCCAACTCGTCATGGCCCTTCTGCCATGTTTATCCATACATCACCCCCATCATGTCCAAGTTGAGGACAGGTCTCCACGGGCAGGGTAGCATGACCACCTCTTCCAGCAGAGTAGGACAGCACTTTAGAGAAGCAAGGCATCATTGGCTACGAGCCAGGGGCCAGCAAGAGACAACCAGCGGCAACAGCAAAACTCCGGGGGTCTCCATGCTAACCTAAAACTGCCATTTCTTGTGTTCAGAACTTTCGGCCTCGAATTTGTTTATGCCACTATACTGACGCCAAGAGTTGGCTTCAGAGTGTGTCCCTCCAAAGAACGGCATCCACAGGAGGTACCAGCAAGGGCCTCCGTGTCATCATTGAGAGGTGACAGGAGTTCCGTTACTCTTCCTAGGACCTGAGCTGCTTTCTGAGCCCAATGTTGAGTCACCAGGGGAATCTTCGCAGGCACGTAGAGGCTCACAGGGTTTATCTCTCTGCGTTAGCAGAATTCTGTTTGATGTCTTAAGAGTCCCAAGTGGTTCTAAAGGGCATGGTTACTGGACTGCGTGTTCTACTGAGAACATGGCAGAGCCCTGCTCTGGACTGTGTGCTTCATTTAAGGAGAAACGGCTGGGTCCTGTTCCATTCCCTGTTTTGAAGTCTTGGTGCCACTCAGCAGTCAGAGGCGTGCCTTCTCTGGTTTAACTTTAAGTGGGAAAGCCTTGGGTGAGCCTCCTCTTAGAGAAAGAGAGGCCTGTATAATAGTGGAGAAACTGGTGAAATCCATTGCAGGCTCCATGCACCTGCCCAGAAGTGTGTTCAGGGCTATGAGCTCAACAGCGCCTTGCTAATTAAGGACCCGAGTCTGAGTTGGTGTCGACACTTGTTTTCCATCGAATTATTTTGAAGGGAATACTTTTCTTTTGCCCTGACATCCTGTCTGGTATGACTTTTTCTGAGGAGATGTGAACAGCTCCATTCAAGTCTAGCTTCTGAACCAGTGTGTGTGAGTTTACTTACAGAAGTATGTACAACTTGCAGACAGCTACACTACTGAAGGCAAGTCCTCTCACCAGTGACCATTGATGCTAATAAATCCTTGGAGGGATGGGGACTCGTGACCCCTCCCCCTCCGCGGTGTGCATTAATGAACCCCATCTAGGCTGCCGAGGAGCTGAGAGGGCCGCTCCCATGGTTGAGTCTCGACTGGAGGACAGTCAGCTGTGGCACCGCTGCAGAGACCCACATATTAAGAGTGTGAAAAGCTGCATGAGTCTTGGAAAATATCCTCCGAATTATAGTAAGTTCATTTGCAGAATAGGTCGTGGGCTGTCTATATGTGTCTGACAGAGCCTCTCACAGGCACACACACTTACTCTTGAGTGACCGGCAGAGCCACTGCTCAGCCAGACTCTCTTAGGTAGCCACGAAGGAGCCTGAAAGAAAACACCTGTGGCCGTGTGCCCTCTGGGGAGGAAGATGGAGGAGTGACCTCAGATCTATTGCAGACCAGAGTGAACTCCCTTTATCTCAGAATGCCAAGGAGACAGTGCATGTGTGCATGTGGGTGGTGTGTATATCGTATGTGCATGTGATATGTATACATTTGTGTATTGTGTGTACGTGTATGCACACATGTGTCTTGTACTAATATGAATATGTATGCATGTGCTATATATACACATACATATATGCATTCCTGTGTATTTTGTGTATGTGCGTATACATGCTTGAGAATATATATGTGATTGCATACATCTACATGTATGGGTATGTACATAGTTATATGTCTGTTTATACCTTCAGGATCAGTAAGTGCAGTCTCCTGTATCACAGGGTTTGGCAGTCCCTCTGGAGTCTTTGTCTGGGCCATCACTAAGGACACCCACCCAGGACATCTTCAGTATCTTTGTCCTGTTATCGAGACATTTTGTAAGCACGACGTCATGTGACTTTGGTGGCCCTGTTTGGAACACCAGTGCCACTCCCAAGGCCATTCCTTGAAGTTCTATGATAATGTAGGTGTGTTTGGCTCCAGGTGACATTGTAGAGCCTGCTTCCCAGCCCAAGGTCCTAGTTGGCCAGTTCCGAACCTCCCTGGGGCCTCAGTGTCCTGGTGGGGTCACTGTGCCAGCCACCCAGTCCCGCTCATCCAACACATGCTAAATGTCTGGCGTGGCCTGGATCAACGAGATATAAATGGGGCTGGCCCTGCCTCAGAGCAGCCTCAGCTGGCAGCAGAGCTCAGCTCCCATGACAGGGCCGTTAGGAAACTCACTCAGTTCCTGGATGGCAGTGTCCGTCTGTGTGGGCATACTGCGGTGACATCACCAAGCCCGCCACGACGCCGTGACAGCTGACGTTCCTCAGTCCCCTCATCTGTGCAGGTGTGCTGCTAAGGCTGGTGTTCTGTCCCCACTTCGTGGCGCAGCAAACAATCTCAGAAAAAAAGGGACTGCAGTCCAGGTAGTGTGACACCTGCCATCGCCAGGAAGTGGCAGGCTGTGGCTCAAGCCACTGTGGAGCCGACCTAAACCCACTGTCATTTCCTTTCTGCTTTACGTGTTGTTGAAATTAAAGTAGAAACGAAAGAAGGGGGCGTGCCTGCGGAGGAGGAGAGGAGTCTCATCCTCAGCTCAGGGTAAGGTGAACGAGTGCCCTGCAAGTTTGCACAACTGACCGGTTGGTTTATCTTGACTGGGTATGTAAGCCCTCTGCACCCCAGCTCCCCATCACAAGGCAGTAGCCTTCCCCACGACGAAGGTGAGTGAGAGTGGCCAGTTGAAGGTTGTTCCTTGGACAGGCGTGACACTCACATCCGAATACCCCAGAGTGTTGAGGATGCACTGGAGCCCAGGAGGAGTTGGAGGCGGAGCTCATAGGGTCGTTCTGTCTTCACTCCCTCATTCCTGGCACTATATCGATTGATCCAGAAGTCGCAAGACAGGCCAAGCTACAGATATTGGGGTAGGGAAATACGTGTCAGAAGGAAGGCAGCTGACGGTAGATGTCAAATATTAAACCCTATCTGGTTATTACCTAGTGTATGAGCCATGGAAGTAGCTTAACAATTGCAGCCGTGATTGACTAGGTGGGAACCCAAATCCTAAACATCCAGTGTAGAAGGGATAATTATAACACATTAGCACCTGCTTAGACAAGATTGACAACCCCAGTCTAACATCTGCCTAATATCACTTTCATACTTTCCTGCATTTTCCCTTTTGAATGGAGCCACATAAGATTTCCTGAAGAATAACAATAACACACATCTATGTTATTCATTCATGGCCCTCCAGCTGCGTGTTTTCTTTGGTCACGGCTTCCTGCTGGCACTTTTACAAGGAAATGAAGTGCGTGGGAAGGGGCTCTGGGACCTAGGCAGGCACCATGGTGAAATGTCTCTTAACAGAGCTGTGTTCTTGCTAATCCTGATATAGTAAATGAATACCAGAGCATGATGGGCAATATTTAGTTACTCAGCCTAATAAACGTTTCACACATATATGCCCATAAATGTCTGTGTTGTATGGTATAGATGGAGTTGAAAGTCGAGCGATCGTCGGTCCCACAGCCAGAGCTGGGAGCAGCGTTGCCACCTCAGGGAGCTCACAGGGAAATGAGGTGCAGGCTGTAGCTAAAGATACAACACACCCACCCCCTTTTCCTTCTATTTGAAGACTATTCTAGAAGCCTGTTGAGAAAAGGAGCTCTGTGTCTTTCCCTGCTTCCCAAATTCTGCGATTAGAGGCATGCACCACCAGGCATGCCTTTCTGTATGAGTTTATAGGTTTTCCACAATGCGATCTAGTGATTGTTCTTTCCTTTTGCTGTGTATGGGTGAGTGGGTGATGTGTGTCTATGTCTGTGTGTTCATGCGTGTAGACACGTAAGTGTAAGTGCACAAACGGGTGTGTTGAGGCTCAACGTTGAAGGTAAGTGTCTTCTTCAATGGCTTCCCACCTTGCAGATGAGGCAGCGTCTCTGTTTGAACCTCCAGCTTGCTGTTACGGTTTCTTTCCAGCTTGCTCTACGGATCCCTGTCTCTGCCTTCTAAACATGGGGATTGTGGGTGGGCCTCTTCACCCACTCAGGATCTGCGTGGGTTCTGGAGATCTGAGCTCCAGTTCTCACACTTGCTTACCCCCTGAGGCATCTCCCCACCCTCGAGGTTCCTGTTTAATAGATTCTATCCAGAAATACTCCCACCAAATGAGTCAACAGTTTCTTCTATAAGTTTCATGTTTTACATTAGGGCATGAGATCTGCTTTGAATGCATTTTGGGTGAAGTGAGATGTGTGTGTCAATATTTACTTGTGCAGACATTTCCAGTATTTCAGAACATAAGAAAAAGCCTGCCCCTTGTACACAGCAGTTGTCTGTGCCCTGTGGATGCTGATCTCTGCTCCCCCTTGATCATTAACCACACTGCCCTGATCACCAGCTTGGGTGGCATGAGTTCCTTACCAGAATCATCTTTGTATTGTAGTTTCAAACTTTAGAATCAGCTTGTCTATTGACACAAACCCTTTCTGAGATGGATTTGGTGGCTAGAGTCCAATGGAGTGGAGACCTGCTAATCAGGAGCTTCCTTCACAAAGAGCGAGTCCCTGTTCATTTACGAAGGAAATTTTGATTTATCATGAGCACATGATGGATCTTAGCTCTGTACTTACTCAGGTCCTCATACTTACGTTGTTAGGGCCTCACACACTAGACAAATGGCTACCACTGAGCTATATGGCCAGTGCTAAAAGTCACTTTAAATTTCATACTGTGTTAGTATGGAGAACTCAGAAGGAGGACCCCTAGCTGCCAGGGGTCTGGGTAGGTGACTCACGGACAAGATGTCTGCAATCTGCTGCTACTGTAAGCAAGTGACCAAGTATTCCCCATTCTTCCATTTTTGCCCACTAAATGCCCCCAGACAAGGTCAGATGACAGTGAGAGTAGTGGCCACCCTGAACTTGGATAGTGCTCTGTGGCTGTGTCGGGAGGGACATGGAGAGGTGGGAAGGGTAGGATACCATGACCTGTGTCACAGGGATGGCAAGTCTTCTGGTCTGCCTTCCCTTCTAGTGAGAAAGCCCCTGGGCACCCTCAATGGATTCTCCCTGGGCTAGCAATGCAAATGCATGGGCGTAGTCAAGACCTGTGGTCACGTCTCCAGATGCATCTGTCAGTGGATCCAGCCTCCTTGTACGTCTCCTGAGTCTTTTTATGTTTTAAGGATTTTGTTCCCCAAGAAAGAATTTCTTCTTCATTTCTGGAACACGCTTTTTCTAGGTACAAAGTTCCAAGCTGGCATTTCCCATGGGGCAATTTAAAGGTATTGCTCCTCATTGTCTTCTTGCCGGGATTTCTGTATCCACACCTCACTGCAGCCACCTTCCCTGGCAGTCAATCACATTGGAGTTCCCAGTGTCTAGCTCTGTTCCCTACTTCCCCGCCCCCGACTATGGCTGCCCTCCAGGTTCTGTGCCCATTTGCAGCCTCGGTGTGAGGTTTGTTGTGTTTTTTGCTTCAGTGTCAACTTACCTGAGATTCTCTGAGCTTGATGGGGCCTTAGGTGAGCCATGGACCTTTGTCCTTTTTGAGGACTCTCAGCTATAATAATGTCGGATGTTTCTCTAACTGTGTTCTACTTCTGGCCTTCCAACATCCCTATCTCCGGTCCTGGACTGAATCCACAGTTCTGCTGCTCTGTGATTTCTGGCTTTTCTCCTGTTCTGTCCCTCCACATTCCTGGCTCAGCAGCTCCGTGGGGCATCTCCAGGGCCGTGCCTCTTTCCTGCCTGCTTAACCCCTGCTGATTTGGAGCCCTGGGAGCACTGCTAGTGTGTGCCAGGTTCTTCTTGTTAGTTTTATTCCTAGCATTGCCACGTGGCTTTTACCAACATTTGCTATTTCTTTCCTGAAATTCCCCTTTGGTATTGCTAGTGACTTTTTTAAAAAAGTGTTTGTGTGTGTGTGTGTGTGTGCATGCGCACATGCATGTGTGTGTGTGTGTGTGCCTATGTGTGTGCATGCGCACATGCATGTGTGTGTGTGTGCCTATGTGTGTGCATGCGCACATGCATGTGTGTGTGTGCATGCGCACATGCATGTGTGTGTGCATGCGCACATGCATGTGTGTGTGCATGCGCACATGCATGTGTGTGTGCATGCGCACATGCATGTGTGTGTGTGTGCATGCGCACATGCATGTGTGTGTGCCTATGTGTGTGCATGCGCACATGCATGTGTGTGTGTGTGCATGCGCACATGCATGTGTGTGTGTGTGCATGCGCACATGCATGTGTGTGTGTGTGGGGGGGTTTGTGGGTGTAAGCACACCGCCATGCATACATACAGGTTGGAGAACAACTCCCAGGAGTCACTTCTGTTTGCATCGTGGGATCTGGAGCTTGAACTCAGATCAGCTTGCGTGGTAAGACATTTTCCTGGCTGAGCTGTCTAAGATGGCTGCCTGGATCTGCAGTGTGAGGCACGCAGCACTCTGTAAGCGGCTGGGTGGGTACGATTGCCTGAGAGCAGCACAGGCCTTGAAACCAGGCCAGGCTCACCTAGGAGTGGACAGAGCAGGCTCCGCACATCGGCCTCCTTTGAGAGGACCCAGGGAGGGCGTCCATCCTGCTGCGCTCCTCGGCTGTCCCGATGTCAGCAGTTTGGGTATTCTGTCTGCTGCAGCTTCATAGTGGGAGTGTTTGTGGGGGGAGACTTCCGGCTGTGCCTCCCTCCCAGTTGGAGACATGCAGGCTCTTGGGTCTCTCTTGACGTTGCTTTGACTGAGTTCCCGCCCCTCCTGGCCGCCCTCACTGATGTAATGAGCGGCTGCTGAGCACTGAGGCTGTGCGATGCCCTTCCCAGAAAGATCCTGAGCGCTCAGTGTCTCTGCGGCCTTGCGGCTGCTGCTGTCTGCTGGGCTGTCTTAGCTAAACGCTGATTAATTTATCACCCCGTTATGATTGTATTCACCTCACTATGATTGTGTTGCACTCCTGTGTCCTAGGGATTTTCTGCACAGCCGTGAGGCAGGGTCTGAAGCCGCCAGGCTGAGCCAGGGTGGAGTTGGAACCCTGGGGTTGGCGGGTTGGGAATATGCTGGGGCAGAGGGCTTGAGAGGTTGGACAGTCGCTCAGTGTAGAGCTGGGAAATCACCCAGGTTCTTGGTGACTGCTTCAAGCAGCAAGCCCCTGGGGCGTGATGTCCACAGCCAGCCCCTTCACGTCCCTCCTCATCGGCCTCTGCCTCCATCCTGCAGAGCAGAGGTCTACGGAACATTGTTTCTCACGGCTGGGTTCTAGGGGCCCATCACAAACATCCTATGTACAATCATTTCTCAATGTTGGCTTAACTGGACCATCCCTTTGGTTAGCAGGTAAATGGGTCTGTGCTAATAAAAAGTATGAGTGGAAAATTCCGGAAACAATTCACCAGCTTCAGACGCTTCTTACCGAAGGATACAGTTATAATGACTTTATTGTTGTTTCCCTGTTCCCTGCTGCTTTGTGTGACACAGGGTTAGGCTCAGCAGCCTCTCTGTGCACACACGGCACACTCCCCAGGGTCTCAGGATCCACCGAGGTCTTGGAATGTGTCCCCCTGACTGGGTGCAATGCATTGTGCTGCTGTGCTGGAACAGGACAAACTCAACAGGGTGGCTGGCCCACATCCACTGACCTCTAGTGTTTTCTTTCATTGTTCTTCTAAAGAACTTACAGTCCACTTAACTCCACAAGTGATCGCCAAGTTGTCTCCGCAAATGATGTGACCTGCTGCAGCCAGCGGGAGAGTGAGCGCCGCACTGACACAGTCAGAAGAACTGGAGTTGGGCAGGCTCCCCCTGGCCTAATCTTGAGGAGTTATGTGCTGTGGAACAAGCCTGTCACTAAAGGCCACACCAGCGCTTCTCTGTGGTCCCCAGAGGAGTCAGCTCACAGACAGAAAGTAAAATGGGATGTGGCCAGAGCTGAAGGTCAGCTGGGCGGTGGGGTTCGCCGGACAGAGGGAGCTCTGTCTGGGAGAGTGAGAATGGAGAATGTTCTGGAATGTGTGGGGTGGGGAGTGGATTTTTGTGCTTGCATTGCACATTTAGAAATAGTTCAAATGGCAAGTTTGCCCATGAGTGTAATAGCCCAGGAGAGCCCTGTCAGGCTCAGAAGTGCTCTCTCTCTCTCAAGAGGTGTCTATTTGCCTCATGGGTGCTCTCCCGGCGATGTAATTCAGCTCTGATTTAGAAAAGAAGGGCATGCAATGATGTTTCTCGGGCTACTCTGCTCAGATTTTGTTCTAAGATATCCTGAGAGTGGTCTCGGGCTTGGGTTATTGCTTTGGTGTGGGAAATATATCGAAACGAGATAGGATCGGGGGCTGGGTAGGACCACAGGGTCTCACGTTGTCATCCCCTCCTCCATTCCGTCTGTGGGTCTCGTCTCTTCTGTTGCCCAGGTAAAGGGGGAGGAGTCTTGTCAGGCAAGGGCCTTCTTCTTCCACTTCTATCAGGAAGGCATTCTACACGGGGTCCCCACAGACTCTGCCTTCAAAAGAGTGTCCAGGAGGCCCGGAATGTTGGCACCATCTATCTCCTCCTGGGCAGGGCCAGAAGCAACAGTCCCAGGCTTTACTCACTACCCCTGGGTAGGCAGGCAGGGATGGTGTGGGGGGTGGACTGTCATCTGACGGATGGGTAAGTTCCTGGTGGGCCTGCATGTTTATTGTGAGCACTTAACAGTCATGGGTCTTGTTCAAGAGTGGCCCTGCTGGTTTGTCACATACAAAGTTGCTAAGTGAAACTGTACTGTGTGCTGTCTACGATCCCAGCACATTGCTAGAATTTGCCAAGTTGGCTAATTTTATCTTCCATTCCAGAGGTCTGCTCATGTTAGATGGAACGCAGCCGCACCCTGGTGTGTTCAGTTTTCCGGCTGTGATCATCCTTGGAAGCTGTAGTGATGTGTAGTCTCTGAGGGTCAGAGTTGGGGGACTGCAGCCCACAGCAGGCCATCTTTGGGGCTAATGTCTGTTGATTATATTATGTAGCCATCAATCAAGGTGTGCCTCACTGGGAGCAGCCTTGGGTCTTTGGGAGACATAGTTAGTTTGCTGGGCCAGTTTAGTCCTTGATCCATTGATAACTATTCTCTCTAGTCCATTTGTTAATTTACCTTGTGCACGCTTTTTGAGCTAGATGAGACACCATCCTGTGACTCAGCCTGTGGGTTGTGTGTATCCTAGGATAGTTACCAACACGACCCAACACTTCTGAAGATGAGCACACCATGATGTAGCATCTGCAGGATACACACCCCCGTCAAAGATTACAAATGTGAAGTTTAGTATCTCAGATAATCCAACGCGTGACACATGGAGTTGTGATGGGGGCCATCTCAGCAGGGAAGTGCATGGGCCAAGGTCATGAAGCCTGAGCCCCAGGGAGGACACATTCACCATCTTCCCCAGCAAGCTGTGCTCACCTCTCTGTTCCTCACCCAGCTACCTGGATGTCTCAGGCCAGTGGAAGGAAACTAGAGGAATGTATATTGCTGTAAAGATGAAATGAAATGTGATAATGAGCAGTCTATAGTGGAGCTGTTCAATCTATCGCCGTTATCTGCCACGTTGCTCCATGAAAGCAATTGCTTTACCAATCTAGAAAGCTGGAGTGGCTCGGTGGGTGATAATTGACCAGGTTTGTATTTCTATTCACGGGTTTTTAAAAAGAAAGCGAAGTGGGCTGTGTCCAAGTGCAGCATTTGATTGTGTTAATGAACGTGATAATCAGGTTTGGATGTACAACCCAATGCCTCCTACAAATAGCATGGTGGCCTAACCTGCTGGGTGCCTGTAACCTTGTAAAACCTCGAGCCATTGTCCCCAAATTACTGCATTCATTGTACCAGGATTACTTTAACTGTATCCAACTAGAATGATTTGTTCCAAAAGAAAGTTCTAAACAAAGAGCCATATAAGGAAAACACATCAGCCTCCTTTTCCCCTTCCTCCCCTCTGAATCCACACCCTAGGGGTTTGAGCACAAGGATGAAGACTTCCCTGAAGCCTGCAGGAAGGGGACTTTCTGAACTTGGCGTGTTGTCTGCCACTGCAGGTGTCCAGGACACATTCTACGAGGCAGCCAGGACCTGCTGCCCATCAATTGCAGAATTACTCTAACACTTGGCCATTTCAGCTGAGTCTTCAACAAAGTGCACGCTCTGCAGGGTGATAAAAGCTTGAGGTGGCCCTTGGTGAAGGACATGAGGCCTTAAACGTGGATGAACCCTGGTTTGAACTGCTTATCTGTTTAACATCTGCTCTCAGAGACCTGTCTTTCTCAGTTGCACTGTAGGGAGAAGGCAGCTCTTCTGCCACATGGCCTTGCGATCAGGGACAGTGGGCTTTCCTCATCTCATCAGCGATCGTCCGTGGGTTAATAATATGAGAAGGAAATTGCATCTGTACTGAACACACACAGCCTCTTTCTGTCTCTATTCCCTAAGCAGGAGCCTGGGGCAGCTGTTTGCACAGCACTTACAGTGAGATTTGTAAGTCACACAAGTCCTTTAAAGGTGAGCAAAAGAATGTGAGGAGCTTGCACTAGTGTCTTGGTTTCCCTCCTGTTGCTGTGATAAAATATCAAAGGCAACTCAAGAGGGAAAGGGTTTATTTGAGCTCACATGTCCTTCCCTCCCGGTCGCAGTCCATCATGGAGGGGGAAATCAGGATGGCAGGCGCCTGAGAGAAGACCCAAGAGCAGACAGCCAGAGAGCGATGGATGCTGGCACGCATGCTGCAGCTGGGCTTGCTTCCTCCACACCAGCTGGGCTAGAATTTCCTGCTCAGGGAATGCTCCCATCCACAGTTAGCAAGGATCTTCCGTCACCATTCAGCGTAATCAAGACAATCCCTCGCAGACCTTCCAGAGGCTAGCCTCATGCTTGATAACCCTCACAGGTGTGCTGAGACAGTGACCCCACCATCAAAACCACACACCCTTTTACACCAGGGACCCGAGCATCTACAGACCCGGGGATCTGTGGGGGCTGTTCTGGAGACAACCATCTGTGGATGCAGAGGGCACTGTGTTTCCTAAAAATACTGGCCCTCCAGTAGCAGCAATGCATCTCATTCTATTAACATACTTGCATCTGTTTGCATAATCTATTTGCATATATATCTTCCTTAGAGTTTGCGTTTTGGAAATTCACTTTTCAGAGCACGGTGCAGTGAAGCGTGTAACTGAAGTGCCTCTGTGGGAAGGACTGTGGCCTGTTCTTTGCCATTGACCCTTGCGGGATATTTGGATCTTTCTTGGCAAATGGTTTTCTGCATGACAACTGTGTCTCCCACCCCAGGCCATCCTGAAAGGATGAAAATTACTAGGGAACATCTCACACAAAATGCAAGAATATTCTGCATAGCCTCTTGGCATCTTGAAAACTGTAGCCAGGGGTCCCATCCTAAGCCCTTGCCTACCTAGGAGTCCTCTGCCCTGTAGGTATTGGCTGTGCTATGGTCTGTGCTGCTCTCCAGGGAGGACCCATGAGGTGGAGGGAACATGGACATGGGTAGCGATGGCCATTGTGTTCCTCTCTGTATCTTCTTGGGTGGCCCAAGTACAGCCTTAGACCTCTGTGCTTGTGCTTTAGAAAGATGGGCACCGGGAAAGAGAGTGGGAAGGCTTTGCAGCCTCTACTTGCATGGAGCAGAGAGCACAGGGCCGTGCTGGCAACTGATCATCTACTCTATTTCTATGACTCCTATCACCATGGTATCGAAAAGCCTGGCAGCTCCAGGCTAAAAACAGAAGCCGGGGGTGGGGGGAGTGTGCCCTTCCTGACTCCAGATCATCTGGAGTTACGTTCTCCAGGAAACAAAGAACACAGAGCTAGCTGGCTGCCTCTCTGACCCCATGGCTTAAGAAGGAGCTGCGTAGGGCGGCTCTAGGCCAGGCTCCAGCAAGCAAGCAGCCCATGTAAGTGTCAGATCCCGCCTGGAACCCGAGACCCAGGACCCTCACTCCATCCACCTATGTCTAGAATCCACTAAGAGCCCAGATGCCGAGACTCACAGAACTGTCCTTACAGAGACTCCCACTGACTCTGGTGCCATCAGGAACCTGCTGTGACAAGACGAGGTGTGCTGAGACATTAGAGCTTCTGTGATATGTTCTGGGTCCTGGGACGGACTTCAGAAGGCTCTAGATGTTAGACAGCACTGTGACATGTGAAGATGCAGAGGACCATCTGAGGAAGGAAGCCATGGTAGGACAGAGAGTAATGTAGGCCAGGAGCATGCAGGCCATAGCCCTGCAGGCGCTGAGCACACTAGCCACCCCATAGCCCTGCAGGCGCTGAGCACACTAGCCACCCCATAGCCTGCAGGCGCTGAGCACGCTCGCAAGGGTGGTAGGTTCAGAAAGCAACTGTGCACCATACATACCCTGTGGGTTTGGTTTGGGGCCTCACTGAGTCACATAAGAGGATTTTATTGGAACAGTGGGTGATTAAACCTTTCCTAGGGTCTTGCAGGTGGGAATCCAGTTATGATGATGGTTAATCTTGACTGGGTTGAGAGGTAGCTTGGAGGCTAGCAAACCATTCCTCCTCCGGGTGTGTCTGTGAGGGCGCTCCAGAGAGGGTTAGCTATGGGAGGCATCATCACTTAGGCAGAGGGCCTGGATGGATGGGAGGATAAAGACGAGGAAGAGAGAGCCCGCAACACCAGCTCACATCACCATACCCCACCCCACGCTGTGTGTGCGCACGCGTGCGTGTGTGTGTGTGTGTGTGTGTGTGTGTGTGTGTTTCCTGTCTGCCATGACATAAACTACCCAACTCTGCTACATCCTGCCATGGTTTGAGCTACCCGGCTCTGCTACACCCTGCCAGCCATGAGGGACTGAGACTTCTGGAAGCAGAAGTCAGAAAGTCCTGCACTGAGTCATTTGCCACAGCAGCAGCAGGCTGACCTGGAGCTTCTGTCTCTGGAAGGCGTTGCTGCCGATAGCTGGCACCTAGGGATCGGAGCAGGGATGCCTCTGTCTGTGCTCTGTCACTCACCCAAAGTTCCATTTCAGCTCTCGCATGAGACACCCATCTCTAGTCGTATTTCACAGTGCCCAGTTGTTGAGGACACATCATAGGCACAGGTCTCAGGGTCAGTAGGACTTTGAGGTTGAGCCCTGTGGTACATATGTCTGATGAGCTGGCACCCCCTCTTGGGAGCTGGGGCTCCTCAATCTCTCAGCATGCTGTCCAGGAGCAGAGCCTCCTGGGCAGAGGAAGATGAGCCTTCAGGCTGAGGCCTCCTGGGGTCCCCCTGCCCCCTGCCATACTCACTTTCCAGCATTCTGTCTGAGTCTACTCCTTCGGGCCTGCCTGGGACTTTATCAACCTGAGTTAAATGTCTTCTTGACCAGATGTGTGTGGGGATGGGGAGAGGGCATTGGCAGAGCCGGAATCCTGGTGCTAAAGTTGCACGTTCCTGGGACTTTTATTAAAGTGGACAGTTTTCTTACCTGAAAATTCTGTGTCTGTGTGGACCACCAGAATGGAAGACAAGGACTTGCCTTCGGTTGGCTGTCAGTTTTCCTTTCTCCTCACAACACTATGTCAAGTTTACAATGGAAGGCAGGCCTCGGTCAGACTTTCCGAGAAAGGTTTTTCTAAGACCTTTTACTATAGCCATCTTAGTAGGCAGACCCCTTCCGGCCGCTCTAGCTGAGGAGAGTTAACAGACAGTTGTGAGTTACGCTGCATTATCCCCACATAAACTGCCCAGGTCCTAACCCCCAGTACCTGGGAGGGTGACTTTATTTTGGAAGCAGGGTCCTTGGAGATGGTCAAGCTAAGATGAACTGACCAGGATAGAACCTAATGCAAGAACACTGGGGTCTTTGAAGGAAGGTGTTACAACTGTATCACATGCACTAAAGGGAAGTTGGTGGTTGGTTCTGGGAGAGAAAACCATCTGTAAGTCAAGGAGCAGCCGGGGTGAGCAGCATCAGACAGTTCTGCCCTCATTCTGAGATCTTGGCCTTAGCTCCTGGTCTCCAGAACCAATGTGGCAGCTTCTAGCTGTTCTGAGAAACCCAGTGGAGGCCAAACTTGGTATCACACACCAGTGCCTTTAGCACGTGGACCACCGATTGTTTGGCGCTCCGGAGGCTGTGTCAAGGCCTCCATGAAGTGCATGGTGGTAGTGATGCTTGCTTGAGAAATGCCGGTGTTTAGAATGCCATATTGCAGTCGCTTGGAGAAATGACTTCATTTGTTGTGACACCCTCATTGCATCACTGGAGCACAGCAGTGGGACAGGCCTCTTGGTCCCTGTGAGCACTGGGCACCGTCAGTGACGGAGCAGGCTGCCTCTATGATCCGGCCTCAGGTGAAGCATGGCCACAGAAGCTTCTCTGTTGGCTCCTTTTCGGCCTCTTTCTGTGTGTGTTAAAGTGCTCCACAATGATCACTTTCAGTTCCATCCCTTGGAAAGCTCTGATAATTAGATTTAAATCATAAGATATGCTAATTCATGCAGATAGCGGCAGGATGAAGATTTCAGAGGCAGCTTAATGTTCTCTTCCCAGGCAGAGACAATGCAGAGCCGTGTAGATAATAGGTTGTGTGCTGCTCCAAGATCCAGGAAGGTTAAATAAGAGGAGCTGAACATCTAGCAGGGGCTGGTTCAGTGCTCAGGGCTGGGATCACTAGCAAGTTAACAGCTAATTACCTCCAGGTTTTGCAGAGCACATTTCAGATGTGCTCCGGTTGGTATGATATGCGTGCGTCCAGTGCTGACAAATCCTGCCTTCTACTTGTCTGTGGGGAATACGCTGAGAGGTGTCATGGGGACTTCCCAGGAACCTGCTCTCAGAGAGCAACTCACAGAAGAATTGGCTGCAGTGCAGACACTGCTAGTAAGCCTCATGGCAGTCCTAAGTATAGGAGGGACTGGGGAAGGGAGGAACCCACAGAGCAGACTGTGTTCATGTGTGTGGAAGCTGCTGGGTGTGAGCAGACTGTGTGCATGTGTGTGCAGGCTGGGTGTGAGCAGACTGTGTGCATGTGTGTGGAGGCTGCTGGGTGTGAGCAGGCTGTGTGCATGTGTGTGCAGGCTGGGTGTGAGCAGGCTGTGTGCATGTGTGTGGAGGCTGCTGGGTGTGAGCAGGCTGTGTGCATGTGTGTGGAGGCTGGGTGTGAGCAGGCTGTGTGCATGTGTGTGGAAGCTGGGTGTGAGCAGACTGTGTGCATGTGTGTGGAGGCTGCTGGGTATGAGCAGGCTGTGTGCATGTGTGTGGAGGCTGGGTGTGAGCAGACTGTGTGCATGTGTGTGGAAGCTGGGTGTGAGCAGGCTGTGTGCATGTGTGTGGAGGCTGGGTGTGAGCAGACTGTGTGCATGTGTGTGGAAGCTGGGTGTGAGCAGGCTGTGTGCATGTGTGTGGAAGCTGCTGGGTGTGGGCAGACTGTGTGCATGTGTGTGGAGGCTGCTGGGTGTGGGCAGACTGTGTGCATGTGTGTGGAGGCTGGGTGTGAGAAGACTGTGTGCATGTGTGTGGAGGCTGGGTGTGAGCAGACTGTGTGCATGTGTGTGGAGGCTGCTGGGTGTGAGCAGGCTGTGTGCATGTGTGTGGAGGCTGGGTGTGAGCAGACTGTGTGCATGTGTGTGGAGGCTGGGTGTGAGCAGACTGTGTGCATGTGTGTGGAGGCTGGGTGTGAGCAGACTGTGTGCATGTGTGTGGAGGCTGCTGGGTGTGAGCAGACTGTGTGCATGTGTGTGCAGGCTGGGTGTGAGCAGACTGTGTGCATGTGTGTGGAGGCTGCTGGGTGTGAGCAGACTGTGTGCATGTGTGTGGAAGCTGCTGGGTGTGAGCAGACTGTGTGCATGTGTGTGCAGGCTGAGTGTGAGCAGACTGTGTGCATGTGTGTGGAAGCTGCTGGGTGTGAGCAGACTGTGTGCATGTGTGTGGAAGCTGCTGGGTGTGAGCAGACTGTGTGCATGTGTGTGGAGGCTGCTGGGTGTGAGCAGACTGTGTGCATGTGTGTGGAGGCTGCTGGGTGTGAGCAGACTGTGTGCATGTGTGTGGAGGCTGCTGGGTGTGAGCAGACTGTGTGCATGTGTGTGGAGGCTGGGTGTGAGCAGACTGTGTGCATGTGTGTGGAGGCTGGGTGTGAGCAGGCTGTGTGCATGTGTGTGGAGGCTGGGTGTGAGCAGGCTGTGTGCATGTGTGTGGAGGCTGGGTGTGAGCAGACTGTGTGCATGTGTGTGGAGGCTGGGTGTGAGCAGACTGTGTGCATGTGTGTGGAGGCTGGGTGTGAGCAGACTGTGTGCATGTGTGTGCAGGCTGGGTGTGAGCAGACTGTGTGCATGTGTGTGCAGGCTGGGTGTGAGCAGACTGTGTGCATGTGTGTGGAGGCTGCTGGGTGTGAGCAGGCTGTGTGCATGTGTGTGGAGGCTGGGTGTGAGCAGACTGTGTGCATGTGTGTGGAAGCTGGGTGTGAGCAGGCTGCGTGCATGTGTGTGGAAGCTGCTGGGTGTGAGCAGACTGTGTGCATGTGTGTGCAGGCTGAGTGTGAGCAGACTGTGTGCATGTGTGTGGAAGCTGCTGGGTGTGAGCAGACTGTGTGCATGTGTGTGGAGGCTGCTGGGTGTGAGCAGACTGTGTGCATGTGTGTGGAGGCTGCTGGGTGTGAGCATACTGTGTGCATGTGTGTGGAGGCTGCTGGGTGTGAGCAGACTGTGTGCATGTGTGTGGAGGCTGGGTGTGAGCAGACTGTGTGCATGTGTGTGGAGGCTGGGTGTGAGCAGACTGTGTGCATGTGTGTGGAGGCTGGGTGTGAGCAGGCTGTGTGCATGTGTGTGGAGGCTGGGTGTGAGCAGGCTGTGTGCATGTGTGTGGAGGCTGGGTGTGAGCAGACTGTGTGCATGTGTGTGGAGGCTGGGTGTGAGCAGACTGTGTGCATGTGTGTGGAGGCTGGGTGTGAGCAGACTGTGTGCATGTGTGTGCAGGCTGGGTGTGAGCAGACTGTGTGCATGTGTGTGGAGGCTGCTGGGTGTGAGCAGGCTGTGTGCATGTGTGTGGAGGCTGCTGGGTGTGAGCAGACTGTGTGCATGTGTGTGGAGGCTGGGTGTGAGCAGACTGTGTGCATGTGTGTGGAGGCTGGGTGTGAGCAGACTTGTGCATGTGTGTGGAGGCTGGGTGTCAGGCCTGCTGTGGTACACAGATATGAGACCCGGGTCTATCCAAGGCCTGCTTCTGTCCAGAATACACGTGGTGTCAGAGTTTGTGGAGTAGACCATGAACCATAGTGGGTGCTCCGAGGGTGATCATAGCTGAGTGAGTTGCAAGGTTAGGAGGGAGTCTGGACATGCATGCACTCTGCTATGTTCGCAAAACTAAGAAGGACCTAGAGCATGGTGAGGACTGGGTTAGAGCATGAATATTCGTTCTTGTCTGACAATGGCTCAGGAGGGTTGGGGCAGTGAGTTCATAGTCAACACAGAGGGCAGGGATGCAACATAACTGAGAATGTCTGTAACAGTATTAATTGCCAGCTGGATACCTAGGAGGCAGGTTTCTGGGCACACTTCTGAGGTGTTAACCTCTGAATGTCCCCACAAGGGATCATCTTGATTATGTTAATAGATATGGAAAGAGCCATCTTAATTTCCCAGACTACATAAATGTAAAGGGTACGGAGGGCACAGCATACATAAATTCATTGCTCTCGGCCCTAGACTGCGGATGCAACGTGACCAGTTCTCTCAAGCTCCCGATGCCACAGCTTCCCCTCCATATGGACTGTAATCCAAACCTGCAAGCCCAAAAACAAAGCAATACCAAAAAAACAAACAAACCCACCATCCCTTTCCTTAAGTTGTTTCTGCCTGGCACTTTATCACAGCAACAGAAAGGAACCTAAGAAAATGTCAGAGCTCCTGTCATTTCAACACCAGCTTGGACTGGATACAGGCTGGGTCACCAGATGCCCCGCTGAGGAAGTGGACCCCTGGCCAAGGAGCTGCCTCATGGAAGGTACACGTTAGGATTCTCCTTGCCTGAAGAGCATGGTGGGAGATGAAGTCACAGTTCTGGGACTGGGGATGTGTCTGCCCACCCCACAGCCGCGACATAAAGGCAGTGTCACAAGTGTGTCCACGGCTGACGCAGCCTGAACAAACGAGGGTGTTGTGACACCTAAGCTCACACAATTTAACGAGCAGCGAGGCCCGCCCCGGACACTCCAGGGGAAAAGAAGGCTCAGCCTCCTATCACCTCCCCTACGCTGCTCTGCCTGTGCAGGCAACGTGTAGTTGCTTATTGCAGGTTTCAGTGACCATTGTCCTCAACCCCGCCCCCCCCCACACCCCAGAGAGCGGTGTCAGTGAGGGGTAGGCAGGAGGCAAGTGTTTCACCCTGGGCAGGTGAAAGAACGGACGGGAGAGGCTGGACGGCATTTGTGTCAGGAGCCTACGGCGGGGCTTGAGGTGGAGCCACCAGACACCCCAGCCTTTGTGGAGTCGTACTACTGTGTGGCTGCATGGCCACTGACCGCGTCAAGCTGGCTTCAAGCGAGGAGGCAAACACAGATTGTCCTGTTCCTGCGTGTTGGGGGAACATTTCCCAACAGGAAGGCGTGGGGAGTAGCCACGCACGGCGAAGCCACCATGTAGCTCAGTCTGTCAGCAGGCT
Organism: Mesocricetus auratus; assembly: GCF_017639785.1. Classification (NCBI taxonomy): domain Eukaryota; kingdom Metazoa; phylum Chordata; class Mammalia; order Rodentia; family Cricetidae; genus Mesocricetus; species Mesocricetus auratus. The sequence continues at coordinate 7,118,565 of NW_024429212.1, read as the reverse complement.
GCTGAGGAGAACCTCCCAGCTTCGAATCAGAGCCTGCTGGGGCTTCCTCCATGGCCTCCCCACCCCTCCTGAAAGAAGTGATTGACACTGGTGTCTCCATTAGCAGGGCAAGTGATGTGCTACAACTTCTGTCCTACCCTAACAGGAAATCTGACAACAGGGCCGCCCAGACCAGTAGGCTACAACCATGATCAACCCCTTTAGAGGGCGGAGCCACCAAGGCCCAGCCCCCATTCATTGACCTATCACAGTTGCATTTCAGTGTGGGGCTTTGGAAGGACAGGCAGACTTCTCTACATGTGATGAAACAGAGAAAGATTTGTTTTTCAGGCATTACTGCACTGCTTTCAAATGCCCTTCTGTCTCTCTCAAGATTTAATGATCTGTTGTGAGCCACATCTGTGAGATTGCTGTTGCCCAACACGGTTTGGAACAGAAACCATCAAATATTTGGGAGCCGGAAAGCCAAGTGAGGATACTCGCAGCAGACACACAGCTCTGGTGTGTCGCGCACACGCACGATAGAATCTCACACGGACTGTAGGGTGGAGGGAAAGACAGGAAGCTGAGACACAGGCTAAGGACGGCACACACCCGTGCTCACGTCATCGTCCTTCCTGCAGCTTTGACCCACGCGTTCACATATCACACACATCCTGACCTAGAGAGTGTCTCCCAGCCCTCATGGGCCCCTGAGCTCTGACGCGGATGCCCCTTCTCACTGCCATTGTGCCCCAGATGCCCCAGGTGACCCAGGTACCCAGGTGCCTCCAGACACTGCTGCACTGTCTGCATCCAGAGGGAACAGTTTCTGCCCAGCCTTGGCAGCCCTGCTCTGCAGATTCTTACAGAACAGTGAGGCCCTGTTTCATCACAAGGCTCTGTGCTAACATCGAGTGTGAGGTGATAGATTCGAGCCCCACCCCGTCTCTCATGATGTCTCAGCTCCCCCGGAATATGCGGCGCCTGTCCTGAGTACACGCTGAAGTCTGTCCATCTTCACGCATGGTTTCTCACCCCATGTCCATGTGTTAACCAGTAAGTTGCCACACGATGGTGAATGGAAACTAGAGGGATTGCTGGTGTTTTAAAAGCTATGCTGAATTATTAGGTGTTTGGGATAGCTGCAGAGTAAAAAAAACAAAACAAAACAAAAAAACAAAAAACGAAAAACAAAAACAAAAACCAGCATCTGTGCTCGCATCACGCTGCAGAGGCAAGCCTCCAGGCCTGCTTCAGTAACTTCTTCCATGGGAACTGTGAGAGCTTTGCAGGCAGGTAGCCTCAGCGTGTGAATAGAGGCGAGGGCTTTCTGAGCCAGATTCTAGAGGCTCGGGAAATAACAACTGACAAATGGAACTGCACAGAATTAAAAACAGGCACAAGACAAGGACGTGCAGAATGGGACAAAAATCTGCTGGCTGTCCATCTGATAAGGAATTGATGTCAAAAATATGTAAAGAATTTAAAAAATTAAACACCAGGGGCAAGACACCCAGCCAATAAATGGGCAATGATTTGAATGGACGTGTCTCACATGAACAATTACAAACAGCCGTGAGCACGTGGGAGACATGCTATGTGTCTGACCTGCCGATGACACGGAAACTGAAGCTATGTGAGAGTCCACCTCACTCCAGTCACAATGGCTGTCCTCCAAAACAAAGCAAATGGTGGCAAGGGCATGGGGGAGGAGGGACTGATGCACTGCTCAAGGGGGTGTCAATCATGCCAGCACGATGGAAATCAGCACGGAGGGTCTGCCACACCTGACAACAGAACTATCGCCTCACGCACGTGCGCGCGCGCGCGCGCGCGCGCACACACACACACACACACACACACACACACACACACACACACACACACACGGCCTTGTCTGATGCCTACAGAACACCTGACTCGAATGGCCTAACCCTTTTTCTTTGCTCCTGCACTTGCAATTTTGCAATTGGCCTGGAACTCCTTGTGGATATATGTATGTATGTATGTATATATGTATGTGTGCATGCATGTATGTATATATGTGTGTGTGTGTATGTATGTATATATACAGGCACACACATATACTGTTGGGTATATATGCAAAGGACTCTAAGCCCACAAAACAGAGATGCATATATACTGTTGGGTATATATGCAAAGGACTCTAAGCCCACACCATATTTTCTCATCCATGTTTATTGCCACACTGTTCACAGCAGCCAGGAAATGAAAGACCTTAGACACCCATCAAGAGACGAATGAATGAAGAAAATGTGGAGGCTGGGGAGATGGCTCATGGGGTAAGAGGGGCTTGCTGTGTAACGTGAGGATCTGAGTTCAGATCCCCAGCCCCCATATTGAAAGCAGGACATGGATGCGCATGCTCGTAATCTCAGCTTTGGGGTGGTGCCAGGTGGATCTGCCTGTCACAAGGAGGGTCACAAGGAGTCACATTTGCATGTTCAGGAGCAAGGAAGAGGGGCTAGGTCAGGCTAGTCCAGTGCTCTGTAGACATCAGACAAGGTTCTCTTGCTAGTTGGTGGCTGTGGACACGTGTCCACCCACCCTGTGCGACCACAGGTGAGGCTCCTACAAGGTCATTCAGGTACCTGGCTCTGCAATGCAGAATTCAGTGTGGCCATCTGTCAGCAGGGCACTCTTGGGAGGGCTGTGGTTGAAGCTACAGCTCAGTGGTAGAGAAGATGGCTCAGCCCCTCCCCCATGCTGCCAGAGAGGGTGGGGGGTGGGCACCAAGGAAGAAACCAAACTGAGTGTCTTCTGCAGCACCTGCTCCAGGGCAGGGTCTCCAGAGGTCCTTACAAGTGAGCAGGGACATCCTGGTGGCTCCAAGGGCTGTGGTAAGAGGCAGGCTGATGACAGGGGAGTGTCGCGTGTCACAGTATGGAGTATAAGAGCATGTTTAGGTCAGTGGTTCTCATCCTTCCTAACGCTGTGACCCTTTAATACAGTTCCTCACGTTGTGGTGGCCCCGACCATGGAATTATTTCCCTGCTACTTCATAACTGTAGTTTTGCTACTGTTATGAATCGCAGTGTAAATATATGATAGGCAGGATATCCGATATGTGACCCCAAATGGGTCACGACCCACTGGTTTGGAGAAAGGGGAATAAGGAAGACTCAGCTCTGTGACTGAGGACTGCCATGGCCAGGTTTCCACCTGTGACGTTGAACGTCACTGTCAACTTGACTGGATTCCTGATTTTACCCTTCGGACCTGTCCCTGAGCATGTTTCCCGAAAGGTTTGACTGAAGCAAGAGCATCATCCTGGATGTGAGCGGCTCTATCCCCTGGCCTGGCGCCCAGACTGAAAGAGAGGGGAAGAAGGAAGCAGGTTAAATGTCTGCACTCTCTTCCCATTTCTGTCCACCCGGGTGTGAGCGGGTAGCTTTCCACCGCCACAGGAGGCTGATTGTATCCTGTGAAACAGGGCGGGATTAAGCCCCACCTGCCCTATGTTGCTTGGGTCTTGCCTTGTTCTTAGCGTAAGACAAGCAGCTCATCCCCTCCCCGGGGGGGGGGGGGGTGGTGGTGGTGGTGGTGGTGAGAGTTATTAACTAACCTTCAGAGACACTGACCATTAGGCCTGACACTAGAGACTCTCTGGACACCCTCTCCATCCCCTCCCTGTCCAGCCTGAGTGAGGATCTCCCTTGTGACTTCCCACGAGTCCATGGTGTGCGGGCCAGGAATGTAAATGAGTGGTCTCAGGCCTTAGGCTGAGGTGCTGGCCCCTCTCTGGCTTGGCAGCCCCTACTCTTCCAGCTGAGGTACCTCCCTCTGACTTGGAGAATTTCTCAGTCCCCAGTATAAGCTGGGTTGTGGACCCAACACGAGTTCAAGGGGAAATGGCTGACCACATAGCCTCAAACACCAGCCTGTGTGAAGGAAGTCGTCTAGAGTCTTCCTTTCATGTTGCCCTGACCTGCCTCAGGCCTCCTCCAAGGTAGAGCTGAGCTACCAAGGAGAAAGAGAGGGAGGGGCTGAGTCTGCAGGAGACACAGAAAGCCCAGGTGAAGGCTGCCTCGAAGGTTCCCCTGGTAAGCCCGTGGCGTTATTTTTTTGTTTTGTTTTGTTTTTGTTTTTGTTTTGCATTCTACACTCTACACTGAATTCTTTGACAGCAAGGATGGGCAGGGAGGAGGCAAGAGATGATGGCCATGAAAGCCTGTGGCCTCCTGAAAACAAAAACGCTGACAAAACCATGAGGACGAGGCTTGACCTGTGAGAGCTATTCTGAGAGGCAGACCTCCTGGCCTGTTGGGAGACTCCCTAGACCAGCCTGAGAGATGGGCTTCCAGGAGTGCTAGGAGGTCCAATCAGCCCTGCCTTTGAGTGAGGGGAGGGTCCCCCAAGGCTGTGCTGTCCCTGAGCTTTGCAAACTTGGGGCACTATCCTGGGACAATTAGCACAGGGCGACCTTGGCTTCTGTGCTGGTGTTGTATCAGAGTCACAAGACCACTGTAGACCGACAGACCCAGCCTCTCTGATAGAGCCTCAAGATCACAAGGCATTAGATGTGGGGGTCCCCACCTCAGGGCCCCAGGGGCGTTGGATATCTCCTTAAACCTGCCATGACCTCCATCCTCAGTTCTCTGACCCTGTCCCCATCATAGGTGGCTGCATGCGATGTCCTTGTATAACTGTCAGCTCAGAGTCTCCTCAGGTCTACAGCCCCTGGAGGCCTCCTGCTGGACAACGGATACTTGAGAGGGCAGGACTCATGGTCCCTCCAAAGACAAATCCCACCAAAACAACGTCCTATAACTTGGCTTTGTGGGGAAGGCCCACTCTGGCTAGTGCCAACCCCTGGCAAAAAAGTTTGTGCTTAGATTCCCAGGACCCAGAGGTTCTGCACTTTTGATGATCCTCTCCTGACCCCCTCCTCCCTGGGAACCCCTCCTGCTGATCCTAAATCTTGCTCCCGAGGATGCCACCCAGATTTCATGTTCACTCCCCCAACAGACCTCTTGAGAACAGGGGGACACGAGGCAGGGCCCCTAGGTATCAGCTATGGATTACCTACCACACAGTTGTCCGGGCTTCATTTCTCTAAATGCTGATAAGGCTGATCACTATCTGCTCCTCAGAGTCTCACTCAAGGTGACCACAGCCCTATCATTTGTCCCTAATCTCATTATCTTTCATTTTTCTCTCCTTAATTGCATCCCCCATTCTCCCCGCTTGGTAGCCACCCCTCCAGCTACACACACACTTCCTCCTCTTTAGTCTTTGTTGGGTAGCCCCTGAATGCCTCCAGGGCCTCTTTGCCTCAGCTCTGAGCTGGGCTTGGCCTGACCTTAGACTACAGTGACTCTCTGGCCTTGGCTCTGTTCCCAGCGGCTGGTAGTCTTCCCCACCCAGCAATGTCTTTCCTCTGCCATGTGCTTCCAGAGCAAGCAAGGTTGCTGGCAACTGGGTGTTTTATGAAGCTGTCGGAGGACATTGTAGGTGTCGGTCCCTTTTGTTTGTCTTGGCCATGTTTTGAAAAGAAGCAACCAGAAAACCTGCTTAGTAAACAGTATTCTGCGTCATAAAATGTATCCTCGACTGTGTCTCCCTCCGCCTGGCAGCAGCTTCTTGTCAGAAGGCAAAAGTGTGTTTGTTTAAAGTGCTCGTTGAGGCAGAGGAATGCCACTGCGGGGGGCTGCGGAAGCCTAGCACCAATGCTTGGTTCAGTGTGCGCCTGCGTGCAGTCTGCCCATGTGTGTCTCTGTGTGCAATGCTTACTTACCTCTGTGTGTGTCTGCGCATATCCACGTACGTGTACCTCTGTGCGTTCATGTGCGTCTGCATGCCTGAGTGTGAGTGCTCATGTTTCTGAGTGGGTGTAGATGCCTCTGTGTGTAAATACATGTATGTATGTATGTATGTATGTATGTATGTATGTGTGCTTCTCTATGTACACTGTCCTTAGGGGGCAGGCTATGAGAAAACCGGTCTTGCCAGCTAAGACAAGTAGGCTGAGTCCCGCATCTCTCTTTGGAGCCCTGACCCTGGAGTCTGCTTGCCAACCCGCTCATTGTGGGCAGCTAGGCTGTTTCAGGTCTTCCTGTGGGGTCGGGAGGTGGTTCTGCCACAGTCCCACAGAGTCTTGACGCACTGAATAGTTCTCGGTTCTCAATCACCCACCCTGTCGAAGCCGTGGATCCTCTCCACCTTCCGGCCTCTTCCTGTGGGAAATGGGTATGGTGCCATCATCTGCTGCTTTCTTTGTGAGCGATGGGAGGAAATATTAATTGACTTTCCAGGAATTAATTATCAGCAGCCTGCTCCGAGTCTCTGTGTCTCCTGGTGACCCTAGCCCTACAGCACTGCATTAAATTACACTGCTCATCCTAGTCCACCATGTCCTTTCATTTCAGAGCATGGCTTTCTTGCCTTTGCGTATTTTTTCTAACTTTTTAAACTTCAATCTGACACAATTTTCCCATTCTACATTACCCCCAACGCTTTATTACACATAGGTGTTTCTTTCTCAGAATTCATCTTTTCTGCCCTCCTCGCCTGAACTAACGCTTAGCATTTTTATAGAGCTCTCGTCTTCCAAGCGCCCTGCAGATTTAGGGGGGGTTAATTGTCTCACCCTTTTGGGTACCACTACATCAGCTCCTGAAGGCTGAGCGGTGGCCTCCGGGGTTCACGAAGGGCCCGGAGCACCGGCAGCCTCGGCTGCCACTCTGTGGATTCTACATTCAAGGGGCTCTCTGGGCTAAGATGAGGAGAGCACGTCTGCTGGTGGCGGGCTGCTGAGCCTGCTTACACACCGCACCCCATTAAAACGGTAATCGATTTCTAAAACCTACACCGTGGGGCCATTTGTGGGAAGCCAAGCATTTTACCCCAAGAGAAGGTGGAAAACAGGGGTTGCACATTTAAATACCCGGCCCTGGTCTTGTGAACAATCCCGTCAGTGGGAAAGTGAACTTCTCAGAAATTCTCAGCAATAAACCGTGGTGGTTGAGATGCTATTATGTGCTTTCTCCTGGTTAACATTTCATTAAAAACAGCTCTTCAGCGGAACACTGTGAGTTGGTTGTCCGCAAAGACCTTGTGGCTCCGGTAGGGCTCCTGTGCTTGGTGAAGATGATGAGAGCCATTCCCCACTTGTCTATAAAGATGGAAAGAAAGCAGGACAACGGTCACAAGCGGAGGATGAGGAGGCGGCTTGCAAGCCCAGCTGTCTTTATCTCAACAAACAGCTCATGGGCCTTTGTGCTTTGCCACCTGAAGTCTGCCTGCCCCTAAGCTTGTAATTGTTCTTACTCCTCTTTCTTTCATTTTTATCCTTGAAAATGAACGTGAATGTGCGGCCAGGATTCCAAGAAAACAGTATCTGGTGTCTTGCCTGTTGCATTCTTCCTGAACTTATTTAGAAGTCGGTTTCCAACCTGGGCAGCTGGCTCAGGTGACTCCGAGCTTGCTGTGCGAGCATGAGGATGTGAGTTCAGCTCTCCAGCACCCAACTTTGCCTCGATGCTTGCAAAGGTGGAGACAGGGGATGGCAGGCAGTCTCACCAAATCGGTGTGTCCAGGTTCAGGTAGAGGACCCATCTCAAAAATATCAGGTGGGAATGCCTGAGGCAGGCTGTCAGCACCAGCAGCCTCTGGCCTCCGCTCGCACCCATGCCTGCTTGCACGCACACACATGCACACCATGTCACAGCCGACTGTGTCTCTCTCCCAGCAACGCAGAGGTGAGTGATTCAGAAACGGTACACCTGTAACGGATCATTAGCAGGAGGCCCTCATCCACGAGCACACTGTGCACATTCACGGTGTGGGACGGGGCGGGCAGAGGGGGGCAATGCTTCTCCACCTTGGATGTTTACATCTGTAAACTGTGAGATGTCTCCCGGAAGACCGCAACAACAGAGCTCCAGAATTAGCCTGGATATCGAGACAAGCACGTCTGCATCTCACAGAGGCTTTGTGCCCTGGGAAGTCTCGTCGTTTAGGACGAACCACGGGATGAATCACTGCGCGTGGCTGGTGATTGGATTGCTTGCAGAGGCTGTAAGTACATTGAGGACTTTATTGATTTCCCAGAAAATAATCATTGTCTTGACCTTGTGGCTGTTCAAATGCGATTAAATAATTCTTCCCAGCAGGAACAATGCGAGAAGCAAATGGGCTTCCTTCCCCTCATGAATGTGCTCAAACTTCGTTGCAAGGATCATGACTGACCCCATTACTTCCAGTGCTGACATGCTTTCGCAATTACTCTTAATTGGAATCAGGTTATCTTCCCCATGGACTCATCTCCAGGACTGGGAGCTTGTCACTAGATATCCTCAAGTCCTAGCGTCGTTCAAACTTGCAGTAAGATGGGCTGAGTGCTCGGGCATTGAGGCACATCCCCCGAGGCAAACCGGACAAGCCACCCTGTCCTGCTGGATGGCGCTTCTCTGTGCCTGCATGTGGGGGTGTGTGCTCACATGTGTGAGAACAGGCACACGGCATGGACGTGTGTGTTGTTATTGGTATGGGAGCAGGGGAGAAAGGCAGGGGCATAATCTGTGCTGAGGAAGAGGAAGCAGCTCTCTCCTGAGGAAGCTGAAGTATAGCTTCATTATGAATGCAGACCCCCACACAGATTTGTTAGGGAGAACATTGGGTGATCCCGCCAGTGACTCAGTTATCACTGTGGAGCTGAGAACATTGGGCGATCCCGCCAGTGACTCAGTTATCACTGTGGAGCTGAGTCCTCTGAGGGTAAGGGTCAGAGTCTTGTGATCTATAGAAGTGGGGTGGCTGGCTCTCAGATCTGAAGAGCTTCATCTGGGACCCCACGGGAAAGCAGTTGGATCTCCATGCGTGAGGATGAGGGAAGCACACACATGCATTTGTGTGTGTGTGTGTGTGTGTGTGTGTGTATGTGTGCATGTGTTTGTGTTGTGTGTGTGCAAGTACACCACTGCAAGTAACCATGCACTTCTGCATGTTGTTAATGCTATGTGTGATACATTTGCCATGTGTGTCTTTGTTATGTATATTTATGAGTGCATGGTGTGTGTGTGTGTGTGTGTGTGTGCTTATGTGTGTGTTCGAGCATGTGCGGTGGGCATGGGACATGTAGCAAGTGAGGCAGGGGACCAACTGAAGACCAAGCAGGCGAAAGAGCTCTGGTGACAATTGCTCTATTTCCAGCCCTATAGATCAGAGCCACCAGAGCCAAAAGGAGAGGGAAGGGAGCGCACCCAGCCAGCTGTCGGCAAGTCACTGGCTGGACACAGCTGGATGGGGGTGCACCATGGTAGGTGAGACCCACTGGCTATGTAAGAGGTTTCGTGGGAATGCTCTGGAGCTTCCAGAAGAGTCTACTGTGTTTAGTCAGCACATCTGACTTGGATTTATCTGGTTCAAGCTGGTATCAGCAAGAACTGAGTTGGTGGCTCAGGGTTGCTGACAGTGACAACCTGTCTGTGTGGTGGCTTTCTCAGCACGGTGTCTGCATAATTAGCTGTGCCATGGTCTGCATTTCCAGGTTCCTCCAAGTGAGCTGGACCCAGGACCTCAGCTGACATCTGAGGGACAGGTCCTCCACTCTGCGTGTGGCTTCCTGGCATTTTACTCCCTCATGTCTCCAAGACGCACTCCCGCGTGGGGAGGGGCGGTGTCCTCGTTCCTTCTTGCTGCCCTCTCTCCAGTCCAAAGGCAGTTGTCTCCCAAGGATGAGGGCAGTGAAGGGTTGCTGGAGAAGATAAAAGGCATCACTGCACCTTTGTGGCATGAGTTGTCCCAGCACTGCGGTGCCTTTGAGACACGCACTATCCTGTCACTGTCACTGGGGATGCTCGGAGAACTCCTGAGCTGGTGTCTGTCTGCATGGGCAGCTGAAGGCTGCCGTGTTCTGGGGTCCTCGGGCTGCTTCCTTAGGAGGCTGGGAGACTTTCCCACACTTCTTGGTGTCCCCACCCCTCTTGTCATGCATCTGTCCCTCTGTTCTTATGAGGGCACAGTCATACTGGGTTAAGGACCTACTCTGCACAAGTGGTCACACCTTAGCTAATTACACCTGCCACTTCTGGGAAAGGGCACCGTCTCTTGATGGGGTGAGTAAGACTTCAACATGGCCTTTGGTGGGAAGAATTCCAGACACAGATTCTGGTTTTCGGACTCTAGAATTCAGGGTCTTTGTTGCCAGAGCCGGACTGTACCGAGTTATCTTCAGGGAGGTGCAGGGAAGTAGTCTGCCCTCATCTTGCGTAGCTGGGTCTAGCTTGGCTTTCTGCTCTGGGCACAACACCTTGCCTCTGAATGCGCATGGGCTGCATCAGCTCCAGAATAATGTGTTGTGTGACTTCACCATGGGAGCCTGCGTGTATGACCCCACTGTCAGTCATACAGCCTTTCCAGGGTGTCTAGCCGTGTCCACAGAGGCAGGACCCGCAGAGTCCAGGAAGAGGGACTGTGTACTAGCTGGTGTGCCTGCTGCCATGGAGACTTCGTAAAACACCTGATAGCACAGCTATCTACCTGTGGTTTAACAGACCCACGTTTGCCAATGTCACAGTGTCTGCGTCCACTCTGGGAAATGTGATTGTGCCCATTTGGGTTCCCCGAGTCTTCTTGTCGTCTGTGAAATGTCACCTCTCCCACAGCACACACTACGCTGTAGCATCTCCAAATGTCCTGCCACGAACTTACGTATCAGAGCGGGCTGCCAAGGACATAGTAACTGTGAGGACCACAGAGCGAGCAATGCTCCTGAGCTGTTCTTCCAATAGTTACAAGAATGCTCGCCCCAGTGCTGTAGACACTGTCATTTTGTGCCTGGGCATGCAAGGAGGAACCTGAAAGAGGATTCCCCAGGCTCCTTGAGGTGAACACATTGTTCTGTTCCCAGCTCCCCCCCTTTCTCTACAGCGTTTTGCTGTGTTGCCTTCCAGTATGTCTGGTCCATTCTGGAAATATCTATCGGGGACCTCCCACGTGTCAGCCTTGCTCTCCACACAGGTGTGGCTGGATTCCTAGGTCAACACAAAGTCCACAGGCCAACAAGCATGTGAGGACGTTTAGAGGTAAGTTCATGCAACGGATGAGGCAGTAGGGACAGTGCTTAACTGGACCTGAATGGGGAGAAGAAATCCATGCGTTGATGGCTGAGCACAACGGTACGGGAAAGGTCCTTCTCGGGTCTTTTCAGCCTCTTGTCGCTTTCACTGGAGAAAGACGGTGAATCTGGGAAGCATTTCCCCTGCTTTAGAGCAAGAAGGGTCACAGTGAAATGCCCATACCATCACGGAAGCTCAGCGGATGTCACCACATGGTTTCTGACATGGAGGGATGGCACAATCGGTTGGTTTGTACAGGTCCCCGCTGTTACAGCACAGTGTGTCCGTAAACCGGGATTTTGAAAAAACACAGAGATTGGCACCAGCCTGTACGTTAGCGCACTTCTCCTCTGACCTCAGGGTTTTTCCAGCCTCGCGTGGAAGCTTAAGAGAGTGCCGTGCATCCTCCTGGCGACACTGGGAAGGAGCTAATGGCAGTAATGGCAGGAGCTGCGTACCTGCAGCCAGCAGGGGCGGCACGCTGACTTCTACCCGCCACACAGGTTAGAGCCGCAGAGCCGGCGTGTTTATTTATATATTTGAGATAAAATAACTATAATGAATATACTAAGGCAATCCACCTGTTATCAGTTGGCAAATTACCGAGTACTGCTCTGTGTTGCTATGTTGAGATTTAGGGACAAATTGTGTAAAATAGCTGTTCTCAAACAGCCTACTCAATTTTCTCAAAAATTCTAAACATTCCAGAAACACTAACACTGTCATACACATCACTGCCGTGTACTTGGGATGCTGCTGCGGTCAACAATCCCCGCTGAAAGCTGACAGTGAGCTGTGGGCTGACAGGCCCTCCAGGCGATCAAGGGCAGGAACTGCCCGGTGGACTATGACCTTCAGGAGCCCCGAGGGTCACTGTACTGAAACTGATGGTCCTGAAGCCAGCTCAGGCTATAGCACAGAGGGAGGCTCCCTTCACAAGAGCGTGCTACTGTACACCGCATCACGGCAGAGGGAGAGACTGGGGACCAGGAAGTGGGGTGAGCCTGGAGAGACAGCAAAGGGTGTAACTGCACCCCGGTTTCTCTGAGGACCCCGAATTATACTGTATGTGAATATCACTGGAGGACATGGGAGGTGGGCGTGGACCGTCTGCGTGCATCACTGGAGGACATGGGAGGTGGGCGTGGACCGTCTGCGTGCATCACTGGAGGACCCGGGAGGTGGGCGTGGACCGTCTGCGTGCATCACTGGAGGACCCGGGAGGTGGAAAGGGAGCAGCTCTTGGCTTACCCCAGTGATGGGGAAGTCCTGTGTGTATGTCAATAAAGCACTGTTGGCCAATAGGGAAGCAGGATAGGTTGGACTAGGAGTCCAGGAGTACTTTGGGAAGGAGAAACACAGGGAGTCACAATGTAGCTGTCATAGGGATAAGAAGTCCGGACCCTTTCTTTGGTAAGAGAAATACTTAGATTAACAATTATGGAGTAAACACTTAAGTCAGAGATAGCCAGTAAGAAATCAAGCAAATGGCCAACAGCTTCATAATTAATATAGCCTCCTGTGTGTTCATTTGGGACTGATGCGGCTCTGGAACCAGGCTGGTGGGAAGGCTTCTCTTTATACCCCAGACTCTATAGAAGCAGTGTCCCATGATCCCTTGCCCCACATTACCTGGTAGAAGCTCTCTGATTGGCTGTTCTTACTGTGAACCAAGCACAGTCACCACCGTGAGACTCTGAGCACCACAGTTTTAGGTCACAGTCAGGTGTCCCACAGCTGAGGGGAAGTTGGTTGTGCGCGTCTCCAGAGGGATGTCTTTCTGGCCTGGGACATCGCCCTCTCGAACAATTCGCAGCGTCTCTGTTGCTCCTTCCTATGTTCTCTCCCGGAAGAAGGTAGCTGAGGTCTTCCGTGAAGATGGAGTCTACAGTGAAACTCCGAAGCCGCTGCTTAGTGGGATGCAGGCTACCAAATGCCAAGCATGGATCCCCAACCTCCTGCAGTCACCTGTCACTGCCGAGCGAGCATCCCTCGGCAGCTTCTACAGGTCTCACGTGATAGCCAGACCCACGAGGGCAGCGGCCAAGTGCTGCTTGCTCCCCTGGGTTCACCATGCACGGCACACGGGTCCAGTGAGTGACAAGTCAGGCTCGCTGTGTTCCCTCCCCTCTGAGGCCAGTTCTCATTCATATCTCTTTGAGCAAATGGCCCTGGAAATGGCTCAGATCCCTTCCGCACGTCCTTAAAGGCCCTTGAGTGGTCGAGAGGCCCAGATGGCAGAGGGACCCCGCATGAGGAAGGGGAGGCGCTGCCTTCCTACTTGTTTACGTTGCTCTTCCTGGCATCTTCTGATGTCACCATGGCTGCTTGGGGTGTGACAGCTGAGATGGACGGTGCTTGTTATTAGGGGTAAAGATTCACCGTCAACATCTCTGTCAATGTAAGATTCCGATCATGATCCCCAAAGAGGGTCCAGGCAAACCTCTCCTTCTCTCTCTCTCTCTCTCTCTCTCTCTCTCTCTCTCTCTCTCTCTCTCTCTCTCACACACACACACACACACACACACACACACACATGAGAGAGAGAGACATACACACACAGAGACAGTCAGAGAGAGACTCACAGCTGTGCACCTCATTGGGCAGGCAGCGGCACTGCTAAGTATATGTGCTTAGGGACATAAGAGAGTGGCCATCTTGCCGGTGGCAGTGTGGGGCAGCCGCTTGCCACTTCCCTCACAGATCTTTTAATTTTGTTTTAGTTGGTACCAAGTCCGTGTGACATTTAGGGGAGCAGTGTAAGTGTTCCCTACGTATTTGCAAATTAGATGAGTGGATGGAGCAATGGGCACTTATGTCTCCTAAAACATTTACCCCTTCTTCGTGTTTCATGCCCTCCATCTCCCTTCATGTATTTATAAATACGGAGCAAATCTCTCTGACCCTCAGTCACTGCCCTGTGTCCACAGCCCGAAGGGTTATTCCTCTTGCCGACTGCTTTCCGGGTGTCCCGCATCTCTGTGTGCCCGCTCTGTTCTGTGCCCACCACTCTGCCCCACTTCTCCTAAAGTAGTATGTTTGTTTCAGCCTACACCTGCGTGGGGGCGTGTGCTGTGTGCCTGGCTTGGCTCCCCCGAGCCGTCACAGGTTGGGAATGAAATCAACCAGGCCGGAAAGCTGGCTGAAGGTCCTATCTGGCATGAGCAGGAAGGGGTCCTTGCCCACTGCTCTAGTCTTCAAGTCACAGCTGCCTGGAGCACTGCAGTGCAGGGGGCTGTCAGTCAGGAAGACTGCCCTGAGGACAATGAAAGAGCCTAACCTGGGCCCCGGGCCTGTCCCCGCTGGCTGCCTGCCTGCTCTACGCTGGCTCTGTGCTCCTCCTGCCCTGCCTCTGCTCTGGGCCTGCAGAGAGGGAGAGTGATGGGGACCCCACCAGGGTGTTGTTCGGGCTGTCTGGGCACACAAAGGCCCATTTCGGGTGACTGGCAGGTACTTGCCCTCCGCCTCCCGCTGAGCTATTGGTGAGCCTTCCTGTTCTCTGATTTTAAGCTGTTCCTGGCCTGAATGTTAATACGTAGGGTCCAGCACATGGGAGAAATGGTAGATTTAACCCCTTCCCTCAGTGAGTCTGCAAGCAGCATGATGACGGAAAAACTCCCAGAGAGGTCTCGATTTGGGGTTGGAGACCATGCATGCGTGTCTCTTTCATGTGAGTAGTGCAATGGAAAACCCCAGTAGACACAAGACTCCAGCCCTTCCCCTACCATGGGGAGATGGGTAATGTGGCAAAGCCTGGTTTGCCAGAGACACACTCCAGTCTTTTCAGGAGAGTGCAGCAAGAGTCAGGCGAATCACCACTAGGGGCTGAGCTGGGAACTTTGCCATGAGCATCGTGTGTGTGTGTGTGTGTGTGTGTGTGTGTGTGTGTGTGTGTGTGTGTGTGTGTGTGTGTGTGTGTGTGCGCGCGCGCGCGCACGCTCTCGCGCACGCGTGCACGCGTGTGTGTTCATATATGTGTGTATACCATGAGTTGTCCTGGTTTGGAGCACAGAAGCTAACTTCAGGAGCCATCATATCCACTTGTTTTTTTGAGACAGAATTTCTCACAGTCCTGGAACTCATCGAGGAGGCTGGTCTCCCAGGCCACTGAGCTGTAGGAACCTTCCTGTCCCCGCTCCTCAGCACTGTAATTGTAATCAGACATCACCACACCTAGGTTTTTCATGTAGGTTCTGGGGCTCAGACTCATGCCTTGCATACACAAGGTCCTAGGATCAATCCCTGGTACTGGGACAAATAAACATACAATTATTTTAGTTCCCATCATCACGGTGGTCACTGCCTCTGTCCCACTTGTCCTGGATTTTCCACCAAGATAGGTAAACAATGAGCCCCTGTGTGATGAGTCAATGGCATCCATATGGCCTCAGGAGAGTGTTTTCTCTGTGGAGACAGGAAACAGGGATTTGGGAAAGGGAAGACTATGGGATACATGTGACCATCTTTCCATGTCTTCAGGAGAGGACTGTGGTCACCTCTCACACTTTCCTCTTCAGTGTGTGACATCACAGCACAGGACAAACTTCTGGGGTGACTCAGTGTCTCTCTCTTTTACTTGCTGATGTTGGGAAATATTGTGTCCTCGCCCCGCGACCCCATCAACCTCGGTGCCTAGAATTTCACAGCCATTCTTTCCTTTCCTTTAAGGAAGTTATCATTAGATAACTGAGAGTTTCTGTTGAAGAGTTTGTTAGCAAGTCTCTCCAAGGAAGACAGTTGAGTTCGTAGTAGTAGGAGATACTACCCTTACCAGCCGGAGTGGAGTGTCCATCTCTGCCTGATGGGGATGGATGCCTTCACTGAGGTGGAGACTGCCCCTGCACCAGTATCACACTGCCACCTATGATGGGCCTCTCATGCCTCCAGCTGTTCTGGAAGGTCCTATAAACTACAGTCTGTTTCAGCCTGTGATTAGGGCTCCCTGTATATATAAGACTTTGGCACAAAACAATGGAATGGCCTGGGAAATAGATCACCAAACCACACCCTTTGTCCTGTGTGATTGGCTAGAGCTGCTTGGCAGTTATCAGCTGGGGAGGGTAGGGACCAGGGACATTGTCACAGACCAAGCCACTATCTGTCCCACCTCTGGGTGGTGGCCACCCATGTCTGTGATGATGAGAATGAGGGGAGCCTCCCTTAAGCAGCCTGATGTGGTGTCGATGTCTGCGGTTGCTGGCAGGCATGGGTTTGGTTCCGGGGGTGGACACTGTGGGTTCTTAGCAGGCTGCCATCTCAGGTCAACGATGGGACTTCACATCCCGCCAGGCATGCTCGGTAGAGCATCTCCTGATTGCTCCACATGGTGGAGGCGTGGAAATAAGTCGGCGTGGGAAAATAATAAGCAATTGATTAAAATTGAGGAGCTGGTTGGTGAGAAGATGTTCCCGGGTGATTCGTGTTAAGTGTGGGAAATCAGGGCATCCTCTGTGTTGTAACTGAGGGGCTCTCACAGTGGACAAAACAGCTCCAATACCTAACGATTAATTTGTAGATTAGCCAATGCCCAGCCATGGGGGAGTCAGGAATTCAGGTGGGGTGCACCCCATCCTATCCATTGCCCTTACAGGGGTCCTGAAAACCCATTCCATATAGACCTGGCGGTGTGTGCAGCTGTTTCACCGCCTTTGGCTGGAGTTTAAACGAGTCTCTGACACAAGTAGGAGGAACTATGAACATCTACTAGGGAGGGAGTCCTTGCAGTTTGGGGATGAGCCAGTGTTGGTACCTTTCCAGGGCTTCTCCAAAGAAGACAGTGGCCACATTCCCTTCAACAGCTACTGGGGGCACTGAGGGGTCAGACTGGAGTCACAGGCCTTAGGGTCTTTGCAATGCCAAGGTTCAGCCTAGGCAAGCCCTAGCACACAAGAGCTCAGAAAGCCCCAATCCCTGCACATATGAACAGAGTCTATTTTGCGGTGAACACTCAGAGGTAAACTTAAATCCATTGAGACCCCCAGCCTGAGCAAGCAGTTGAGGGACCATTATTTCCTCTGACCACTGGTGCAGCTGGCAAAGTCATCTTGTGGCAGTGGCTGACTTATCAGGGTGTGGCTTCGTGTTTACCTTGACTGTTCTCAGCTGAGACTTATAGTCCTGTTACGTGGCCCAGCTCAGGGAGACTTTTTGGGTAAGACCATGGTGTTGGCTTACACGAGCACACAGAACAGGGCCAAGCTTCCCTGAGTGTTTTCTGATGTAGTCCCATACTTGGATGGATTCCAACTTGGGCAAGGATGCTGGTTTTAGTCACCCCAGAGGAAAGTTCTGAGATACAGGCTCTCCGCAAGCATGCTGGGAAGGAGTAGGCCCACTTTGGAGAGCGTAACAAGGTTCTGCCTGAATTTTGCTTCCTGAGCCTGGAGCGTTGGCATCAGTCATAGCTGGTGGAAGGAGGTAAGCTGAGAAAGGATGGGATGCATTTCTTCCAGGTTACTGCCTCGTGGATGAGGGTGTCGGAGAGGATGGAGTAGGTAGGGTCACTTCTGTCCCCTACATCATGATGGTCTGCCACTTCACCTTCCCGTCTGTTTATTTGTTGTTTAAAAAAAAATAGGTTTTGTGTGTGTGTGTGTGTGTGTGTTCACTCTTCATCATGTGGTGTGTGGGATGTGGATGTGTGCATTGTGTGTGTGGTGTGTGCTCACTGTGTGTTCGTGTGTGGTATGTTGTTGTGGGTGTGTGTATTGTATGTGTGTGTATGTGTATGGTGTGTGCATTCATGGGCTGGTGTACTGCGTGTGTGTATTGTGTGTGTGTATACTGTGGGGTGTGTGTGTGTGTGTGTGTGTGTGTGTGTGTGTGTGTGTGTGTACACTTGTATGTAGTTCCCCAAGGTGGTCAGAAACATCAGATCCCCCAGAACCAGAGTTACAGGAAGTTGAGAACTGCCTGATGTGGGTGCTGGGAGCCAAAAATCAGGTTCTCTGCAAAAGAAGTATAGGGTTTTACCCATTGAGCCGTCTCTCTAGCCCCTCCCCTGCTCCCAGTCTGGTTTTAAATGTGTGGCTTTCGCTCTGCTCTCTTCTGAGTGACTGGGAGATCCCATTGGGGAAGCACAGCTCGCTCACTCGATGCACAGCTCGCTCACTCATTCGCTGGCTGACTTTCACATTGTCTCATCTCAGGGCTCACATCCACAACCTGAATCCTGAGCTGTTTCTTCAGCTCTGACTTAACTGCCAAGGGCCAGAGAGTGATGCTGTCTCTGGTCTTTTAGGAGTGAGAAGGATTAGTGTGGGCGAAGCTGCTTCAGGAGGAGGACAGCTTCCCTCTTCTCTGCCCCTCCACCACACAGGCAGGCAGCGGGGCGGGAAAGCAGGGGCCCTGTGAGCAAGCATATCCCCCTCAGTCGCACCTGGGCTGAGAGATGCCAAGGCCTGTCTTCAGAGTCCTCACCATACCTCAAAGCTTCTTGCCAGTTTTGTGGTCTTCCGGCATGACCTCAGTCACCCAGAAGAGCCTCAGAAAAGGCTACATATTTAAAACCAGATTTGGAGGAGGGAGGCTGGGCAGGCGGATCAGCAGTTAAGAGCTTTGGAGAGTAGTTTCAGTGAGATCTCAGGGTGGGAACTATCCCAAAGAGACACCCGCACCCCCCTTTCTGGAAGCAGCTCGACGTTGGAAGAGCACGGTTACTCTGAGAAACGTAACTGCCTGACCCTCAGCTCTTTGCTCTGGAGGGGAGCTGTTGGCGTGGGTGGCATGGGCGGGTGGGCCGTTGTTCCTCCTGTCCCGGGCTCTACGTGAGTGCCTTGAACATGGGCCGTGCATTCCACGCTGAGGCCTCATTTCACTCCGCTCCTTTCCGTTGAAGCGTGACACTCAAATCTGAGATGGGAGCAGAGATCAACAGCCCCTGTCAGCCGCTGTCAACCCAGGTGTGACAGTGCCGTCTTCCTAAATTGCTGCTAATCTCCCCAAGCCCCCTCTCTCTGCACCCCTCCATCGTGCTGTTTGCTCACATTCGGTTAACACTTGAAATTTCCCCCTCCGAGGTGTCACTGTTTGCCATTTAGTAAGTAGGAGGAACCGGGAGAGCAGCTCGAGCCCCGGATTTGGGGAACTGGAGAAAGCTGATTAGCTATTCAGGGAGAATAATCTTATTGAGAGAGCAAGAGCTGTATAAAGAATACCATTCCCTTCCCAGTAACAATCTTCTAATTATGTTGTCAGGCTCGCTGTTCAGTTCTCCCCCGTGACGGTAAGAAACCCACTTCTATGTTAAGAAAGAGATTTCCAGTTTCTGATGCTGTTTGCTGATTTATTATTATTATTATTGTTGTTGTTGTTGTTGTTGTTTAAAGAATCTGTATGTATTAAAGCAAACATTAAAAAGCGATTCGTGTGTGGTGTAATCAGGAATGGGGAGGCACTCGGGCCTCTGTGGGGGTGGGAAGAAAGGGGTGCCCCGTGGGATGCTCAGGAGCCCAGGAGTTAAGTGGGGGGGTGGTTGTGAAGATTATGATTCTAGGCAAGTGCAAGCATGCACCTTCTGTGTAGCAGCAGAATGCAGTTGCAAAGCCATGAGGGTCAGGGTGGGGATGGGAAGCAGCCCAGGGGTACACCACACAGCACCCCAGCACACTGGTTCTCCTCTGTGGGGAATGCTCTCCTGCACGCCACCCTGAAAGGGAGGAGCCTCAGACAGCCAAGCCCCAGATGCAATGCTTGCCCCCACTCCCACCTTCTAGTAGGAGTGTATGAGAGACCAGAGAGCCTGCAGAAAAGGTACCAAGGAGAGACTCTGTAGTGTCGCTTGGTGAACAGCAAGTTTAATTAGGGCTGCATGCAGGAGCATGGGCGGATTACAAGCACTGAGAACAATGTCTCAGTACCTGGGAACTGCTTCTGTATTCTGGAGCGTGTGTTGGGGTCATGGCTCAGGGCCTCATGCCCTCCTCTCCATGGTGGAATGTAGGGGGGCCACGTCTACGGCAGGCAATTGTGTTGTTGAGAGTCCAAGGCGGCCCCATTCGTGTCCGTGTCTCTTCCACATCAGCCTTCTACAAACACTCTGAGTCAGGACAGCTCCTTGCACATGTGACATTAACTAGAGGTGGGAGTCGGTCTAGAATATTCGGCAACAAGCATGGAAGAGAACGGGGTGGGTGAGCTGCATGTACAGAAAGGCCAGGTAGAGAACTGCCCTGAGAACCGCAGAGGCAGCACGGTGGGATGTCGGGAGTCGTGACAGCGCTGAGTCTACCCCGAGAGCTTGTGAGCCCCTGCCCCTGTGGCAGAGACAAGGTGACAAGACCCAGCAGCACCATTCCCGGATCAGTCTGGCCCTCTGTGAATTCACAGAGCCTCTGTTTGGGGAAGGCTGCAGAAGACACCGGGGAAACAAGCAACAACACATGTGCTCCTTGTTAGAAGAAGTTAAGTCTTCCCAGGAGTTCCCAGGTAGGCAGAAGTATGCATGCATGAGCGCCAGGGTGACCCTTGGCAGCTGTGAGGGTAAAAGCAGGCGTTTCTCACCGCAGAGAAGAGCAGAACTACGTCGGAGGGGTTGTAAAGGTCACCAGGCATGTCCCCCCACCCTCCAACACTGCAGCATGCCACTGCCATTTACAAAGTTCAGACACATTAGGTTAGTTTGTAATTTTGAATGGAAATGCCTTGATAACTGTCCTGGGCCTCAAGCAGCTATCTGCATGGCTGCAGGGTGGACACACTTGGGTAGAAGAAAGAGCCCAGAACATAGTAGCTCTGCCAGAATGCAGTAGGTGCTCTATGGATTATGTGCTTCCTTTAGCAAACTGACTCTGGTCTGAAAGACCTTCCTTGTGCTCGTATTATCTCCTCTCTTGTTTTGTTTTGAGTGAGCGTCGAGTGCATGGATTTCAGTAGACAGAACGATAGCAAACTTCCTGAAAGGTCAGGGCTCCGCCTTCCCGTTTGCTGACCTCAGTCAGTCTTTCCTGTGGGCCTGGGCAGAAAGCTACGAAGGAGCCCATCCCACCCCGGGAGGAAGACCTCACCTGGGAGCAGCCTTTGTCTGATTTGTGGACAAGCTTTAGGCTGGCTTTGTGGTCTCTTCCTTCATTAATTTGTTCATATTCTGCCTGGTGCTAGCTGCAATGGGTTCCTTTGAACATATATTTCTCCCATGTGTCAGTAGATGTAAAAGATACATTTCCTGAAGTATTTCTAGGTCAAGATTACACGCGTTTATGTTTTAAAAAGATTTCACTGACACATACTGATTATGCATTTATAGGGTACAATGTGGCAGTTCAACGCCTGGATACATCTGTAACGACACAAACGCTGTGATCTCCTCAGCCATTTATGTCTGTGTGTTTCTAGCCTTCAAGCTCCTTTCCCGGAGTTCTTTATAAAATACAAAGTAATTTGCGACCTCAAACCGCCCTGCTGCGCTGAAGAGCATGAGAACCCCGTCCTTCTAGATGACTGTTTTGTCACCTGTCACCCAGACCCCAGTGACTGGCCACTTGTTCTCTGTAGATCTATACCAGGGACCCCATGAGAGTGTGGCCTCCCCCCTCCCCCCCACACCAGCTGAGTGTGCCTCCCCACCCCCACACCAGCTCAGTTGGCCTCCCAGCTCTTTTCTCTGTGCTGAGAGAAGTGGCATGTCAGTCCGGTTTGAATTTGCATTCTCTTTCTGAGAGTTGAAGTTGGGAGTTTCTGTGAGAGGCACATCTGAGTTTCATTTGCCATGACTGTCTACTTGCACCCCTTGGTGACTTTCCTGGGATGGCTGGTCTTTTGCGCATGGATCTGTAGGTCTTTATCTACTAGACAAATTAGCACTTCTCAGTAGGAGTTCAAATATTTTGATCCGGTTAGTCATTTGTCTTCTCTCTTTGTTCCCGCTTCTTCTGGTAATTCAAAATTTTCTATTTTTTTTAATGTAAAGATTTAAGGCAAAGATTTCTTGAGTATGACACAGATAGTATGGTCCATAAAAGACCAAAAAAAAAGTGTGACAAACTGAATGTCACCAGAATTATGAAGTTCTGTCCTACAAAAGGAGCTGCTCAGAGAGTGACAGACAAGGCACAGCCTGGGGAGAAAATGTCTGCTGATCCTGTGTCTGAATGAAAAAGAAAGAAAAAGGCTTGCATTTAGAATACGGAAAGAATTCTTAAACTCAATAACAAAAAGACAAATGACCCAATTAAAAATAGGCAAAAGGTTTCAATAGACATCTCACCGAAGAAGTTCTAATAGCAGCTAATGAACCTGTAAAGACATTCAACATTATTAATGGACAGGAAAATGATGTAAAAACTACAGGAAGATATGTGTGTCCAATTGGGTTGCAATGCTATTTAAAAAAGTCACCAGACAGTAAGTATATCTCCCAAACTTTGGGTAGGGGTGGAAGAAAACTTGACCTGACACCCACTGTAAGGTTTGTGCAAACCGACCGTGTAGCTCAGCGATTCTGGATCCTGGGGGAAGGGGTGCCTGGAAACACAGGCGTGCGGGCTAGTGGCTGGCATCATAAGCCGGGTGTGCAGAGCTCAAGCTGTAGCGTGCTCGGGTGTCTGTCAACAGGTGGATGGGTTTAGGGCGTGCGGAATATCCACAGGGTGAACTGCTGTTCTGGGAGAAAAGGAACAAGGGAATGATGCATGCAGTGTCGTGACTAATTCCTCACGCATCCTAGGCAGTAGAAAAGAAAGGAGACAGAAACACACTGTGTGTCTGTTTATAATAATTTACAGGAAAAGCATCCTGGTCCTTAACAGACAGGGTGTGATCACACTTCGGGTTTGATGGGCAGGTTGTCACTTGGATTGTCATGGTATCACATGTGCACAGACTTTTAGGGCTGTCAATCATTTCCTGTATGCGGGGTTATTATATATCTCATGTGCTCCCATGAAATTTTCTTCAAAGATGAGGAAAACCGTGTGTAACAGAAATCTTTTGGATGATGGTTTTTACATCTATTTATTTGTTGTGTGGGGGTGGGGCAACAAGAGAGAGTTGGTCTTCTCCTGCTGTGTGGGTCCCAGGGACCAAACTCAGGGCCTCACACTTGGCAGCAAGCACCTTCGGCCACTGAGCCATCTCACTGGCCCTTAGCGATCTTCTATTTTGTGAGTTCTAGATCCCACGATTGTTTCCTCACTCTGATTATGAATAATATTTCTACCTTTTTCTCTAGTATTTTTTGCAAGCCTAGACAAAGACTCCTCAGCTATGACAGTTCAGATAGATTTTCTTGTGTAAAATTGATCTACCTGGAATTCATTTGGGTATGCAGTATAAAACATAAGTTTAGATTCTTTCTTTCTCAGTTGGACCAACATATCTTGGAAAAAAAGTAAAAGTCTCTTCTACAGGTTTCTGAAATAGTATTTA
This sequence comes from Mesocricetus auratus, assembly GCF_017639785.1. Classification (NCBI taxonomy): domain Eukaryota; kingdom Metazoa; phylum Chordata; class Mammalia; order Rodentia; family Cricetidae; genus Mesocricetus; species Mesocricetus auratus. The sequence continues at coordinate 7,095,139 of NW_024429212.1, read as the reverse complement.
CCTTATTTACCAGATAGGAAGTTCCTATCTCAGCTTTCTTTTTTGAGCTCTCTCTCTCTCTCTCTCTCTCTCTCTCTCTCTCTCTCTCTCTCTCTCTCTCTCTCTCTCTCTCTCTCTCTCTCTTCATTAAAATAAAGATTATTATTGGCCTGCAGTTGAAACATTAGACTAGGTTGTGGGTTCGTGAGTCCCGGGGATGTGCCTGTTCCCATCTCCATGGGCTCAAAGGACCCACTTTTCATAGCTGGGAGAGAGGGCAGCTGTGAAGGGCCAGGATTGCCCTAGCAGAGTCACCTGGTATGTGGCATTTCGGGGTTCAAGGTACCCCTGGTTCTTCTGTTTGACGCCTGTTTCCTGGGTATGTTAGTACTGACAGGAGAAGTGAGTAATTCAGCAGCGGGGCATGAGTTGATCTCGCTAGCCCTTGATCCTAAAAATGGGGATTTCATGGAGCAGGTAGGAAAGTAAAGACCCTGCAGGGTGCATCAGTCCCCTTCTCTTCCCTGTGCAGTCCAGCCTGGGGTGGGTGCTGGGGCCCAAAACTCAGAGGACAAAAGAGCCCCTCTCCAGCATGTCAGTGTACCTTGAACTGTATGTAGGAAGCAGTCTTCCTGCATTTGGAGGCCTGGGAAGAAATAAGGGAGGGAAGCCTGTTCCGTGTTCTTAGAATTGCTAAACTGCTCGGGACTCTCCCTAAGGCAGAGCCTTGATTGGTGAGGCATGATACACCCAAGCAACTTCCTAATCACTGTGCTGACCTCAGCACCACAGGATGACAACGCATCCCAGAGAGCACTCAGAAGGGAGGGCGGGAGAAGGAGTGAAATCCCTGGACCGGGGACCCCCATGGCCACCACATACAAGGCCAAACCCTCCCAGAACTCTGTTATTTATGTGCCTGCCATCATGTCTCACACTTCCGGCCACGCCCATTTTAAGACCATGTGCGAGGTATGTAGTGGGGCTCTATCCCTCTATCCGCAGGATGACAGTCACAGCCAGCATTCACCTGTGCCTTGCACACCCTGTCGTCCTGTGATCCCCAAACAAATCCAGATCACTGATGTCCCTGCTTAGGAATTGACTGGGGGCGCTTGGTGTCTTATGAGCTGTTGGCTCTAAGTCTGTGTTGTCCTATGTTTGAACCACAAGATGTTGTGATTTTGAGGCCTTACAAATAACATCTTCGTGTATTGTCCTCTTATTCGTGTGTGTGTGTGTGTGTGTGTGTGTGTGTGTGTGTGTGTGTGTGTGTGCAGGGCAGAGGCCAACTCCTGGTATCTTCCTCAATTGTTCTCCAGCTTTTCTTTTGAGGTGGCCTTTTGCTGAACCTGGAGCTTACATACTTGGCTGTTCTAGCCGGCCAGTGGGCTCCTGGGGTCCCCTCTCTCCACCTGTAGGCTACTGTTACAGCGTTTGCAGTCATACCCAGCTTCCTTCTTCTGTGTGGTCACAGGGGCTCACAGATGCTCCCAGCTTTCCATGTGCGTGCTGGGCATCTAAACTTAGGTCCCCATGCTTACAGAACAAGGGACTTTGCTTACTGAGCCCTAGTGTGCTCTGCAGTAGTGTGGTCCTTCCTGCTGGGCTGGCTAATTGCAAACTGATGCAGGAGATAAGTGAGGACCCAGGTCAAGCAGTGTTCTGCCTTGCCTGCTTCAAACCCCCTCTCTAGAGCCTCTTGATGAAGTAGACTTGGGGCGTCCATGTTGGGGTGTCTACTCTGGACTACCCTTCCACCACGCCCCAGCCCATCATTGCTGCCCTCATCCGTCATCTCACATGTTTTCCTGCATCCACCATGCAGCAAGCCAGACTTGGCCTTTGTGCCAAGCTCAAGCTGGGCCTGGAGTTCTGCCGGGGACCTGAGGGAGAGAAGAGCCACCAGCGTGCGTGGGGTAGTGAGCGAAGGTTACTGAATGACATTCAGAGAGGGATAAAGAAGGGACAGAGGAAGGGAGTGGCAAGGAGCAGAGGGAAGGGGAGAGGGGGGTGGAAAGGTTGGTTCTTTGGGGTTGGCCCTGGGAGAGCTGCTGCCTCTCTGTCACTCTGTCCCTGGGTTAAGTTCACTGACGGTATCGTGGGACTCCAGTGTGCAATTACGTTCAGAAGGGCTTTCTCACTCAGGTACATAATGACTCACGCTGAGAATGTAATTAAAATATTGTGGTGGTTTAAAAATAATGCTCTATTAGGATAATACACAAGATGGCTCATTCAAAGAGCGTGCTCCCTGCCCTGATTGGGCCTGCATTAGACGGTACCTCAGGCATTTCATCTGCAGCACAGCGCTGGGGTAAATACTTTGCCTGACTGGAGTGTGCTGCATGCTGCATGCTGGGTGGCTGACATTTGAGAATTTCTACGCGCCCCCAGAAGCTTCTGAAAGCAGGGGCCCAACTTGACTCTGCTGTTTGAAGTCCGGGCCTCGGACTGCGGCAAAGCTCCTTGAAATGCCACCTCTGGGCTGTCCCTGTGGAGATCGGGCTGGACACCTGCCCAGCGACCTTTGCTTCTGTCCTGCAGATTTCACAGGTCAGAGTTCTAAGCTCCAAGATGTGGGCTCTCTGCCTGGGTGGGAGAATCTTGGAGGCCCAAGGCTGCATGCCCCCCACCCCCAGGCCCAGCCGGGCAGGTGAGTCTCCGGTATCTCTTCCTTTATTTTGTTTGGATCGTGAATCAATGATTTCTTAACCAGTACTGACCCTAGGCACCCATCCCTGGCTGAGAGCTGTCCTCCAGGCTTACAGGCTGCCCATGGCCCTCTTCTGCCCTCTTCTCATGGGAACTCCTACAGTAGCTGTGCCCACACACTCCCTGTAACTATGTCACACCTCTGTAATCGTATCTACAGCTGCCTGCTACCTGGTAAGTCCTCGCTGCGTGGTCCTCACAAAGACCAGCTGCTCAACCTGATACTCACACGTCTCCTGGTACACAGCGAGAGCCTCTGGGGACCGTAGCTGGCTTGTTTTTTCTGAAAAGACCCTCTTCCTCAGGAGGGTAGCTGTCCTCAGAACTTGTGTGTGGTGTGGCTGGGTGACCCTAACAAGCAGTACTGGCCTCCAGGCACCTCAATCTCGGCTACCACGCTGTTGGCTTTTTTTTTTCTGTCTGCTTCCTTTCTTTTTTGGGGGGGGAATGGAGTTTCTGGGTTTGGTCTTGGTTTGAAGATGAATGTAGAAAGAGCCAAGGTCACAGGGCCAAGGAAGGGCCAAGCCACCTGGAAAGGTAGCAGCCACACTGGGCCTGTGAGGTGGCCCTATATGAGCTGTGAACTCTGGGAGATGGGGATGCCTGGGAGCTGTGTGTCTGTTTCTGTGTGCTTTGGTTTGGTTTTTACTGTGTTTCTTTTTTTCTGAGATGGTGTCTCACTATGTAGTTCAGGCTATCTCTCTGTCTCTGTCTCTCTCTCTCTGTCTCTGTCTCTCTCTCACACACACACACACCACACACACACTTTCTTTCTTCCTCTCTCTCTCTCTCTCTCTCTCTCTCTCTCTCTCTCTCTCTCTCTCAAGCTGGCATACCCTTCTTAGCCTAACTCTGTTTTTTCCTATGCCTTTGTGCTAATGTAGCATTGAAACTTACACTGAAAAAAAGTGGATATTTTTGCCTAGAAACTGAGTTTTCTTAGCAAGCTGTTTCATCCAGAGAAGAACACAATTGTGGCCATCCTGCCATTGTGGGGCACTGGGAATGGCAGGGGCTGGGGGCATTAGAGAGTGGTTCGGAGAAGGGCTACTTGCTGAGGGTAAGATGGGCCAGCATTACTCGAGAGCAGGGTGTGTGTGTGAGTGTGTGTCTGTGTCTGTGTGTGTGTCTGTGTGTGTCTGTGTCTGTGTGTGTGTCTGTGTGTGTTTGTGTGTCTGTGTCTGTGTCTGTCTGTGTGTGTGTGTCTGTTTATGTGTGTCTGTGTGTGTGTGTCTGTGTGTGTGTGTGTCTGTGTGTGTGTGTCTGTGTGTGTTTGTGTGTCTGTGTCTGTCTGTGTGTGTGTCTGTTTGTGTGTGTCTGTTTGTGTGTGTCTGTGTGTGTGTTTGTGTGTGTGTGTCTGTGTGTGTCTGTGTGTGTGTGTCTGTGTCTGTGTGTCTGTGTGTGTCTTCGTGTGCCCCACTGCATGGCCCAGCAGGCCCAGTCAGCTTCTGTTCTTTCTTACCAGTGACCCTGACTACAGTCACCATCACATTCAAGGTGTGGTCACCTAAGGTCACTATCATCACCTGCTAACCATGTCCCATCAGCCTGATGAGTTAGTGCTGTTCTTACTTGATCAGGAAAACCAAAGCACCTGTTGAGAACCCTTGAATTCAGTGGGGGACAGGAGGGTGTCTCTGGAGCTCTGGGAAGCTTGAATCTAAGGGAGCAGAACCTGCTTCCTCCTGTGGAGACCAACCTCTTCCTGCTCCCCCGCCCCATTGCTCTCTCCCAGGTCTCCTCTGGGATCTTCCAGACCCTTTGTGGATAGTGCCAGAGCCAAGAGCAACACATTTTCATGTTTTCATCTCTTGGATAAGGTTGTTTTGAATCCAAAATCCCAGGTACCTCAGAGGTTTATATTTTTATTTGGAGGGAAAAAAAACTCACCTTACAAAACAAGTTTATTCTTTCCCATGGGCCATGAAGCCAGAAAAATTGGAGTTAGCCCAGCTTCTACAAATAGATACACTTTAGGCCTGAGGAGGAGTCAACAAGACAACCCCCCACACCCCATCATCAGTCCTAGAGGCAGGAACACAAGCAACTCACCCAAGTTCCCAAGTTACACTTCTGTGCATAGTCCAGGGAGCAGATCTTGGCCCATGACTATACGCATGGGCTACTGAGCTGGTGATGTCCAACGGGTGAGATTTCCTGAAGACTCCACAGGTTGTCAGCTTCTCTTCCCCCAGGGGATAACAGCCATCCCTTCAGGCCACTCCAGTGTCTGTAGAAAAGTCCCTGAGATGTGACAACCTATCCCAAACTATGTGCTCGCATTAGAACAGCCCCACCCCATGTCTCACTGTGCTGAGACACAGCAGAAGTAGCAGGTTCTTTGTCCGTCCTACTGGAGCCCTAAGCTCCGGTGTCCCGAGAGAGCTCACTGTCCACACTTTTTGTTCGTCTGAAACGAAACCTTTGACAGACAGCGCAGTGCAGTGTAGCCGCTCTGCAGTCCTTCCACCCTTGGCTTGCGGAAGACCAGCCTCCCTTCTGCCCCCCTTGGCCTTCAGCCTTCCCTGTGTGTGTTTGCTGCCCACAGAGCACGGCTCACAGGTTGTATGAGTGTCTCTGGATTGTTGACTACACATACGCTGCATTTGGGATGGGGCTAAATGAGCGGGGTTTTGGTTGTTGTTGTTGTTGGTTTTTTTGGTTTTGTTTAGGGTCTGCCCTGCCCTTCCCTGCATCCCATTTGCTGCTTTGGCGGGCACCGCTCTCTCTCTTCTGGGGTGTCAGCGACTTGTCACCTTTGCTAATGACATCCTGCTTCTAAGACGGTCACTTTCTTGTGGTTCTGAACACTTCTTGAAGGACATGATGCCAGGCATTCTTGCTGGACCCTGTACTGTCCTCATCATGGAGGCCCCTACTCGTGCACGCTCTGGTTAAGGACAGTTACCAGGCTCTCAGCAGTGCCCAGTTGCCCCTCAGAAACCTCTATGTACTCTCAAGAGCCCCTTTGAGGATGTGCGGGGCATGCAGACTTAGACTTGGAGGTGGCGTGTGTGTGGTAAGTGTGCCTTCAGTGGCGCTTTCCGTGCCTTGGTACGTTACAAAGTACCCACAGTTCCTAGCTGTGTTCCCTCACAGATTCCTGTTTCCATTTTCCAGATAAGGAAATGGATGCATAGAGAAGGTAAATGGGTTGCCCAGGTCTGACTCTCTGCAGTCTCACAGTGCTGTCACACTTTAGAGTCGTGTGCTGTCTGCATGGCCTTTGTCTGGGAAGGGTCTTTCTCTGGGCTGAGTCCCCTGAGTCTTATGTGTTTCTTTTTCATCATAGACGTAACAGTCCTGGGCGGCTGAGTATGTAGCAGGCAGTTCGTAAACCCTGAGGGACATGCGACCAGGAGCAGATCCCTGGTTTAGTCTGTTATCACTAGGGAGCATCTTTTCCTGCTGACCTCCAAACCCTTGCTGGCTTTGTCCCTGAAAACAGGACACCACACAGAAGGAGGTGAGGGGACATCAGGGGAATGTCCCAACCCCTGCAGCATGGGTTGGGCAGCATGCCTCCACAGACCCCATGAAGCAGATGAAATGGGGTAGGCAGAGCCCAGAGAGCTCAGCAGGTTCAACATGTCGTCCTACAGGAAGCAAGCTGGGGTGAGTGGAGCCAGCAGACATGGAGATGGGGAGAAGGAAGCCTACAACAGCCTAAAGCCAAACAATCCTGAGTCCAGAACAGCCAGGCTGAGCCCAGGGCCTCAGCCAGGACAGCACCCTGCGGACTGCACCAGCAGCACTGTCCCCTCGAGAGACAGTGGGCTAAGAGCTCACCCCCTTCCTTCTGGGCCACACATCTGTTTTCAAGATGGCTTCACACACACCCAACCTGACTAGCGGCCAGGGGTCTTTCCCATCCTCTGCCTCTGGAGTGGCTTCCACACCTAGGAGCTTAAGAGGGACAGCCAGGGGTACAGTGCCTCCGTGTCCTTGATTGTGTATTTCTTCCCAAGGGAGAAAAATCTTAGATTAATGGTCATGATGACAAACACATTTTAACATTAGGGGTGGCATGTTCTTTCTCATCAATTTCTATTCCTCGGGTCATTAAGCCCTGAAGTGTAAAATGGAAAGCTGTTCAGTGAATTAGCACAAGGTTCAGGAGCTGTGCTCCGGGAGGAAGCCATCCCGGGCTTGGGATGTGAGAGCTGTGTTTGTCCATCTTTTCATGTCAGCTTACAGTGTCTTTAAGCAGCTTCCGTGTGACCGGCAGTCTGTCCTTGGGTCCCAGCTCTTGCTCAGCGCCATGGCTGGGGTCTTGCAAGCTCAGTGTCATCTTGAGGATGAGGTAGCATCCTGGGTCTTGTGGATAAACTTCACGAAAAGTTCTGCCACGTCCCCATTTTGAATTGGCCAGTCCCGCCCTCTACCTGACTTGATGAATCTTTGGAGTGTCTCTGGGTACCTTAGCCTGGCCTTGAATTGCTGTCCCGTGGGTCGCACTGGGTCACATGGTGCACTGCACAGGTCGCCGTCGACTGCGGATGAGGACTGGACCTGCTGCCCCTGCAGCCACTGTCACAGTCTCTCTCCAGCTGAGATCAGCGTCCCGCCTCCCAGCCCACGCATGACTCGGTCAATTCGGCAGACCACAGACCAGCGATCTCCTTACCAGGAGGCCCGTCCTGTGGCCTAACACTGGCAATTCAGCCCCGGGCGAGGGGGGGTTCCATGCCTCCTTCTCTGGGACTGTGTCCTCACTCATTCCTTCATGTTCCTGCCTGTCCCCCCACCTCTAGACCCAACACGTTCCCTCCTTCCTGCTGACTGGACTTCTGGACTTCCTGAGTCCTGTAGCCAGGCCCAGCTTCTGGAGGGACGCAAAGGATAGAGTTAGAGCGAGCCCAAGCCATAGCTTGACCTGTGATTGTGCCCAGTCACGGGACTCTTCCTGAAGGCAGGCCCTGGGAATCTGAGGGAAGTGTTACACAGAAGATCCCTGGAAGGTACTGCAGGGCATGTGTCAGCAGGTCGTGGGACTGGGGGTGGGGTGGGGTACTAGCAGCTGGGGGAATCCAGCGCCATCTGCTCCTGAGGGCCCATCCTATGTGCTGTGTCTGCCCATAACCCTGCAGCAGGTGCCCTGCTAGGCACTGCTGTGGTCTGCTCCTCCTGTCTCCTCGCTGCCTGTGGGGTGTTGGATGGCCATGTCTTTTTCTTAGGCAGTCCATGCAGGACTAGCACAAATGGGTTCACGGTCAAGGCTTAGCCTCTCCTTGGCCTCTGCAAAACACTGGTGACTTGTTTAAAAGGGCTCAAGTCCAAGATGAAAAGCTGAGGAGATGGTGATAGAAACCGCAAGCCTGCAGGGCGGGGTGGGGTGGGGCAACTGGGGGGGTGGGGCCGGGGAATCTGGAAAGCACAGGGAGTGAGGAAGGTGACAGGGGGAGAGTGACAGGAAGCAGAGTAGTCCCATGGACTCCTGGGAGGGTCCCGAAGTGAGGTTGGGGCTGCAAAGACATGTGCTGGCTCACAGTGTACTTTGGAAGAAATGCGGTCCTCAGTGTTCATTTTCCCAAGAAGACAGCCATAAGCACTCCAGCAGGAGGCTGGGCCACGAAGAAGGATCTGGGGCAGAGTTGTCCCAGAGCTACAGGGAAGACATCTGTCACCCAGGTCATAGTCTTGGAACTTTAGACCCCAGCAGGAGGTTAGATGATTCCTTTCTGGGGAGGCTGGGGTTCCAGGAATTGAGCTTCTGGATGTCTTCAAAGTTTTGAAAGTAAGAATTAAATAGGGTTCTCCAGACTTCTGGGGAAGAGAAGCCAAGAACCTGGAGAGTCAATTCCAAAATGGCACAGGGAAGACAGCTTCATGTTCAAAACTTTAACCCAGTTATCCAGGACAGACTTCTACCCAGAACAGTTAATAAACACATCCCAGAGGAGACAGAGAGACCCAGGACAGCAGGAAAAAGTGTGGAAGAGCAGGTGGCCGGAAGAGGGCGTCTTCCAAAGACAGGACAGTGAAGCACCTATGGGCTTCCAGTGTCTACCTTGCAAGAGGAGACAGAATTCTCATAGTGTTTGAGGGACAGACCAGCCTGACCAAGAAAACAAAAACATAAACAAACAATAACAAAAACTAAACCAAAGTGTTGCACACCACAGAGGGGGAAACACCCGTGTGATAGTTGGTGGTGCCTCTGTAGCCAAGTTCTCATTTTCTTGTTCATGACAGCAACAGACAAAATGAACTTTAAAGGGCTAAGAAGTGTGTGTGCTGGGGGTGGTGTGGGGGGGCGTAGCTCTTGTTGCTTAGAAACGCGGAGGTAAATAGAGGCAGTGGAAGGTGGTTAAGGACAACCTGTGCAGCCTGGTCACGTCTCTGGCACGCTGGGCAGGACATAGCCCTCTCTGCCCTAAGTCTCGCGAGTCTGTTTAGGTTTTTCTATTATGCAAACGGGAGCTGGTAAAAACCATTCTTTGAAGGTAAAAAAGAAAAGAATAAAAGTATACCAGGGCCCCACGTTGGGTTTAACGAGCACAGAAAAGCACAGTGACCCACTATGCAAGGCCTCTGACCCTTCCCAGCATTCCCTGGCACGCGGTTGCCCAGAATGGAAAATTCTGAGCCATAAATGGTTGTTTTTCATTTGCAATTAGCTAAAAATAATTAGCTGATTTTTACCTCGTTATCTAATTATTCCTCATTCCCTAATTACCTGTGTGGGCTTTGCACTGACGGTGGACTTGGTAACAAGTGAGGGAGAGGAGACCAGGCTTATTGGCACTGCTTAGCTTTTGATTTCCAGCTTTACAGAGTTAGCAGGGAGAATTGTCTCAGCGAGCACCCCATTCCTCCGTGCTCTGGGGCTGTGAAACCTTCCACTTGAATGATTCTAAGGCGTTCACGCTCAATTTCATACTCTCTGAATTTATATTTAACTAGAAATTCAGTCTCTCCTCCCTGGAAAGACAATGGAGGGGTTTGAGGCCCATACCTTTGAGCTGGGGACCTGGTGCCACAGCGGGAAGCCAGGCTCTCAGGCTTCTCTGAGCCTATAGCAAGGCCCACTGTCATCTCCCCACACCCCACAGCTCAGAGCAGGGGCTCCCACCCTCTGGCTCTGCCACTTGACAGAGGGACACCCAAAGCCCAGAGAAGTGAAGGCGCTTGTCCAAACCCACACAGCTAATGCCTCTTCAGAGAGTCCCATCTCCACAGCTTTAGTGCTGCTTATATAGCCTTAGGGAGGACCCTCGTAAATCTTCTAAGTTTGGGATTTTCACGAGGTTTGGAAGTTTCCTTAGCTTCCTAAGGCTTGTGTGCCTCCCTCTAGGAGGGATTTTCAATTTGAAGAACATGGTGACATATTACCCTCAGACCATGGCGAATCAGTCCATGCAGGCTCGGCTGACACGGGTTTGGACCCAGCAGGGCTCTGGAGGTCCCTCACACTGAGAAAGAGGCCCCTCAGAAGCCACTTTGAAAACCATTGCCTGGACCTTTCTAGGCAGAAGTAGGGCCAGAAGGCAGTGGGACAGAGAGTCACATTTGTCCGGAAATAAGCTAAATGCAGGCAGCATCTTGCCTTTGATTATCTGGGCACCTGGGGGATGGAGGGAGCATCCTCCGGTCCCCTGCTCACTTGGGAATGCGAGTCTTTGTCTCTGCTCTGTTAGGACCTGGCTCTTCATTCCTGCCTCGGCACAGCTCAGGGCCGTACAGCTGGGTCATGGGGACCTTCGTAAAGAATGTGCTTTCAATTAAGCGGCTCTAGCTGTGTCCTGGGTGCTCACTCGGGGCCGCCCAAGAGGCAGCACTCAAGGCTCCGGTGAAGCACCCTTGTGAAGACACGGCCCTCGTGCAGATGTGCCTCTCAGGCCCACAGGGCAGATGTCGGCAGCCCAGGCTAGGCAATTGCTATGGTGAGGATGCAGGGGGGCGGGGCTGCCCCACCAGTGGGTACTGAGCCAGGCACACCCCTAACCCCACGGGCCTGTGGGAAGTGGGAGTTCGGGTGTGTGCTGATAAGAACAGTCAGGAGAGTGTTTTTACTTCCTTAGGCCACAACTCCTGTTTGTGTGATTGTTCAAACTGGGCCCAGTGGCAGTTTGGTTGGAAGACTGGAAACAGCTCAGATCATAGGTTGGGATGTGGTCCCATCAGGGTCCTTCAGAGGGTGGAGAGCCATAAAGCATCCTGAAGGCCCAATCTCTCCTAGTTTAGACCCCATACAGAGCTGTCACCCAGAGTATGGCACACGTTTGTGGGGGGACACTGAGTGAGTAGAAACGACGTTTTGTTGTGTAGTTTGTTAACAGACTCTCATGAGGTCAAGTCTATGTCTTCACATCTGTGGAATAGCTGGTGCTCCTAACCACTTAGCTGTCCGGCCCTGATACATTATTTTTGCAATCCCTCTTAATCACAGTGGGCTGAAGATCCACCATTCTGAGCCCAACATTCAGGCCATCCTGATAGGTCTGCTGATGTTAATAAGAGAAATTTCTAGGTCATTCAGGGAGGAGCAAAAGCCTCACCCTCATGTGACAGGAGGCCCTACTGTTTGGGTGTCTGTGGTGGTCGCCTAACTCACCTGGGTCTGGAATATTCTCCACTCGCCCTGGCACATCTACCTCTAACCACCAGACACAGTTTCTTCAATGGCAGTCTTCTGAGCTCTGTGGCCCAGCCCTGCCTAGACGCCTGCACTTCCTGCTGTTTCCCCTAGCCTGCACTTCCTGCTCTGTTTTCTTCAGCCTGCACTTCCTGTTCTGTTTCCCCTAGCCTGCACTTCCTGCTCTGTTTCCCCTAGCCTGCACTTCCTGCTCTGTTTCCCCTAGCCTGCACTTCCTGCTGTTTCCCCTAGCCTGCACTTCCTGCTCTGTTTTCCCCTAGCCTGCACTTCCTGCTCTGTTTTCCCCTAGCCTGCACTTCCTGCTGTTTCTCCTAGCCTGCACTTCCTGCTGTTTCCCCTAGGCTGCACTTCCTGCTCTGTTTTCCCCTAGCCTGCACTTCCTGTTCTGTTTTCCCCTAGCCTGCACTTCCTGTGCTGTTTCCCCTAGCCTGCACTTCCTGCTCTGTTTTCCCTTAGCCTGCACTTCCTGCTCTGTTTTCCCCTAGCCTACACTTCCTGCTGTTTCCCCTAGGCTGCACTTCCTGCTCTGTTTTCCCCTAGCCTGCACTTCCTGCTGTTTCCCCTAGGCTGCACCTCCAGCTGTTCCCTGCTTTCTCTGCCCTTGCAGACTGAGCTCTCCTGGCCGTTGAATACAGACAGAGAAGGAGCCGAGCTCCTAGTGTCCCATTCCTGCCCTTTACCCCCCTTCTCTGAGCCTCCACTCTCCTCTCTCTGCCCTCCAGTGATGCTCCAGAACACCTCTTTCCTGCTTGGATGGCATGCCCCTTTATCCCAGACGTTACAGGAATATCACAGGACATTTTAATTAGGACCGAAGGTTCACAGCAGGGCCCACAGGGTCACCTATCAACCCCCACCCACCTGTGTCTTCCTTATTTCCTGCTTTCTCTTGTGTACCCAACTCTGGCTCTAACCACCCACACCAGTCTTCCTCACATTGGGGCAGAGTAGGCTCAGCCTTATGCCTGATGGCCTAGGCTCAGTATTCTATCCCTCTGCCAAAGACCCACGTGTGGTTGCCATCTGAACACCACACAAGGTTCCCTGCCTTGGTCTTCTAGTTTTCCATCAATGTCCTAGACACAGACATGTGACTTACCTGCTTCTGTTCCCTTGTGTGAGCAGGGCTCACACAGTGGGCTCAGCCCAACAGTGGGACTTTAATGGAGAGGTGCTCAGAGCATGAGTTTGTCATCAAACACCAACACAGAACGGATAGACTCTCTGTTGGAAAGACCACAGCATCCCAGAAGCTCAGTGTGTTTATGGTATAGAGTTAAACAGAGAGATGATGTCATCGCATACAGCAGGACAAGGAGGAGAGATAATTACAAGCAGATAAAGAAGGAGGCAGTGTTTATGGTGTAGATCTGGGCCAACGGAACCAGTTTAACTAATGTTGGTAGGAGCAGGCATAAACATCTAGGAGAGAAGGCCGTAGTGGACATTTTCTGCACATATCAACATCCTCATATGGTCATGGAGAGCCCTCGATGATGGTGATGCCTACTCCGGCAACATTCAGTTAGGACTCCACCCTGCAGGACTTTCTCCATGCTCCCTAAGGGCTGTCACAAAGCCAGTGAGAAGGTTCCGGGTGGGAGACAGCTTCCCCTGCCTCTCTGCCGAGGTAATAATCTTTTATTGGTAATGTAAACATCTTCCTCTAATTGTTTAAAAATCACCTCAGCTTGATAAGCATACAATGTAAGTATTTTATAGGTATAATTCAATTAATTTTCCAAAGAAAAGTATCAGTTAGATGCGTGTAAACATACTGGTTAAATTGTATGTCTTCATTCCTTCCACTCCAATGACGGAGATGGTGAAGAATAGACTATAAAAATTGCACCACGAGCTTGTTCTCTTTTTTTATCGCCTGTCAAATTATTGCTGAGACGCCCATAGTTGGTAGCGAAACATTGTGATCCAATGCTAGCAAGAGGCGAGACGCCATGTGTAGGTTACACATTGAGTTTAGGTAATGTACCAGAAAACATGGCATGAAAACACTAATTTTCTCAATATATATCGGTAGACGCGCTGTTTACCAATGAGAAGTGAAGATGTTTTTAAACAGTTTGTTAACTTGAAGTCTTGGCTGGGTTGCAAATGAAATCTTCTCTAGCTGTACTCGAACAGGTAGCGGAAGTGCGGAAGACTCTGCAGCTCACTGAGGTCCAGCTGCTTGGGTGATGCCCAGGCCTGGGCTGCAGAGAGCAGACTGGTTCATTGCTTGCTAGGTGGGCAGCTCCATTGTCAGAGCAAGCACACAAGCAGCTTCCCTCTTCTCCTCCATAGCTTCCCACAGCACGCACAGGCTCCTTATGGGAGATGACCTCCACACCCTGCAGCCCATCCTTCATGGAGGGAGCAGAGAGAGCTGTTATTAACTGCGCATCTCAAGCTGTTGAACAGGAGAGCCAGTTTAATTTAATTTATCTGGCCTATAAAAATAAAATAAAGAGAAGCAGGAGATGTGTTATTACCCGCCTTCGATGACACGAGCATTCAAACATTTTATTAGCTTATTATTGAACAGCATCTCCGACAAGAACCTCTTTGTCTCTTGTGCCATTCTGTGAAAACTATTCTTCAGTTTTAAGGAATAATTGTTGTCTAAGAGCACGGGGAAACATAGAATCTCGTGGTTTGTGGGTCGATCTGGAGGAGGCCTTCTGGATGCTGGCTCCTGCCTGGTCCGATTTAGCTTTCCCTCAGCTCTCTCCTTAGGTTCTGATATTCTGACATTGGGCAGCTTCATCCAAGGGTCCTTTAACTAAACCAGTGGCCCCTACAAAATACAGCAGAAGATACAAACTCTGTGAGCCCCCTTTGCTCACAGGCTCTGTAGAATATTCCAGGGAACACTGGCTCGGTCACCGTCAATGCCTTCTGGCAGTTAATACTGCTGTGCTCCAAGGCCAGGCCTTGCGTTGCATACTAATAAGTACCTGCCAACATTGAAATGAACACAGGGTGACCCTACACAGAAGCCAGCACTCTGGCACCTGGCAAAATTACACATTTGTTCAACAACTCCATTTCTAAAATAGTGGTTGAAAGGCTCCTTGGATTGTGGGAAAAGGTCATTGGCCTTGAAGGGCATTTTAACCCAATCGGGGACATGGCCTACACGGTAAGGGTCCCAGGGAACATGCATCATGTCTGCAGAGGGAGTAGTCTTTCTTTCTGAGCATTTTGATGTTGGTGTTTTATTACCATCATTTTGTAGTGACATCCTTATGACCTTAAAGTGTGAGGTCTGAGGAGATCCTCCAAAGGTTTGGGAAAAAAAGCCAAGGAGTCATTTCTCCATGTGATCTGTCTAAGAAATTGAGTACATTGTGTGGGCTTCTTACATGTTATTTAAATACAGCTTTATGAAGGTTGTGTGAATATGACAGGATCTCATGTCGCCCAGGTTGGCCTTGAACTCACTATGAAGCTGAAGTTGGCCTTGCCCTGGGATTATAAATTTGGGCCACCATATCTAGCTGTCACCTTATTTAACTTTATCAGCACCCACAAGAAAATCCTGTCACTATATTTACTTTATGCCTGCAGAAATCTGTGATCCAAGTGTCATAAGCAAACAAGGCCTGGAGCAACAGTAAATACTCCACTCATGCAACTGATTCATGCCAAGGGCTCTCTATCCAGCAGTCTATAAAAGCACCAGCTTCAGTACAAACTGCTGTGGCCATCAATTTAACATATGCTGGGGCCCAAATAAATTTTATTTTGTAATAGACAAATTCTTAGATCTTTTGTTTTCAAAGACCTGACTTATTGCCCTATTTTTAAAGGTTAAAAACATCGTTAATCGCCTTTATATTGATCTGTGGCTTCCAAAATAAAGTCTGCATGTATAATGGATGCATAAGACCGCATTTTAAGACAAGTGGAAGACATCTAAATTAAAATCTGTCCCCGGGGATTGCAGCAGAAGCAGAAATGGTAGCGATCGGACTCTGCTCCTCTCATCTTAAGTTTCTGGAGATGGTTTTCATGTGTGTCAGTGGAAGGGCAAACAAATCGCATGAAAGAAAAGTAAATCTTCAAGTTATCAAAATCGATTGTTTCTCTGAGTCAGTGCCGTGGCTGTGTGTGGTCCCTGCTGTGTGAACTTTCGGTTGTGTGGTAGGGAAGTGGTGTATACCGGTGGATGCAGGGGTGGGCACTGTCCAGCATGGCTGCTGTTAGCCCTGTGCACCTTTTCAGACTTGACTATGAATTTTGTACATTCAAAATCAAATAAAACTGGAAGCTCAGCACTTCCCACCAGCCATATCTGTGGTGCCCAGTCATGTGAGTGGCTCAAGGCACTTTCTGATGCACATTTCTGACACAACAGTCTGTTGATGCCGCTGTCTTGAGAGAACTCAAGCTTATAGTAGAGATGACCCCACAAATCATGGTATGGTGCAAACGTGTGGTTTTATGCAGTCTGCCTATCTTTGCCTGTTTGTAAGGAGCATGCGTCTACCTTTTGTAGAAGGGAAAACATCAGTTTTTATGCCTTGAGAGCAAGTTTAGACTTACACAAATGTGTTTTCAATTTTACTCTAAAGCACATTGACTTTGAGACCTACCAGCTGTTTGGAGGTTCCCAGGATATCCCTGTCTGTGTCTGGCTCAGAATAGACCCTAGCCCCAGGAAGGTTGTGGTGACTTACAGGGAGGTGTCTCCACTTTTAGTTCTGGCATGACAACAGACTGCGAAACCACAGCCACGGTCACAATGAGAAGCCAGAGCCCCAGGGACCACTCCAAGGTTTGCACAATGTGACCCCTCTAGAGCAGCGCCAGAGCCACCGTGGGGACACTGGCATGGAAGCTATTGGATGACAGTCCCCTCATGGACCTCAGCGTCCACCGTTTAGTTACTGGCCCTTCAGCTTGGGGTAGGTACTTCAGTCATCCTGGGGCATTTATTTGTGCTGTCTCCTGTGACAGTGGACGAGAATGGTCACGCAGAAGTCTCTTCCTTCCTGATATTTATCTTATTCAGCCCATGGGAGAGCCCTGCTCCCTAAGTGTGATCCACAACTTTGGACTGTAAGAGTAGCCCAGCAAGCTGCAGGTCGGTGACATGGCCAGGTCGTCCTCCCCGCCCCCCGCGGGCCTGTGCACCCCATACAGCTGCTGCCTGGTGCCATTCTGCACTCGTTTTGTTTCTCACAACCTCTTCGCACTGGAACCCAGATGCAAGTGAATGGGTCACAAAAGAAGTATCTGGGTTAAATGCGTGCTAAACAGGTTTGAAATTACTGCTTATTGTGTGAAGCAGATGCAAGGCTCAAACAAATGCAAAACATGCAGATGCCATGGGAGGCAATTCCACAGCCCCAGCCCCAGCGCCTTGCCTGATGCTGCAGGGGTGAGATGGGTGCGGTCCCTGGAGTCTTCTGCAAGTGGGGCCAGTCCATGGGTGCTGGAGGAGTTGGCAAGGGCCGGGACCCCTGTGCTTTAGATGCCATATGGTTCTCTGGTTGTTCTGATGTGGGTCTTTATCCCCCTAACATCCAAAGAGTGGCACGTGCATCCCTGCTGTCTTCTGGGCAAGCCTACGAAGGTGTCTGGAGGTTTCCTCTTTCTACATACACGTGCGTGCACACACACACACACACACACACGTCTTAGCTTTGGCCAACAGTGACTAGTGAGCGATATGGTTTGGGCTAGCATGTTGTTTATCATTTATTTCTGTTTTTGGTGACGCTTGGTGGTTTGCAGGTTGCTTCCTGACTAACATGCCTGACAGGGACACACAGATGAATTTTAGGATGACAGTGTTCATTAATCACAGAACCAGGTGTATTGTCATGAAGGGCTCTAGATAAGTCCACCATAGTCCCGCCACTCTGCCAGAGAAAAGAAATGTGTCCTTTGTGGTCACCTGCTAGGTGGCTTCTGCTGTTGGTGCTTTTTTCTGACTCTGCAGCTCCACCAACTCTGGAACTCACCCTGCATCCCAGACTGTGACAATCCCTCCTCAGCCTTCCCAGTGCTAAGATTGCAGGCAGAAGCCTCTACACTCAGCCTGACCTTTTTACAAATACTTAGCTCCTAGCCTAGTTCTCAGGATGGACATCATTCGTTGTCCTAACACACTGAGACCCCAAGGCTCAGGAGGACAGGTGCAGGCAGGCAGGCCACCCTCGTCACGGCAAGAATCAGAGCCTTGGTCAGACCCCAGCCGGCTCTGATGCCCACACATCCACCCCTCTGCTGCCCACAAGGGACAGCTGTATCAGGACATCCATTCATACCTCTTTTCCTGTTTTGGTGTTGAACCAGTATCTGGGGGGGGGGCAATAGTTATTCCTGAAATCTAGCTTTTGTCTCCTTTAACATTTCCCTTCTTGCTTTAGAAGTTGGGTACGCTTATCATGATTATTGCATCTTGGGACATGTGTGTCCTTGGAGGAACTGCTAGAGCTGTTCACCACAGATGTGACTTCACCTGATTGCCTCATCTCTGGAGTATGAGCACGTGAGGTCCACTCTTTGGCAGCCTTCAAGACTCCAGTGCACCGTTTATAACCACAGGGAACTACCCTCTAACTGACTCTCCCATGGAGCCTCAAGCCATTCTGAGAGCCCTCCAGCATCCCGCCAGCAGCCCGCCTCCAGCTGCTCCACGCCCTGGCGTCACCATTGCCCTCTCCTATCCCGAGTTCGCTCTTTTGCCTTTTTGCGTTCCGTGTATCGGGGCAATAGTGCAATATTTGCTCTGCAGCTTCACGTGGCTTCCTGCTGACTCATCCACATTGTCACAAATGGCAGGCCTTCTTTCCACCGGCTGAATCCTCTTTGGTTTTGTTTGTACATTTTCTTCCGTATCTCCATTCACAGGTTGAGGGACACCTGGGGTATTGGTGGCTTTTCTGTTGAAGTGCTAAAACAACAGGACCGGAAGTAACTGCATGAGGGATTGGTTTTGCCTTACAATTCCAGAAGGAAAGAGTCGGTTGTATTGAGGAAGGCGTGGTTGGTGGCCACCGGAGCAGGAAGTTGACATTGAAAGCAAAGAGAGGGCTGGAGAGGTGGTTCAGTGGTTAAGAGCACTGGCTGCTCTTCTGAAGGGTCTGCGTTCAATTCCCAGCACCCACGTGGTGGCTCACAACCACCTGCAATTCCAGTCCCAGAGATCTGAGGCCTTCCCTTCTCTGTGGGCACTGTATGAACGTGGTGCAGAGACATACAGTCAGGAAGAACGTCCACACACATAAAAATAAATGAATGTGTTTTTAGAGAAAGCAAAAAGAACAGAAAGTGGGTCAGGTGAACCTATAAATCCCCAAAACCTGTCCCCAGTGACATTCTTCCTGTAGCAAGATTGACCTGCTAAAGGTTAAATAACCGCCCCCAGACAGCGCCACCAACTGGAGATGGAGTGTTCAAACACCCGAGTCTATGGGGAACAGTTTTCTTCAAACCACCACAGTTGGTATACCAGTTTTGGCTGTCAATGAACATGTGTGTGCAGGAGACTTGTGAACATATTGGCTTCAGTTTTTCTGCGGAAAAACTGAGGAGTAGAGCCACTGTTCAAACACAGTTCTATTTTTAACTTTTTGAGGGTTTTCTGTCCTGTTTCCCTGAAGACTACATTAATTCCCATCCCATTTAGCAAAACACAAGGGGTCCAGTTTCTTGTGCTCTGATCAGCACGGCCGTCTTCTGTTTCTTGCATGACAGCGATGGGTTACTTTGAACATTTTTTCCATACTTGTTGACTATTTTTATTTCCTCTTTTGAACAATGTTTATACAAATCTTCTGACTCCCCCCTTTGATTTTTTTGAAGCAGGGTCTCAGTCTGCAGCTTTTGGTTGCCTGATACTCCCTACATTACATTCAAGCTGGCCTCAAACTTATGGCAATCCTCCTGCCTCAGCCTCCTGAGTGCTGGGATTACAAGGCATGGGCCACCATGCCCAGTCTGGTCATTTTAAGTTGAGTTATTTACTTCCTTGCTGTTGAGTTGCTTTGATCATCTCTATTTCCATTACAAACTCATTATATATATATATATATATATATATATATATATATATATATATATGGAGACAGAATACAAGGGCGTGTGTCCTTCTAGGTTAGAAGCAGGGACTAGTATTAAGGAAACCAATAGGCATGCTGACACAGATGTACACACATGGCAGTGCTCCACTAGAACATGTGCCATGACACACATCTGACGGCACAGCCCAAGACTCAAGAGGATGGTGCTTCCGTAAATACGCGGTGAATACACTAGGCTGCCTTTGCCTCCTCCCTCTGACCTGGCACTTGCCCATTGGCGTCTCCATGAGATGGGATGCCTGTTACTGACTCCAGGAAAATTGCCATCCAAAAAGATGTCCATTTCACTGCCTAAAGGAATATTGCACTATACTGGACACGTAGACATATATTCAGTTATAGCAGGCACAGTGTGTTTAGCTGAATGGGAATGCTATCTATTGATTCCAACTTCTGAGACCTGGTGGTTTGGAGTGTTCTTCAGAAATTATCTCTTTTTTAAAAGAAGACATATCTTTAATAATTCCTCACTTGGACTATCACTGCTTGGTGTGTGTCCAGGCAGGAGGCTCCCATCTGAGTGACCTCGTTCTGTAAAACACACGGAGCTGTAGAGGTCGGCTCACTCCAAAGACCAGGTTAAGAGCCAGCCGATGACCATCAGCCAGCTGTCCTCTCCCTACCCATAAAAGTACAGCAACTATGAGGGATTCTTTTTCTCCACCCCAAGGTTGGGGCAGGGGACAAGGGGAGCCATTGTGGAGAAGAAGGTGCTGTTTTACTGCAAGAGAAACTGGTGATCTCTCCACGTTTGCTAAGGAGGTTCTGTGTGCCCAGTGGTCCCCATGCATGGTGGTTTCTTATGGCTAACACCCACCAAATTCCCACAAGGACAGATGTGCTCTTGGTAAAGACAGCTCTCTCACTTCCTGACCCCGGCAGATCCGCCCTAAGAAGATGTCAGCTTTCTGTGTGACCACCTCTGCCTTGTGGCCCTCAATGCTGAATGTGACAGTCCGCACGCCCCACTAGGCCAGACATTTGGGGGTGGGGACAGAACCCCCCCCCCCCGTGCTGAAACTGGTGAGGGCAGAAGAGAGAGGACATCCTTTGGGGGCGTCACAAACTAATCAGTTTCTCCCCGTGTCCCCTGGAGGAAAGTAGAGCGGGCGATGAGCGTCCAAGCCGTTTGCTCTGCACACAATGCTAAGCAGAAAATCAGCAGGGGATGGTAGGACGCTGGCATTGTCCCAGCTCTCCAGCCACATTGTTCCTTCTTTATTAAGTTCAGACATGATAAAGAGCCCTGCTCCTCCCTGGAGTGTGACAAGTGGTTGTCTAGAACCCTTGCAGGCAACAATTATCTTTATAAATAGGCCAGTGAATGCCCACCCCGCACTTGCAGGAGTATGGGGCACTAACACAATCTACACTCCAGCCTTTGCAGACAATGCGGCCAGGTATTAGTCACACAACTTGGGACAACGGCAGAAAGCCAGGGACATAAAGAGTGGTCAATCAATGGCAGCCCCCCGGCCCTGAAAACACATCTCGGCTTCCCCATTCCGCTTTCCATTAGTAGGGAGCAGATGGAGCCCAGGTCAGCCCTGACGGGCTGGGCTGGTGAGAGGGGGGAGGGGTGTCAAGAAACAAGGTGAGCTGGGGACTGGCCCTGTAAGATGCTGGGGATCCTAACTTGCTCTGGGAAACAGGCCTTCTGTAGGTCTTCCGACCACACCCCCTACCACTAACTGCTTCTGAGATGACCCTGGTGGCTTCTAAGGTGAGGCCATGACAGGATGGATCTCCAGGGCCAGGGTGTCATCAGAGAAGGTCTCTCTGCCTCTAAACGAGGTGACAGAGCAATCCTGAAAAGCGAACGGATGTTTGAAGAAAAGTCTTGTCCACCAGGGTTCTCCCGTCACTGGGTGAAAGGCTCAGGCGTTACGCTGGCCTTCCCCTGTTACCTGGCAGAATACACTCAGGCAGTGCTCTGGCCAGCCCAGGGGTCCATGAGAATGAGTCTGCTCGCGGGTGTGAAGGACCCCTTGAAAGGACAGACCCCCGCCCACTTACTCTTTTACCTTCCTCGAATCACTTTCCCTCTCTCTCTCTAGCATGTCTGTCTCCCCGCTTTCAGTCAACCTCCGCTAAAATAAATACGGTTAATGTGCTCTGCATGGCTTGTGCTGCATCGCGCCAGTCCCGGATGCGCTATAATAAATACGGTTAATGTGCTCTGCATGGCTTGTGCTGTATCGCGCCAGTCACGGTTCTGTGGTCGCGCTCGCGTATCACCTTTCACCCTTTCGAAGTAGTTCTAATTTCCGATCTTAAGCAAAGCAACAACACTTTTGCTGCTGTGACTCGGGTGGGTGTGCCCATCTTTACGTGGAACAGAAGGGTTGCCCCCAGGCCAGGAGGTTTGGCTCCTAACATTTCAAAGTTACCTCTTGTGGGAAGCAGGACCGCCGGCTCCCTCCACTGCGTCTAGCAGGGCCAGCCTGGGGAGCAGCGATTTGGGTTAAAGTGTGGCAGCCTGGGAACCTGGGGGTGCTAATTTAAGAGTAGCCAGTGTCAGGCAGAGTAGAATAGGATGCAGGCAGGATGTCCATGCCCCAGGTCATTCCTGCTCAGGGTCAGATGGGAACTCTGGTTCAGCCTTTGCCTTTTCATGTGAGAAGCTGGGGCCCAGGGTGGAGAGAGATTTCCCAGTGGGAGGAGAGAGGGAAGCCAGGAAGACCCAGAAGGAACAGTGGCTGAAACACTCCTGCCCATGGGTCCTGTACAAAAGATTATCCCACACACTGCCTGAGGTGGCCGTACCACCCCATACTGGTTGGGAAACTGAGGCTTAAAGAGGCAGTCCACGTCACAGAGCCTCCCGTCCAGGAGACCATAAGCACCTTTTCCTGACTCATCCTCTAAGGGAAGCTGGGCCTCCGTGGAGTTTTGTCCACCATCTTTTGCCTCAGCCCAGGCTTGCTCCTAAACTAAGGTGATGGTTTCTCAAACCTACCAGAAGCTTCCTGGAGACTGTGGGGCAAATTTCGTGGCCAAACATAGATTTAAGAAGCACTGTGCAATCTGGCCACACTGGGAGACAGGGAAAGTTTGTGAAAAGCAAGGGTTCTAGCCATCTCGTTCACCCTCCACCGTTAGCACCCGCCAGCCAGACTGATTCCACTGCTGGGACATCAAATCCACACGGAAGAGAGTATGTAAGGGAGAGACTGCCATTCACGCGTCAGATGTGATGCTGGCCTAGCAGCCTACATGAGGCTTACAGGGTTCCACGTCAGCTCCGATGCTGACCCACGACGGTTGCTGTGTGACCACTTTCTTTTCTTACTATTTTTAAAAATGATTTTTTTCTGTGCATTGTTATCTTGTCTGTGTGAGGGCGTCAGATCCCCTGGAGTTAGGACAGTTGTGAACTGCTGTGTGGGTGCTGGGAATTGAACCTGGGTTCTCTGGAAGAGCAGCCAGTTTTCTTAACCACCGAGTCAAGGCAGAAAAGAAGAGGTCATGATCAGGCATAGGGAGGTAAATTTCTTGTTTCACAGGACACAGGGTCCCATGGCCGTCCAGCCACAAAGTGGCTAAGAGTAAGGGACCTCGGACTGGGTGTGGGAAAGCTGCCTGAAGAGAGTCATGCTCCTGTGGTAGGATAACTCAGCCTCTTCACAATGAGGAACATGCTGGACAGTCCTGTCTCGTGGAACTTGGGGTGTAATGTGTTTGTGGCATGTGAATTTGCTGTGTGGTCTCACAGGTGGCAGGACCTCACACACAGGACAAAGTACCTGTGGAGGACACAGAATGTTCTAGTAACCAACATGGTGGAGGAATATCCCATCAACCATCCTGCTCCCTTTAGTGGGACACCCGGCATATCTCTCCAGCTGGGGCCTCCCTGGGTGTGGTGATGGTCCACTCCTTCCTGAGTTGCTCACAACCGTATATCAGAATGAGGCAAAGCAGCAGGGAGGCCCTGGCCAGGGCACTCAGGGAAGCTGAGACCTGAGCAGGTAGAGTGTGCCCAGTCAGCTTTCCACCACTGTGACAGGACACCCAAAGATGCTTGACTCACAAGGACGTGAGGTTTATTTTGGATCATGATTTTGGAGGCTTCTGCCCGTGGCTTGGTGCCTGTGGTAGCACAGTGCCTCATGGCAGGCACGTGAGGTAAAAGAAGGTGGGTATGTCAGGGTACCCAGGAGGCAAGAGAGAAACAGAAGGGTCAGGTTCTCTACATCTCCTTCAAGGAAATGCCCAGAGACCTAATTTCCTTCGGGAGCATCACCTCCTGAAGGTTCCCACCTTCCTATAGCACCAGAGTCTGAGGACCAAGCAAGCCTTCAATCTATGGGCCTCTGAGGGAACTATGCATCTAACATAACACAGAGCACGTGGAAACCTGAAAAGTCTGGGTTGTGTATCCCTGGTGGACCACGCCAGAGCCAGCCTGGATGCCCTCTTGGCTACCCCAGCAGCCCCATAGAAACCCAGCAGGCACTGAGGGCATCACATGACTTGGAACCCAAGGACACCCTACTGTCTCCTGGGGATCAACAGTTCCAAGTCATAGTGGGAAGCCCCCGTCCCATACCTTGCCTGCTCAGTGTGAGGTGGGGGGGGGGGGGAGTCAGGGTCATGTCAGGCTGGCCCTGAGCCAGCTGTCCTGCTATTCCTGCCTACTGCTACTGGGTGAGCCTAGCCTCCTGCTGCTCTGTGGTGTGCCATGGAATTACCTCTCTGTTCCCAGACTCCGTTCCCTCCCTGTGAGGTCAAAGAATGCCTAGTTGAATGTGGACCACAGATAGCGGTGCTCCCAGCGTAAGCACTGCCAACCATCATGGCGCATGGTGTCCACCCACAGGAGATGGTCACAGAATCCACTCTACCGATGGGTCATCGCTGTAGACATCAGATAATAACGCCTGGAAGCCCCATTTCTCTCTTGATCTGCACATCTCAAGGCTGAATGCTCCCCTAACTGATATCTAAACTAAATATAGAGAGCCTGTCTAAATTTAGTACCGCGAATGAATCTCTCTATTCATCTCCAGTCTTTCCAGTGCCCACCCCCAGCACCCCACTGAGATTTAATGATCAGACCTTGGATGTGAGCTGCTGAGCCTCCCTGGAGCTAGAGGCCAGCACTGTGAGGGGGGAGGAACAGAGAACACCCCTCCCACCTGGCGGCCTGTGCCGTGAGCCACAGTGGGAATCAGACATGATCATGCATGTTTGGAAAAGAGACAACACGGTCCAGGGATGCTGATTTACTCTGGAAAGAAATGGAAGTATTCATAATGGGATAAATAGCTTGAAATCAACCGTTAGCGTTGGGGTAAGAACTAGCAACATGCTCACTAGGAAAAATCCCTGATCAGTCCTGATGAGTTTTAGGGTCCTGCAAGTAAGGCAGAGAGAAGCACACGGGGGCACAACCAGAAGGGGCAGGGTAAGTCCGTGGTCTGCCGGATCCACAGTCTCCTGACTTGGGCCTTGGCCGCCATGCTTGAGACCCTGGGTTCTCGGGGTCCAAGATGGCTGTTGGTGCCCCCCACATCCAACCCACACTCTGAGCAGCAGGGCAGATGGAAGATGAGAGAACTAGACCCCACCCTTGTAAAAAGAGTGGGAGGTCCATACAGGCTGTCTGACTTGTGTTTCATGGGGAAACCTTGGCCACGCAGTGTGGCGAGGGCCAGCAGGAGACGCTGCAGCAAAATGAATGGCCAAGCACCAGGGCTCAGTTAGGGTTGGGAGGAGGGACGCGGGTACCAGGCAGTTGCCCTGCCTCCTTCCAGAAGGAATTCCTAGCGTGGGGAGAGCGTGTCACAGTCGCAGGAGGTGGGGGTGGATCTGGAGTTACCTGAAGATGTCTTTGTGGGCAGGACATGAGCAGGAACCTGGCCATTACAGTAGGGCAAGCGGGATCTTCTGCGTCACGGAAGGATGAGTGGGAAGTGTGGCCACAAGTCTCATAGCCACCAACTAGACCCGGTCATCAGTCTCATAGCCACCAACTAGACCCGGTCACCAGTCTCATAGCCACCAACTAGACCCGGTCATCAGTCTCATAGCCACCAACTAGACCCGGTCATCAGTCTCATAGCCACCAACTAGACCTGGTCATCAGTGTCATAGCCATCACCAGCTGGACCGGTGACCTGACCCCAGGCCATACCAAGGAGATGAGAAGGAGAAGGCATTTGGAGGGGTTCATCAGTTAGGAATCGGCAGTTAGGAAAGTTGCTTTTGGGGTGACCACAGGACAGCCATAAAGGCTGTTTCAACGGAAGAGTGTGTCCCCCCTAGCTACCCCCACAGAGGGGTGCTGTGTGCTGGAACCCAGGGGAAGCAACTTGCTGGGCTCCTGGAGTCAGCATTAAAACACCCCAGTGGGGTGAGTTGCCACGGCAGGAATAGCACATTCACAGTGGATTCCTAATTACAGCAGCTGGACACAGGGTTCCAGCCGAGGGAAGGACATAAAGGTAGGCCCAGGGACAGAGAGACCACTCTGGTGGCACAAAGGAAGCTGCAGGACTGAGCTGGTGCTGCAGCCTGCTGAAGAAACTGCAGAGCTTCCGGGCACTTCAGGCTCTTCCGGCCACCGCTTGTTACCCCACAGGGGCCGGAAGTCTGAGCTAGGGGGCACGAGCACTTGCCGTTTTCCACAGAGCGAGTGTCTCTAACAGTGAGCACCGGGCTGCCAGCCTGTCACTGGGTAGAAACAGCCCTGCCTGAAAGACACGACCCCCTAAAGTATCCTGGATGGCACTGAGTGCACCGCGAAGCTAGAAAGGCAACACGCATGACGTCACTTTTCAACGCTGTTTGTTTAATCAGAAGTTCCTGAACTTGAGTTTTAACGACAGTCCGGTTGGATGAGCAGATCCTAAAAGCATTAACATTTTGACAGCTGGTCCTTTCTAGGGGGACAAGATGGCCCCACACAATATTTCAGACTGTTCCTTACACCAGGGCCTGATGCCTGGCGCTGTCCTACCCGACTTGGCAAGCCCCCTCCCCCACCCCAGTTTTGGTGAAGTACCTGGAACTTGCTTTCCTGAAAAGGAAGTGGTGTCTGTAAAAGGGGAGTGAAGTTGTGCTGGCGGATCCTGCAACCCCGGCACTAGGAGGCAGGGGCATGATGGTCTGTTCAAGGTGAGGCCGGCCTGGTGAACAAAGAAAATTCTACCTGGTTGGGGCTACATAGTGACACCCTGTCTTAAAAAGACAACCCCCAATGGGAAACAAAGCAAAACAAACAAACAAACAAACAAACAAACCAACAACAACAGCACACAACTAGGGAATTGAGGGGCAAGAATACATAGCCTGGCTGGTTTTGCTGGTTTTGCTGGCACCCATCTGTCTTGAACAAGGTTTGCTAGCTTGTGATTGGCTGAGACTGGCCTCCTCCTTCCGGCAATGGATTATGGTACGTCATAGGTCATGGTATAAGGAAAACATTTAGGCCAAATGCTAATTGGCATGGAGACAGCTTTGAGCCAAGCATCTCATCGGTCAGTTTCCGTCACAGAGGCTCTACCCAGCAACTGATGGAAACAGATGCTGACCCATAGCCAAACACTAGGCAGAGCTTGGAGAATCCTGCAGAAAAGGGAAAGTAAGGATTGTAGGAGCCAGAGGGGTCAAGGACACCACAAGAAAAACTACAGAATCCACTTACCTGGGCTCATAGGTGCTCACAGAGCCTGGCCCAACAACCAGGAACTGACCTAAGCCCTCTGCATGCATGTTACAGTTGTGCAGCTTGGTCCTCTTGTGGGTCTCCTAACAGTGGGCACCGCGGCTGTCTCTGACTCTGATGCCAACTTTTGGGACCATTCCTCCTCATGGAATGCCTCACCCAGCCTTAATAGAAGAGGAGGTGCCTACTCTCACTGCAGCTTGACACACCATGGCTGGCTGATACCCATGGGAGGCCCACCTGTATCTGGTGGAGGACGGATGGGGAACAAGGAGAGAGGAGCTGGGAAGAGGGGGAGGAGGGAAACTTTGGTTGGGATGTGAAAACAAAACAAAAAGAATTCTGCTTTGATCTGATTCCTTCTGCTGTGTGTGGTTAGCTCTTCTGCACTAAGAGGCTGACCCACTGGAACATTACCCAGGGAAAGATTGGCAGCTGGATGACATCAGGTCACACCATTTGTGAGTCATCCATCATTCCTTTGCTTATTTGGACTGACACCATGTGTCACATGCTAAATGACAATAGTCGCGTGTGTCTGGTCTGGACATTCAGAGCTGTCACAGATCTATCCGTGGGGTCATATGACATGTTTCACTGTCCATGGAGACTGCTTATCTCACTCTTCTTTTAAAAGTAATATTCCCGTTCTAGAGATATGGCCAAGAACAAGCCATGAACATGCACTGTTCTCATGGAGAGCCCGAGTTCAGTGCCTAGCACCACCCTGTCTGGGGGCTTGCAGCTGTGTATATACAGCCCCAGTGGATGGATTCGATACTCTCCTCTGGACTCCGTTAGCACACACACACACACACACACACACACACACGCTCACACACACACACACACACACGCTCACACACACACGCTCACACATACACACACACACACGCTCACACACACACAGAGGCACGCACACACACACGCATACACACACACACAAATAAATCTAAAAATAATATTCTTAGCTAGTCATTCATATTGTATTTCCGATGAGTCAGATTATCCTGCCCCATTTCTGGAAGGAATGGCGTTTTTCATTAGAATAAATGTACAAGTTAAGAGTGAGAGGTAGACCCTAACTCCCACATTACCAGTATTCATCTATTTTTCATTTATGCAAGCCCGCTCTGTGCCTTAAGAAGTATTATAGTTTCCTTGTGTATTTATCTTTCCTGCTCACTCTGCTTGTTATTTAAACGGTCTACTTCCAAGCCCCTGACTTAGGGTGTGACTGACAGGTCTTCTCAGACAGATGGCAATTCTCCATCTTTTGCACCCTTGCATTTCCTTAGTTCTTCATAGATTGAGGGTCTTGCTCAGGACTGCCGGACAAGACTCTGAGTTCTTGGTAGTGGCTGTATATCCCATAATTTTGCTGGCCATGCTTCAACTTCCTCAAGGTCCAATGGGACTCTCTCTGGCATGTCAAACCATGGCCCGAAGGCTGCATAAATCATAAATTTACTTAAAGCATTATAGATTATCTCTATGATCCTTCCTTCCTTCCTTCTTTCTTTCTTTCTGTGACTTTTGAGTATGAGCTTTGTAGATGACAATGTGACACAGAAAAGCAAGGTGTCTGTCCATGCCTGTCCTAAACAATTCAATGAGGTCTAGTCATTCCTGATTACGGTGTGTCTGTCCACATGCAATTATACCTAAAGTGAGAGATCTCTTCTCTGTATGTAGGAAAGGGTGGTGTGTGGCTGTTTTCATTTGTAAACAAATGCTCATGTTTGCTCACCAAAATCTACTTCCTGACTTATGACATAAACTTTCTGTTCTGCAGGCCCAGTTGTCACAACGCAGCTAACCAGGATCACTTAGTCAGTGTAATGGACTTGAGCTGACTGCAGCCCAGCTGTTCTCAGCTGCTAACATGACCCTACACAGTGCATGGAGCCTGGCGCTAGCTATCAGGCTCATGTCACCGAGAGCTGCTGGGATCTTCTCCACGTCTCACTTTGGTCTTCAACGTATGTGGTGCAGATGAGGAAGGGAGCCAAACTCTCCAGACATCTGTGTATCCACTTGAAGGTGGGGCATCTGCTTCACGTGGGTTTCCGGTCTGGATTCCTGGTCCACAGTGACTCCATATTCTGTCACTGAGGTTGGGTGTCTCAGAATGGGCTTCGCACCGCCTGGCTCACATCCGGCTCCCCGATGGAGTCACATGGTACCAACGGCTCTGTACATACCTGGAGAGGTTTGTTGGCCACTGCTGCTTTTGGTTTCCAGTGCTGTTCTCTGAAGACTGTCAAGACACTGCCTTGAAAAGCCTCCCCAGGCAGGAGTTGGAAGCAGCTAGTCACAGCATATCCGAGAGCAGAGACACAATAAATACATGCATAGAGCTAGCATCACGGCTCTTATACTGTTGAGGGTCCCAACCCTGGGAATGACGCCACCCAGGTGGAGGCAGCGTCCTTCTCACATCAGTTAAGATACTCAAGACAATCTCCCATAAACATGCCCACTGGCTAACCTGCTCTAGGCAGTCCCTTCCCAGAGGGTTCTACGTTAAGTGATGTTGACCATTAAAAGTAGCCATCACACCTGAGTATCCTGTTAGTCTGGAAACCTCTGGTGGAAGGAAGCCAAGACCCCAGAGGGCTGCAAAGAGCGAGTAGTTCTGGGACTCGGGCTAGGGCTTGGGCTGGCCTGAGGAATATAGCGGGCAGGAAACTGCCTCCAAACTTGTACCCAGGAGGTTGCTGGGAACCGCTGCAACCATGGAGGATGATTTCTAGAACCTGGTCTGGTCACAGAGGGTAACTGGAGATGAACTCAAACAATATGGAGGTAGACCTCTCCTTGGAGACATCCAGAGCTTGTTTCTGGGAACAAATGACACTGGGACATGCTGTCACCACTTCTTGATTGTGTAGCTGGAGGAGATGAAGCTTTGGGTGTGGGAAGGGCCTAGTCTGGGCCAGGCAGGAGCATCAGGCATGGACTGGGAGACACTGGGAGACGGACTCTAGTGTGTATAGCTTCAGCCACAGCTGAGTCTCCTCCTCCAAGTCAAAACTCTCCACACGTTCCTCTGTCTGAGAAAAGAGATATTCTCCATGTACTAAACTGTTTTCCTCGTATCCCAGGCTCATTCCTCAGGTTATGACTGGGAACTTCCCTGATATGATAACTTTGTACTTCCCAAGAAGATGGGCTCTGATTGGCCCTTGGACATCCAGATCTCCAAGTAGTCTTTTTTCCTGCTAAAATCCATACTACCAGAAGAAAGGAATCAGACAGCATAGCGGCAGGGAGGGCAGCTGTGTCTCCACACACAGAACTTTCTTGGAGTCTGAGCCCAAGGACAGTGACAAAGGTCACCATATTCACGAGAGCCCATTTGGATTACAAATTGCCACAACTGGAGAGGAAGGCGGGATCTACTTCAGAGAATTCCATAGAGGACTGCAAGCTGGCTATTAGCCATTTTCTGACAGGTAAGGTTGATGCCTTTGTGCTCATGGTGTCTGGGAAAGTGGGTCAATGTGCAGGCCACAGAATGTTCTGTAAGATGCTGGCTCCTGTAAGGACCACTGTGTTGTGTTTATGGGACTCACAGAAAGTTGGATTCCCAGAGTGCTGCCTCTGTGTTGTGTTCTCCAGATGTGGAGGCCTGGGCTCAGGTTGGCTTGCCCGTGTTCTAGGAAATCTAATTCACAAGGGGAGAGGGCAGACTCTCGTGTGCGTTTCCTGATAGACTGGAAAATGAATGAGTAAGAGAGCTGGTACTGGACAAAACTGGGTCAGATATAAGATACAAAAGTTCAGGATTATGTCCTGTTAGTTTTTTAAATGTTTGCAATGGACTGAAGATCTGGTATGAATCTAGGGATTTCCTGGTCTGAGGTGGGTGAGATGGTTTGGAATGTGTGATGATGTGGAAGCCATTTTTCTTTGAATGGGTGCGGAAGGGTGTACTGATGGAACAGACACAGAGGAGATACCATCTTCAGCATTGCTCTGGGCTCCCCCATCCATATGGGTCGATGCACCCCTTAACCCTACACACCACATGTTAAAGAGGGGGAAATCAAAGGAAGTGAACCCCAAGGTGGTAGCCAGGGGGAAGCTATCACTGGGGCAACGTTTCCAGAGTTAAGGTGTGAAATTAAACCTGGGTATCTCATGAAGCCTTCACTGTCTTCCTAGTCCCAGGTCAATGGGTGACATATTTCTGAAACATAAGAAACAGTTATTAGGGCGATAGACATGGTCACACACGTTATGTTGGAGGACATAGCACCTCTGGTGCCATCCCCCAATCAAGATGTGACTTCTTGAATACCATAACATTTGATCCTATGGTTCTATGCTCAGGAATTTCTCCTAAGGGAAAAATATTATAGGGATGCATAAAACATGCATGCTAAAACCCTTATAATAAAGGAGAAGAAAATGGACAACCGTGGAGGGGGGATGAGGTGTCGCACATACCTCTTAGGATTTTAACAACATGGGAACCCCACAGGACCACATGTAGAGGGGCCAATGTGGCATGCATGGATGGCATAGATCCTGATTATGAAGAAGAAAGTGGGGAGAGGGGAAAACATTCTTTATCCCATAGGCAGGAGCCCTGATACTTCAGGGTATTTTGAACTTGGGTCTGGGTTCTTACTTTGGGCATCCTGTGTGTCCTGCTTGTGGAGGGCAGATTCCAGCTGTTGTTAGGGTCTCCAGTCCCATGGATGCAGCCCATGTGGCCCTCCATCCACATGTATGGAGGCAGGATGGCTGACATGCCAGGACAGGAGAAGCTTCGGGAGGTGCCTGTTGGTCTTGGACATGAACAGCCTTTTGTGGGTCTGAGGAACCCACCCATCCAAACCCTGGGAAAACGCCATTTCAGTCTAGAGCTTTGAGGCACCAGCTTCTCCAACAACTAGAGAGCTTGGGAATAGACCCAAGCCTCCAGTGAGACAACAGCCACTGTCCATTCCGTGGCTGCAGCCCAGAAATACCCTAAGGAGCTACCCCGATTCTCCGGCTGGAGATGCTGAGCACAGGGGTTGCTCTAGATGTTTCTCACCTGCTTTGTGGCTCTCTCTCTCTCTCTCTCTCTCTCTCTCTCTCTCTCTCTCTCTCTCTCTCTCTCTCCAATGACACTTTCTCATTGCCTTTCTCTCCTTCCAGCAGCCTAGCTCCCATCAGTTGTTTCCATCCTTTGGGTGGTTAACATAGGCAGTAACACAGAAATAGGAACTTGTTGCTCTGTAGGCAGAGCCCCTCCCCAACTCCCATAGTGCCTTCAGAACTCAGCCCTTGACCTCTGACCCCTCTAGCTGGCACACTCCAGGCCTTTTCTCTTACCCCTGCTCTAAGTCTTCCCTTCCTAACTTTCTGCCCTGTATCCATTCCTGTATCCATTCCTGTATCCAACCCTGTATCCATCCCTGTATCCATCCCTGTATCCATCCCTGTATCCAACCCTTTATCCATCCCTGTATCCATCCCTGTATCGATCCCTGTATCCACCTGCTGCGCCAGCACCACAAACTAGGTCCGAGGTATCAGGGAAAGGCAGACAAGACGTCCATTTGTTTGTACTAAGAGAATGCATGTGCTGCCTTTATTGCCAGGAGAGTGTGTGTGTGTGTGTGTGTGTCTTCATTGCAAGTGCTAAGAGGTCTCTCCCTTGTAGGAGGGAGGAGTTTTTTTATACAAGTTTACAGCACAGTGGAAAAAACCCCAGGTAGAAGAGATCGTTGTTTTCCTCCTGCTGGATGTTGATGTCAGAGGGTCAAGGCCAGGGCAGTAAGCCAGGACTAGAAAACAGAAAGCACTTGGACTGGAAAACAAGTTGCACTTGTAGGCTGACCAGCAACTCACAGAGACCCCATGGGGCTGGGGCCCAACATCTCCCCCCTTCTTTATATATAAATTAGCACCTATATTAGGTGACTAGGATGTTAATGTCAATCTTACTATACAAAAACAAACATTTATAAACAATATTTGGGAATGTGGGTGTCGTTCTTTCCAAGCTACTTCCTGCTGTTAAGGGGCGCTGACATACCATGGGGATCAGGACAAAAAAACAAAAACAAAAAAACAAACCCAGAACCCTGTTGAAGTTCTTGTTTTTGTCGTCTGTAAGGCTGCATCATCTCAGCTGTTTTAGGTGTTGGATCACCTGGGCCACTGCTTCAGGTAGTCTTGCTTCATCAAACCATACTAGTCTGGAAGGAACCCACAGCTTTTTATGTTCTGTGGAAACAAAAGCAGAAATTCTTTTCCCAAGTAACCTGTCCTTATATTTAAATTTAGAAGTCAAAGCATTTTCAAAACATGCAAGTTGGATTAATTTAGCAACATTAATAATCAATTGTCTTTTAGCAGTTTTTGTTCCTTTCTCAGCAATTAAACAATTTAAAGACACCACAACTGTACACAGTATCCAGACTCTCTGTGTATTTTCCATTCTATATACTTTTATCTTTTCCTTTCCTTTTACTTAATACCAGTACCTCCTTTATTAACTGTTACCAATTTTAGTTTACCCACTTTTAATCCATCCTCCAACTGAGGATGATCTCTCAGGTTCCCCTTTTTTTCCTGACCTTGGTGTCAGGCGAAGGCCTGGAGATTTAATCCAATCCACCCTCCAACTGAGGGCCATCTCTCAGGGTCCCCTTACTTTCCTGACCTTGGTGTCAGGCGAAGGCCTGGAGATTTAATCCAATCCACCCTCCAACCTAGGGTGATCTCTCAGGTTCCCCTTTCTTTCCTGACCTTGGTGTCAGGCGAAGGCCTGGAGATTTAATCCAATCCACCCTCCAACCTAGGGTGATCTCTCAGGGTCCCCTTACTTTCCTGACCTTGGTGTCAGGCGAAGGCCTGGAGATTTAATCCAATCCACCCCCCAACTGAGGGCGATCTCTCAGGTTCCCCTTTCTTTCCTGACCTTTGTCAGGCGAAGGCCTGGAGATTTAATCCGGTACCCCTAGCTTGGGACCCCTTTGTAACATATCCGCATAGCCTTACTGGCCAGCCTTTTAGATCTCTCAGTTCCCCTTTACTTTCCTGACCTCAGTGGATCAGGCGAAAGACTGGAGATTTTTTATTTTATTTCTTATTTTACCCTTTTTTTTTCTTTTCTTTTCTTAACTCGTGATCCTCCTGCCTCTGCCTCCTTCAGCAAATCCTACCGGCGTGTGCCACCACAACCGGCTCTCTGAAAATCATGGCGAACATCCTCCCAATCTGGGACATTTAAGCCTCCCCCAATAATGAACCATGGACTCGCACGTTCAATCCATTTTAGAAAGCCTTCCATGGTTATAGTCCCCTGTTCTCCAAGTAACTTTTTTATGTGGTACTGTAATTTAAACTTCCAGGGACTATTTCCCATCATTTTTTTCCTATTTTCCCCCATCTGTCCCTGGCTGGCAAAAGGGACGACCCCGTCCACTTACCTCGCTTTCACATCTCAGTGGAACCTCCAATTGCTGCGCCCACACCACAAGCAAGTCCAGGGTATCAGGAAAAGAGAGACCAGACGTATACTTGTTTGTACTAAGAGAATGCATGTGTTGCCTTTATTGCCAGGAGAGTGTGTGTGTGTGTGTGTCTTCATTGCAAGTGCTAAGAGGTCTCTCCCTTGTAGGAGGGAGGAGCTTTTTATACAAGTTTACAGCACAGTGGAAAAAACCCCAGGTAGAAGAGATCATTGCTTTCCTCCTGCTGGATGTTGATGTCAGAGGGTCAAGGCCAGGGCAGTAAGCCAGGACTAGAAAACAGAAAGCACTTGGACTGGAAAACAAGTTGCACTTGTAGGCTGACCAGCAACTCACAGAGACCCCATGGGGCTGGGGCCCAACATCCACCCATCTTCCGTTTCCCACCATCTAGCTTGCATTGCCTTCCTTCTTTGATAGCAGAAATTTCTGCTGTTTGGCTTTAACTGAAAGGCAGTGGATTTTATGATGATGTTCCACTGTTCCCCTCCCTTCCTCTCTCCTTTCCCAAACGTCTCCCTCCCCTCCTCTGTCCGTGAACACATGTGCTGATGACACTTAGACTGGTTCCATACCCCAGCTACTACGACAGGAGCTGCAGTGAACACGGAAGAGCGTATGAGCTGACTTGGGTTTTCTCAGTGCCTCTGTGTGTCTGGGGGCATTTGCAGATGGTCTGGCTGGGCACAGTGTCTTCAGTGGACAGAGGTGTGTTGCCAGCCCGTTGGAGACAATGCTCCCTCTCTGGGGTCCCTGTGGCAGATGATCCTGCTGTGCCCCCTCTCTTAAAGCCTCCCCTCCCCATTTCTCAGTGGTTCTATGAGACTTGCCCTAGGTGTGTCCTTTTGGCTTCTGCTTTTCCAAATTCATATGCTTATGGATCATCCAGGTTCTTTAATCTGCATTCTGGAAGCTCTCAGCTTTGTCTCTCCCAAGACCCACTGGTGGAGACTTACCCTGTACTTCCTCCAGAAAGCCCGGGTCCCTCTGAGGCACTCTGGGGTGGCATCAGGTCCTCCTTGACACTTTTACCTTTGTTTCTCTCTCTGCATGCCATGCATCTTCCCAGGACCTCTCTCTTCTAACTCTGTGACCCCTGCTGCCACTGACCTAACCCGATTCCCACCCATCGGGGAAGGTTTCACTTTAATTATTAGGTCTACTTCAGAAATTCTCTTTGGCTGTTTCTCCGTCTTTGTTCCACCTGCCCTCCCTCACATCCCTATTTTACGCATTGCATTTGCTTGGACATAATAAGATGATGTGATTTATGTGTGTGTGGATTCACTGTTGCTGACATAGCATCATTTTTCTCCTATTTGGTTTTTGTTTCCTGCTTTCATCTCTCTGCTGGGACTCTTGCCTGCTCCTCAATGGTGATCATCTTTGCCATTGTGCCTTTAAAGTATTGATCGCAGGTCTTAAAGTCTTGTCTCTGATAGTTCTGAGCTGGATCTTCCAGAGTCTCGTTCTTTTGGTGGCTTTATTTCCCAATGAGTGCTAGCCCAGCCCAGCCTGCCTGTCTTCCACTCCTCCCTTTCTCTCCCCCCCTCTGTCCCTCCCTCCATCCAACCTTCTTTCTTTTCCTCTCCCTCTGTCCCTCCCTCCATCCTTCTGTTCTTCCCTCCCTCCCTCCTCCCTGCCTCCCTCCCTGCCTCCATCCCTCCCTCCCTCCCTCCTCCCTGCCTCCCTCCCTCCCTCCATCCCTCCCTGCCTCCCTCCCTGCCTCCCTCCCTCCTCTCTCTGACTTACCTGTTTTCTGCTGAACATGAGACCAGAGCCAAGCATGATGCCACATGCCTATAATGCAGCACTTGGGAGGTGAAGGCAGGAAGATCAGGAGTTCAAGATCACCCTGGGCTCCATGACACTGCATCTCCAAAAGAGAAACAAAAGGGTTTAAACAAACTCAGAAACAAACATCAGCAACACAAAAAGCAGATGGGAATATTCAAACCCAGGAAATTACTGAATTAATGATGGTGTTTCTCTACCTCTATAGAGTAGGACTCTTAGGGTGTGAGCTGAGTTTGGGGTGTGCTGTTGCTATGGTTACACTCAGCGGACCCCCACTTCAACTCTTCCTTCCTTGCTAGAGGGAGAGGCATTTAGGAATGCCTGCTTCCTTCTCGCTCTCCGGCCTTCAGTGAGTGCCCTTCTGGCATTTTCGACCACCGGCCAGTCTGCTCTGGGCAGTTCCTCAGCGGAGACTCCCTTTCACAGGTGACTCTGGGCTGTGTCAAGGTGACCAGTTCAATCCGGTTGTGGAGGTGACATCCATATTAGGCCTGGTCTCGTTCCTACCATCCTGCCCTGCTCCCCTGTTCCCACCTACACACCCCTGTCATCCCTCCTGAACTCTGTGACTGTTTGTGTAGCTACAGCTTGTTTTTCTCTCCTCGTGGTGAGGCTGGGATTCTCTTCTTGCTCCTTGGGAGCACTGCAGATACTTCCAAACAGTGGAGACAGCTGCTCGTATTATACGTTTGTCCTTCGCATCAGTAAAGGCATCGGGATTCATCCTTTCCGTGGACCAAACACTTGATGACTGCCGTGGCCACTGATGCTCCTGCCGTGGTCACAGTGTCTCAGACCATGGTGGCATCGTGACCTCTAACATAGAAGGGGCGCTGTAGTCCCCCTTTTGACTTCTCCAGGAGTCCCTCAGCGTCTTCACCTCTAACAATGTGATGTGATTGGCTGCTGGTTTGGTATGGTACCTCCTTACTAGAACAATGTCTATTGTGAGTTTCCTAAAACTGTCTTTTAAGCAAGACGCATCTTGTTTCCAAAAAGAAATGCAGTAGAAATAACAGTGAGTTTTGTATTTGGTTTGTGAACTCATTTTAGGGGGTTGATGGTGTGTATTCCATGTGTGGCTGGCCTCCGTATTTGCCACCACACCTTGGTCTTAATTCATGGTTTGTATTCTCTTGTAGTTGCGTGATCTCTGCATTATTTTTAGGAGTGTTATATGAAGGAATCTCCCGGAGTCATAAAAACATCTTTCTGTCACTGTTCTTCTCTACAAATAATATCCCAGTTAGACAATGACTCTTGGCCTCTGACTTTTCATCTCAGTGGCCTGTCATGACTCTTTGTTACATTTTAACATCAAACCCAGCTGGGTGTGTCTTGCTGTGAGTGTTTCTATACTTATCTGTTCAGTTGATTGCGGAAGTGTTTTATGCTTAGAAGTCAAACTGACTGGGGTGTCTCTACTGTGTGACTTCCATTGTTGCTACTTTCCTTGGTGTACAAGCTGTCATTTTAAATGACAGATTCAGGTTTCAGCTCAGGGACACTTACTGGGGGACACTGTTGAGTCTGTCTGTCTCTGTGTTTGGGTCTGTGACTCCCATGTCCCCCTCGGCTTTCCTTCTCTGTCCTCCGAGCCATCACCTTCAGACGGTTTTCTCTCCCAGCACCTTCAGGCAGTTTTCTCTTCCATGTTCCTAGCTCTTATTCAGTGCTCTGCAGTTCTGCCTAGCAGGGTTTAAAAGTTTGCATTTCTAGCCTTCGATCTTATCACCGTGGCTTTCAGCCGGAGACCACAGGCCTCGAGTCAGCTCACATTTCACAGGGGGGTTCAAAGCAGGACCACGACTTCCCCGTCATCCTATGGTTAAGCTCTTTTCAAAACCATGCTAATCTCCCTGGAATATTCTATTTATCCCTTTTGTATAGAAAAAAATATTTCCATAGATGCCATGTGATGATCTTGTTCTGTTCTCCACCCTCCCCCCTTGGTACGCAGCCAGCCTTCAACATCTGCAGGTTAGTATCCAATCATTTAACCACCCAACGAGAAGAAATAGTCTCAAAAAGAGATTGCATCGATGCTGATCACAGCCAGACATGTTCCCTGTCCTCATTTCTTACACGCCACAACTTGCCAGCCTCCACAGGGCACCCTCTTTGTTTTAGGCACCACTAGTCATGTCCAGATGAACAAAAGCGTACGAGATGTGTTGGATTCTAGGTTCCCGGCACCATTTTCCAGAAGGGATCTGCGTCTCCACAGAGGCAGTGCCTGTAGACTCAGGAGCACTGCCTCTCCACCCTCACCCCCCCGAAAGGGTACATGATGACAATTGCTCTGGATAAATTACCTAGGTATTACCTCGAATGTTTTACAGACACTTGCGAAACCACAGTTCCCAACAGCTTGCTTTAAAAGAGCATGTTATTTGGAAGCCTGGCTACGTGACAGGAGAAATTTGGGAGGATACGAACCCATGACCTCTTTTCCTTCAGTATGGTTTGGGGCACCAAACCTCCCTTCTATCCACCCAGTGTGCTACGCCTGAACCCTTTGGCACTCCCATTGCTAGCCCGCGTGGGATGCTTGCATCTCTGGGGACCATCTGCACTGTGGTCCCCAAGCCTGGTTCCTGCATCTTCAGCCATGTTCCCCAACAATCCCGATATGCAACAGTGGCCAGCTCTGAACAGGAACACTGAGTCTCTCCTTCAGACTGTGTGGCATCCCATGACCTCAGCCCCACAGCTGCCCACACGTCACACAGTATGGTACTTGCCTTTTACCGAGTTTGGTCTTCCCCTGGGTAGCAGCTGCGTGGGATGCCAGCACACAGCAGCCGGCTTCCCGTTGGGAGACCATGAAAAGACACCATGGCACCGTGTGCTTTGCATGGACTCTCTGGTAACCAGAGTTGGGTTCTTTGCCATGCCTTCAGGTCTTTGCTGACACGGAGGCACGAGGGCCAGGGAATGCGAACTCTCAGCACATGCAAGAGTTAGGCCAGCCAGTGAACACGTCAGTAGGCAGCTTGGAGAGCAGGAAGCGTGTGCAAGCGGGTGAGAGGATGGGCAGACGTGTGCATGGGGGAAGATGTAGATAAGAGGAAGAATGGGTGGGCTGTCAGGTAAACACTTAGACTACGCCATGGAGAAGGTTTGTGGTAGGGAAAGGTCTCTAGATGGGTCCAGTCACAGCTCTGCCAGCATGGAGCCTATGCTCCAGAGTTTCAGCTTTCATGTGTGAGTGAGCAGGCTAGGGGACGGGGTGGGGGCATGATTTCTAGAAGGTTCCCAGCAGACAAAATCATCCTGCGGCCAGGGGCTTCATTGCTATGCGCAAAAGTGTTGCAGTCATTAGAGCTGACATGAGGGCTGAACACTTAAGGAGTTCAGCTGGTATAAAGGATAGCCAGATGTGGCCGATTTGAATATGCATTCTTGACTGCTGTTTTTCCCAGGGATCTGAGATGTCAAAATTGTGCACATGGCAGTTGTAAGCCTGCAGTGTCATGGTCCCATCTGGTTGTCATGCAGAGCAGAGCAGCATGGTGGTCAAGCTCGTCGGGTTGTGTATGTGTGGGGGTGTGGGGGGGTGTTTTCTTGACTCTCCAAATTCCTAAAAAGTTCTGTTCCGTGGGAGGAATTTAAAGTCTGCGGGGCGAAGTCAATGGAAGAATGGCTTTAGTTTCGAGCATGGCAGGACCACATGGCCTGAGATGCTGCCATTCCGGGAGTGAGGGGCTGCAGGACCACACGGCCTGAGATGCTGCCATTCCGGGAGTGAGGGGCTGCAGGACCACACGGCCTGAGATGCTGCCATTCCGGGAGTGAGGGGCTGCAGGACCACACGGCCTGAGATGCTGCCATTCCGGGAGTGAGGGGCTGCAGGACCACACGGCCTGAGATGCTGCCATTCCGGGAGCCAGGGGCTTTGAATACAGGGACTGCACTGGGGTTTGAATGTGTGGAAGTTCCTGTAGACACCACAGAGAGCAAGCAGCAGAGCAGCTGTTGGCCTTGGGTCGCACAGCCTCCTAAGGACCAGAAAATTCCAACGGGAAGTTCTGAGAACATACACAGGTGAAGAAAACAAAGCTCCTTGTCCTTGTTAGAGGCTCCAAGGCAGTCAGAGGATGGGAGAGTCTCATGATGGACAAGGGAAGTCCCTGGGATGTCATTAGCCTGTGCACACTGCAGTCAGTGACGAGAAGTGATGGTCCAAGGCCCCGCAGATTACCCAGGCCTATCCCTGGTGTACAAATGGACTTTGAGTGCCCATGCCACAATGAGGGATGCTCTCTCAGCCGGGACTCTTGGGGTAGGGCCTAGGCCCTGCCCTGAATGAAATGACAGTCACTGGAGATCCACCATGGAGGGCCTCACCCTCCCTGGGGATCGGAGTGGAGATTGGGTAGGGGGCTGGGGGACCTCGTGGGGAGGACCGGGGAGGAGGGGAGGGAGAGGGAGCCGGGATTGACATGTGAAACAAGCTTGTTTCTAACTTAAATGAAAAGAAATAGCAAAATAAAGAAAAAGTGATGGTCCTATGTGATGGTGAGGGTGTGTGTATGTTTTGCTTTCTGCGATTGGCTCTGGGATAGAAATTGGGACAGAAGTTACAGAGGCTGCTGGAATGTGGGAGTTAACTGCTAAGAGATCATGCCTGACTCCATATTTTTATCAGTGATGGCAGCTTGGCTTCCTCCCCGTGGCACCGATCAAAAGAGAATGGGCAGGTTTCCATTGCAGGTGAAGGATTCCTTTCCTCTCTTCAAGATGCAGCCATAGCTTATTGGTCTGTGTTATTATTCTGTCTCTGGGTTTTCATATGAGGTCAGGTAATGGTCCTTCCCCATCCTTGGAGTCAACAGGGCTCCTAACTCAGTCCACTCTTCAGTGAGTCTTCAAATGAAATCTTCGGGGGGCTCACCGGAACCCAATCAAAGAGAGTGGGGCCCCGTTCCATTGTCATGTAAATAAGGACAGCTAATGGATTGCAGGTCATTTCAGAACAAAGAGCCTGGCGTCTGGAAGGTCCAGACACTGGAGGACAGAGGATATAGTGGTTCCAAAAGGGACTGAGAGAGCAAGCCGAAGGGGAAGCTCCCCCTGGGGAGATGAAGGAGACCCAACCACCCAACCTCCATCACTAAGGTCACCACATTTCCTTGTACATTTTGACTGATGTGCATGTGGGGGGGGCAGAGGGAGAGGGAGAAAGAGAGAGAGAGAGAGAGAGAGAGAGAGAGAGAGAGAGAGAGAGAGAGAGAGAGAGAGAGAGAGGTGTCTCTCAGGAATCACCTATCTTGATTTTTGAGATGGGGCTTCACTTCCGTGAACCCTGCCAGTGAGCCCCAGGGATCCACCAGTTTCCGCCTCCCAGCATTGGAATTATAAGCGTGGGCCGCCACCACCAGACTTCTTGGTCCCTTAGCCTGCTCACTCACACACAGACTGAACTTGGGTCCTGGGTCTTCTGTACTTTCCTGACTCAGCCTTCTCCCCAGCCACTGGTGATACAGCATTTTTAAAGGTAAATTAAGACTTGAATGAGCTGTGACCTGCAGACAATGGGAACATCTGTGTTCCCAAAACAGAAGCCACAGTTAGGCAAGCTCCTGAGGTGGCACTAGAATTTATATTAGT
The DNA here is from genome assembly GCF_017639785.1 of Mesocricetus auratus. Lineage (NCBI taxonomy): Eukaryota > Metazoa > Chordata > Mammalia > Rodentia > Cricetidae > Mesocricetus > Mesocricetus auratus. The sequence goes on along the minus strand of NW_024429212.1, from coordinate 7,053,193 downwards.
GGGGACGTTGGGTTGCCTTGGAGTGATGGGAAGGACCAAGTTCCTGGTCAACTGGGTCAGGATGTGTCAACATGATGGCTTCCTGTGGGATGTTGTCCTGTGGTCGCTATGAAAGCCTTGTGGGAGTCCCATCCTGAGCATCCTCACAGTGCTCTCTCTCCCTGATGTTCTTGTAGGGTGGTCCCTAAGCTTTCAGCATCTCACACATAAGTGGCTGTGAAACTCTCTGCCCCTCCCCCAGCATGGTCCGGGGTGACTCGGCCCTTCCTGCACTGGGCTGCTCTCTCTGTGCTATCTGCCCTTGGTTTCCGTGACGCTGGGGAAAGCACTGTTGGGATTCATCAGGAGTAAGAATGTCACAGAGGCAAACAGAGCAGCAGAGGCAGCGCCCTGCCTTCCTCTCTCAGGTGGCTGATGCCTGGGCATCCTGGGAGTCAGATATGGTGGGCCTACTCTAAGATAAGAGGGGGCTAGAGGACAGGCGTGGGGAAAGGACCCATGTGTGTGGGAGGCGGTCCACTTGTCCCTGGTGGGCGTGGAGCTGCTCTGTGCTCACATTGTCTCCTCTTACTTGGTGGCACTCCTGAGAAAGAAGAGCCTTCTCAAGCGTGTCCTTAAAAAGTCAAGGGTAGAGCTGCCGGGCGGTGGTTGCGCACGCCTTTAATCCCAGCACTTGGGAGGCAGAGGCAGGCGGATCTCTGTGAGTTCGAGACTGGGCTGGACTGACAGCCTGCAAAACAATACAGAGAAACTTTGTCTCATAAAAACAAAACAAAACAAAACAAAAAAGTCAAGGATAAGGGCAAGAGACTGCTGCGAGCCCCCCCCCCGTGCCCAGCTTCCTCCTCTTGGGACAGCGGTACAGTCACACCAAAGTGGCTTCAGGAGGCTTCACCACGGCACAGGGGAGCGCTCTCCCCCACATCTGCCTCGGAGAGTGTTCAGAGTGTTCATCGTGTCACACAGCAGGATGGGAGGTCCTGGAGGTGCTCTACGGGGGGGGGTGTCAGGTGACGGTTGGACTTCAGATAAGCAGTGAGTCTATCAAGTGTGAGCAGGCCCTGAGGGATGCATGGCCACGCGCCTCATGCTCTCGCAACCCCGCCCCCAAACATCAAGGCTCCATCGGAAGCAACTGTCCTGTGACCCACGCGAGAGGCTTGGGGTCACTGGGAACCCAAGTGAAGGAGGTCAGACATAGTAACCAGATGCTCTCCCTCAGCAGCCCCGCTAGAAGCCCTGAACACCTGGGTGTCATTGGTTCCGTGTCTTCCTAAATTCCTATGACAAGTCTCAGAAATGGAAAGATGCGGGCTAGGTGTGGGGCATAGGAGGAGAAATGGATGATTAAAGCGTCCGGGACTGGTTGATTTATGGTTTGTGTGTGGAGATTTGAAGAGCGAGATAGCCTGATGTGTGTTAATTGTACAATGACTAATTGTTCAAAGTCTAATGACAGAGATGAATGCCCGTAAATATCTTTCTGAGCAAAAGCCTCAAAGGCGATTAAACTCTGCCAGGAGGCTCAACAATGCCTAAGACAAGAGAAAGAGTTCTGAAGATAAAGGCGTTCATTCTCAGAACCTAATGTGTCCCCAAGAAGGTGTGTCCTCCCAGCATGCTGCCGTGACCTCCAACAGCTCACCGGATAGCCTGCTCCTTCCCCGCCCCTCCTTTGGGAAAAGCTCAGCTCTGGGACTCTGGGGCTCCCTTTGCAGCAGGGACATGGGGAAGGGTGGGGCAGACACAGCAGGTTCTGCTTCTGAGGTACTGACCCAGTAAAGCCAGCTTGCCAGATGACACATGGAAACCTCACTGAGAGAGGGATGGGCCCAGCAGTCTGGAGTCATGAGGTGCGAGTGAACATGGGTGGGCATGAAGGATTAGCTTCATCCTACAGCTGCAGGGAGAGAGGAAGAAGCTTTGTCGGGCAGGACGGGGCATCTTGGAGGTCCTGCATGGTGCTTCTGAGAGATGGCAGTGACCACTGTTGAATTTTACTTGAGCATAGGTTCAAACCTTCTGACTGTAAAGGAGAGCCCTACAATAAGCCTCAGGGACCACACCCCACCCAGTGGCCACCCTGACCTGCCCTTTAGCTGCCCGCCTTTTTGAGCAGGCTGCACCTGGTTTGCTGCAGAGTTCTACCTGCTACCCATGGAGATGAAGCAGGAGACGTAGGGAGAGGCTTCCTGAGTGGCTCTGACCCCCGCACTTTTGGGTGTTCAAAGCATGAATGGCAGTGGCCATTGTTGGAGAATGTGATTGGGATCACGGCATTTAAGAACCTGGGCTCGGCATCTTGGGATATGCCCACCCCCAAGCATCCAGATCAACCGTCAGACCTTCATAACATGAGTGATGATTGCAACATACCCATGCCAGTCAGCGGTCCAATGAACAGCGTTCTACCTGTGTCTCACTGTGGTCATTGAAGGCCTGTACACTTGTACATGCATCTCCCATACACATTCCCAGCATTGCCCGCCCCCAAGTCATCAGTCATGTTGACCAGTCCCCAAGCATGCACTCGGGACCATCTTGTTACTTGATGACGCATCGGAGCCTCGGAGTTAGCTCTACTTTACTAAAAACACAGCTAGCAATCTTCCAAGTGTTAATTAGTTTGTAAGCAGATAATAATTTATAACATGTATATAAGAATTCAGCTTGGAATAACTATGAATTTATCTGTCTTTTATTTTTTTGTTATTATTATCTGGCACCTATTTTGTCTAGCAATTAGAATATAAACTTCAAGGCAAGAGTATATATTAATAATTATAATTATGTTTAGGAAAAAATTAAAGCCAAGTGAAAATAAATGGCTATGGCTTTGGAAGAAAATTTCCTTCTTTGTTGTTGAGTTGGCGTGGAGTCATTAAGAATTATAGATTGTTCACAGCCCTCAACACGCTGTCCCCGTGTGGTCGCAGACATGAGGAGGAGGACTATGTGTGAGAATTGCCCCGGCCCCATCCACGCACTGAGCGTTTGTTTTCCATCCAATGTGCAATGTCTGAAAACACTGAGTGTGTTCCAACCAGTTGGTGAGAAACCAGAGTTGGCATGCTGCCGTACTGTGGCCCTGTTTGCTGACACCACACTGACAACACAGTCTTTCTGGGGCCATTGGAGCAGGCTCAATAGCAGTTGTGTGTTTAAGAAGGGGTGGTCCTGGGGAAGGCAGGCAAGACCCCAGCATCCTTGCAGTCCTCCTACTTTGGGAGAGAATTGTCTGCCTCAGGAAGGCGCCAGTGTTGTGGGACATAACTGCTGCTCCACAAACCCCCATGGAGGCTTTGGGGGGTACTACAGTCTACCAGGGTGGGGCGGCAGCTTCAGTGCCCAGAAAAACCCATGTTGTTAGTGCCAGACTTGAAGGCTTTGTTTTCTTTTTATGAAATCGGTAGGGTTGGGAGTGCCTGGGGTAGTGAGTGTACCAAACCCTGGAAGCTCATGGGAGAGGGTGCGTTGTCTCCTTCGACAGTTTTCCTACTCCATAGAAATCTAGATGGCCTGCAAATGAACAAGGCAATGGATGGCCACCCCGGGGCAAGCGGACGAGACAGCTCTCATCGGTGGCCACCCAGAGGCCATCCGGAAGACTCTGGACGCGGCTTCAGTTCTGCCACGCTTGTGATGACAGTCACCACGTTCTCTGTGCGCCAGGGTCCTCACTGTCTGGGTCCTGACTGACGTGTGCTCTACAGGCCCGTGTTAAATGTGTCATCCCAGCTGGTGGCACTGTTTTGAGAGGCGGAAGAGACTTTAGTAGTGTTTAGTTGAAGGAAGTAGATCACTTGGGGCATGCCTTTGAAAGTTATACCTGATCCCATGTCCCTCCCCTCCCCTCCCTCTCCTCCCTTCCCTTCCCTCCCCTCCCCCCTCCCCTCCTCTCCCCTCCCTCCCCTCCCTTCCCTCCCCCCTCTCCTACTCTTCCCTCCTCTCCTTTTTACTCCTTCCATCATGGTGTTCTCCCTTACTGGAGCCAAGGATTATGGACTGGATCCTCTGAAACTGTAAACCAAAAACCAAAACAAAGCAAAACCTTCCTCTTCTAAGTTGTTCTTTTTTTGACTCGGAGTGTTGAATCACAGCAACAATCTGACCAGTGAGTGGGCTGATCCGCAGAACCAGAACCAGGGCCTGGAACCATCTTTTCTATCTCTTATGGTCCTATATTCTGAGTTTCATAGATGCCAAGATTAATTCTAAGATCAACACATTTCTGAAACATTGCAGCTGGTTCAGAACAACCCCTCAGTACAACTAGAATCTCTAACTCAGAGCAAATGTGCTGTGGTCTCTGTGCCTAGGCCCCAGGCACTCCCAATGGCTCAGGACTGCCCCGCCCAGATGACACAGCCTATGCACACAGACCTCGGAGTTCACTGCTGCAGACTGGTTTTTACAGAGTGAGGACCTTCTAGCTACATAGGTGGGCCCATTACAAAGAAATAAACTGGAAACAACAATGAAATTGAGCTGGTTTCTGGCTGTCAAATTTTGGTTGCAGAGAGGAAAAGGAAAAAAATCATTTTTAAAGCTGGAACAGCTGTTACATGGCATTATATTTTAAAACCCTTAAGAGGGACTAGTTAATTAATTTCCACATTGTCACACTCTCCTTAATAGTGTCCCAAAATACCTCGCTGTGATTAATCATGATTGGAATTTTTATCAGTCACAATCTAATACATTTTTCCCAAAAGAAGATTTTGTTGCGCATTAAAATAACTTTGTTTGAGTGCTTTAATTGTAGATCTTAATCTTGTTTGAAAATAAAATCTTCATCCAATTCAAAGTCAGACAAAAGTTAGTGCCTGTGCTTGAGAAAACACCTTCCAACTTCGCCAGGCTTTCTTTCTTCGGTGCCGAGCCCAACGTCTCATTTCACACGGCTTTAATGAGTAATTGTTTTCCGAGGTTTCTAAGAGTTTTCCTCCCCAATATTTCATTCCAGAATAAAAGGTAATGATCCATAAATTCTTAATGCCATATTTTTATAGCCAGTAAATTAGTCTTTAATGGGTTCAATAAGTTCTGTGATGTATGTCATTAATTGTTAATGGTGTTTTAACTAGATAATTGTTATAAAGGGCTGTTTGTCACTGTGCTGGTGAATGACGGGTCCACACCATTAGTTCTGCCTCACAACACTCTGCTTATCCTATCTGGCTTTGTGTGCACAGAGCAGATGGGGTGAAGAAGCTACTGACAGGAGGTTCTGCCCTCTGGGTCTGCCAGCCGGGGGTCCTCCAGGCTGGAGAATACGCCGCCATGGAACTCGGAAGTGGAAACACTCCATCCTCACTGCGGCCGGTGGTTACATGGGTCCTTTGGGCTGCTTGACAGACAGCCACTGTGCATCATGCCTGTGATAGCTGGTCTCGTGTCACAACGCATAAGCAGGGGGCACTCTGTAATTTAATTGATAGCGACTCTCCATGCTGCTGTGCAGACAGTTTATACATGCTAATGTCAGCATACGTGTGCACGCGCGTGCGCACGCGCACTCTGACTAGTGTGCGGATGAGTCCAGAATGTCTGTCCACCAATGCAAAACGTTGACTTTCCTAGAGGAGACGACGCTTGCCCCATGCCTCTGCACTAACTCCTGCTTGCCTGGCCGTAGGCTATGCCCCAGCCAGCCTCCACTCAGGGATCCCACGCTGGGGACCTGTCAGGTGTGTTTGGGTTCAGCTGCGCTAGGCTCCCCACCCCCTCAGTCAGAGTTCGTGCTCCACTAACGAGTAAAGTCAGCATGTGAGAGGGCTAGCCTGGGCACCCAAGCACACCCACCTCTCCTACCCGCTAGTGAGTGAAGGTGTCTGAGGGGAGATGCGTCGGCAGAGTCTGCAGAGCCCGAGGTATCTCTGGAACCACCGAATTTTAAGGAAGGATGGAGTGGCAGAAGCGGGCTCGTGGTGGGGAATGGCGAAACTAGAGACACGAAGGCATCGGGCATGGGGGCGGTATGGGTGCTCGGCCACTGCTGAGGAGAGCCGGTCCTAACCCGCCTGGTCAGTGTGCAGCATGGAGACGCAGCTGCCGCAGACCGTGCTGCTGGTCCCCTTGCAGGGGGAGAGCACAGGGCACAGCGCTGCCCATGGACTACAAGCACGATGGTCACCCCTGGTGAGCCGGCAGGACGGCTGATATCTAGGACACAGGGTCTGCAGTGGCCCGGAGCTCTCTTGGATCCTCCCCTTGACATCCTGCCCAGCCACAAGATCACCCTGACTCTGGGCAACGGCAGGATGTCTGAGAGGAGTAGATATGGTGCGTCAGGAACCAGAAACCTTGAGATGGACCGATGACTCATGGCAATAAGTGTTTTCATGTAAAGCTGTTTGGTGTGTGTGTGTGTGTATACATACATACATACATACATACATACATACATCTGTGACACACACTGCCGTTTGCAGTGCCACTCCAGTGAATAAATGTGCAACAGAAAGAAAGGCGTGTCTTAGAGTTTCTAGTGCTGTGAAGAGACAGCATGGCCACCGCAGCTCTTACAAGGGAAACATTTAACTGGGGTGGCTCACTTACTTCAGGGGTAGTCCGTCATCATCGTGGTAGCATCCTGGCACGCATGGTGCTGGAGACGTCCTATGTCTTGTGCAGGCAATGGGAAGTCAACAGAGATACCGGGTGTGGCTTGAGCGCATATGAGACCTCAAAGCCCACCTCCACAGTGACACACTTCCTCTAACAAGGCCTTACTTACTCCGACGAAGCCACACCTCCCGATTCTGCCACTCCCCATGAGCCTATGGGGACCAATAACATTCCGACTACCACAGGTGGGAAGGAGGGTGGACGGGAGGGCTGGGGGCCTACATGGCAGAGAGAGGCAGAGCTAAAGATGAGGCAATGGGAACAGGTGTAGGAGCACAGCTGAGGTGATGGGGGAGCACGGCTGCAGTGGACGGGGGAGCACGGCTGAGGAGACAGGGAGAGCACGGCTGCAGTGGATGGGGGAGCACGGCTGAGGAGACAGGGGGAGCACAGCTACAGTGGACAGGGGAGCACGGCTGAGGAGACAGGGGGAGCATGGCTGCAGTGGACGGGGGAGCACGGCTGAGGAGACAGGGGGAGCACGGCTGAAGTGGATGGGGGAGCACAGCTGCAGTGGATGGGGGAGCACAGCTGAGGTGACGGGGGAGCACAGCTGCAGTGGACAGGGGAGCACGGCTGAGGAGACAGGGAGAGCACGGCTGCAGTGGATGGGGGAGCACAGCTGCAGTGGACAGGGGAGCACGGCTGAGGAGACAGGGAGAGCACGGCTGCAGTGGATGGGGGAGCACGGCTGAGGAGACAGGGGGAGCACGGCTGAAGTGGATGGGGGAGCATGGCTGTGGTGACAGGGGGAGCACAGCTGCAGTGGATGGGGAGCATGGCTGCAGTGGATGGGGGAGCACGGCTGCAGTGGACAGGGGAGCACAGCTGCGGTGGATGGGGAGCACGGCTGCAGTGGATGGGGAGCACGGCTACAGTAGATGGGGGAGCACAGCTGAGGAGACAGGGGGAGCACGGCTGTGGTGGACAGAGAGAGGACATGACTGAGGTGGACGAGGAGCACAGCTGCAGTGATGGGAGAGCACAGCAGCAGTGGGCGGGGGAGCACGTCCTTGCTGAGTGGGGGCTGGCAGGATGGTGTGCAGCAGCCTGGAGCTCTCTCAGGCTCTGCCCCCAGACATGCTGCCCAGCCTCACAATCACTTAGCTCTGGGCATCTCTCTGAGATAGAGAAGGGTTCATTTTGGGGGCTGGAACTCCTCGAAATATCTCCATGATCCTTGTTGCCACTGGAGGCCATGTTTGTGTCCATGATCTGCCCTACATCTGGGGGCTGTCCTGGTGTTTGCGGTTAGTGCTGCCACCACAGTGTGTGTTAATGCCCTTGGTCTGTGTTGATGCCAGAGGCCATGTGGATGTCAGTGGTCTGTGCTGCCACCAGAGGCTATGTTGAAGTCTGTGGTCCATGCTACCCCCGAGGACCATGTTGATGTCCGTGGTCTGTGTTGCTACCCGAGGCCATGCTAGTGTTTATGGCCTATGCTGACACCTGAGACTATGTTAGTGCCTATGGTCTGTGCTGCAGCCAGGGACGGTGTTGATGCCTGTGATCTAACACTGGAAACCACGTGAGAGTCCACTACCCATGCTGCCACCAGTTGTTATGGGCAAGAAAGCTTCCTTTTGCAGTGGTGTCAGTGACTGCAGACTCATAGTTGAGAATGACAGACACAAAAGGCTTCTGTGCCAACCCCTCTCCCCGGCCCCCACAGAAAGAAGAAACAGACCAAACAGGAAGCTACTGAAGAGAGTCCTTAAACATTGTGAGAAAGATGCTGACGTGCAGCTGTTCACGGTTGGTGGCTTCTGGTTGGGGTCGGGGCTGGGGAAGGACTCAGTTACCTTTGACGGGCTGGACACTAGGAGTTTGACCACGCCCCGATGAATATGTGGACAACACAAATTGGACTTGTGTTGTTTTCTTTTTGGTGGAGAGGACACAAGGGTGGGCCTGGGAGGAATGGGAAGTGGGTGTGATCAGGATTCATTGTGTGAAATTCTCAAATAATCAATAAAAATATTATGTTGGAAAATAAAAGAAACATATGCAAACACACACAGACAAACCACACTACATATGAACACAAATGTATGCATAGACTACCCTTGTAAAAACATATATACAACACACTCCAAAGTATATATACATACCACACTACCTATGTACACACCACACATATACCTACACTATATGAACAACACACACACACACACACACACACACACAGACACACCACTTTCAAAGGCTTCAAGACGGCTGGACACCTTGCAGGTTAGGCAGCCTACAATCTCAAGGATGCTGAAGCTTGTCTGTGGCTCACAGATCTCTATGAAAGGAAAGCCAACCTTTGTAGTGTATGAAACTACAAATGCTAAGCCAGTATCAATCAGCCACATCTGTGTGGCTCTGCCTCTGGATCTGTCCTGTCAGACTGAACAAAGTATCTGGTTTTTCACTGAACCCACATGGTGGTGAGGACTAGCAGCTTTATAAAGAGGGTTGAAGTCGGGCAGTGTGAGTCCTTCGGCTCTGCTCCTCTCTTTACCTGAGTAAGCCAAGTCCTGGGGACTGTCCAGGACTGTAGACACCAGTCATCAACCTTTCTTTGGTCCTCTAAGAACGCTTAAAATCTGAGACAGTCCATTTGTGCTAATTGGACACTAGACAGACAGAGAATTGAAAGGAAGTCAAGGCAAGAAATGAACTCAGTAGAACAAGTTCTGGAAGTGGATGAGAAATAGAAATATCAGCCTTGTTTCTCTAACACCGTCATGACTCACTTTTGTAGCTCAGGATTGCCCACCCACCTACACCCCTGCATGTGTGTGTGTGTGCATGTGTGTGTGCACATATGTGTGTGTGCATGTGTATGCAAGAAAGAGACTTGCTGTGGTTGCGTCTATTAGGTGTCTGAATGAAGAATGATCAAACCATTCCAAATACTGTTTCCTTCAAAACATTCGACTCTGTCTTATAAACCAGTGACTAGAAACGTGACACCCATTTGTCAGGCAACATGTTGTTGGACCATGATCCACACATATGTGTTGGGTTACTATTTAACAAACACTGCTCAATATTCTAGCCCACTATCTTCACTTACTCGCAATGGTTGTTGTAGATATAATTCATACACTATTACAACTAACCCTTTAAGTTACAACACTCCGAGTTTTTTTTCAATAATCGTAAACTTGCAAGTAACTCCACTACGTCTTCCAGTATCCCCCAAGAAAACCCGTAGTCACTGGAGGTCAATCACTACTCCTAATTTTATTCCAACAAATACAGTTTCTGTTTGTGTGGATTGCCTCATTTTGGACTATTCATCTAAATGAAAACCTATAATACATGAAGATTATTTTACCTGGTTTCTTTTGGATATATTACAAAGTTCACCATATGTAGTGTCTATCAATACTTTATTCCTTTTTATAGCAGCATAATACTCCGCTTACATGGACATACCTCGGTTGGCTTATCTGGTTATTAATTCATGGGCATTTGGGCTGTGTTCACTTTCAGTTATTGTTCACAGCTTTGATACACATAAATGTACATAGATTTTTTTGCATATCCAAACTTTCCCAATGCTCTTGATTATACACAACTTCTTCATGTCTGTATGTGTATATGTGTGTTTATGTATATCTATGTGTATATCTGTGTGTAAATGTGTACATGTCTGTAGATATCCTTGTGAATGTGTATCTATGTGTATCCATGTGAATGTGTGTCTGTGTGTATCCATGTGAACGTGTGTCTGTGTGTATCCTTGTTAATGTGTCTCTGTGTGTATCCATGTGAATGTGTGTCTGTGTATCCATGTGAATGTATGTGTGAATGTATCTGTGCGTGTTTGTGTGTACAAATGTGCCTGTATGTCAGTGTGTTTATGCGTGTCTGTGTATATATGTATCTGTGTGATTATATGTCTGTGTATGTATGTGTGTATGTCTGCCTGTGCATCTATGTGTATGTATATGTGTGTTTCTCTGTTTGTTTACATTGTATGTATATGTATATATGTGTGTCTCTATATGTGTCTATGTCTCTGTGTATGTATAGGTATGTATATGTGTCTGTGTGTGTCTCTCTGTGTCTGTCTGTGTATGTATACGTGTCTCTCTGTGTCTATGTCTGTGTGTGTATATATGTGTCTCTCTGTGTGTCTGTCTGTGTATGTATATGTATGTATATACGTGTCTCTCTGTGTCTATGTCTGTGTGTGTATATATGTGTCTCTCTGTTTCTATGTCTATGTATGCATGTGTCTCTGTGTGTGTTCTCATGGTTCTGTTGTCTGTGTTAACAAGTGAACATCCTGTAAACCGCACTGTTCCAGCTCTGAGAATCTAACCTCCCTTCCTCAGAGTGTCTTCATGCCACTGTTTGCTTGATGGACTTTCCACACTAATCCTGTATCATCGGTTTTTGCTGCTGATTGCTGAACCTCTTCTCGACTGGATCAATGCTTGGTCCTTCCTATCCTTGGAGTCAGCCTGTCCCCTGGCTTTCCTGAGGGCCAGGGATCAGTGTTTTCCTTAGCCCTGTAGGTTTCCTTACCTCTGTACCCACACTCAGGAGGCTGAAATGTCAAACTGGTTCTGATTTTAGGGTTAACTCTTCCGACTACAGGTTTCCTGTTCGTTCCTTCCAGCAAGAAGCTTTTCTCTTGAAAGAATGGAAAGAGGGCCAGCGCTTTATACTTAGAGACTGGACATCATGACCTCATCCTAAATGGCAGGCAGTTGGGTGTAGAGAAATATGCAGTCAGTAGGCCTCTCCTCTGTGCCTCCAAACCAGGGCTACACAATGGCCACTGTAATTGTCATGGGCTTCCTAGAACCCCCACTCCCAGAGTAGTAGGGACACCTTCACTGGGCGGTGGCCACGTAGGGCAGGTTCTTGGATCACCATCTCATAAGACACCCCAGAAAACTCTTCATGGGAGCCTGTAAGAGGTGGGCTTCCCATTCCAGATCTTTCCCTGGCTTAGTCAGAGCCCAGCTGCTCATCTGCAGACTTGTTCTTTGGGGTCATGTACCTAAGGTTCCAGAGGATTCGCCCTGAAGTTAGTAAAGGCTGTAACTCATGGTACAGAAACGGCTATGTGTGACTGTTTATACCGTGAGAATTTTAACACAGAGGGAAGGCCCTGTGCTCTCTGCTTCAGCGCACAGAGAGCATAGAACGGCACGGTGGACGCAAGCGGTTTGTGGCGTGGCAAGAGGGAAAAGGGGAGAGCAAACAGATGCTTAAGGCTTCAGCTGTTTTTAAGACTCTTTACCACAGTAGCTCAGGCCTGGCTGAAGGCAGCAGTAACCCTCAAAAGACCCTATTGCAAGGGTCTGGGGGAGGAGGCTCCTGGGCTGGTTGGGGTTCAAAGACCTGAGGTCTAATTACCGGCATAATTAGGGTAGGAACAAGTTGCTCTCTGCAGAGGCCTTCTGTGCTTTGCTGGGAGAAAGCGCCTTTAAGCATTCCCAGGGAGTCGCCTGGGAGAGGAGGCGACCCCATGCCGGGCGCCGACTTGGTCTTTAGCTTGTCCTATGTAATTTTGAGCACTGTTTGAATGTGCTAACGAGGCACGTTATTTTTAGCCATGTCAGCAAAGGGATCCAATTCCTGCACAGTTGTGCCTCTTGCGTAAGTGATTTGTTTTCCAACGACCTTCATGAGAGCCAGAGAAGCATGCCTTCCCTGGAATGGGCCTCTGCTGACCCTGGGCCTTCCTGGGGCAAAGGGTTGGGAAGTGGAGAAGAGGCCTGTCTCCCTGCAGTAGGGGAGGGACACTCAGGACGCTGCAGGAACAGTGGTTCCGAAGATAAAATTAACATGGCGTATGACTGGTTGGAAGTGGGCGGGTTGCGGAGGGGTGAGGGAGCCTGGCAGGGTTCTGGCCCTGACAGAGCTTCTCAGATGAGGGCTGGGAAATGCACTGCCTCCGTGTGCTAAGGGGAAAGGTCTGAGGAGCAAGTGTGCTCTAGCCTGCTCTTGTGGCCATTAACACTGATGGGACCAGCAAGTCCAGACAGGGAATTGTGGGGACACAAGGTTCCGAGTGGCTGTCAGTTCCCAGTGCATTGAGGGAAGAAGGGCGACTCTCTTCTGAGGAAACAGGAAAAAGGACCATGACCCTGAGACCATGTGGAAGTTGTCACCCTGGGGCCAAGTGACCTGGTCCTGTAGGGGCCAGAGGAAGCTGTATGGGCCACTTCCAGGTCCTGGGGGAAGGCGTAGTGGAAGGCAGAGGGAGAGTCGTGCTGAAGCAGGCGTGGTGAGCCCAGAAGCAGGAAGAATTTACTTCTGGGAGAGCAGAGAAGATGGTATTAGGGGTAGGAGGGGCCCACATAGCAGCTTCCTCCTCCCAGGCCTGGACTCCTCAGAAGGAATCGAGCCGTGCTTGAGAGAGGCAGACTGAAGCGGTTTCGTCTACGCGCCGGGGAGGGAAGAAAGAGGACCAAGCCTAGTATACCATGGTGACTTCGGGTGTCCTCTGACCAAGCACCATGGGGCCAGGGCCTTTCCCGTGAGACAGACCCGGGCGGATTAGCTCCCCTCGGGAACTTTCCGACTCTCAGTTTCTTCCTTGTGTTAATTCATCTGTAAGATAAGAGGTAGAGAGAAGCAAGCACTGAGGCAGGAAATGTTTCTAAATATGAGTCCCAGGTTTGGCTTGATGCCATTTTCCTGTCAAGACCCTATCTTAAGGCAGCTTTGAGGAGGGGGTAATGTCCAGGAGTGGTGAAATCCCTGAAGCGAGAGGAAGCCGGGGATGGAGATGAGCTGGTCTGTCTGTGTGCCACGAACCTTTCAGCCACAAATCAGAAGCCAGCACTGCAGAGAATCCAGAAGCCTGCAGAAGGGGGAGGAGGCTCAGGGGGTCGGGGTCAGAGGCTGGGAGTGGACAAGGAATGAAGAGCTGGGCATCAAAGCCCCCTCTGAGGCCGTGCGGTGACTGTAGCTCCAGGAAGCCTGGTACCAACACGTGGTAGCCATTTCGACACAGGTGCACCGGACCTAAGTTTGCAAGTGAGAAAAACCCAGCAGAAATGGAAGACAAAGAAGATCTAAGTGGGAGGGACGTCGCTGACAGGGAGGGGCCACGGGCTCACAGTGAGCCTCTGCTGTGGACAATGAAGAAGATGCTCAGGTCACACTCACACGTGTGCAAACTGACGTGGTGTGTGTGTGTGTGTGTGTGTGTGTGTGTGTGTTAGGGATGAGGAGCAACCACAAAACCCCAGCACACTTCCCATGTGCCTATGATACACACTCTCAGTTTGAGAGCAGGTGGATTTCCACTTTTAAAAAATGAAACCGGGACCTGGCTGCAATCTGTTGGACCTGAGGTTCCTAAGAACAGATGAATACGTAACAACAGCAACAGGACCAGTCACAGCAGCCATGGGTGTGCCATGAGCACCTGGTTCACTCTGGGCGAGTGGGGCTGAGACCACCACTAACGTGCAGTGGCCACCAGGTATAGGGACCGTCAGAGCTTGGGAGCAGTCACTTAGCTATGTCAGAAAATACGTTCTGAAATGCTGAATTTCTGTCTTCTGAGAGCCAGCCCTAGCCACGACTTCAGAGATGCATCTCAAAACTGAATGGAAATATAAAGCGACAATGCCCTAGGTCCCTAAACAGGACATTTTGAGACCAGTGAGACCTGTTTTCCACAGATTAGACATGTACCCCTCATGTGTGTCCCCTTACGAGATCATCTTGTCCTTGGGCATCATGGGGCTGGCCCCTGATTGGCCCAGGCCTCCTGTTCCCCACTAGTTTAGTGGTTTTAGAAGGCTCCTGATCTACCACTGTAAGATGGGAACTCTGCTATCCAAGGCTAACTCACCCTGCAGCCAGAGGTTTTATTCTGCATCCCAGCCACAGGGGTCCCATGGATTATGTGGATGAACATCCCAGGGTGGTCATATGACATCCTGGAAGACAGAGGCTTTCTTCACTCCTCCTGAGGAATGAAGAAAGACTAGGAAGTAGCCTGTGTGGCATTCCGGCTGGAGTTGGGGACAATGGCTACATGATCACCTGACCTCCTGGCAAAGGGAACCTGCAAAGTCATCCTTGACATGGGACATTGCTGTAAGGGTGCTTCTTGTTCAGCAAAATTTCTCCTTTCAAACCGGGCATAGATGCCACTGCCTGGTGCCTTCCTGAGGGCACAGGGCACACACGGGTTACTGAGCAGAGTTCCCAGTATAAAGATGGGATGTCACAGGTAACATGAACTCCTGCTGCACATGACCTAAGCCATCCTTCATGGTAGCCTCTGACCTGGTCTCTGCTTCGGACATATCACCTGAAGCTTCGTCAGGAAATCGTTAGCGAGACTGAGAACTCTAGGCCAGGACAGACAGGTGGTTGGAGGATGCTGGCCCACTCACCCTGACACATGCTGAGTCCAGAAAAAGCCAGTGGGGTAGCAGACGCGACAAACATGCCTCGCTCACTGCCCCTGCATCCTTGCCAGTGACCCAGAGGGACTACATGATCCCAGAGAAGGATGGACCAAATGTTCATCACAGGACAAATACAGCAGGGGTGTGATGGGGTGACAGCTTTCCAATCCCCGCGTTGTTAGCCTACCCTGAAAGGTTGACCTTTCTAAACACACACAGGTCTCATCCCTTCAGAGGGTGACAGCGTGTCCCCTGCCCTGTGGAAACAGGGCCCTGATAGGTCTCCTCTCTGCTGCTTATCACACGCCGAAGGCCAGGCTGGGCCTCTAATAGTTCCTTTTCAGCGCACTGCCTGCTGCTGACTGCGGAAAGTGTAGGTTTGGCTGCATTGATGGCCCTCGGTAATGGCTGTGATTACACCCTCTGCATCCTCTTCGCAGTGCCAGCCTTTCCGCCGAGCAGCACATTATGCCTGGATAAGACTCAAAGAGCGGCTTAATACCAGGTTCTCGGGGCTGTAATGAGCGGTTCAGGATGGGGCAGACACAGCCGCAGCAGTTGCTCGGCAGCCCGCGGTTCAAACACATCGTGGCGTCCGTGGGCACCTTTTTGAGTTAAAGCTCGGCTTACACCTTTGCTTGGATCATGGGAAATGAGTGAGCATAAACACAAAAACAAATACCTCGCCTTCCACGCGGCACAAAGCCACCGACTGCCTCCCAGTTAGACTGGGAAGACAAGCATGCCTCGGCAGAGGGAGCCGGCTGCGGCAGGCAGATGGTGCGGAAATCCTGTGTATATCACAGAGGTGGCTCTTGTCACCTCCCATGGTGTCTTTCAGAACTCTCCTGAGTCTACTGGACTCTTTTGTTTTCATTATTGGAGGGCGAGGTGGGAATGTCATTTAACTCAGCCTGTGTGCCATACACACAAAGAAATCGAGGGCATCAGAAAGGAGAGCACCCTTGTCTCAGTCCTGGGTGCAGTTCCCATGGTGTAGCCTGGAGGTGGGGGTTGCTGCTTTCCCAGAATGCATGGTTCTGCGATGGAGGCCCAAAGGCTGACAGACAGACAGATACTAGCCGTGTCGTATGCTGCCTGGGGGATTCAGACTCTCCTCCTTGTCACTGTCTCTTACTGTGTAGGGAACTACACAGTGGACCTAGCGCCAAGTACCTGGGAACAGTGTCAGACTCCAGGATAAAGACCAGAGTCACCGATAGCACGGGGTTGGCTTCAGATGATGACCACAGGCTCGGGGTTCCAGTTCATCCACAGTTTCAATAACTGTCTGCAAACCTGGGGGTTTGCATGACCTCTTCACTTTGATAATTCCCCTAATCAGTTCCCAACACTCAGGGACACCCTGAACTCACGGTTGCAGTTTTCTTGTCACCCGGGCAACTCACCACAAACCAAATGAAGGGGAGGGTTCTATAGTAGGGCTTGAAGCTCCCTCTCTCCCCCAAGTCGAGGACCCTCCCTCCTAGTTCATCTGTGTGTGTGCCCACCAAGGCACCCTCTCCAAATGCCTACTGGATGGACACTCCTCATTAGCCCACTGACCTGGGACAAAGCTACCATCCCACTCTGCCTCTGGAGAACCCAGGTGATGACCCACACCACAGAGCACCTTCCTGGAGCATGCGCCTGGTCTCTCTGAATGTGACAAGCCCCTATTAGCTTAAGATTTCTAGGGGTTATATGAATAACCAAAGCATCCATCATGAGAGCTCAGAAGCTACCTCCTGAGACTGTGGGATAAGGGACAGACATACTCTCCACTGCATTAGGAATATAAGATGTATTCTTGTATCCTGCTGCTGCTAGTAACCACAGTCCTGTGCACCACAGTGATACAGACCCAGGGCACTTTGGTTAAGAGCCAGCAAAATGATAGAATAGAGTTTACTTGGTAGATTCTCTGTGAACACATCTAGGAATACTCATTTCTGCATGAGCTAAGGTGCACGGCAACTGATTTTTGTCAAAGTCGCAAATATCCGCTGCTTCTCAGTACAAAACGATTTGTCAGAATCTTAAACTGGTTTTATTTACGCTGTCCATTACCTTTGAATTTTATGTGATTGTCTGCCATGTTTAATGGAAGATTGATTAGTTAGCCCCGTAAACCAGCGCGGAAACCAACACATTCAAATTGTTTTTACAACCCCGCAGTATTACCTCCAGTGGTGCTTTGAAGTCAGTGTTATTTTCTGTGTTTGGTAAAATGCTGATTCTGATGAAGTGCAGAAGTCTGCATGCCACGGGAGTTCACAGAGCCAGTAAGGGATGGGCCACCTGCGGGACATAGCAGAGAGACACATGTTCAAGTCAAACACACAGCAGCAAGCAGCTCAGAAAGTCAAGTGCATGCCCAGACAAGAGGAAGCCCCACCGTCTTCCATATGCCAAAGAGGTTACCTTGTTCTGCCATCTTAGAAACCACAGCAGCCTGCCGAGGCACCAGGGTGTACGTGGGATGCTGAGGGGAACTGTGGGATGGTTTGGATCCTGGAATTTTCCAGCGAGGCGATCACATGATGCATTTGCATCAGGGAGGAAGAGGTTTCAGCCACTGGTGTATGTGGTAGGAGGTGTTTTACCACTGACTCCACAGAAGGCGATAGTGGCCTGCTTCGTAATGTGCTACGATGGCATCTTCAGGCCCAGATATGACCTCCTTGACAGTGGAGTGTAGGGACAGGGGTGGCGGGGGTGGGGAGGGTGGGGAGTGTCTGCTGGCCCTGGCAGGGTTCTCAGCACCTGCTGCAGGTACAGGGATGACTGCATCACAATGATTGAACCTGGGGTGTATTGTCATCCAACACACATTTGCTGGCAACCAGTCTGTCACCTTCAGAGCTGTCAAGATCCTTGGTGACAAGACGGTAGTGAGGAGTGTGTTAAAGACAGTGTCTGGGACTCTATGAGAAACAAGGTGGCCATCACGTCTGCACTTCAACAATGTCTCTACTCTGCATGCGCCTAACAGCCCACATTCTAACCTGAGTCACACTCCTCTCATTGACATAGTAAGAAATAGTTAGGATCTGGCTGTCCTCAGGTGGCACAGAAGCCCCTGGCTCTATGGCTCTAGATTTGGTATCTTCCAGATGCCTTAGCCAGCTCTACTGGTTTTATAGAGGTCACTGTTCCTAGATAGAGTGTCCAAGCTCAAGAAGGGCTATATTACATGAATGGCAATTCAGGGAAAATTAAATTGAGTTACCAAAACCAGGTTAAAAACAGGACTTTCAAGGAAAGAAACAAAATCTGCACTGTACTGAGATTTATGGACCCAAAGAACAAGAGGGCCCTTGAGACATGACTGGTTAGTTTTAAGCATCAACTTGATACAACCTAGGATCAACTTGATACAACCTAGGATTACATAAACACAGAGTGTCAGTTGAGGGCTTGCTAAGACCATATTGGCCAGTGGGCATGTCTGTGGGGGGTTATTTAAACTGTTGATTGATGTAGGAGAGTCCAGCCCACTGTGAGTGGCGCTATTCCCTAGGCTGGGCCCTGGACTGTTTAAGAATGAAGGAAGCAGTCTGAGCCAAAGCAGGCAATGAGGATACATTTCTTTCTCTGCTCTTGACTCTGCCTGTGCTGTGACCGGCTGCTTTGAGTTCCTGCCTTGACTTCTCTTTAGTGATGGATTGCAACATGGAATTGAAAGCCAAGTAAAGCCCTTTCCTCCACCGTGCTGCTTTTGGAGTGGGTGTTTTATCACAGCACTGATGGTTTCGTGATGGTTGGGTGGAACAGAGGGAGATGGTAGAAGTGCTGGAACAGTCAGGCGTTGGTGGCTGGATGGAAACGCCAAAGCCACAGCCACAGCAGAGTGGATGTAGAGAAGAGGATGAAGCAGCAGATGAAACTCCCCAACTCCCAACACCCAGACTGCAGGTAAAACACAGGAAGGGGACATTGTATAGAAAAGTCTAGCAAAACATTAAGAGCAAGACTCAAGATCTCCTTTATTGCTGAAGAGTGGGCATCTTCACCTCACTTCCACAACATGAGTTTCCTGTCACGCTGGGGATCAGGCTTCCTGTGTGTTACTTGGGTGACAACAAAATCCAGACTGTATTCTTTGGTCACCTTGGCTTGGTGGAGCAGTAGCTCAGTGTCTGCAGAGCCCCACCCCCCAGGCATGGGGTGAGCAGAGCGGCTGGTCTTTAAGAAGTGGGAAACACAAGGTTGTATATGAGCCTTGCTTGAGCTGGAAGTCACAGAGCTTGATGGCCTCAGGGGCAAGGAGCTCCTGGCTGGGTGTACTCCCAAGGGGACCAGACTCTGAGCTTCCTGTCTCCCCATATTTCCCCACCTAGATTCTCTGTCACCAGGGTTCACCCACTACAGTATCACAAGACAAGGGGGATCCGTGGGTTAATTCTATATGATCAGTCATGAGTATGTTCCTGTCCTGAGGGCCAGAGATTCACAAGAGCCATGACAATGCACTCTGTCAGGTCAAGGCTGGGACCGGGCTGTTTCTAGAACCCTGGGAGGAAGCAGGAGTCATGCTGAGTCATGTCACATTTTTTTTTTGGTCTGCGTTCTATTGCTGGGATGAACACCATGACCCAAAGCAACTTGGAGAGAAAAGGGTTTATTTCATCTTACAGTTCCACATCACGGTCCATCACTGGAGGAAGTCAGGGCAGTAACTCAAACAGGGCAGGAACTGGGGGGCGGGAGCTGATGCAGAAGACTGGAGGATGCTGCCCAGAGGCCATTTTCTCAATTGAGGTTCTCTCTTCCAAAATCAGTATATCTCGTGTCCAGTGGACACAAAACTGACTAACACACATGCCTTCTGCCCAAGGACAGAACGTACAGGGAGACATGGTCTAACACATGTGGAAATTCCTTTCCCCAGATTCTGGTTGGTTGACTGTGTGCTGGCTGGCCATTGGTTGGCAGATGGTTGGCGGGATGGTCGGCTGGCACTCTTGAGTTGGCTGGCTAGTTGGTTGTCTGCATAACCGCATGGCTGACTGGCTGGTTCGCTGGTTGGTTGTATGCCTAGGTTGCTGGTACTGGTTGCTTGGCTAATTGTCTAACTGCCTGGCTTGCTGGTGGGCTAATTGGTTAGTTGGTTGTTTTGTTGGTTGGTGGGCTGGCTGACTGGCTAGATGGTGGTCTGGTTGGCTAACATTTTTTAAAGCTATAGGATAGGATTTGGAATTCCAAAGGTCAGCTTCCAACTTAATAAGAAGGACATTTTTTTAAGTCTATTTCATTTCCTACCCCAAATTAAACTGAATTAGAGACGCCTGCCACCATGGTTCTCTTCCACTGCTTGTGGAGTTTCTTTTTAATTCAGAAGTGTGAAGCATGAAGTCCTGCCTCTACTTCCTAGGCCACTACCTCCACAGAGCAGGGGGCTGAATAATTTTCATTAAGTGGTGTTCAAGGAGATACCTGATTACAGCTTCCCTCCTATCTGTGGTCTAGAAAGAGATTTCTTTAAAATCCAAAAGGATTTGCAAAGTAGCAATATTTGTCACAGCAGGATATGCATATTTGCAAGCATAAAATACAGTATGCAAATATATTCCATTAAATATAAAATGTGTGCATGTCATGTGTCTTTTAGGAATATTTATTTTTATTTCATGTGTATAACTGTTTGCATTGTATGCATGTGCACCACAGGCAAGCCTGGTGCCCACGGAGGCCAGAAAAAGGCATCAGAGCCCCTGAAACTGGAATCGCAGATGGTTGTGAGCTGTCTGGTGGGTGCTGAGAACTGAACCCAGGTCCTCTGCAAGAAGAGCAAAGTGCTCTGAACTGCTGAGCCATCCTTCCAGCTCTTTGCCTTGTGTCCTTATATAAGCTTCTATGTGCACACTGTTTTTGAGGGATGACTGGGGTGGGGGAGGCTGATGAAATGAGAGGCCACCAATCCTAGAGCATTATTAGTGGACAGAGTGGTACCCGTAGATGAAGTTGGCTCTACAGCCTGCAAGGCAGCTGTGATGTGCGAGAGTAGTGTCATAGGGACCCTCCCATGCAGGAGCAACTACTGATGGCCGATCAGGATCCTGCTCGGAATCCTCCTGTACCCTGAGCCTTCTCTCCTTGCTCCTCTAACTCCAGGTCTGCAGACAAGCTCTGTCTCCCTTCTGGCCCCATCCTCAAGCTCCTGGTCTCTTGAGCTACTGGGCTGGCCAGGGGTCCTCCCTTCGGGTCCCCAGTTGGCGCATCATGGACTCCACCATGTACACCGCTCCAGCGTGGGCCCATAAAGGCTTTCTGAATGCCACACTGGAACAGCCATTAGGAAGAGTCGGTAACGCCAGCCATTTAATTCTTGAAGGCAGGCCAACTCAAAGGAACACCTGGAAACTTCCTACACCCTCTAGTGGGACAGGACAATAGCTTGTCTCTGCCCAGTGACAGTGACAAATGTTGTGCCCATAGTCAGCAGGAGGGGCTGAGATAGGACCGAGTTTCAGGCGGAGCACGCTGGGAAAGACTCTCGACACAAAAGTGACACTGAGCCAGCCCAGCCAAGTGCACACAAACTCACCAGCTTCCCGAAATCCACCATGAGCAGAATTCCTCTACACTGAGGAGCAGGGGCCAGAGGACAGGGAGCTGCACACAGGGCCTGAGGAGGTCTGACTTCCCCTCTTCTCTTGAGGTGACTTTTTGTACCACCAAAACTTCATGGTGTTCAGCTGTCAGGGAGTCAGCCATTGTTGGGGTATTTTACCCACTCACCCCAGTTTCCAGGGGCTGAGCTACCTGCAGAATCATCTCCCTCCACACTCACGGGTCTGTAGCCACAGATCCAACCAACCCCAAATTAAACCTGTTTCTGTATCAAACTCATAAGAACATTTTTTCTCATAGTTGGCCCCAAACAGTACAATAAACAGCTTTTTGCTCAGTGTTCATGTAACAGGTACACAATATCAGAAGATTGTCTCCGTGTGTGCGTGTGTGTGTGTGTGTGTGTGTGTGTGAGAGAGAGAGAGAGAGAGAGAGAGAGAGAGAGAGAGCGAGAGCGAGAGAGAGAGAGAGAGCGAGAGCGAGAGAGAGAGAGCGTGTGTGTATACATATGATTGTGTGTTTGTGCGCATACATATGATGTGTGTGTGCATACATATGAATGTGTGTGTTTGTGTGTGCATACATTGTCAGTATTTCTAAAGAAAGGCTTGGCATATGAAGAGGTTGAAAGAATAATGACCAAAATGAGGCAGCTGCTAAGGTGACAAGGTGTGTAATGATGGCTGAGAGATGAAGACACGTCACTCAAACCCCAATGAGCTGATAGTCTGCACGTGTGACAGGATTTCCCACCTCCACAGCCAACGTGTCAGGCTTCAGGCAGTGACTGCCTCACTGCTCGTGCCCAGTCTCGCTGCTATGGTGTCCTTAACTGTGCCAAAGTGTCAGACACTGACGTAGCCCTCAGATGACAGACACGACAAAGCAGTGCCTCTGAGCCCAGAGCTGGAGGGGCAGAGGGTCTGGGGAGAGGGAGAACACTGGGGACATGTAACTGAGGAGGGCCAAAGGGTCAGATAAGGAGAAATGCTGGGGAGACGTGATCTGGGATCTGGGAGCAGCCAGGGTGTCGGGGAGGAGCCTCCCCTCTCTGTCATCCAGGAGCGAGGCCTGCTGGCCTGTTCTTCAGAGACCACATGCGCAGGGCCATCCTGAGCTGTGAGCCTTTCTTCTGTCTGCCCCCCTCTTCTTTGTGTTTCCTGCTTTTCTGGAGCCCCTTCCTTGTAGCCCTGTGCCCTGGTGAGCCTGCAGGGACTCCTTCCCAGGCCTGCACCGTGGGGCTCTGGAACCCACACTGTAAGCAAACACATCTCTCCCAAACAACCCACTGAGGAGACCATGCTGGGGCCCTACAGTGAACTGGAGGGAAAGTGTGTGTGTGTGTGTGTGTGTGTGTGTGTGTGTGTGCATGGCATGTGTACGTGTGTGCATGTGTGTATATATGTATATATGTCTGTATATATTTATATATGTGTGTATATATATATGCTCTGTGTGCGTGTATGTATATATGTATATATATGCTCTGTGTGTGTTGTAGTGTGTGTGTGTGAGCCGGTTAGTGTGTGAACTTGAGTGTTTTTGTGCGAGAGAAAGTGGACATGTGCCTTAGCACATATGTGGAGGTCAGAGGACATCCTCAGATGTGGCCGTCCCCTTCCACCTTGCTTTGAGGCATGGGCGTTGCTGAGCTCTGACTCTGCCGGGCTGCTTGGCCCTTGAACTCCTGAGAATTCTCATGTCTCCACCTCCCATCATGTTGTCAGTACGATGGGACTGCAGGTGTGCACATCGTACCCCACTTTACATGAGTCCTGGGGCCTCTGAACTCCCGTCTCCACCCCTTCAAAGCAGATACTTTGTCCAATGAACCATCACCCCATCCCTGTGCGAGCCCTTTCTGCTGGCAACCCGAGGAATTGGGAGCAAGAAGGTTCTAGAGCATTTTTGCCCCTGCTCTTGTCTTTCTGTAGAAGCCCTGTACTGTGACAGCTGTGACCTCAACAGTACTGATGTCACCAGTCTACAGGAGCATTGCTATAACTAAACAGAATGCAAGGCAGGATCAGCTCAGCTACTCTAAGTAACCCGTGCTACCATGGAGAGGCGTGGTCTGGATGTGAGGTATGCTTCACTGGCTGTTGTGGAAGCAGCAGGTTGACTTCAGGGGCAAGCTTCCACCGGGCAGCCAATGGCAGAAGTCCCCTCTGGCTCCCAGAAGGAGCTTGTTAATTTAATATGGACAGAATTGGACATCTGCTTCACACGGTTTACCTCATCTGTGCGTACTTGTCTCCTACGCACTTATGGAATTGGTAGGATTGGAAATTAGAGTGGGTGTGCTAAGGAACACAAACACTAGAACATAAATCATATATATTTGCTCTCTTGGAGCAAACACAAGAGGGAGTTATAAAGTCATCCTGGCATTTTCCTCTAGAATACACTGGAATCTGCTTACGGTTGTGAAACCAGCAATCGTAACCATCAGGGATCTGCCAGAAGCAGATACTTCAAGCCAGCACCCGCTGACAACATAACTTCACAATTGACGTTTCTGTGGTCTGTGCTGGAGCTAACCCCAGGCAGCCACTGCCAAGGGACACCTAGTAGCCCTCAGCTCATTAACCCTGGAAAATACACAAACAGAGGTCAACAGGATTATCATAGGTTTTCTAGGCTGTTGGAGTTTCTGGGCGTTGCAAGGGATTTAGAAGCCACTCATCAGGATAAACCACTGCTTGCTGCCCTGGCCATAGTCCCTGGGGTGTTTTAAGGGATGGATGGGCAGGAGATGTTTGTGTTGGGCAGGATAACAAGCATGACCCAAGCCCCACCCAGGTAAACCATAGGAACCGGAAGAAAACCAGTCCCTCCAGGAGCCCACCTGGGCCAGGGTCTGTCTTTGTGTGGAAACAGTTCCATGAAGTGGAATGGTTAGATCCGTTTTACAGATGGGACGGGTGAACTGGTGTGACTTGTGTCTGATTACAAAGCAGGTACTCTCCTGTCTGTCAGGGAACCTTTCTGTCATAATCCCGTTCTTGGATCAGAAAGCCCACACACATTATTTTCCACTGTGCCCAGCTTCCAGAAGCTGGGTGCTCATTGCTGGAGGTCCACAGAGAGTTCATTTTGTTCATCTGGACCCATCAGGTCAGAGGACTGAACTTCGGCTGGAAGTTCATTTTAAAAAAACAACAATAAATGTTTCTATTGATTAACAATTTGAAAGCTGGACAGTTACAATTTCCTGGTTGCTTTCCATCCCCAAGAGAGCCAGCCCAGAGCCTCTTCTTCCAACCTGGTCTCTTCAAGTTCCCTGTCATTCCAAGGGCATCTGGCCTGAGGCAAGAGAAGGTGGCTTCAGACTGTGACCCTGGGCCGGCTTCTAGCCACACCCGGTCTTCTCTCCACAGCCAAGCCTGTGACTCTAAGCACAGCGGTTTCTGCATAAATGTGAGGTCATGCAGTGTGAAGAAGAAGGGGCCTCTGCTTGCAGCCGGTGTCCCTGCCCCCCCCCCCGTCTGCACAGCCAGACCCTGGGCCTGCAATGCCCTCATTTAGGGACAGGTTCCCACGAGGACTCTGGTGTTAGGTGTCCGGTTCCCAGGCCCTAAGCTCCATCGGGGCTGCATGGGCAGAGCAGCCATTCAAATGAACTGAAATCCATCATATAATGGGGCCCATTTGATACTCACCTTTGGGGAGGGATGAATAAATCATTGTGCCCATCGGGAGACTTATGCACAAATTGGCCTGGGCAAAGCCACCGTGACACTTTGATGAGCAGGCTGTGAGACAGCAGCAGTCCAATGATGAATGCTCCTTTCTGTCCTGGCTCAGCGAAGTCCCTGGCACCTGTTGAAACGTAAACTAGACCTGGCACAGGGCACAGCTGGTAGCCAAAGAAAGACAGAAGAACAATGCCGTCCGCTCCCGCAGCACCGTTGCGAGGGACTGGCTAGACATGCTGTGATGGGCACAGCACGTCCTTGGAGCAGCACCCTCTGCGGGGAGAGAGTCTTCCTTTGCCGCCTCTGTGGGCTCTAGCCTTCCATTTCTGCAGGCTGGTGGAGCCAGGCTGCCCCTGTGAGGTCCCGTTGTCACTCCACTGTGAACATCTCATTTTTAAATACTGTTCTCCAAAGCCTCCTTGCGAAGCCAAAGGTGGGACCCCACACCCAGAATCCCAGCACTTGGGAGACTCAGGTAGGTAGGAGTATTTCAGGGTTTGAGGCTAGCCTGGGATACATGGTCCTGGGCCATCCCCAAGAGACACAGCCCAGAGGCAGGGATTGGGTTGAGGGTCTTGGGGTCCATGTGCAAGTCCTGGATTCGTCCCCTTGGGGTGTGACATTGCAGATAGACCCCACTGCCCAAGACCTGGGGGTGTCGACAATAAAGCCCTTGATTAGGCTAAGCAAGGTAAAGAATGCATCAGGGACACCAAACCACCAATGTGATCGTCACTTTTAAGTACTTATATGAAGGTCTCTGTCTCAGTCCTGTGAAAGCCTAGATAATTAGGACAATGACCAAAAGCTTTACGGCACCAGGGTCCTGCCTTCCCATGGGCCTAGGAGGTAGAAGTAAACAGAACTTCATGATATGGGGTTCCCCCCCCCCGCCCCAACCCCTATGGTGTACAGTGTGTCTATCTCATTTGCATAAGCCAGGGTGAAATCCAGCCAGAATAGCCTGGCTTCACTAGGAAATGGTGACTTTTCTTCCCGCATATTGAAGGTTTCCACCACCGTGGGACTGCGTGTGCTGGACGGGCGGCCCCTTCCCAGCCTGAGGGGGTGAATCTCTGGCCAACTGCAGCCAGCTTTTCTCATTTTAAAAATGTTTCTTTTTCCCTTTCCTTTTTATAGAAATGGAATATAGGCCTAGAGACGCTGGTCTCAAAGAAATGGTGACCAGTGCCGCAGGGTCCAGCTTCCTCAGGCCGCTGAAGGGTTGCTCTGAGGAAGCAATGTTCTGTGGCTTTAGAGGGAGCTGGGGTGATAAGGGTCAGTTGTAGCCAGGGGTGAGGTGGGGCGGGGTGGGGGTGGGGGACACTGACCTCCGATGGAGAATGGGGGGCAGAGAGAGGCTCCCAGCCTGGCCTTCCTCCTGTTTCTCAGGTTCCTGCGATGAAGTCACTCTGGAAGAGGAGCACAGGCAATGGTGTTCACCACAGAGCGCTTTGCCACAGCAGAGCCTGGGTGCTATTGTGGTGCCACAATCAGCCCAGAGCCTCCTCTCCTCCCCAGAGCCTCCTCTCCTCCCCAGAGCCTCCTCTTGTCTTGTCTTCTGTGTCCAGGGCTGAATCTCCTGCTCTCTGTGTGTTTTCCTGGAGCTTCTACCGTAAAGCACCGTGAACTCTCAGAAAAGTGCTCCCTCCCAGACTTGGGGCAGAAGTCTTGATATGTGGGCAGGGTGTGCTCTTCCTGAGCCTGTCCTGGGCCACTCCCAGCTACGGGGGCCTTGGCCATCCTAGGTACCGCGGACCTATGTAGAAGTCAATTGGACAACATGTCCGTGTAGCAAAACAACAACATCACTGCTACCCTAGGACCTGTAAAAGCCTCAGCCATGGGCTTTTGGCCAGCACTACAGGAGTGGGCATGAGATTACCTCCTGGCTACCAGCTTCTCCTCTCCTCCAGGTTCCAGCTTCTTCTTTTCTCAAGGCATCAGCATCTTCCTCCAGGCACCAGCATCTTCCTCCAGGTTCCAGACTCTTCTTCTTTCTTCTAGGCATTAGAATCTTTCCCCCAGGCACCAGCATCTTTCTTCCAGGCACCAGAAACTTTCAGTGTTTTCAATATCCACACACTTTCCCCAAATAGAACCTTCTGGAAAGCATTAGGCAGAACAAAGAAGGGCAAAGTGCCCTGACTGAAGGAGAGAGAGACAGGCTTGCTCAGGGCCCCAAGGCAGCACGCTGGACACACAGAGGCACCTCACAAGGCAGGAGCTCCTTGAAGCAGCTTGCAGACCCCCTCACTGCACATTCCTTGGGTACCTAGGCAGGCAGGTGTACCACCGACCAGCCACAGAGTCATACCTTCAGGCAGTCCAGAAGGGATGTGGCCGTCTCAAGCTTGAGCAGCCACTGGGCACTGCCACTTGGGAACGTGGTGATGCTGGAGCCCTAGTTTCGAGCAAAGCGCTGTCAGCTCTTCTGCTCCCGAGTTCCCGCTTTCAGTGATTTATAATGAGGCGACTCTTTAAAACTGGTGTCAGCTGCTCGACCTATATACAGCCAAGAGAATAGATCCTGGGCCCCTTTTAGCACGCCACTAACTATGAAATTGTTTGATTTTTACAAAACATATTTAGCAAACTGTTAAAAGTATTGGCTAAACACAGCGTTTCATAAATGACATGTTGAGGGGGTGGGGACGTGATCTTCGCAATCATCTGCCTTCGCCGCATGGCATCTTTCTCCAGGGAGTTCAGTGAGGACCCAACCTGGACCCACACATCAGAAGCACACACTACAGGTCTCAAATATCACACATCCTGGTTACCTGACTGCCTTCATTTACATTAAGTTCGTAATTAAGTGTAATTTCGTGCATACCGAGTGAAAATCCTTGGGAAAGTCTCTGGTGTGTGTGTGCAACCAAAAGCAGTGGAACCCGGTAGGTGTAGGAGCTGCCAGCAACTCAGCTGTAAGCCACAGTCTCCTAAACGCATTGCACATCGGGCGTCTGGGTATGTTGCGGTGTGGAGACAAATCCCTGTATGTGTGGCTTTGACCTTTTGAGGTCATGGGAGACCGAGGTGCTTTTGCATTTACGCTGTGGTTCCGACTGTGCTGTAGGAAATAGCGGTGGATGGCTCCTGCCTGTGCTCTGAACCGTGTCTTCCCCTGTAACATTTTGCAGTCTTTATCCAAATTCTGTCTCCTACATCGCCATGGCAACCTCATCTATGGCAAGCCTGGGGGACACTGGGATCAACTAGGAGGAGGAGGCTCCGCCCTGGATTCGGCCTTGAATGACTAATTGTAACTCTTGTGCACTTGGGCAATAAGCAACAAGACAGCTCAACTGCCAAGGCAGGCTGTGCAGGTTTCTTGCTGCAGCTTGGCCTACTCTGACCCCATAGTACTGAGGACATCCCAGAGTCCTCTGCTCTGTCTAGCAAGGAAAGATGGAGACGTTCCCGAAGCATCTCTGTCTCGTTTCTTGCCTGTGGCGTGACAAGTGTGTTCCAGGGGAGGTATCTCAGACATCCTTGGTAAGGGAACCCAAACCGGCTTCAGAATTGGACCTTGCTGCCCATGGGTGGTCAGCGATAAGGACCCCAGTCCCACTAATTACCCCTCTCTAAAGCGCATTTGACTCAAGCAATGAACGACACAGAAGTTTCTCATTGGAAGGAGAGCCATGGGGGTGGACAAATGACACTCAAGCTCTCAAGCTATGCACCTATCAGAATGACCTGGCGAGCTGCCTCAGGGGGTCGGGTGGAGCATAGGCAGGCTCAGGGTTGCTAAGGGTCCCACACAGCTACAGCTTGGTCTCCGGGGGATCCAGACAACAAAGTGTCTGCCACCAATCCCAGACGCAGAGAACTTTCCCCATGGCAAAGACCTAACACTTCAGGGATGACGTTCTTAGATAGCATTGCTTGTAAGTAGCTTTCCCCACAATAGAGTAGGGGAATCAGCAGTCCTTCCTATTTTGTTCCAAATTAGAACAAATCACTGGTGTCCCCCTAGGTTTACATAGGTCTTCTCTCCTTGGCTTGAGACATGCTGTCAACACTCAGAATCATCGAGGAGTATTTTCTGGAAGGAGAAGGGATATCCGGTGGCAGCTATGTACTGGGTGGTGTGAAGTCAAAGTCACTGTTTCTTAATTTTTGGCATGACTGGGAGGGGGTACAGGGGGAGAGGTGCAAGCTTCTCAGACCGCAAGTACGGTCACCAACCCCCACCAGTTTACTGAGCCGCTGGAGAACGAGGCTTCTTCCGATGGCGAGGGTCCCTCACACAAGCTGCAATTCACAGCCAGCCTCTGTGGTGTGGCCTCACTGGCATCAATTGCTCACCCGGCTTGAAAGTAGACCTCTGCTGTCATTTCCCATCAGAACAATGACTCTGTGGATTACTAGGAAGAAAACTGGTGTCCTGCATAGCACGGGCTTTGTTTTTATGGACTTTTCAGGCGAGTGTGTTCTTCTGTTGGTTCATTCATTCATTCGTTCATTCATTCATTCTTTCTTTCGGATGTGACAAATATTCATTGCGCCCAACTTGGATGCTGACACTGGTTTCAAGTATTTAGCAGTCTTTTGGAGGCAGATTAAAGAAGAGCCGTGTCTCCAGTGGATCTGAGAACTGGCTGATCACCTCCCACAAGACCAGGTTTCAGGCTTCGCTGAAGGACGCTACAAGCCCCCTTTCCCTGGACTTCCCTCCCACCCTCCCCTCTCCCTGCAAGCTCAGCCCTTCCTGGCCCCTCACTGAAATGTCATTTGCATATCCAGTTTGTACCAGAGACAGCTTGGCGTGCATAGTCTCTGACATCCTAATGTCATGGGTTTAATGTCTGAGCCTTGAAGTGGGTTCAGCTAAATTATTCTTAACTTAGCCCATCGATCAAGGGGCGTGTTTCTAGTTTCCTTTCTCTTGCTGTTGGAGAAAAACTGACAAAAAGCAAACCCAAGGAGGAAAGAATGTATCTGACTTGCATTAACAGGTCAGAGTCTATCATTGATGGAAGTCAGGCAGGACTGAATCCCACACAGTATTAACCTCTGACCTGGGAACCCACAGTCAAGAAAGCATAGCAGTAACGCCAGAGGAACACCACTTGCTAGCCACCTTGCTTTCAGGTTCGTGCTTAGCTAGCTTTCATATTACAGTCCAGGATGATCTTCAGGATAAGGAATGGTGCCACCCACGGTGGGCAGGGCCATCCTACACCAGTTAGGAGTCAAGACAATCTCCCAGAGACATTCTCACAGGAAATCTGATCTAGGAAGTTCCTCCATGGAGTATACGATTCTATACTGTGTTGACAATTAAAGTTAACTAGGGCAAAGGGTGTTGGATTCTGCTGGGGAACGGGAAAAAGGAACAAGGTGCTTGAGACATAGAGGAGGGTTCTGCCTCTGAGGAAAGGATAAGGTGTCCGTAAATCACAAGAGACAGCAGCCACCAAAGGGGCACACATGGAGCAGTGACTCTTCAGGCAAATATTCCCATCAGGAGGAAGGAGGGTCTCAGAATGGACAGAGAAGTGTAGCCACCAGCAAGACAGGACACTGGACGGTCCAAGCTGACAGCTCTAGTCAGATCTTGGAGTGGCAGGAGTGGGCAGTGAATTGGCTGCCAACTCTGAGGTTCTGAGAAAATTATTTAACTGACAATTAGACAAGTTTCATGAGAAAAACAAACCTGCATTTTGAGAACTAGTCTGAGGCTAGGAACAGCTCCGGGCTGGTGGGAAGGGCATGTTTCCTGGAAGAACCAGGGGAAGAGCTCCTAGACCACCACGCAGCAGCAAAGCAGGCAGGTGAGAGGGCTCCCTGCCATCAGAGCCCTTCTAGTAACCCTATGTGCCCCTCCCCTCAGCTCCAGCCCCTCATCTTGGGTTCCGGAATCTCTGGCTCAGCCTGCTCCAATCTCTAGCCAGGTAACGGATGCCATGAGACTCTTCCAGTGTACCCCAGAGACAGCGTCTTTTCTCGTCAATAAATTTAGCTATAAGCGATCGATTCTTTGGTGGTTCCACATGAATGGCAACTCGCCAGGGCCATGGCTTGGCTTGTTACTGGTGTTATAGTCAGTGCCGATCCAGGAGAACTTCTCGGGGTGGGGTGTTCCGCTTGGCTGGCTGCAGATGAACCCCATGCCACCCTCTGCCCTGAAGCACCTGCTCTAAGGAAAGGTGACAGGAACAGTGGTTGTCAAGGCAGAGCAGCAGTCCCATGGATGTCACCTGGGCACTGTTCCCAGCAGATGGTGCAGGGTTCACCCTCAGCACCTGCCTCCCCGTGCAGGGAGTGTGGTAAGGACCCCTTCACCTGAGCCACTTTTACAGGGCCACCCAGACCTGACTCGTGTCCGCCCTGAGGCTTGAATGTGAATGGAGGATCTGTCCCTGTAGGCCACGGCCTTCCATTTTAATTCACTTAATTCCTCATGAAGCATTTTACATAAGCAGCTGTAACAGTGGACCCAGGGTTGCCCTTCCATCCTGGGCCCTGCTTACTCCCGGTGCTCTTTTCTCTGACCATCCTGAACTACCGGTTAATTAGAGACCAGACTGATTCCTCTGTGCGTGTCCGTGGTTACCAGCATCCCTGCTCTGGGCCTGTGTGCATGGCATGGCTCTCTCCCTGCCCTCTTCCCTCCCTTGCTTTGTCCTGGTGCTGCAGGCTGATAGCAGCTCCAGCATCAGCCAGACCTGTCTGCGATGAGCTGCTGACATTTCTGAAGCTCCAGGTGCAGGAGGGAAAAGGACCCCGCCGCGTTTTAGAGTCAGACGGCATTGTACAGCGAACAGCTGATTTCAAAGCCGGGATCAGGTCCTTTCATGCGTTCAGAATATATCAATTTGGAATGCGCAGTTTGAAATTGCTGGTTATAGAATTTGATACATTTGATTGTAGTATAATTTTCCAAGGGCTGTAATATCCAAACCCTAACCTGGGGGTGACAGGCTCGCATTCAGGTTTATGGCTTCTGGAATCGTCACCTGGTGCCCAGAGGCTTGTTCTATCTTGTTTTAGGCTCACCGAAAACAGTTCTGGTGCTTTGTGTTCCCAAAGCAAGAACCTCACTGCCTGATTCTGTCCCTTCCCGGCTTCCACGACAACACCTTATTTGTATTGTCCCTTCCTCCCTAACTGGTTCTGGCCTAAGTGTGTTTCCATGTGAACAGAACCATGGCAGTGACCTCAGGTCTGTCTTTCCAATCCCATGGGCTCTTGAGAGTGTGGCTGGTACCCTGGGAGTTCAGATCAGAGCGTGCTGTGCCCAAGGAGCTACAGCAGCCCACTGTGCTAAGAGCACAAGCAGACAAGGTGCTTTCTCACACCGTCTGGAAAGGACCGGCCAGATTCTTCAGCTGCAGAGGTGTAGAAGAATGCTCCTGGTATCATTCAATAACAAAGAGGCACCGCCACCCCCATCTCTGGGAGCTGCCAGTCCTGAGCCTTTGGTGGACTGACTCAGCTGGTAAGAAGTAGACATCGCAACTCATTTCCACTTTGCCCACAACCGTGCAAGAGCAGTGCAGACCTCACAGCCAGAGCGCCTCGCCAGCGCCCTCTGACAACCCAGCAGGTGCGTCTGGACCACTCTGAGACCAGAGGTCGAGCGAGGTCCTAGTGCTGATCTGTTCCAAACACAGGTCTTTACCTTAGGAAAAAAAACAAAAACAAAAGAAGAGATAGAAGGAGAGGAGAAAAGGAGAGAGGAAGAAGGGGAGGGGGGAGAGGAGAGGAAGAGAGAAAGAAAATTCCATCTCATTCATAAGTCCAGCTGATAAATTTCCAAAGCCATGGGACAGCTTTGGAAGTGAGGCTGCTGCTGGAGGCTCCAGTGAGTGAGACTTTTATCAAATACTGCGCTCTCAGGGGTCTCCCCACACACAGCCTTTTCTCTTCTGCCTATCTGCGTTTATTTACAATGAGGTTTCAAAACAAAAACAGAGACACACTATGATCCATGCTCCCTTGACCTTCTTAGTAAACGTCCCCAGGATGCCGTCCCACACATACGTCCCCTACATTCTCATGAGTTTTGGATTTTTCTCTTTTTATTTGTAATGAAGAGTTAGTTTCCTGGTCATTCATTTAATGTCCTTAGTTTGGATGTGAAATGTCCCTCACACAGGCTCGTATATTTGAGGGCTTGGTCACCATCTGGTGGTACTGTCAGGGATGCTGTGGAGTCCTTGGAAGGTGGAGCCTCAGTAGAGGGGGTGGAGCCTCGGTAGAGGGGGTGGAGCCTCAGTAGAGGGCATGGAGCCTCACTGGAGGGGGTGGAGCCTCAGTAGAGGGCGTGGAGCCTCACAGGAGGGGGTGGAGCCTCACTGGAGGGGTGGAGCCTCACTGGAGGGGTGGAGCCTCACTAGAGGGAGCGGACCTGTGAGGGCCTTCCGGGTTTACAGCTCCACCATGCTTCTATCAGCTGTTTCCATCCCGATCTTCTGAGACGTGAGGAGGCGAGGATCTGCCGCTGCCCACACTGCCCGCTGCCTTCTCCTGGCCACCCCTTCTCCGCCACACCTCCTGCCCCACGGTGGACTGTCCCATCAAACCATGAGTAAAAATAAGCCCTTCCTTCAGTTTCTTTGTCAGGTACTTGGTTACCAGGACACGGAAAGGACCAATACAGAAATTTTATCCCAGTGTGCCACCCGGTGTGGTTGAAATCTATCTAGTCCTTGGCATAAAGGTTAAATCGGTCCATCCATCCATCCATCCATCCGTCCATCCGTCCGTCCATCCATCTGTCCATCCGTTTACTTATTTTCTTTTCCATGTCTTCCTTTTTGTCCTTTCTTCCCTTCTCTTCTTTCCCTTCTCTCCCTTTCATTTTTCTCCTCTCTCTCTCTCCCCCCCCTCCTCCTCTCTCTCCCTCCCTCCCCTCCACCCTCTCTCCCATTCCCACATTCTCACAAGCATCACAGGTGAGCATCCTTCAGCTTGGGGGGGCATTTCTAACATGAACTATTAGCAGTAAAGGTGTGAGTGCATTAACAATGTCCCTGTGTCGCACCCCAGTGTTGGTGCACCCCTCTTCCAGCCTGCATCTTACCCATCAGTCTGGTCATTTCTGTGATAGTGCTCACGTGGCCAGAGGGCCATCCTACCCAGGTAAATCTTCCTGGACCTCACAACCTTCAGGCCTTGCCTCTCGTGTAACCCAGGGGAAATAGTGAGTGGCCTCTCACGGCCTCTCGGTTTATGGAAATGGGACTCTGTCTCAGAGACCTGTCACACAGTGTGCGCGCCCGGTCCCCAGCCTTGGTGTTTGCCTTTACTTCCTTTTCACGCGTTGGTGGGGCAGAGTGATAGCTAAATTACAAGCTTTCTTTGGTTCCATCAGTTAAATCTGAATTCCCCTGAGTGCTGCCTTTAAAGGATTTAACCAGGCGTTCCAAATCGTCTGCTGATGGGCTTGCTTGCTCCCCTCTGCTGAGCAATCAATGCCAGCTCACCATTATCGCCTGCATGGCATGTCCCGGGGCTGCGTGTGCCGGGACTGTATGCAGACGCCAGGCAGGACACGTCTAGATGAAGCCTAGCCTGGCGTCTGCATACAGTCCCGGCACACCTACCTCTGATACGGTGCTTCCGTAAGGCACACTGCCTCTTGAGGACAGCATGAGGGTCAAGCAGAGCAAAGTCACATGGGCACCTTTGCTAACTCGGAAACCAGGAGGGAGGGCGCCATTGCTATTACCCTCACTGCTGTGGATTACGAATATGAGACCATCTGTAGCCATTGTTCCTCACTTCCGGCTGCACTTCTTCCTCAGCCTGTAGAAGCAAAATAAAATCTGGATTTTCCGAAATAAATGCCTTCCTAAATGAACGGCATCTTCACATGGGAGAGCAGGGTTTGCCTTCCAATGGGGGGACTGTCAGGGAGCACTAGGACCCAAGCAAGATGGCAGCGGGGACTGATTGCGTACTTGTCTTCCGTCTCCCAGCTCGAGGAGACCTTCACACAGTAGGGTTCTCAGCCAGCCACCACAGCATCTCTCCACAATGTTTCAGGGCACCCTTTCCCCTACCTCTTCCTTGGAGTGTTTCCAGGGTGTTCTCCTCAAACTACACAGGTTCCACTCCTAGGGATGCCCTGGCTTCAGGCCCAGCTGTGTGGAGGAAGGAGGCCGAAGGCCCTGGTACATGGTGCTAATCAGGGGGTCTGAATCCGCCCAGCACTACATCCCATTAGATGTCTGTTCATTTGGGCTTTCTGCGTGGACAGGGTCTTGTTGCTACTGGGTTTGATGGGTACTGTGCCAGGAACACCACCTCCCCCTGAGCACCCACCAGCGACTTGGTAAAAGAGGCCAGCCTGGTGCGCATGGAGGCCCCATGCTGTGAGCCTTGTAGCCTCCGCTCTGGCCTCCATAGTTTTCCCACAGTATCAGCGTGGGTTTCTTCCTGGGTGGGTGAGTGCAGGGAGCAGGTATTCCATGGAGCACACAGATTTTGATGGCTATGGCTTTATTCTAACTTGTACTAGGAACACAGCAGTCTTATTCTATGAGTCTTTTTGCTTAGCTAGATGCAAAAGGAAAGGAGCCGATTTGAAGAGAGCTCTGTAAGTGGCAGTGCGAGTGAGTGAGCGGATACTAATGAAAACGTTGGGCCAGGAGCGCACGGCAGCTGTCTTCTTCACACCCACACACACCCCAGCACTTCTCTGAGCACTGGGACACACCTGTGCTCACCCCCGTGTGCCCGCACACCCTAACTCCCGGCCCAGCAGCACAGGTAGATGCTCTGCTCACTTGCGGTTTCTCCTTTTCTGAGTGTTAACCCCGATCTCCTGCCTTCTTTCAGGAGCCAATAAAAAGTTTCTCCCAGAGCAGCTTATAATCTGTATACATTTGTGTGTAGTAGGATTTACTCTAACTGTGGAACAAACTCATGTTTGTTTAAAGAAAAAAAAAGGCAGACAGAAAGTATACAGTAAAAAAGAAAGAGCTATTACAGCCCAGGAAATGAAAATTGATTTTTCTCTGTCAGTGCGCACACCCACACACACTCACAGACTATATAATTGTGTGCTATCAGCTTTCAGTGGCTCCCTTTGTGAGCGTCTCCTATGCCCTGATTTCACTTTTCCCAGTTTACACCGGGGATTCTTAAAATCTTCACTCCTGACCCCTTTCCTTCAGAGAAATTGTTACACGACCTCTTAGGTATATAGGCATATGAAAAGGTATATAAAACAAATACTTACTGGTAATAATTCATTAGTTTATATTTAAAAATTCATATAACTTCACCTTTTATTTGTGTGCTAATGATGTGGGTTTGCTTATTTTGTTTTATGCAAAGAAACCTTGGATGACTATGGATACTGTGGGATATGGAATATTTTTTCAGCTTCCTTTCAAAGCTGCTCAATATTTCTGTTTTACAAGCACCGATGACTAAAGATGTAGATAAGCAAAATAAGACAGCAGATGTATGCTCTGAGCCAGTCAGAAATTGCTGGAAATTCTATTTTAATCCAAAGCCAAAATTCACATAAAACTTAAGTTAGCCCCTGAAACAACTTTTAAAATGGAATGTCCTAACATAGTATAATCCACTTTATTCGTTACTTTTCTTATTACCAAACAAAACAACTTATAAAAGCTATCTTTTTAAAAATACTCTTTCTAGTTTTAGTGTTTGTTTTCTTTTTCTGTGTTTTTTGGGGAGCTGTTTTGACTGCATGTTTGTGTGTGCACCATTCATGTGCAGTGCCTGCAGAGGCCAGACCAGGGCATTGGATCCCCTGAAACTGGAGGTACAGGAGGTTTTGAGCAACCATGTGGGTACTGGAAATCAAATCTGGGTCCTCTGGAAGAGCAGCCAGTGCTCTTAACCACTGAGTCATCTCTCCAACCCCTACAAAAAGCAAGTTAAGGAAAAGGGGGGCTATTGTGGCTCACAGTTTGAGGGTACACTCTATTGAGAGAAAGGCATGATAGTTAGTGAGAGGAGGCAGCTGCTTACATTGGTCTGCAACGGAAGCAGAGAGAGACAGATCTTCATTCTGCTAACTTTCTCCTTTTTACTCAGCCCAGGATTCCAGACCATGGATGGTGTCAACCACATTCAGGGTGGCTCCTCCCTCGCTGGGAAACACCCTGGCAGAGAGGACCAGAGGTGTGTCTCCTGGGTGATTCTAAATCCAGTCAAACTGGTTATAAAGATAAACCATCAAAGGCACACTCATTTGACACTTACATTCTGAGGGGTAACGGTAGGCAAGTGTTAGAAGTCTTTGATTTCTGTAATTAAACCATTCGTTACGCTCATATAAGAGCAGCACAATTCATATGCACAGTTAAAACACTGCCGTTCACAACAGAGAATTCTTGGCCCCAAGCCAAGGGCTTCATGTTGTGTTCATTGACACCCGGTGTGGTGGCACCATTGCACTATGTGTGGTGGGCTCAGAACCAAGGCTGTCGTGAAGTCACACAGCGCACCACACAGACGTACGAGCTAGCAATGCCCCCTGATTCACTATACATTCAAGTTCAAGCTCATGTTTGGTCATTGGGCATTCAGGAATTTTTAGTGTTGCCTTTTTTTTCAGCTCCCATATCTAGTTACCACCATGTGGGATTGCAACCCACAGTTTGAGAGGCAGGGTCTGAACTCCATGCTTCCAAGAGTGTGGCTAAAATGGCAATAGCGGTCAACTACTAGCTGGGAATCGCTGTGGGAAATACATGCATGGCTGTAACTCTCCAGTCACCAACAAGCTCGTGTGTCACTGATGGCACACAGACATCAAAGCACATAGTTGTGTTACCTCCTGTTCTTCATAGATAAATGAACATATGTGTATATATATGCATATATAAAGCAATTAATTAGAAAAGAAGAAGGGAGAGAGGGAAAAGCCCTAGTTAAACACAGATTGGGTTAAGAAGAGCCGATTGCTGGGATGCTGTGCTGTTAGGGAGCTTGGCATGGTGACTTTTCCAAGAACAAGGCATGGAAGATGTTGTGAGAGCAAGGTAGAGAGGTCCCCATGACAGTGACACCCCACAGCTACCACTTCAAAGAACACCAGAATGTCTCCTCCTAGCTTTGAAAGAGCACAGGGTTAAATGCCAGCAGCCTTAGAAAGGAGTGTGGCACAGAAAATACACAATTCTATATCACAAATGCTCCAGCAAGAAGGCCAACACTGCTCAAGCCGTGTAATGCGTGCTCACAATGGAATGCAGTAGTTTATTTCTCAATGTTCCCATTGTTCTAAATTACAGTGTACGAGATCAATATTGGTAAAATACTAGACTAAATATAACTTTTTCTTTCTCCATACCTCCTAACTGACAGTAGGAGAGTTCTTTATGGCTTCTCAACAGTCTAAAGGTCACTGCACAATTGGAATCCCCTGTTGATACGGAGGGGGGGATGGACAGGGTTGCAGCTCCCGTAGCCACTTTCTGCAGCAGCTCCAATGGGCACAGCAAGAACTACATCGAGTCCTGAGTAGAAACGTTCTGCACTGGGCTCCTCTGAAAGCACACGGTTCCTTCTTCTGTCAGCATGTGAGAACGCGGCTCATCCGTCTTCGTGTTGTCTGGGGACCAGCTGATGCAAAGGGTAGCACCATAACCCCAAAACTCCAAACCTTCCTTGGTGGGATTTTAAGCAACACACACACACACACACACACACACACACACACACACACACACACACACACACACACACACCACACACACACACACAGGAGAGCCAGGGTGACACCTCAGAAAAGTTGTATCTCAGAAGTTCCCTATTCAACTTGCAGGGATCTTGGCTGGTGGGTCTCTTCTCGGTAGTTCTTATTAGGTCCATAATCTAGAGAAGGGGCTTCGGGAATCTTTTGAGTGTCAGAAAGAGCCTGATACTTGTAGATTTTGTTTAGTTTCCGAACCTTATAAGTTTTGTTTATTTCCTACGTGCGTTTGCATCCTCCTTTCTGAAGGGATGTCTGCTCTCTGCTATTCCTCTGCTCAAAGATGGGAGGGGGGCTTTTAGAGGCCAAGTGTTACTATCCCTGCTTCAGAGCTGGTTGCCCTGGATTCTCAGTGTGACCTCTCCTGCCTCCATGTTCTTGAACCCTGTGGGGGAAACGCATATAGTTACCAGCATTGCGTAAGAACAGAGGTTGACACCTAGAGCAGTGGGTGACATTTTCTAAGAACCCAATGAGAGAAGGCTGAAGGTGACAGAAAGGCCCCAGCTAACGTGGATACCTGGTGTGATTCCCGAACCATCTCTCGGCCTGGGCACCTACACACAGTGGGCCTGCACCCCTCTGTTTGGACGTCCAGTAGGAAGGTCAGGTGGTTTTTGAAACAGCCTGTGACATGTAACCTTGCAGTGAGAGAGGAGAGAGAAGTGACTTATTGCTGTCGATCTTGTCAGAGCTCAGGGTAGCCATAGAAACCCCTCTACCCACTCAGAGCCAACAGTGTTCCATGGAAGTTGACATAGACCTTCCCCATGGCTCCTGGTCAACATGTCCAGTAGGTCATCGTGTAAATAAAGTGTGTGCCCCCCCAACTCTGGAACTAGCTGGTGATCGCAGGTTAACCAGTTGGCAAGTGATTTGGCAGAATCAGAAATTTAACCTACATTCATCTTCACTCCACCTCTGCGCATATATATATGTATATATATGCATACATACATACATACATATATGCATACATACATACA
The DNA here is from genome assembly GCF_017639785.1 of Mesocricetus auratus. Classification (NCBI taxonomy): domain Eukaryota; kingdom Metazoa; phylum Chordata; class Mammalia; order Rodentia; family Cricetidae; genus Mesocricetus; species Mesocricetus auratus. The sequence goes on along the minus strand of NW_024429212.1, from coordinate 7,013,223 downwards.
TACATGCACACACGGATCTGCCTCTGGGAGCTAGACCTCTTTTTCCCAGCACAAACATCTGAGCCCTACTTGGTGGCCAGGAACTGAGTCTTGTTGCCCAGTGACAATCTACAGGTCTCCCACACCAGACTGGAAGTGTCTGCAGAGCAAGACCATGGTGCTTCAGGCAGAATCTGCATCATAGCATGGAATGTGGGGCGAGTAGGCAGAAGGTACCCCGTCCGTGTCCATGATCAATTCAACAATGTACTTCCTGCTTCCATGGCCATGGCGGCTCCATTCCCACTGCCACAGGGCGCCAGTGCAGATGTCCTCATGCACACTGATGGGGGACACACTTAGGATGTTTCCATCTTGATGTCTTCATGGGGAGTCATTCACTCCTGATTCAACTGGTGACGTAATAGGCTGGCCTGAAGAAGTGGAGGTGACACATAGGAGAGACAGGTTGTCCCACACTGAGGAGACCAACAGGATGCGTGTGCATCTGGTGAACTCCCAGGCCCACCACAGAACATTAGCATCCAGACCCCATCTCACCGCAGCGAAACACATGGTCACTGAAAGCCATTCTTACCTTTCCCCAGTGCAATCATCAAAGGTAGGAACCTCCTTAGTGGCCAGGAGCTGGCCCTCTCGTTACCTAGGTACCCTGACAGTGGGCAGTCCACACGTTTCCCATGTAGGGCAGAGACCTGCTAAAGAGCAAGAGCTTTCAACCGGACAATTGTCAAGTAGCGTGTTTATAGACATCCATGAGGTCATGGCTGTCACTGCCATTCATCCCAAGAATTTCCCTCACCTTCCCAGATTCTGTCCTCAGTAAGCACCAACCCTCTACCTCTCTCTACCTTGGAACTGTCTTCTATCCCGTGTGCAGGTCTGACTACCCTAGAGACATATAAAAATAGAATACTCCAATTTATGTCATTTGTGGTGGTTTATTGAGTCTATGTAATGTCCTCATAGATCACCCATTCTGCAGTGTGGGTCAAAATACCCTTATTACTAGGACTGAGTGATTTGTCACTGTGGGTAGACTACATTTTGTCCTTCATTCATCCATCAGTGGACACTCGGGCTGTCTCCGTCTTGGTTACAGTGGACATGTTATACATCAATGAACATGACCATACAACTACTAAGCTCCCTTTGAGAACTTATGGGCTTTTGAAGCCAGGTATGAGTTCTCAAACATCTCCCCACCATTCAACAGAAGCACAATGGAGTGCAGAGCAGCCACAGATCCAGCCCCCAGTGTCATTTCTATTATTATAAGAGGAAGTGCCATTGTTTTCCGCAGAGACATCACAGCCAGGAGAGAAGTAGTTAAAAATGCAACTCTCTGAACACCAGCAGAGGGTGACTGCTGACCTGTGTCTAGGGCCACACCCCCAGCTCTCTTCACTCTCACAGCAGTAGGGTGTAGGTCAAGATCTCTGCCATCCACCAGCATGCTCTTGGAACCAAATGGAGACAGAGCCTTGTCTACTGAGAACAGATACACCCCTGTGCGTGGGCGAGGCAGCTCAAGCTTGCCTGGGGCTGCTGGTGCTTCTCAGCTAGCTAGCTCCTCTCTCCATCCCTCTTACCTCCAATCTTCAGATCAAGAGGTCTCTCCCTCTCTTTAGGTAACCTGTGGCATCCTTGCCGGAGCTTGATGGCCGGTGTCTCTCGTCTCTTGTTCATAGCAGGCCTGGGGTTTTAGACTCGAACCCTGACACTGTCAGCAAAGTAGGATGTGGCAAGGGCCAAGTGTCAACAGAAGGTAAGCAAGAAAATCAGCCGCCATCTGAAGTTAATTGCCCTGCCTGGAAGTTAATTAAATACTTGTTGGGAGCAGCGGGGTAGATCCTAATTAAACGTGTCTAATAACAGGGCCCTGACATTTCCTGACACTGGGGGATTCCTGCCGGCTTAAATACTTCTGCCGAGGGCAATAAGAGCTGTCAGGTTGGCATGTGCACGCGGACTTCGAGGCACAGGCTCCATATTCTCGGACTAATCTGCCACATATTGAGTACTTAGCGTGTATTTAATTTACACGCATTTTAATCTGGGAGACCCTAGATGGCTCCTAATGATTTTGTCACTTTCCCCTCTTTTCCAAGAGGAGGAGAAGGGGAACAGGAACTCAAAAGGCCGGGCACGGTCAGCAGCAGCATTTGGTGTGATTGGGGTAATGACCATGATTAATGCCTGTTTACTGCTGCCTCTGCAGAGCCAGGCAAACAAAGCTGTGTTCTCTCCCCCTCTGCTGCTCCCATGCGAGATGGACACGCTGAGGGCCCAGCCCACTGTGCCCCAGATTCCCAGGCGCTGCGGGCATAGATGTGGCTTAAGGACCCGTCTTGCTCTGCTTTCTTTGCTCTCCAGCTATGCCTGAAAGTGCAAGCGGCAGGAATCTCTACCAGAGTGAAGCACTGGGTGACCGACACCCACTGGCTGATGGCAAGGTGAGGGGTGTGGCCCGGGTGCTTCCTGAAGGTTCACTCCCTAAGTGCAGAGAACGTAGAAGGATGCCTGGGCTGCGTGTGGGGAGGAAGAGAGAGGCCTCAGTCGCTGGGCTCACTCTAGGCACGGAGCCTTATCCCCAGAGTGTTGTGATTCTCATGTCAGAAGATTTGGCCAGTGCTTTTTGTCTCTTCAGAGCACCCAGTAACACCTACACTCTTTCCTTGCCTACAGAAACACTCTGAGCCCCAGTCAGGTCCCACTATCCCAGCTGTGGCCTGGGAGAGAAGAGTCCAGTGGCCACTCTATGATGGCTGGTGCACTCGACCTTCCCAGACAGCCCCGGCACGGCTTCCTCCAGGATGGTCAGCTGTCTGATGGCGCACAGCTGGCCGTCAGGGCCCTGGGAGCAAATGCCTGGAGGACAGCACCATCCTTAGTCCCCAGGCCTCAGCTCTGCTGGAGGCCTTCTTCTGGTCAGCCTGTTCAGCACATGGGAGGCAATGGGGTGGCACAGCAGTGAGCCCAGGCCCGCCTCCCCGTCGCCCCTAGAGACAGGGCCGTGAAGGGGTTAAGCCAAGCAGCCCCTTCCGACTTGCTGTCTTCTCACCAAACAGCGGGAATTAATGAAAAGATGTAAGCACTCAGATCTTTTCTGGCAAGAAAGCTTGTTGAGATAATCAATTAACCCGAGAAGATCAAATTGACAGGGCTTAAGTGCGAAGTCATTTGGGAGGCCAGATTATCTAGCAGATGATTGCGTTTGTTGCAATGCAAGGAAGCAGCAAGAATGCTTTTGAGAAATCTCGAGCCTTCAGCAAGACTTACTGTTATTTCCCCACAGAATTAATCTGCCCATTAGAACATACTTTAACCTCTTACGAGTAATACCCTGGGACAACCTTAATTTACCTCGCTCCTTTCTTCAAACTGCTAAAATGATTCAAAGACAGCAAACATAGAAATTGGTTTCAAGCTTCCTCTTTCATTTATTCTTAAACGGAGGGTTTTCTTTCAAAAATTAAATGAGATCTCAATCTGCGTTGCAGTCTTCCTTCAGTTCATGTTCTTCTGAATCACCAGAGTGTGTCTTGGATCCTCCGTCTCAAAGGAGGCTGCGCCTGCTCCTGACTCGTCACCACAAGGAAGTTGTGTGGAGGTGGCCCCCTGACACAAAGCCAGCCTGCCAGCAGTGCCCAGGCCAGTCTGGGCACTGCTGCACACAGAGCACCACACTGCGCCGGTGTCAGCGGAGTTGGCTCGAGCAAGGGGCACTCTGTCGACTGAGGGCACACTGCTGCCAGAGACGCTGACGAGAGGCCAGGATGCTTCCTCTGAAGACACCCTTGTCAAATGATGCTAGGAGCAGCCGGCTCTCAAGCAGTATCTTGCTCACCCACTTTAAAAAGTCATTCATGGGACACAAGCATTGCTATAATTTGGAGCAGTAGCTCAGCAGATAGCATATAATTCAGACTCCCATGCTCCGACCCTGGCGAGTTCTGTGGCAATTTTTGTTTCTCATGAAAGCAGACCGCTTATTGGTAATTCCCGTAAATAAAGGAATTATTTTCCTAAGCAATTTGTTTCAATTGTGCAATGTTCTAGCTTCTCCTCCACTGCAGAAGAAAAGCTAATCTCTTGGCTTACTATCTTGTGCAACAGAAAAGACAAGAGGAAAAGGGAATTTTCGACAAGCTAAACTCCTAATTTTTTTGTGACAAAATGTGAATGAAGATGATGAACTTATTCATAAGAGATGAGAAGTTTGAGATGAATGATTTATGGGTTGAAGCATTAAAATATATTAATTTAGCACGGAGGCAGCAGATCTGAATGTTGCCTTGCAAAAAGGACGTGCACAATGGTTGTTGAAGTGCCAAGAGCATGCACACGGGGCTGTGCAGTCTGAGTGATGTGTGCCTCAGAGCTTTTGGGGTGAACAAGCCGGTTGCACCCTCGGAGCACAGCCAGATGCTGGCCCATTAATCTCGGCAGAGCCTGAGAATTTGAATGCACCCCCAGAAAATGCACCTTATGCCTGCAGGTTGGGCGGGTGGAGTCGCAATGGGCGTTCCACAGAGCGCTTGTCTTAGCCGTCTGCACTCACAGCTGGTGACACAGTGGATCACTCTTTGTCACGGGACCATCCTATGCTTCACAGAGCAGCCCGCAGCCTTCTCAGCCTCCACCCAGGAGGCACTAGCAGCGCATACTCTACTCCAGAATCAGGGCATTCAGTGCTATCTCCACCGGTTTCCACTTGTCCCCTGAAGGCTGACTGAGCGCCGCCACTGCGATTCACAACCCTGATCATGTGTACAGACTGAGGCCTCTCAGAGGGCGTGCCGCAGTGCCATGAAACATGAGGACTGTACCCGCTTAGCAGGCTGAGACGTAATTGTGTGTAGCCACTGATAAATCAGAAAGCACATCCATAGGACTCAACACAGTCCTAGCCTACAACAGTCAGTAACACTCTCCACCGTGTTGTCCCCCTGACCTTCCTGATGTCTCAGTTATTTCTGGGTCCTGAGTAGGTCTCACAAGTGTTCCTAGATATCCCTCCCGAGCCCCTGAGATCTGGCACCATCATTGGTACTTGCGACCCATAGAGCTGTGGGAGCTCGTGTATTCCAACCTAGCCTTCCATCGGCTTGAGCACACAGCCGAGGTGGGTGGAGTGTCAGAGTGAGCACTGGCCTTCCTTCATCGGGTCTCCTGGGGCATTGTGTGCCACCTCATATACCTTCCCCTGAACTCTACAGGGGAGGAGTCACATTGAGACCAGCATATTCTCAACCCAAGACTACCATCCTTAGCCCTCAGAGGCACCAAACACAGGGCGGGGGCAGATGTCGTGGTCCCCTGTGGTGGAAATGATATGGCAGACAAACCACACGATACACAAGACCCTGAGTCCTCTAAGCACAACGGGTTCGCTGTGGTTCTAAAGATGCAGGTCTCTGTCCCACAGACTGTGCTGGTTCAACATCTCCTCCAGGGCAACTCATCCGAAGGCTGCAATGGTCCAGCCACCTATGTGGCCACAGTTACTTTCCAGGGTGACACACATGATCAGAGGCGCCCCAGGGGCAGCGCCCATGCTGCCAGCAGAGCTGGGAAGGTGGGGGATGCTCCGTGTGTCCTGTTCTACCACATACGTGTTCCCATGATGACATGGAAGTGAGTCGGGTCAGTGGAGAAGGCAGGGTTTCCACCAGAGTGGGTCCAGATCCCAAGGTAAAATGTTCCTCAGCGTTCTTGATTGTTCTGGGCAATGTCTCAGGCTGGGGAACAAACAGCCATGCTGAGTGATATAACTGAACTTGAAACCAGAAGAACTCATAAAAACAGCCCATTCCTGCTGGAGTAGAACTCAGGAGTAGACAGAGCACTGCCCAGTCTGTGTAAGGCCCTGGGTTCAAAGTACTTTAAAAAAATATATGTTACATATGTGTGTATGTGTATGTACATGTATTTGTCATATGTGTATATGTAATATAGGTGTGTTATGAATACAAATGGATATGTATTATGTGCACATGTTATATGTGTATACATTGTATGCTATATGTGTATATCATATGTCTGTGTATGCGTTTTCATGTGTACATTATTTCTTTATTGAAGGGTTGAGGCTGTGGCTGGTCTACAAGACTTGTCCTAGGGCAGCCAGGAATATTACACAGAGAAACCCTGTCTCAAAAAAAATAGGAAAGGAAGAAAGGGAAGGAAGGAGAGAGGGAGGGAAAAGAAAAAATGGAAGGAAGGAAGGAAGGAAGGAAGGAAGGAAGGAAGGAAGGAAGGAAGGAAGGAAGGAAAGATAAGATATATCGTTCCTGGAGCTTGAGTGGGTCTGCCTTTGCCTCTTGCTGGAACCATGGGTTATCTGGTGTCCATCTCCACCAAGATCAGGTGCGCTCAATTCAAGACTTTATATTTTAATCTAACTCTTCCTCAGTAAAGCAATGGGCCAAAAGCTGATGGCCACAAGGTTGTGGAAGGGTTGGAATCATCCTCTATCCATGCTCCTGAACGTGTAACCCTCGCGACCCCCGCAACACTCACTGTGGCCAGCGGAGCTGCCCAAGCACAAAGTGGTTGTCATGCTGTGAAGAGACACCATGGCCGCGGCCAAGGCGACTGATGGAAGAAAGCGCTTAACGGGGGCCTTGCTTACGATTTTTAGAGGTTTAGTCCATTATTGCGTCAGGAAGCATAAAGACACACAGAGCTGGAGCAGTAGCTGAAAGTTACATTCTTATCTTCAGAGAGACAGATGGACAGACAGACAGATAGACAGACAGACAGACAGACACTGAGCCGTGTGAGCTTTTAGAACCCTCCAAGCCCACCCCAGTGACACACTTCCCCCAACAAGACCACACCTACTCTAACAAGACCACACCTTCTAATCCTTCTCAAATTGTGTCATTCCCTGGTGACTAAGCATTCCAATATATGAGCCTACACCACTTCACATGCCTTATGGAGGCGAGCCAGGCAGTGCTGTCATAGGGTAACCATGTCCTGGAGTTATCTGCGCCAGTAATGGCAGGATAGAGTTCAAGCTCACAGAGTCAGGTCTGCAGGATGGACACGACGTAGATGACATGATGCTGCCAACGTTGCTAAGGAACCAAAATCGAGGCAGTCTTGGGTTCTAATCCCATCGCAGCAACTGTAGACCATGACTGACATCACTTTTCTTCCTACACAAACGGCGCTGGCATCCACTTCTCTGCACAGAATTCTGAAGGGTTGCATAGGTCACAGGCCCAGCACCTGGCAATCGGAGAGTGCCCACAACCACAGTATCTACCATGAACCACAGCTGTCACAGACGTCGAAGCCTGCACAAAGTAATACTTACTAAGGCAATGAAAGAGTAAGCCAAGTTTTAGGGGGCTGAGAACAAAACGGAAAATGAAATGGAGAGCTTTTTTCTAAATGAGGAAAGAAAATGAGAAGGGCTAGGCAGCAAAGGAGAAGGGAGGAGCCTGAGCTCTGTGCAGGCAGAGAGGGAGTGAGTGCTTGCCGCTGGTCGCAAGGGCAGCATGCCAAGTTCTGTAATAAAGAAGTGATTAATTGAGGCAGCCCAGGAGAGGATTAGAACAGAGCGCTTTTGATATTGTGCAGTTAGGAAGGAAGACTGCAAGGAATTTTAAAGCATAATAAAAAAAAAAGGAAAAAAGAAAGCCGAAAAAAAAATTAAAGCCCGTGTTTTCTGCAGGTTTGCTGTTCAGCCCCGTGGTGCCTGTAGCCCGCCACAACCATGTGAAATTCCCCCTCCTCGGTTACTCCTCTGGGAATTCAAAGCCCTTATTTGAAGAACCTGAGCACACTGGAGCATATAAGGGGAGACAATTCCAGGAGTACAGTGTGAGACAGTCACATTATGTAGGTCATGAAGGATTCTCATGACCAAGCCAGGAATGCCAGATTCCTGTCTCTCTCATTCATGTCGGAGGCCCTGCTTGTTAGTGACATGCATGGACGGCTGTCATTCTGCTCAGTTGAAATGAGGATTTGCCGTATGAGGGACTCTGGGCAGTTGAAAGGAGGGAGAGCCAGGCGGCAATAGGGCCCTATGATTTCAACATCCAGCCTTTGGCCACTGCCCTTTGAAGGCAGACTGGAATTTCAGCAAATTCAACTTCACACGGGTGCCTTCCTGTCTCTGAGTGGGGCATCTTTGTGTCTCATGCAGGGAGAAGCAACCTGGTCACTCTGCATCTGAGAATTTTGTGAGCAAGACAGAAAACTTATAGAAATAAGGGATGGGTAGCGAGAAGTCTGTGTTGGCCGCATGATTAAAATACCATTTATTTCTGCTTTTCAGAGACTACATAGAGTTGCCCCTTAGTTTCAAAGGGGATAAGGTCCAGAACTCCATGTGGGCATCAAGACCCACAATGCTCCAGTCCCTTGAATAACAAGGGATGTGCCCATATCCTCCCAGTGCCGGAAACGACTTCTTGATGACTGATGTCTAGCATGGTGTGAACTCTGGGCATGTGGTCCTTACATTCTCTTGTTCAGGGACTAGGGACAAGAATGCTCACACATGCTTGAGAAAGCAGCCTTTTCTTTCAAATACTTTTGACCCATGGTTGGTTGGGTGGTCAATGAGGAAGCCATGGGTAAGAAGCACTAACTATATTTTTAAATTCCATACCTGGGTAGCTGAAAAAAAAACATGATCTCAAACCCCAAGTTGTTTACTAATTAATACAGAGCAAGTCAAATTTCTTTGGATCTTATTTTTCCCCCTCTGTCAAATGTACACATTAGGGATTTCTTAGACTCCTCTGTTGTCTGTCTACATGACGCTCATACCCTACTTCAGTTTCTGTACTCTGGAGTTATGTCCATCAAAGTCAAGGTGAAGTTGATGGACCTGAGACCTTTGATTCCACACGAGGCCAACCATGTGGGCTCAGACAGTCATGTTAGCCACACAGACAATGATGTGATAATTTTTATAAAAGCTGAAAATGTCAGGAACTCTTTGTGGAGCTGGGGGTCGTGTGTCCAAGTGTGTTGCAGGCTAGGTCTTAGTTTCCTCTACCCAGTCATGTGCAGAAAGGTGCCCGGTGTGGAAGCCAGAATGCTTGCTGATTGGATAAGCCACATCCAAATCATCCAGTCACTGAGGTGGGTCAGCTCCTTCCTCTTGCTGACAACCCCAGCCTTAGAACCACCGACAGGCACAGAGTCGCCCTCCTGACTGCAAGGCCAGCTGCCCTGCCGCTAGAATTCCATGAGTTTAATCACAACTCATGCTAACCCTTATGACTGCCCTATGAGATGGGAAGGCCTGAGACTCAGCAAGGCCTGACCCCATGGACACCACAGCCAGGGCTGGGACCCTCCTCGCAGGGCTTCTTGTTATCTTGTTGATGCTCTCACTGTACAAGGTAGTGTAACCTTTCCAGAGTGTTGCACTAAAATGATGCTATTACAGTCTCTGACAACATGGAATCCTCCAAACTTTAAAGGCATGTCAAAGAATCCTGATTTGGGAATGCATAGCGGCGAATTCTCAGTTCTGTCGTGGAACAAAAAATAATTTTAAAATGTTTCCTTGAACACAGATGTCCTGTGTCAAAATCAAGCTGCCCAGTCGGCTGCACAGTACCATGGGGCATCCAGGAGATTCTGAGAGCCGCCGAGTCACCTCGGGACTGAGTGTGGAGTAGGTCATGATCCGTCTTGCTGGCTGGGAGACGGGGTGTCGGTGCTGCTATCTGAGTGCAGCCTGAACTATCACTGCACTCTCCAGCCTCAGCAATGTTCATCTGCTTCACCGGAATGAAAACTTAGACCCTGACGGCCAGTGCCTAGATAAACTAACCCAGTACACAGGGATTAGGTGCCCCAGGCTCCTGCTAAGCCCTGGCCTGGGAAACCTCTGCTCTCTGAAAGCTTTAGTTTGTCTATCTGTCTAGTGAGGACATTCCTGGAATCCTTTTCTCCGCAGAAATGAAGTGTGTCTCAGTCTGTGCCCAGCTCTTGGTGAGCGCCAAGGCTGTGTTCCCTAGGGCACCAAATGCTGCAAACCAATTCACCTTCTCTTCCTATGACCCAAAGAGACACTCTGGGCAGAAAACAACTGCTCCTCAAAACATATCCCTTCTTCAATGTGTTCTCTGCAAGCTGCATTATAAGCCTGCGTGATTCCCCCAACGTAAGCTGGCCCACTCTGCAGGTAAAATCAGCTGGGCTGGAGAAGCCACAAAGACCCAGAACCCAAAGATAGTAGGCTGCCTGATGGCTCATTGTAGGATTGTATCATGGGAATTATCTAACCAGAGAGAAGGGCTTGGCCTCTGTTAGAAAGAGCCCAGTGTTTTCTCTGTTGTGCTATGTTTGGGAAGACATTTCACCAGAAGAAAATGGGTGTGGAGTTGCTAACTGTACATTTTAGCCTTTCCTACAAAGCAGGGGATCATTGTTTTAAGGAAATTCATTGCTGCTTAACCTGAGCAGTTGAACAAGTTAGCACTGCCTGTCTGGGGTGCAGTGAGTTGCTGGAAACACCAGCTTAGACTCTCTATGGTAACTGAAAGGGCCCGCTCCTAGGGAAGGACCATCCTAGGACTACAGTCTCTGCACATGGTGTTCCAAGACTATAATCGTGTGCTTTGAAACCTGTGGGTGCTGCTTTCAACAGAGGTCTCCTCCAAAAGAAGGGTCTGGAATCTACCAGGAGAGCAAAAACACCGTTTACAGCAGGCACCGTAGTAGCCTAGCTAGTGCTACCCAGTGGAATGTTCTAGAAGGCCCTGCAGCCAGCTCCGGAGTTGGCAGGTGGAGAGGCTAGGACAGGAGTAGGGCCTTCAGCAGTAGCCTCCTCTGTGGGCTCTTCCAGTTCCCACTTTCCCTCTCAGAGAAGGGAATGGCTGGGCCAGCCAGGCCTCGCTGCCCATATGCCAGCCAGCTCCTGTCTGTCTGCCTTTTTGTTTACATGAGAGCACAATGGGAGCTATAGTCCCTCCAATACATCATTTATAAGAGGATCCCACCTCTGAATGTACAGACAGGGCTGGCTGCGGGTGAATAAGCTCTGTGAATATTGCCAAGACCCCGTGCTCCGTTCAGCATTCTTCCTCACAATAGATACCACACTTTGGAAGTAATTTTAAAAAGAGAATCAAAACAGTGGTACTTTTAGCCTTTGTTTCTTTTATACCACACTGCATTCTCTGTCTCTCATTCAGCCGCTCCCATTATACTGACAAATTAAATAAACCACTCCATTGCAAAAGGCTTGGGCAGGCAGGACTTCACTCCGCTGCAGCCCCAGGAAGTCGGGTAAACACTGAGGTGGCTGCAGTTCCAAGTCCAGCTAACTTTAGTGAAGGAGGAGAGGGATGAGGCTGAGGGGAGGGCTCAGAACTTGAGATGGTCAGCAGCAAGGATGAACTGGCCTCCGAAGCAGCGACAGACCAAGGGCAGCAGCTTCCAGAAGTGGCTGAGAGTCCCTTCCTGCTGCGTGGCTCTGGGAGCCTGAATGGTGAGTCCCAGGAGGGTGTGGGCACAGGGGCTATCAGCCAGCGGCAAGCAGTGGGTACACACAAGGAGAAGCAGCGTGCCGCACTGGGAAGCCAGCCTGTACCCCAGAACCGACAAGCATTGAGAACTTCCTCTGATTTTCAAGAGGCATGCTGCTTCCCAAAGAGAAGCAATTCCAAGAGCATCTCCTCTCTCTCTCTCTCTCTCTCTCTCTCTCTCTCTCTCTCTCTCTCTCTTCTCTCTCTCTCTCTCTCTCTCCCCACATCAACCTCCCTCCTAAACACTGTGCTTGTACATTTCGGAGTTTCTTATTTGTGCAATTACAACCTAATCTTTAGATCCAAACAGAAAAGGGACTGAGTGAGCAGACTTTCAAGTACGTGCTGTTGGGGGGTCTTCCTAAGGACCAAAATATATTTGCTTGCAAAGAGGCTGCTTTGACATGTGGCCTTGAAATGATTCATTTGTTATTGTTTGTATTTAAAGAAGCTCTTTTAAATTAATAACTGATTCCTTTAAAAGAAAGAAAGAAGGGAGAACGGGGAGAGACAGAGAGAGGAGAGAGAGAGAGAGAGAGAGAGAGAGAGAGAGAGAGAGAGAGAGAGAGAGAGAGAGAGAGAGAGAATAAAGGAAGGGACAGAATTTTTTCTAATAAGGCAATATAAAGTTACTCGGGTTGAATTCCAGATCTGCGGTTGTTGTGGATATTAAGCACCATGGGCTGGTCTTTGCTTTGGGGATGGGCACTGATGTCCTAGGAAATCAATGTTGTCAGGACTACACTGGGCACTAAACAATACATGTGGGATGGGTGGGCTTCAGGGAAGGATAGAGTGAGGTACCCCAGGCAGCTGGCTCTCTTCAGAAAATTGGGCTGCAGTAAATGCCAGCCGGGGTGGCTTTGAAGACACCAGCCACCAGCTAAGATGGCCTCATCTAAAATGCAGGCGGTGAGGCCGGAGTGGGGGGGCTCTGTGTTCCAGCAGAGGCGTCCCCTGGCTCCAAGTCAGAGGGCACCACAGGCGGAGGAAAATATCGAGCCTGTGTGGTTTGAACAGAAGCACCTGATTCGTCTTTTATTACCAAAGAAAGACTTGAAAGGCCCAGGTGAAATTTCCCTCCATTGTTTAGAAAAACTCTCTGTAATTTGCCCCCAGGGAAATCCAAGCTCCTTGTGGCCAGGGCCCCGCCCCACTGCCCCTCTGCCACCAGGCCTCTCTCTGGAAGCAAATGTCTCCAGAGTCCCTGGAGAACGGTGAGGCCAGTGGGGCCACTGAAGGTCAGAGCTGCCCACTGAGGCCTGACTTTTAGCTAAAGAGGCTTCACTCTCCAACTGCCCTGTCGCGTCTAATTTGGTGGCATTATGTGAAGGGGTGGGTGGCTTCTGACAGGAGGGGGTTAAATGAGATTACAAGCCCGGCAGGCTGTCAGCAGCCACCGCTGGCTGCGATGGCAAATTGCAATTTAATGGTCAGCTTTATCTGTACAGTATCAGTGGGATCGGCTGTTTTCAGCAACTTAATTGGCACTGTTTGCAGGAGTTTTGCGAGGAGGTAGGAGAGTTGACTGGATCTTAATGTTGAATTATTTAGAGAGTGAACCTGCAGAATGTCGGCAGAGATCTGCGGCGGGGTCTGTTTTTCTGAAATGCAGAAAGCTTATGAATGGGCTGGATTCTGCTGTAGTATCCAGAACTTTCTAAAAATACTCAGAGGGTCTGATGTACTGAGGGTTTATTTATAGGGAAATAAACAAAGAGTAGCAATTGCTTTTCCAATACATGTGCATGTCTGACTGTTGAGAGCTGAGAATACATGAAGAAGTGTCCACAAATGGATGAGTTCAGAGTAATGGCCTTAGGCTGGGGGACAGGTGACTCAGGGGACATCCCTAGTACCAAACCGATGGCAGGGCTGTGTGAGCACATGTGTAGGGGATACTCATGTGTACCATGTAGGTGTTTTGTGCATGTGTCCATGTACATATAAATAAGCATGCATGTCCATGAAATGGGTGAGTCTGTCTCAGCATATGAATATGTGGAGGTATAATGTGTGTATGTGTGAAGATTGGGATATGAATGTATACATGTGTAGCTATAAAGTGTATACCCATGCTTGTGTGAGTATGCATATGTGCATATATATATACATATATTTAATGTTAGAGAATGAGTGTCTATTCATATGTGGTGTGTACACATGTGTATGTTTGGATATGTATGCAAACGAGTATGTGTGAGTTGTGGAAGTAAGTATATACATATATGTATTTGAGACATATTTATGTGCCTCTGTGTATACATGTGTGTGAGTTGTGTTTATGTATGCAAATGGGGAGTCTTAGTCTCTGTGCACATATTTAGAGATGACTATGAATGTGTTATATACATGTAACTATAATATGTGTATACATGTATGTGCATGTATTATAAATAAGTATAAATATATACATGTGTGGTTGTGAAATATATGATGCCTATTATACACACATGTATGACAGTGTGCATGTAGGTATACAAATGTATGAATGTGATGTATTATATGTACATATTTTATATGCATGTATGTAAAAATGGAGGGAATATGCATGTTTGGGTGTGATGTGAGTGGTGTATGCTGTATATAAATATGAAAGTGTGTGTAAATGGGTATACATATATAGGTATGATGCAGGTTCTGTGGATAGATGTGTTTGTTCATATAGGCATGTGTACATATATTATGATGTATATATTTATGTTATATATGAGAGAATGCGAACGTGTGTATACAGATGTGTATGATGTGTTTGTGTGTGAGAGTGTGCATGTGGATATATTTGTGTGGTGTTTATATATGTATATAGCATATGAGTGCACATATGTCCATGCATGATGTGTGTGGTGTGCTTGAGTCGTACATGTGGGTACATGCATAGGCCATTTGCATGAATGAGTGCACCTGTGGAATGTACGTACTTGTACCTGTGCCTGTGCGGGTATTGCATGTGGACATGCATGTGTATAGCTGTGGGGTATTTATATTAGTGATGGAAGGATGCATAGTTTTATGCGTGATGACTGGGGCATGCGGTATGTGGGAATGAGGGTTAGCTGGGGGCAAGCATGCTAGTGTATCAGAGCTATGTGAGTGAAGGTTGGAGCATCAAGCCCATCCAGATAGCTATAGCTTCGTAGTAGGACCCAGGTGCCTGGCTGCATGGATGCTTTGCCATCCATGCGCACATGGACAAGGAGGGTCTGACATGGCAGCCCCGTGTTTGGTCACCTGTGGCAAGCAGGGAGTCACGCAGGAGTCTGCACCGCAGGGAGATGGGCAGGCAGCTGACACTGGCCGTGTGTGTGGCCATGTATACCTGAGGGAGGCCTGAGTAGCAAGGACAGGAATGTGTGTGGGATCCTTGGAGGAAGGAGGCAGATGGGGGAGAGAAAGCAGAAAGCATCGCACAGGCAGACACCAGCATTGTCTGTTCCCTGTGAGGGGTCAGTTCGGCAAGTTCAGGATTAGTAAATTTAATATCCTGTCAAAATCCTCATGATAATGAACAAGCTGCCTGGCCGCCTGGCACAGCAGCCCACACTGCAGCCAGCAAGATAGCGCAGCTAATTTATGAGCAAGGGATTGGGCTGTGCTGGCAGACCAGGCTGGGTCCAGCAACGGAGGGCGGTCCTCACTGGATGGAGAGCCATCAGCTAGGGATATCACGGAACTCCGGTGACCCACAGCACAGTGTGGGCGAACCTGGCACAGCTGACTCCTTGGGGCCCTGACTCGCAGAGAAGGATCAGGGGGAAAACACTTGCAGAAACTGAGACATCTCTGCCTGCCTAGAAGCCCCGGGTCATGCTTGTCATCTCCAAGCTGGGGTAGAGGGTGGGACACAGAATGGTCTCCAAGAGGAAAGTGAGGTCAGGGGCTCACAGCATGTTGTGAAGACGGGAATGCTGGGGAAAAGGAAGACCCGGGGCTACGGGGCTACCCACGGGAGCCCGTCAGGGCGGGGTGACAGGCTGCACAGGCCATGCAGCATGCCGTGCTCCTCGGTGAGAAACATGCAAACGACAAAGTTCCTGTGCAATTTGTTTGAGGCTCTGCACCTCTCTAAGCAGCTGTCACGGCCGTGCATGATGGTGCATTGAATCTGAATGGGGCCCTCCACATCAAAACCTCGCTTCCATTATGATAGCATCTCCCGCTCGGAGCTGTAATGCTTATTAATTCTGCGCCCATGCTCCCGGCTGAGGCAAATGTATTCCATCAGCCCAGCATTTAATTTAATTAGTACAGCTGGGCTCTCATTCTCCTCTCTGTGTCAGAGGCATTGTCAGCACGTTCTGCCGTAACACAATTACTGATTGCTTTTAGATAGGCAGAAATATGATTAGGGTATTGGGTGACTGTATCATAAGCCTTATTAGATTCATTTGAAATCTGGAGATAAATAGGAAACTTTTATTTGCGGTGTAATGAGATTATGCTTATTAGGCCAAGGCCTCGCAACCTTTTGCAAAGAACACAGCGTATCGGTCGGATTAGACCCTGGAACTACACTTTCTGCTCTCGGCTGTGAGCCGCCACACCGCCCAGTGCAGGCTTAACTGTTGTCACACTGCACATGGTTAGGATCACAGACGCCCGGGATCTTCTTCAGATAAAGGATGGGGCGTTGCTTTTCCTTCTCCGAGTCTGAGGGAACACACCCATCTCGAAATGGAAGAGGAGGGAACAGTATTAGAAATAGTTTGAAAGATCAAAGTCGGGACTAAAAGGGATTATTCTTTTCATATATGTCACTTGTGGAGATCGGCATCAGGTAGCCATCTCAAAAGTCCCCGTGCTCAGTCTGGAGGCGTCCATCCTGCCTGTTATGAGGATGGCCAGTGAGTCCCATGACACTCCATCCTTCCATGCTAGCGTTCATCTGAGGCCTTGAAGCTCTGATGTGGGCCGGCCTCCCGAAAACACGCCTTCCTGCCCAGGACGCATGCGCAAGGATGTGGCGAAGATGCGCATGCGCTTACCAACTGGGTCATGAAGGAAGATATAGGAATGAAAACACAGCATTTCCCGAGCTGAGTTACAACCAATAAAGCTATTGGTTACAAAATACAGGGCTTTCATATACAAGGAAAATTACAACCATTTTTCCTGAATATAAAAAAATTGGGAGACAATACATAAAAATCTTGTTTTTAGAAAAAAACAGATCCAAAATGTAAAATCTAAATGTGCAAAGTGCATGCCATTTCCCCGACTCTTGTGATCTTCTCTGACTTACTCTGTTTCTACCAGGTCACTCGCAACATGAACATGATCTCAACCAAGCTAATCAGGCTGTCCCCACTCATGTGTGAAAGTTTCTGTTAACTTACACAGACTGAGGGACGTTTGTTTATTTTTATTATCAACTTCTTTATTAGAATATATTAATTATGCACAATAACGGATTTCGTTGTGACGTTTGTATACATGTAAACACTATGTTTTTATTATATTCACTCCCATTACTCTCTTTTGTCACTTCCTCTCTCCAATGGTTTCCTTCTGCTTCCCTACTTTCATGTCGTGTGTGTGAGTTTGTGTGTGATAGTGTGTGTGTGTGTGTATGTATGTGTGAGTGTGTGTGAGTATGTGTATGTGTGAGAGAGAGAGAGACAGAGAAAGAGAGAGAAAACAGACATACAGACAGACACAGAGAAATAAAAGACCTTATGAATTAGTGTTGCTTACAGAAGCGTCTCTGAGGGTCACTACAGGCACATGGGCACCTTAATGGTCTCTGTACCACTAACGAAAATGTCTCTCTCCCACCTCCCCAAACAACTGTTACTACAGAGCCTGGGGCGGGGAGGGATGGGCTTGTGAGTCCCTTCCCCAACAGCGAGGAGTCCCTTCCCCAACGTGTGTCTTAGTTAAATATGTGGCCAAGTGAAGATCTGTAAGATCTGTAAGCAGAAACTTCTGTGCCAGCCCCACAGTCCAAAGCACAGAAGGAGATGGAGGGCTCTGGAGGTTGTGGGATGCAGGGTTTGTCTTATGGGTGAAGGAAAAGTTTTGGAAACAAGTAATGGGGCACCTCCATGTGGGGAGCATAGATAGCGCCAGTAAACTTGACAAATGAAGATGGTCAGATGTCAGGGACTTGAGAGTTCAAGGTGCAGATCCTGGAGGGTCCATAGGTGCATGTTCCCACAGTCACCGGTCCTCGTGTGATTCTGGGTCCTTCTCATCTGAAAGTCTTTGGTCATTTGTGACCCAATCAAATAACTCCTGTGAGGACACGTGTCCTTCCCCAACATGGTCCTTGACAAAGGTAGTGTTAGGAATCCTGAATGGCACAATTTGCATTTAGTCATCTCGTGTGATGTTGAAGTTCAGTGTCGAACAGAGGAGGACAGAATGGGGAGAACTGAGGGACAGCCCTGCGTCTCGAGGACAGTTACCACTCCACTGGCACAGAAAAACCAGCAGCAACCCTGCTGCCCATGGCTGGTGGGAGCCCCAGCTGCCTCCCCTTCCCCCGCCTGCCAGCTCTGCCTCCCCAGTCCTTCCGGGAAGCACATGACACACTGGCTGGGGATTGCTGTCATGATTTAAGTGTGATGAGCCTGACACACAAACGCAAAAACTAAATTATTTTTTATGAGAACTTAAAAGGTAGCTTTAAAAAAAGAACTAGATGCCTGGGTGGTGGTGGTGCATGCCTTTAATCCCAGCACTCGGGAGACAGAGGCAGGAGAATCTCCGTGGGTTTGAGGCTAGCCTGGTCTACAGAGCGAGTTCCAGGATAGCCAGGACTGTTTCACAAAGAAACCCTGTCTCTAAAAAGAAAACAAAAAGAATTAGATAAAATTGAGTTGCTTTTAGTGATACAGAATTACCCATGTATTTGATCAGTATAAATCTTGGGGTTGGGAAGGGATGATTAGAATCTAAAACTCCACAGCCTGGGGTCTTCACATGGAGTTGTATTTAGTTGTCTCACTCTAAGAAAACTTGGGAACTGCATTGTGAATCAATGTTTTTGAGATGAGAAGGAGATTTTGTAAACCACCAGAAGTCCAACCACTAAGCAGAGACACTGGCTCTACATCAAAATATGTGTGTTCTTTCTTGGGAGGTAGAGATGGGGGGGGCATAGGAGATCAGGGCCAGGTTCATCCGCATAGCTCATCCAGAACCAGCCTGGTTTACATGATACCTGCGCCAAAAATAAACAAACAAACAAAATACAAAACAACAACAGCAAAAAAACCCAAGAAGATATGCTCTACATTAAGGTACCTCAGGCATGGGGCTGGGTTATTTTGTGAATCCATTCTCCTCTAAATAGATCTGGCTGTAAACTGAATCCGGAGGACTTCCAGGATGGAGGAGGCTCCCTGACCTCTAACTGCAGTCCAGACTCTAATCACCTTCTTGTGGGAAGTGCCGAAAAAGCGTGTGTAAGAATGCATGCCTGCAGAAGAGGAAGTGCTGAAAAAGCATGTGTAAGGATGCATGCCTGCAGAAGAGGAAGTGCATGCCCAGTGCATGTCTGCCGAAGAGGAAGTGCATGCCCAGTGCGTGCCTGCAGAAGAGGAAGTGCATGCCCAGTGCATGTCTGCCGAAGAGGAAGTGCATGCCCAGTACGTGTCTGCAGAAGAGGAAGTGCATGCCCAGTGCATGTCTGCAGAAGAGGAAGTGCATACCCAGTGCATGTCTGCCGAAGAGGAAGTGCATGCCCAGTGCGTGTCTGCAGAAGAGGAAGTGCATACCCAGTGCATGTCTGCCGAAGAGGAAGTGCATGCCCAGTGCGTGTCTGCAGAAGAGGAAGTGCATACCCAGTGCATGTCTGCAGAAGAGGAAGTGCATGCCCAGTGCATGTCTGCAGAAGAGGAAGTGCATGCCCCATGCATGTCTGCGGAAGAGGAAGTGCATGCCCATTGCATGTCTGCAGAAGAGGAAGTGCATGCCCAGTGCATGTCTGCAGAAGAGGAAGTGCATGCCCAGTGCATGTCTGCAGAAGAGGAAGTGCATGCCCAGTGCGTGTCTGCAGAAGAGGATGCGGATGCCATGATGATGATCCTGAGAATAGGTTCAAAGAAGGATTGGACCCTTCCAACACTTCCAACTTGGGAGCAGGGAGCTGGTGATGTAGGGACAATTGTCACACCCCCATGCTCTCTCTGAATGCTCTCCACATCCAAATCCTGCCCCCAAACTTCTTTAAAGGCAGTCATAGGATTAGGCCACCCTGTGCCAGTGTGACCTCCTTTAGCTAGAGCCATCTGCAAAGAGGTGTCACCCCCAACCCTGATCCACTAGAATTGGGACTTTTATGTGTCTTGGTGGGTAACAGTTAGACCAAGGATGGAGCAGGTCGTATTCCACACTGAGTGTTGACCACCATACAGAACAGATTGCTGCCCTCTCAGCACTGGAAACTGCGGCTCCTCCCTGGGATTCAGTGACAGCAGCCGTCAGCTTTGCTTCACCATGGAAGTATTTAACTGTGTGTCATCATTTTTCCCAGTGCATCAGATGACAAGGTCACTCTACTGCTGATTCAGGGAATGGCCTTGGGTGTCTCTGTAGAACCAGGACCCACACCACACCACACATGAAACCTAGCTTGCCAAGGCCATCAAGGGTAGCCTGGGAATTGAACAGGACTTTGAACTTGGAATTCAGCACAGATGCCAAGACAGAGCTCTTGACACACAGCCCTCTAAGGCGGCTTCCAAGCAGACTCTGCTGCCTGCCTGACTCAACAGGGTCAGCGTTACTCCACATCTTAACAAGGGAGGCCAGGATGAGAATCCCAGCTCCCTAAAGACCCGTTACAGGCAGTATAGCTCAAGGCTGGGCAGTGAGGTTGCCATGGCACCTCCAGCCTCATGGTGAAGGGTATCCCTATTGGAGCCACCTGATGCCCTGTGAGGACCACAATCCCTCTTACTTTCCTGTCTTCACCCATGCCTGTCATTTGAAAATTGTCCCAGAAAGTTTGCTTAATCAAAACTTATCCCTAGTACATTTGCCCATACATATCATACACACACACTCACACAGAGGCAGATACACGCAAACACACACATACATACATACACACATACAGACTCACACATAGACCCACACATATACGCACACATAGACAAACACAACCATGACTACAGTAATAATAATAATTTAAACAATAGATTTAAAAGGAAAAAAGCACGGGTGCTGGAGAGATGATGGCTCAGAGGTTAAGAGCAGATGATGTACTTCAGAAGGACCTGAGTTCTTATTCCATTTGGGGGCTCATAACAGATTGAAACTCCAGTTCTGGGGAATTTGACATCCCCTTCTGGCCTCTGTAGATACCTGCACAAACCCACAAACACAGGTGCACACATACACATACTTTGAATAAGTCTTTAAAAAGAGAGAGAGAAAATGTCACACAATAAAACTGACCTCACTGAAGATGAGGACTTCTGTCATGCCTGGTCCCACAGCCGCTTTGCCCCAAATAAACACATGGACGGTAGGGCTCCTTATTAGCTAGCTCCATCTTAATTATTACCCATTTCTATTAATCTATGTATTACCGTGAGGCTGTGGCTTATCCGTAATCCAGCGTGTTACTCCTTGGGCAGCATGGTGTCTCTTGGGCAGCCTGCCTCTCCCTTCCTCTCCCCCAGCCTTCTCCTGGTTTGGTCACCCTGCCTATCTTCCTGCCTGGCTACTGGCCAATCAGTGTTTTATCTGTCAACCTCACAACTCAGGGGACCTGAGAATAAAAGCCAGCCAGTCCAAAGCCAGCAGAATGAAGGGTCATAAAGAGCAGAGTAGGGGCCAGAGATTTGGCTCAGTGGTTAAGAGCACTGACCGCGCTTCCAAAGGACCAAGGTTCAATTCCCAGCACCCAACCCACATGATAGCTCACAACTGTCCAGCTCCAGGGAATTTGACACCATCACACAGGTGTACATGCAGATAAAACACTAATGCACATACAATAAAATAAATAAATGAATAAAATAATAAATAAGCATCAGAGTAGAACAAGGAAATAGAGAAAATATCAAACTAAAGCCTCCCTTTGTTTCACAGTTCACATGTCTATATAAACATCACAGGAAATGTCTCTAAATGTGTGTGTGTGTGTGTGTGTGTGTGTGTGTGTGTGTGTGTTAGCCATGGAGGCACACCAGCGGTCATGACTAGGGTAGCTGGGGGATTTTGTGTGTGTGTGTGTGTGTGTGTGTGTGTGTGTGTGTGTGTTAGCCATGGAGGCACACCAGCAATCATGGCTGGGGTAGCTGGGGGATTGTGTGTGTGTGTGTGTCTGCGTGTGCTAGCCATGGAGGCACACCAGCGGTCATGGCTGGGGTAGCTGGGGGAATACTGAGTTAGAAATTTCCATCACTGTTCACTCCACTGTCCTCCACTCTGAAGCAGGCAGCATTGCTGTGACTTTTAGAACAGCCAGCACACTAAAACTCCATGTAAAGGAGACTGCATCATTAGGTGCTAAATACATGTTTATCATGAAATAAAAACAATTTTTTATCTCTGGCCCTGTTTTACAAGGAGACATGAGCACAAGCAAAATAGTGACAGCCAGTCTTCTAGGAGTGTGGATTAATGAAAGTGTGATAATTGCTATATGTTTGCTTGGTGTGGATTCAAAGGTAAATCACAGCAGAAGTAATTAGATAATTATTAAAGTGTGCATTTAATCTGCAAGCCCCGGGGAATATTACACATGAATTCATTGGAGCACATGCTGTCTCTGGGATCTGCTGCCAGGCTGCTCTTGGGAAAAGAGCAGCTTGAGATGATGTCTTTGCCTCAGGTCGCGTCTGGCTGTGCTGCTCTCTGCCAGGCTACTTGAGGGCTCCTTCCCAGGAAAGATGAAGCTCATCTGAGGATGACCTAGTGGGTCTATCATCATCTTCTTTGGTATTTGTGATAACTATGTTTTCTTGAACTTTACCCTAAGGCTAGGAAGCCCAAACACTTCCCGTGAAAGGTTCCTCTCTTGACACTTTCCTTCCAGATCTGTCTGAACCAAAAGCGCTTCAAGACAGAATGGTGCCATGTGATGGGATTTAACAATTATACTCGAGAGTCCAGGCTCGCTTCTGGGTCTGTCCTGAGAATAGCCAGTAAGAGAAAAATACTCATGTACATAAGACAACTTGGATTTGTTCTGAGATCACTGAGTTCTAATCCTGTAGCTTCCCTTCAGGCTGCATAGGCCCATGGCCTCATTCTCATCTCTGAAGGTGATGTCAGTGGTGGGGTCGATGTCAGTGCTCCATGAAAAGTGTGTCAGGACATCCAGCTCCCAGGTCCTGCACTGAGATGCAAAGAGATGTCTGGCTTTTACATCACTGCTTACACAGAAGGAAACTGATTTAACAACACATCAAGTAGAGTCACTTAGAGGTTTAGCCAATTCCCTCTTCGTTCATTCATTCAAACATAGTCTGTATGACACTACGTGGGGACTTGGTAGAAAAGCTTTGTAATCTACGTGGACAGGAAAAGTTTAAATGTGTAAGGACCATGTGAGAGCCAATGTGATCTCCCACCTCGAAGGCTGGAATTTCGCGTTGCCTATATCATAGCCCTGTGATGATAAGCAGGTCCTAGGACCCCTCTGAGACTCTTATTTTCACCCGTAGCACAGGGCTAGAAGTGACCCTTTGCCCTGTGTTGTTGTGGGGGAACCAACAATTAAATAGTGCAGTCAGGTGCAGGGTCTGTACCCAGGAAATCCTCAGTAATGGTGAGTCAGACCTGTGGAAGGGCCTCAGATGTCCCTAGAGCCATCAACTCCCAGAACAGGGTCATTGTCCTCCTCCCAAAGGAGGGGCATCTGCAGAGGCTGAGGCTTGGAAAGGGGCGGCACCCCAGCATCTTTCTCCAGAGCCCATGGTTCTATTGTCATACACGGTGGCAGTGAGCCCTGCTGCCTGACCCTTCACCTTCCCAGGAACATCTTGCCATGAACCCCAGGGTCCTTAACAATTCTTAGCACACTCCACTGATGGACCTCACCAAGCCAGGAGTTAATCATGTATCCAGCAGGCACCAGGGTTTCTCTAAGCTGGTTTCACTGTGACCTTCTAGTCCCCCAAAGAACCATGGAGCTGGTGGCATCCAACTGGGACAAAAGCTATAAGAGGCTGACATGAGGACAGCCATTAATTCTTACTGCCAGACCTCTTTTTTAGGTTTATTTGTTTGTTATGTATACAGTGTTCTGTTTGCATGTGTCCCTGCAGGTCAGAAGAGGGCACCAAACCTCATTACAGATGGTTGTGAACCACCATGTGGTTACTGGGAATTGAACTCAGGTCCTCTGGAAGAGCAGCCAGTGCTCTTAACCTCTGAGCCATCTCTCCAGGCCCAGATTTTTCTTTTAAAGTCACCTAACCAAAGGAAGTTTCTAAGCACAAGGCTCAGGTTTCCCATCCATCTCCTAACGGCACAAAACCTAAATGTCTATCTGTAGTTCCTAGAGTTGTTAACCCTACAAAAAGCATTTGAAGTTACGAATGCCTGGTAGCTACTAAAAGCAAAGATGACAGGCCCATGCCAATGAACTCTAGGATAGAATAGCTAATCCTGCATGAATTACTGTCCCCAGAGCATCTGTTCCTACAACAAATGTCAGGTACAAGTCAAAAACCCAGAGCAAATACCAAGCCAGTTCCTGAAGCTCTCTCTATCTCGTCCCTCTAACAGCAGCCTTTGTATGCCCCAACATCATTAGCTACAAGGGACAAAGTCACCCCAGAATTTTTTGAGAGTTACATCTACTTCTAGATTCTTTTTACCCCCTCCATGTGCAGCTGCAGGAACATAGAGAGGGCGTCACCCGGAGCTAGAACTCACGGTCATGTTCTGTCCTGTTGGAACATATCAAAGCAGGAGCCTCCAGAGAGCCATGTTGGACATCCTAACAGACACACCTGAGTGGGACAAGGGTAACCTGGCAGAGCTACCCTAGATATGCAAATATGCCAGGGCATAGAAGGACACTCTGCAGTGTGATACCCTACCCTTCTCACCTTGTCTCGTCCCGCAAATGGGTGACAGCAAAACCATGCTTTCTTGTGTACCCAGAACATGCAGGAGTACAAGAAAACAGAAGCAGGCAACTGTGGCCATTCTGGAATCAAGGGATGAGGCCACGCGTAGGACAGGCACCTCAAGACTGAAGGGTGTGCCGCCAGCTTGCCCAGTCCTACCCATGAGCTCTCTAATCTGCATAGTCGTGGGAATCTGCAGATGGTCACAGGAATTGGCACGAGGTTCTAACAGTGTCACAGAAGCAGCACCTCAAGGATGAGCAGACGTCTGCTTCATGGGTGAACACAATGCTCTTCCCAAGCTCCCCCAGCAGCCACGTTCTCATTACCATTGTGTATCAGTACAGATGTGATCTGGGATCGGGATTTGACCAGGTAATCAAGAGCCGTGCGTGCCCACTTGGGGAAGAGCAGGAAAAGCCTATGGAGATGGGTTTGCCATCAAGTTTCCTCTTTGCAATATGGTTCTCAGACACCGCTTCAGAAAGAACAGTTCAAGTTTGCAAAATTAAGCATCAAAGTGAGCCGTGTGCCTACTGAGGGTGTGGCTTGGGGTATCCTTGAGGTGGCACAGGAGGCAGAAGACACTGTCCCCACTCCCATGTCTGCCTGACATGGCAAGGCGGAGATTTTACTCATTCCTGCTGCGAGCTGTCGACCCAGTGGAGACTGGAGTTCACCCACTATCCGCAACAGGCCTGGCTTGGTCCCCAGGCTACCCTTGCCTGGATCTCCTCATCATCTGCTTCCTCCTTTCTGCGCCCAGCCAGTCCTTGCCTCCCACCGCAGCCCAGCTTTTATCCAGCATAGTATTTTTCCTTTAAATTAAATTAAATTTCTTTTTAAATCGTAAATGAAGGCTTTCTCGAGTACAGAGTCCTCATCATGTAAAAGCAGGTATTGTGTCCTGATTGAAGCACTTGTCAAACTCTTTTTAAGTCACTGAGTACCAGTCTGGTGACATCTCCCTTAGAACTCCAGACAAGGGCAGGGTCCTTGCTGGGCAAAGCCGCTTCCCACCTAACTGGAGCCAAGGAGGCCCTCGTGCTGGTCAGTGTGGAGTAGTGGGTAGAAGAATCTGGGGCTCCCCTGGGGGCAGGGCGGAGCCCAGGTGTCCTGGCACAGAGAAGAGTTCTATCGATAGAAGAGTCCGAAGGCTGGAGGGGAGAAACTGCTTGCTTTACTGCAGCCTCCTCCAGCCCAGAAGAGATCCTTCCTCCTGCCTGTAAGGCCTTTCCCCAGTCTGATGTCTGCCATAAGGCAGGCTTCTCATCTGTGAGCATTTCTGGGACCCCACCCACCTGGTGGCTTAAATGTCAGGCATGCCTAGTCTCCTGTCCCTGGAAGAAGATCAAGATGAAGGAGTCTTCAAGGCTGGCTTGTTTGAGGGCTGTGAGGGAAACACTGCCCCCAGGCCTCTGTCCCTAAAGCATAGGTGACCATCTTCTCCCTGTGTCTCCAGACACCACATTTTCTCTTTGTGTTTCTGTCTTGTAATGTCCCCATCACAGTAGATGAGACCCACCCACTCCACCCGACTCCTGCCCGATTCATCCGCAGTTGCCCTGACTCCAAAGAGCATCACATTCTGGGGTCTGGAGGCCAGAGCTGTTATAGAGGAGTGTGGAGTTCAGTCTAAGCTTCAGGACTACCCCCCCAGTGGCTTTCATGGAATGACCTCATGAGCATCTCTCCATCACCATGGATGCAACATCTCACCCGAAGTCACTGTCTCCACAGACTGCTCTGGCTGTTGCTGATGGTAGCACATCATCTCTTGTCGTCCCCCCCCCCCCCCCTCTGCTGGGTAGCGTTTGGGAGAGTCAATGCCTTCAACCTGCTCTCAGGTCTCCCTCTTTCCACGCTCCAGCTCTCAAACTCAGATCTCTTCTATTGATGAGCGACTGAAACTTCCCGGGAGCCCCTCCTTTTCAGCTTCTCTGTCTTCTCTCTTCCTCCATTCCCATACCACATCTCCATCTTCCTGCTTCCTCCAGAAAGACTTCAGGGCCTCCTCTTAGAGGACACCGCTCACAGGGTTCCTGAGACACTGCTCCATGCGGCTGGTCCCGCCCATTGACGGGTGCATAGTTGCTTTCTCCTGCATCTGGGTTTTATCTCTCAGGTCTTTCCCGAGCTTGTCTAACATGACTCCGTCCCCTGCAGATCACACACATGTGACACTGATGGAGTATGGCGCTCACAGTAACACAAGGTAAATGCCGTGCCCCACTGGAAGCAGGGGAGGCGAAGTTGGCTCCCTCCCTTTCACTGACTTGCTTGCACCGTACTCATTAAATGTGTGATCTAAGAGTCCGTGCTGGCCTTTCCAGTGTTTCTACCATACCCAAAAAACAAATCCTACATTTCTAATGATTAGCTGGATCGTCCACATCAATACCTTCTTCCTCATATGTTCTGTAGGTGTGGGGTGATTTTGCATAGCACTGAGCCTTCTAGACAAACATATGTCACCCCCTAGCATCTGGAATATGATAAGTGTGGACTCAAATTATCAACCATGGAAAATGAGAAGATGGCTCATCTTGTGGATGCATTATGAAGATGAAATCAGACACATCAGTGACAGCATCTCATGTGCCACTGCACAGTCAGTAATTTATAGGTTTTTCAGATATATATATATACATATATATACATATATATATGCTGAAACTATCCAGGACCAGGTGTTGGGGTCTTCCCAGAATCAGGTGGTGGGATCTGTGTTGTGCTAGGAGCAGCCTGATTCCCAAGGTGCTGTCTCTTAAAAGAGAAACATCTGGGCCTAAGGCGGCCTTGAAATGCACAGAGGAAAGCTAAGATTATAACCCCACGTAAGGATGGTTACAAAAGGAAGAGTTCCGCCACAGAACACAGCTTTGGAGTTAGACCATGACTTAGAGGTCTGTTTACACAACCAACGAGCTGTACCGAGAGAAGACTATTGGTCACCTTTTTTTTACTTGATAATACCCTTTGAAACGTGTGCAAATAGAGCCCGATATGGTGGCACAAGCCTTTAATCCCAGCACTTGGAAGGCAGTGGCTAGCAGATCTCTATGAATTCAGAGCTAGCCTGGTCTAAATAGTGAGGTTTTGGGTCAATCAGGATTAAATAATGAGACCCTGTCTTCAAAAAAAAAAAAAAAAAGCAAATAAACCTCAAATCTCTTGCTTCAATGAACAAGTTTCTGTGACTTCCCATCCAACACATAGCCACAGCATGTCCGCCCCCCACGCGTCCATACCCATGCGCGTCCATACCCCTGTGACTACCATGCCTCACTCACAAAAGGTTTGTGCAACCTTTGCATCTGGGCCTCTCTGCAAATCTTAACTCCTTCGCACTGCACTCCTGCAACCCTGCAGATCCCACGTGACTCTCAACAGAACTTCAAAGCTCCTTTCCACACACGCACACCCCCCCACTTTCAGTCCCTCACCTCTGTCAATTAATAGCCGATAAAGGAAATCTCGATGCCTTTTAATTTCCATTCCAGTTGATTTGACATCCAAGTTTATGCTGTTACTTTGTGGTACGAGCAACAGGGGCAATTTAAATTCAGAAAATTCCATCCATAGGTGCCACATTTACATTTCATGAGTCGTTCATGGTGAATAGAGTTTATACACTCCCTCTGAATGAGAACAGCGGTGGCTGAGGCGGCAGGAAGGAGCGGATGAGGATGCCCGGGCCACCGCATAGCAACCGCCAGGTTTCCAAGGGCACATTGCTCTCCGACCCTAAGCAACTGGATGAGAACATCAAAACATGCCTGCTACAAGACGGCTAATGCCCATTAGTGTTGGGGACTGTTACCTCGATCAGGAGTGACAGAGCCCTAATTATTAAGGTAATTAGAAGTTATAACACTGGCAACATGAAAGGGAGGACTTCCAGGGCCCATTAACAATGTTACTTTAAGTGATCTGGCTGTGAGCTGTTCAAGTCTCTAATTACATTACACGTCCGTCTTAAAGGGTGATGTAATTAACCGATGGGCGCAGGATTAATGTATAGTGACTACTGTGTAAGCTCCGTAAGTACTATTTTCACAGGAATGGGCTTCAAGAATGTCACTTAGTTTTCTTCCACTGAACTGTACACATTATGTCACCCAAAAAAATTCCTGGCCTTGATATATTCATATGAGCTTTATGCACAAACATTGTTGTGCTCTCCTGTCCCAATTAACCTGCTTCCTTATGTTAACAGCACACTCACATCAACCTAGTTAAAGGTAAACCCAGATGCCTTTCTTTCACGAGTAAAAGTACGTGCTATTTATTGATAGAGAAAAGTATGTAAGCAGTGCACTTCTCCATTAACTGCCGGATCCCACGCACCCCACCCACCCGCGCTGTTGTGATATAAAGCTACAAAGGAAATGTTCAAACGGTTAATATGCCCTTGAATATTTGATAACCTGAGTGATGCATTTTATATTTCATGTGTTGTTATAGTTTTCCAGAGCAGCTTATCATGCTATCCAAATTACTTTCCTTAAGACACAGTAAGGGGCACAGTGGGGTGGCTCAGTGGGTAAAGCCTCTTTTTACTAAGTCTGTTGACCTAAGTTCAACTCCTGGGACTCACACAGCAGAAGGAGAAAACTGACTCCAGACTTGTTCTTTGACCTTTACATGAATGCTTAGGTGCTGTGTGGGCGTGTGCGTGTGCGCGCGCGCGCGCTCGCGTGCACACACACACACACAAATAAAGTAATTAATTTAATATAATGTAAAAATTTCAAGTCCTAATAAGATTGACTTATTATTTCTATGGTAAACTTTTAATTAAATTTTAATTTCAAATTATTGGACTTCCAGTGGCTTTTTAATAATTTACTTGTGTGTGTGTGTGTGTGTGTGTGTGTGTGTGTGTAGGCACATGACCTTCATCATACCTGTGCAAGGACAGCTTTTGGGAGTAGGTTCACTGCTCCCACTTGTTTATGAGGTAGGGTCTCTCTTGTCTCTATGCCGAGTACTCCAGGCTATCATCTATAAACCTCAAGTCATCTCTACCCAACTTCCCATCTTAACTCTGTGAGTGCTGGCGTTACAGAGGCACACCGCCACATCTTACCCAGTGAGTGCTGGCATTACAGAGACACACCGCCACATCTTACCCTGTGAGGACAGCAGTACACAGTCCCATCCAGCGTTTTAGGTGCATTCTGCAGGTGGAACTTGGATCTACAGGCTTATGTAGCAAGCCCTTTTACATGCTGAGTCACCTCTCTCTTACTGAGAATTGGCTTTCAGTTTCACATGTCATTTGTCTTTTGAAAATCATTTACTGGTGCACAACAACACATGTAATATGTGCGTGTGGAAAACCATTTCCTCCATTTAAAACTGTGCTGTCTCTGTGCTGTTCTCATTGGCTGGGTTGCAAAAGTGACTTCCACTTTGTTCACAGAGAGGTGGTGTCATCTGCGGTCTGGCCACACTTGGTGTCTTCTGCTGCCAGCGCTGGGAGATGAGAGACATGGAGGTGGCCTCTCCTCCTTTACACTTGTAGGTACCACCCTCCCCTCCCCCACAGCCATTTGCTGTTTGTTTGAGTGATGGGAAGGACTTGGTACTGGGAACATCCTGGTACTACTGCAAATTTAAGCTAAAATGGAGTTTCTGAGCTCTGAGCATTCTCAACATAAGGAAGTGGCAGATGGGTGAAGTGTGTCGGTCGGACTGATGGGGAGTTCTGGTATGTGCACAGGGGTCAGCATCTTATACTGCACCCCACAAACATACCCATTTGTTTTTGTCAGCTAAAATAAAATTTAAAAACAAAAGTAACTATATGAAAAGAGATTTTATAACTATCTTTATTGCTGTAAGCAGTGCACTAGACAACTCTGTGACTGTCAAAGTGCATCCACCTCCCCCTGCATCCTCCTCACCCACCTCCCCCTGCATCCTCCTCACCCACCTCCCCTGCATCCTCCTCACCCACCTCCCCCTGCATCCTCCTCACCCACCTCCCCTGCATCCTCCTCACCCACCTCCCCTGCATCCTCCTCACCCACCTCCCCTGCATCCTCCTCACCCACCTCCCCCTGCATCCTCCTCACCCACCTCCCCTGCATCCTCCTCACCCACCTCCCCTGCATCCTCCTCACCCACCTCCCCTGCATCCTCCTCACCCACCTCCCCCTGCATCCTCCTCACCCACCTCCCCCTGCATCCTCCTCACCCACCTCCCCTGCATCCTCCTCACCCACCTCCCCTGCATCCTCCACAACACAGGGGGGGGGTATAACAAATGGGAGAGGAATGTGTCAGGTGTTTTGCTGAGCAGGACAATACGGTCCAATAATTGCTTTAAGCTTTAGAATGTCTTTGAAATGTTCCAAGATGAAGAAGTTAGAAAATCCAAAGGACCATGAGCATATGAGCATCCTGCCCAGCTACATCATGCTGAAACAAGGAACCCAGATTCGTGCAGGACTGGTTCCAGAGGCTAGGCTAGACCAGCCCACCCCTGGTTCCAGAGGCCAGGCTAGACCAGCCCCCCTGAGTTCTCAGCACATGCTAGCACCAGAGATTTCATCTCTCAGAGAACCAGTTCACTGAGGTCAGCCTCCCAGGAGCCCTTGCTTTACAGAGAAGGAAATGGAAGCTCAGAAAGAGAGTCATTTCCCCAAGGTCACAAAGGCATGAGTGACAGGGCACAGATCAGACTCCTGATCTGAGGGGACACAAACCTAGTCACTCAGGCTAGGCTCCCAGGTTCCCTTGTTCTCTCCTGCTTATAGTTTTCATTTCCCCTCCCTTCTGACTTCCATTATGAGACAAATCCATGAGATTGGACGAGTCTCCCTGAATGTGTGATACAGGAAACCATGGAGCCCTGGATGTACATGGTGAGTCCCTGCTGGGTTCCTTATGCCCACAGCCCCCTGGCTAGTACAAGAGGACAGCCACATGGGGATGCCTCTCACCTGGGGTCAGCTCCTGTGACAACATGGGTGTGCATGTGTCTCACAGCAACTTTGATCCGAAACTACTGCCCAGTCTTCAAATCTGAGCCAGCTTCGTGTCCCTTTTGGAGCAAAGGGCAATGGATCAAGCAGTGAATGACCAGGCAGGTAGGGTCTTGTGCTAGCGGCTGGGTTTATTTTTATTTGGGGGCCAGCTCTGTTTTAATTAGATTTAGCACATTTATAAAACAACCACCCGTATGGATGAAGTGTGGAACCACCACACACACAATTTGCCGTGCACCAGTGACATAAACCCATTTGGTAAACACATTATAATTGCTAGTTAAGATAAAGCCAAGACAATCCCCACTCAAAGTGCTCATTTCGGTGAAAGCTCCAGTAAACACTATATTGTGGTTCTGGAGTCTCCGGGGTGGCTTATTACACAGTGATGACGTGACCAACAATGCACAAACAGGATTTAAAACATCTTGCAAGGATTCTCCGGAAAAACCAGTTACACAGTATCGGCATCTTTCAAATATCCATCCGCGTTAGTAATGCAGTTACTCCCTAGTTTTAGATCCCAATCCTTTCTGTTTCCGGAAAAAAAAAACAGCCCCCCCCAAAAAGCTTACAAAAGACACTCATAATCATATGCACACCCTCCGAAACAAATGAGTGGAGAGTTGCTGTCTTTGGCACAAAGCTGAGAGCCTTACAATACTGTACATTTTCAGCCTTGCTCTGATTTTGCCTGAATTGAAGCCAAAAAGCTTTCAAAAAAAACCCTGCATTCACCAAACCTGAGGAAACTGCCAAGGCAGAAATTGAATTCTAAAGATGTGCTGTGGCTCCAGTCACAGCTCGCTTTTATTGTCTTTGTTTGTGTGAAAAAATGTGTTTGTGATCTGAAACCAGGAGCCAGCGTGCTAAGGCGCTGTGTGCTAAATGTGCTCATCTTTCCCGGTGCGATCGCTTTCTTACTTTCTAGGATTTTCCTATTAAACCGTGTGTGTTTTCTGCAAGACCGGAAGTTATAGTTCTAGTGAGGCTTTTTGTTTTTTAAATTGAATTGAATCGAATTGTGGTTTGGGGGAGAATAAGCAATGAATTTGGACTTCCTGAGTTGGGGTTGTTAAGTCTCTGCTCCTCCTCACTGATGATCCAAAGGCATGGACGTCGTCTGGGGAGTCAGGGGCTGGCTCTTTGGAGAACAGCAAAGCATTGCTTCCCCGCAAACCAAGCTCAGCACAGTGGACGAGCCTTCCTCCAGTCTGGATGTGGCTGGATCCTCAGGAGCTAATTAGTCCTGCCTAAGTCAATATCCAGTTCTTTCTGGCCAAGCCCTCAGACACCATCAGACACTCTCCATTTCCACACTGCGGGAACTGCGCTGCCTCCAGGGCCTGGCTCTGAGTCATTAATTCATTGTCCTTCAAGTTCTGAAAGATTCTTCATGAAGTCATTGGCTTTTAAAAAAATCTTCACTTATGATCAGCAGTTCTTAAAATGTGATAAGCACAGAAACCCAGGGACCCCAAATCTCCAGAAAGATCCTGCTGATAAATTGCATTCAGAATAATGCCGACGGCCTTTGCCCTGTCTCTGTGCTGACCCTCCAGGTGATGGTACACATGTGTCATGAACTGTTGGCACCAGGGCCGCATCCAGACAGAGGCACTGCTGGCGCAGCCTGCACAGCCGTGTGTTCATAGTGGGGAGGGGGAAGGGTGGTTTGAGCAGAGGGCGCCAACGATGCTGTTGCTTTTTTGTCTGTTTTCCCGAGGGGTCTTGTGTATCCCAGGCTGGCCTGGGCCTTGCGTTGTGAATGACATGACTTTGGTCCTCCTGCCTCTAATTACTGAGTTCTGGGATAGGGGCGTGTGTCCCAGCTCTGGTTTCTGCAACGCTGGGGATTGAACCCTGGACCTTATGCATGCCTGGCAAGCACTCTACCTACTAGGTAAGGTACATCCCCTGCCCCCAAACCGCCAACCCCGGGTGCTTGCCTGCACATGCGTGGAGTCAGGAGTTAACATTGAGTGTCTGTCTCTTCAACTCCCCACCTTAGTTTTTGAAATGCAGCCTCTCATTGGACCTTGTCCTCACTGTCTCGGGGAGGCTGGCTGTCCAAGAAGTCACTGGAATTCTCTTGTTCCCCTCAATGCTAGGCTACAGATGTGTACTGTCACCGTTTTTATGAGGGTGCTGGAGAGCTAGAATCTCTCTCGCTGACCCTCATGTTCTTGAAACAAGCATTTTACCAGTCTGTGTTGAAATGCTTCCTTACCTGGAAAGTGGCCGTCAAGACACAGGGATCTGACAGGCTTCCTCCTGAAAATGAAAGATGTGCCGTGTTGTTCATGGAAATTGGCATATTTGTGGCCCGTGACACCAATCTGGTTCTTTGCTGCACCATATGAGAATTCGGAGTCTTGAAAACCTTGCCTCTGCCACAGCGAGACCAGAGCTCCCGAATTCTTAAATTCTCTTCTGATAAAGCTGATGGAGTTGTCAAAGAACACATTCTTGGGATATCTTATGGTGACATGCGTCGGTGACAGGATTTGTGCCGATTTTCCAAATGACTAATGCATGATGTCACGAACTCACAAACGGGAGAAAGATCCATTCACAGTGCAGGACAGACCACGACTGTACAATGTGCTTCAATGTGTCCTCAGGTTTCACACACAGCACAGCCCTGCACAGGACCACAGAAAGCCCTGTTTGCCTCATACTATTTCAACCAAAACTATATATTGCAATAAGCAACATTTATTTATTTATTTATTTGCTTAGTTGCAGTGGTTCTCAACCTATGGGTCATGACTCCTCTAGGGGCTATGCCAGTCTTAGGCAACAGCCAGGTCCTCTGCTTATCCGCTCTGTCCCCTGTGACCCTAACATTACCCTTGCCCTCAGGGACAGAGCTGGTTACTGGGGTCCCTGGTTACTGGGTTCTGAAAGGACTAAGCTCTGGGTCACCCCAGGAGACCTGTGTTTACAGGGAGCACCTCCCGGCTGCCAAGGGCTCACTTATTGCCTGGAGTCACCATCAGTCTTGGAAAAGACCACACGGGGACACGATGGATAATGGGGAGGGAGGGCATTAAACCAGCAGTTCCAAGACTTCCTTTGCTACAGGCAGGACCACTGCCTGCTGAGCCGCCAACCCAGTGGTGCCGCGTGGAACTGTCCCACTCACAAGCAGCTGAGTGTCTACCTTCTTTCCCCAACAGCCACCTCGCCTACAAGACACTTAGATTCAGAACCTGTGTGTCTCTGTCTTGGTGCTTTAAAGGACAAACTAAAGATTTTCCCCAAGGTCCTTAGGGAACAAAGAAGTTTGGAAATTATACCAAGGGCAGATCCTTGTGCAAATAAAGTACCCGTGCCCAAGCCCTTCCTTCAGAAATCAATTGATGCTGTTGACCTAGTCTGGAGGATTCTCTTCTTTAACATGCTTAATACAGAGGGCACTGCCCTGTCTCATGGCATCTGGCTCTGCTCTTGCCTACTGCAGTGCACTCCTGGGAGCTACAGTCCTGCTTGAGGGAGTGCTCCCTACATTCCTGTGAGAGCAGCTGAGTGAGTGCTCCTGTGAGCTGCAGTTCTGCTGTGAGGGAGTGCTCCCTACATTCCTGTGAGCTGCTGAGTGAGTGCTCCTGGGAGCTGCAGTTCTGCTGTGAGGGAGTGCTCCCTACATTCCTGTAAGCTGCTGTGAGGGAGTGCTCCCTACCTTTCTGTGAGTTGCTGTGAGGGAGTGCTCCTGTGAGCTGCTGTGAGAGTGCTCCCTACATTCCTGTGAGCTGCTGAGGGAGTGCTCCAGCCTTCAAGCAGTGCTTCTGTGTATCAGGGAACCTATATTCCTCACGCCCCTGCCCCACTCTGCCTCTGCTCCCCCTGACCCCTTCTCCTATATAAACGAGATCGTGTGGTATTTGTGGTGGGCAGTGTTAATTGTCAAAATGACGGAATCCGAACTCGCCTGAGAGGCGGGTTCTGGGCACACCTGTGGTCTTGGTTGTGGTTTGATTGAGGTGAGAAGACCACCCACTGTGGGCGGGACCATTCCCTAGACTGGAACAGACGAAGAGAGTTGACACGCTCCTGCATTGTTCGCCCTCTGCTTCCTGACTGTAGATGTAGTGTGAGGAGTCCCTGCAGCTCCTGCTGCCTTCACATTCCACAATGATGGACTGCGCCTGGAACCACGGCTAAAAGAAGCCCTACAGCCCTAAAATTGTCTTTATGATGCTATTTATCACAGCAAAGGGAATAGAAAGATAATAATATGAACCCCTTCTGTTTATCTCAAGGTCATTTGGAGAAATGCCTACTCAGGTCTTTTGTCCATTTTTAAAGCCATTAATTTTTCATGCTTTTGTTGTATAGGTTCTTTATAAATTTTGTCTATTGGCTCTCTGGTCAGACACATGTTTGCAAATATTTCTCTCAGTTGTATGCTATCTTTGTTTTACTGCTTCCTTATGAGGATTTTTTTTTCATTTGAGGCTGCTCTGTCTGTTTATTGTTGCCTTTGTTGCTTAAACTTACAGCTTGAATCTAAACTCCCATCACCAAGACGAAGGCTTATGCTCCCCCTGTCATCTTCTTGGCCCTGTATGGGTTTAAAGTCTGCATTTGAATCTCCGAGCTAATTTTTGTGGTGTAAAATAAGGGCTCAACGTAATTTCCTGCGTGTGGGTTTCCCATGTCCCCAACATGACCTGTTGAAGAGACTGAACTTCTTCACTGTGTTCAAGCTTGCTTTTCTGTGATAAACACCATACCCAAAAGAAACTTGAGGAGGAAAGGGTTTATTTCATCTTCCAGGTTACTGTTCATCATGGAAGGAACTCAGAGCAGGAACCTAGAGACAGGAACTGAAGCAGAGGCCACAGAGGAAGGTTGCTCCCTGACCTACTCCATGGTCCTCTGCTCCCAGGACCGCCTGCCCAGGGAAGACACTGACTATAGTGGGGTGGACCTTCCTCCATCAATCACTGATCAAGACCATTCCTCACAAGACAATTTGATCTGGGCAACCCCCCAACTGCAGTCCCTTCAAATGACTCTGACCTATGTCAAGTTAATAGCTGTAGCTAAGTAGGACATGATGTTCTGTGTGCTGTAACCCTTCATTAAGAATTATCTGGCCACATGTGCTTGCACTTATTTCTGAGTCTCTGTCCTGCCTGTATCACACTGCTGTAGCAATGACAGCCATATGTGGTTTTACACAAGGATGTGCCATGCACTCAACATGGTTTTCTTTTCTGATTGTTTCTGCTGTTGAGATTCTTTTGTAGCTCTGTGCAAATTTTAGGATCGTTTCTTGTATTTCAGTAAAGAATATCATTGTAACTGGTAGGGATTCCAACAAAGGCATGCATCACTTTGGGTGATGTAGATAATTTCACACTACTTCAGACATAGAAACGCAGGCTGTCCACCTGTTTGCAGCTTGTATTTCAATGTCTTCTATTAATTTTATAGTTTTCAGTGTGCAAACCTTTTGCCTCCTTATTGACATTATCCCTGGGTACTTTTGTTTTATAAAAGGGATGGATTTGTTCATTGCATTTTCAGCCAAGTGATTATAGGAATCCTATTGATTTTCCTATGTTGGTCTTTGGTGCTATAACTTTACTGAGCTCATTTAATAGTTATGTATGTGTGTGGAATCCTTGGGGTTTTTGCATAGAGAGGTGTGTCATCGTCAAACAGAGGTAAGTAACATCTTTCTTTCTGACTAGGACATTTTTTTTCTTCTTCAATTGCTCTTGTCAATACTCCTGGTTCTGTGTTAGTGGGAGTGACAGTGGGCATCTCCACCACACGGTGGGTTTTAATGGGGAAGCTTCGGTTTTTCCCTGTTGGTTATAAAGTCAGCTGTGGAGTTTTCCTAAGTGTCCTGTTGTGGCAAGGACCTTTCCTGCTATACCACTAAGACTTCATGAGAGGATATTGAACCATGCTGTGTGTGTTTTGCTTTCCCAGTGTTGATGTGGCCCATGAGTTGATTGACTTGCACATGGTAAACCAGCCTGGCATGCCTGCGAGTCTCAGCCCCACTCAGAGGTGACGGATGATTTTTCCCATGTGCTGTTGAATTCAGGTGGCTAATGTTCCACTGGGGATGTTTGCATCTGTGTCCGTCAGAGGTATTGGCCTATGACTTCTTTTTCTTTTTGTAATGCATATGGGTATGTGTGTACATGTTTGTGTGGGGTGCATATACACATGTGTTATGCATGCGTGTGGAGATCAGAGACAACCTAAAGTATCACTCCTCGGGAATGCTGTCCAACTCCTTGGAGACAGGGTCTTTCATTTTCAAAGCTCACCAATTAGTGTAGGCTGGCTGGCCAACGAGCCCCAGGGATGATCTTAGCACTGAGATTCATGCATGTGCCGTCTATATGGTCCGGCATGTTTACATGGGTTCTGGACATTGACCTCAGGTCCTGGTGCTTGCCCAGCAAAGTCCTTTACCAACTGAGCCATCTCACCAGCCCAGGCTCCCTTTTCCAGTGGTGTCTTTCCCTGACTTGGGGGGTCAACATCATGCCAGCCTTCTGGCATGTGCGTACATGTGTTCCTTCTTGTACTATCTTTTGAGAGAGTTCCTGAGGCATCAGCGCCCTGACGGGGGAGCTCAGTGGCACAGGGCTTGCCTGGCATGTGTGAGGCCCTGGGCCCCTCCCTAGCAGTGCACACAAACATGCTGCTTGTCGTGTTTCTGTAGATTCTTGGGAGGACCCTGTCACTTGGCCAGCTGGCCCTGGGCATTTCTTTGTTAGAAGGCTTTTAATTACCACTCTTGTCTGTTATTGGTCTTTTCGGCATCCTGATCCTTTCCATGTCTGTCCAGCCAAGCTCTTTCTCTGGGAATTTACCCGTTTCCTTCGAGTTATCTAATTTGTTGGCCTGTAATTGTTGCTAATGGTCCTTTATGATCTCTTCATCCTGAGCCAGCTGTCAAAGCGTCTCCAACTTTCATTTCTGACTTTATCAGAGTCTCCCCTCTTATCTTAGTGTGGGTGGGAGGTATTGATTTTGTTTGCTTTTTCAAAGGATCAACTCTTGGCTTTATTGATTTTTGTCTATGAATTTTCCATTTGCTTTCTGTTCTGATATTTGTTATCTTTCCTTCTGCGTTTGCATGCTTTTCTTTTTCTAGTTTAGGATTTTTTGGGCTGTTTATTAAAGGTCTTTGCTTTGAACGTAGGCATTGATTCCTAATGAATTTCCCTCTTGAAGCAGCTTTTGCTGCTTCCCACAATTCTTGCTGTATTTGTTGTTGTTTGTCTTAATATGTGTGAGCTGTGCATGTGTGTGTGTGTGTGTGTGTTTGTGTGTGTGTGTGTGTAGTGAGGGCACATAGTATGTAGTGGGGGACGTGTAATATATAGTAAGTTGGTGGTAGTGTGTGTGTGTACATCTATGTGGAATATTGGTGTGTATGTATGGTGTCGTGTGGGGGTGGATATATATGTGTTGGATGTAAATGTGTGTTTGTGTATGTATGTGTGTGTGTTGGGCGTGGATATGTGTGCATGTGAAGATGTACATATTTATGTGCATATGTATAATGGGCACGCGCACGCACGCGTCTGTGTGTGTGTGTGTGTGTGTGTGATGTGGCGAGGGGTGTTCACAGAGCCGGCAGCTTCAGGAAGAGCTCTCGTCCCAGCAGACTCACTTGGAGGGAGCCCCTGGCCCCTGGGCCTCTACCCTCCTAAAGCTCCTGCTTCTCCATCCTGATGAGCTCACCGAGTTCCAGTGGCATCAACAACCACCCTTCTGAGACGAGACAAACGGCAAAGGGGGAAGTGTGCGGGTGAGGAGGCGGGATACGGAGTGACTGGACTCCACCTGGGGTGGAGACAAAGCGTCTATGCTTCAAACAATCTGAAAACTTGCTCTACACACCCCAGACCTCCTGTGACCGCCCGCAGAGCATGCTCCGCTCCCCTGTAAGACTCTACAGCAGAACTCAAAGATGCCTGTCTTGTCCTGAGCACAGGCGACCATGGCCCAGGGCATCAGGTGCCAGGGGGCTTGATGCAAACCCTGTGTTGTGCGAAGAGCATCTGCAAGGGTAAGATCTCCTTAATGCCCCGACTTTCTAAGTCACACGGGAGGACAAGGTCCCCCTGGGTGGTTCCTGAGACTGTTGATGCCAGGGTGAACACTGACAGAGTCGTGAGAGAGGAGCATGCCTGGAGAGGGGGACTAAGTGAGCATGCCCCGTGTCATGCACAGAATTTCCATCTCTTCCCCAAAG
Organism: Mesocricetus auratus; assembly: GCF_017639785.1. Lineage (NCBI taxonomy): Eukaryota > Metazoa > Chordata > Mammalia > Rodentia > Cricetidae > Mesocricetus > Mesocricetus auratus. Next base: position 6,973,439 of record NW_024429212.1, on the reverse strand, counting down.
GGTTTGTTTACAACTGGCCTCCACCCTCTTGGGGTGTTTGAGAATCTAAGCTATGCCCTTCTACACACACAAGCACATATACACCCCTCTAGGAAAAAATTTTTATTCACACACTCACACACACACACACACACACACACACACACATTTATGGCTGTCAGAAAAACCTTTGTATTCAAGGAGGCAACCTGACACATTGTCCTGCACATGGAGCTTCCAATGAAGCCAAGGTCCATGTAAATGGCACCGTGGCCAAGTCACATGAGCTAAATCAATGTGCAGCCAGCTTCTGTGTGGGGCTACACACAGTTCTGTTTTTATCACTCTCTGGGTATGGGGGATCCTTAGTTACGCCCAAGTCATGCTGAGTTATTGCCGCTGGAAAGAATGTGGCCTGCTTCTCGAAGGCCCGTCCTCACTCACGGGCATGTCTGAGAGAACGGGAAATCGATAGTGGAAGATGGAACTGTCTATGTCTAATGAGGACAGAAGAAAAGACACACAGGCAAAGAGAGAGAGAGAGAGAGAGAGAGAGAGAGAGAGAGAGAGAGAGAGAGAGAGATCACACTGCGTGCATACACACACATCTGCGAAAGAATCTGCAATGAGCCAGGGGCTGTGGACCATCTGAACAGTGGATTGGATTCCTCGAGACTAGAGCCTGCCTAGGTACCTGTGTGTAGCAGTCCCCTCCATGGCTACTGCTAAAAGGCTTTGTTGGACCAACCTCTCAGATGAGTTTGTGAGTCTTAGTGAAGGGCAGGAACCCCAGGACAACTCTGTTGTTCCCAGGTGCTGAGTGTCAGGCAGGGATCCTCAAATGTCTCCCCTCCCTTGAGGGCTCTCCAGGATTGAAGGAATGCTTGCACCCACTGTCTAAACTCCCAGAACCCCTGACCCTGTGGAGAGAACTGTGTATGGCCTGTCACTTAAGTGCAAAGAAATACTACTAGATTATTTTTTAAAGATTTATTTATTTGTTTATACAATGTTCTCTCTGCACGTATGCCTGCAGACCAGAAGAGGGCATCATTACAGATGGTTGTGAGCCACCATGTGGTTGCTGGGAATTGAACTCAGGACCTCTGGAAGAGCAGTCAGTGCTCTTAACCTCTGGGCCATCTCTCCAGCCCCACTAGATTATTTTTAAGACAGGATCTCACTATGTAGCCCCGAATTGTCCCAAACTCAGAGACCCATTTGCCTCCTCCTCCCATGTGCTGGGAAGAAAATCATGAGTCACTCTGCTCTGCCCTGCAAAAATGTTTTGTTCCTAATTTGTGACCGGGGAAGCCAAGGCATGGAGTATTATGTGTTGCCAGTCATCTCCAGGCTGTAAGTGGCAGGACAGTTTGACAGGATGAGTCCCAAGCTTGCTCTTTACTGCTCTTGGGAACAGCAGCTGTTTAGAGACCTCCAACTGTCAATCACGGCCCTACTGACTGCTAACTTTTCTATGTCCTGACTGTCCCAGTGCCTTCTTTACCTCCATGGCCTCAGTTTCCTTCCTGTAAGTGGTGATGGTAACACCCACCATGAGCATCCTTGTCACCTAAGGTCAGCTTGCTCTTTCTCCTCATCCTTGGTGTTGGGTGGCCTTCTTTTGTCAGGTTACTGGGTATCTGGAGCTAATCCTGGACACCAGGCTTCACAAGTTCCTCTGCCTCTCTGCATCAAACTATGTAGCTTTCTTAAAAAGACAGAGTACATTTATTGATCAATTGATTGATTTAGAGAGAATTGATTTGTGAGTGTGTGTGTGTGTGTGTGTGTGTGTGTGTGTATGCATGGACATGCTGTGGTGCACATGTGGAAGTCAGAAAACAACTTGCAAGAATTTGTAGGTGGAAGTTTCTGTCCCACCAGCAGCTACCAAATAAACACACAGAGGCTTAATAATAGTTATAAATGCTTGGCTGATAGCTCAGGCTTATTACTAATTAGCTCTTACAACTTAAATTAACCAATTGCTATTAATCTATGTATTGCCATGTGGCTCATGTCACCCAGCATGTCTTGCTCCCTCTGTCTCTCTCCAGCCCCTCAACTCGTGTTCTCCACTGCTCCAACTCCTTAGTGGGTATGCCCTCATTTCCTGATTGTAACCACCTCCCCATATTTCTCCAACTTCCCCTCCACAGGAGCCCCTGTAATGCCCATCTGCTATGTCACCCCTTGGACAGTTCATACCCACAGCTAGAACCTGTTCTCGCCATGACAGCAGCTCCTGGCAACTCCGTCAGCTGTGTGACAGACATCATACTGAACCTAGAGATCCACCATGCACCAAACCTCTCTGTCGTGTCCATTGCTAATGGCAACCCCATCTTGACTAACTTGCCTGCCACCCCGCTAATCCACTATGAAAGCAGTTGCTTCCCGAGCTGACAGATAGCCTTGCCATTGGCCAGTGTGTAGTTTTCCCATCAGACACTGGCTCTGTGAGTGTCTGGCTCTAATGGTCTCATGACGCCATCTCCACAGCCTGGATTACAGGTACAGACTAAGTTGTTCAATACCAAACATGCAGAAAATTTGTGAAAATACTGGTTTGCGTCTATAAATATCAGCTGAGAAGAAATGGTCTATTAATCCTCCTAGATCCTAAGCCAGTTCTAACTCACATGTGTGGAGGGGTTCTGGAGATTGAACCCGGGGCCTCAAGCAGAGCTCTCTGCATTGAGATCCGCCCTGCACCCCCTGAAACAATCTCTTAACTGTTCAATTCACTCACTTCTGCTGTGAAGCAGGAGACACCCTGGGGCAGCTCCTGGGACGCACACCCTGGATTCTCTTGCTAAGGAATTCCACTGTTAAAATGAGCAGCCATGTGCCTTTCTTAGACCAGAACAGTCTCTAACGACATTCTGCACAAATACTTACCCTTAGGTCCGTAAGTAAGTGTGGCTCCCACCCCCTTATCAAACAAGCCAACAGAGATCACTACCAAAAGCTACAATAGACCAAAATGCAGAGACCATGGGCTACCTGTCTCCAGTTAATACGTTTACAGCATAACCCTTATACCTGAGGCTCAGAGGACATTTGGGAAGGCCAGCTGCCGTGAGATGGACTCCCCTGAGAGAGAAAGGGCATGAAGGGGTGGGGTGGGAGGAGACAGTGGATCTGGGAGGAACTGAGGAGAAAGAATGAGGAGTGTGACAAAAGTTCACTACATGAAATGTTCAAATAATTAATAAAAACGCCATATGATTTTTGGTATGACAAGCTGGCAAACCAACCCTGGGCGTTCACACACGCGTGCCAGCTCTGTGTCGCTTCCTGAATTTAAATCCAACAAGCTCACGTGGCTGGTGGCCCCAGCAGTGGACAGTCGGGCACAGAGCACTGCTGACGTCACTGAAAGCCCAGCTGTAAGCATCCGATGGCCTTGAATGATGCCCTGTCTGTTTGGGATAGCGTGGAGGGAGTTACAGAGGAGAGGGGAGGGGAGGAGAGAGGCTCGCTGTCTTCTTACGCCACGGTTCCGCACGCGGACGCATACGCAGTAAGGAACAGCAGTGAAGCTACTGGGGCTGCGTGGGACTCCCAGCGAAGTATCCCCCAGATGCGTGGCAAGGGCAACGGCGAACAGATGCAGCTGGCGGAGAGTACGCAGTGACTGGGGTAGGATTTGATGTGGGCTCTAGGGGACAACTGCCATATGGTGGTGACATGATGAGTGCAATGCCACCTTCAGCTCTTCCACTCTCAGCAAGTGTCGCTGCCATGGCCAGTTTGAGATGTCTTTCCCTGACCCTCAGCAGACTTACCGCTTCCTCTTCATCCTCATTCTGCAGCAGAACCATCCATGCAAACGTGCATACCCCTTCTCCCACGGGAACAACCTCAGCGGCCCTCATCTGGTCTCTCTGCTGTCTCCTTGGCCTTCCTCGGGTCACAACATGGCAGCAGCGATCCGGCCATCACAATCAGGGTCTGCTGCACACAGGACAGCATGGCAGAGGCTTGGAAAGGGGCCTGGAGGACAGCTTGATAAACTTTCATCCCGCCCACACTTAGATGGAGCCAGACTGCACCACCACACTTCCAGGTCACCCCACACAGCCACCCCAAAGCCCTTCTCCCTGCAAGGCCTAACTTGGCTGACATGGGGCTTTCTTAAATGACTGGGCTGGGGGTGTGCTAATGATGAGAAGTCCTCATATTGTGCAGTCATCACCTCTCTGCTGTCTGCTCTTGTGTAAAAACAACAGCTTCTAGAAGGTTTTAGCAGCAGCTGTAGAAGGATCATGGAGTCACAGTGATGTCTATTAAAAGCCTTCTTCAAAACAATGGGTGCTGTGACTCTGGGATGAAACCTGTGCCCAAGCCAGCAATACTCTTTCCCAGCCTCATCTTAAGGGGGAAACGTGCCACACCTACACGGTGACCCTTTCAGCCCAGCTGTGGGGCAGTAAGAACTTGAGGCCATGTCCCTTTGGAATCTGCAGTACAAACCCTGTCCTTGGGACCTGGCACAGGAAGCTTCAGATTTAGATATGTCACCCCAGAGAACTGACCAAGCTTCATCCTGCAAGGGCGACACACCCCTTGGAAGGAAACGTCTCTCCCGGGGCACCTAAGTAACTGTGGTTCAGAGCTGAAAATGATCTGATACACACAGGAGCCTTTAGGTGAAAACTCAAAGATGGAGAGGTTGAACTGCATCGCCTCCTGAGCTCCTTGCCAAGACCTGCAGCCTGCCTCAGTATGAGCATCAGAGAAGGTCTCTTGCATAAGTGATCTTTATTTGGGTCATTGTTGAGAAACGAGGCTCTTGGTACTAATGTGGTTCTGAGTTTAGCAGGACCTTTCACAGCCCAGCTGTGGGTGAATCAAAGCCAGGTATCTCTTAGTCATCAAAGATTAACCTGTGAAAATGTCTCTGTACTCATTGTCTCATACCAGAAAAAAACCATAATAATGCCGTGAACACTCATGTGGGCATGTGAAGCAGAAGCATATTATTAAAGACTTCATTAAGAATTTACAGAAAAGTGCCGGGCAGTGGTGGCGCACACCTTTAATCACAGCACTAGGAAGACAGAGGCAGGTGGATCTCTGTGAGTTGGAGGCCAGCCTGGTCTACACAGTGAGTTCCAGGATAGCCAAGGCTACACAGAGAAACCCTGTCTCAAAAAAAATTACAGAAACGTAGAAAATTGAGGTAAAGAATTAAGGGGGAGACTCCCAAAAGTTGGGAGGGAAAAGTCATTGAATTCCTTTTGTCTAGATGCTTTATAATAAAATTGGATGGAAGCTGAGGAAACAGCTATTAAGACTGGCTAAATCTCTGGGTTGTCATGAGTTGAGTCAATGGAGGGCCCACATGCCCTACGCATGTCCCCTCACCACACTAGGTTAATGGTCAGGCAGTGTTCTGTGAGGCACACAGTTGGGAGTGGTGGAAGTCCCCTCTATCCCTCTCTGACTCCGTTCTGATATTGAACATCCGCTAACTCAGCCACTTGTCACCGTTACTGATCTTCAATACTGTAGGCTCTCCGGTGCTGATAATTATACTAAGATCTCTTTGTCGCCACATTTGCATGACCAGCTTTTAGCTTTGCCATGGCAAAGAGTCACTCTATCCCAGCCACTATGAAGCAGCTACAGTCTCTTGTCTACTCTGTATATTTATCTGTAGGGTGGCCTGGGTCGATCTGCTAGGTTGAACCTTACTATGAGAAGCCACCTCACGATTTAGTCTATCGCAATTAGCTGCATTACAAGTGAGAATATGTGGGTGATGATTGTGCCATCAGTGGGGACAGGATTGGGGGGGGGACAGCCAGCCTACCATCACTATCCCAGAGCCTGTCCCTCCTCTCATTTCTCTAGCTTGGCCACCTCTTACCCAACCAGCAAGCTCTTTTACCCCTCTTCTTCTGAGGTTCCAGACAATCCATGTCAACCCTTGGTCTTCCCTTAACCACAGCGCCTGTGCTTACTGCAACATATGTGAGCCACCTGCAATTGTCACTGTGGCCCTTGTCCCTCTCCACCTGCTCTGGAGAGGTCCTGTGTCCATACCTCCTCTGCAATGGGCAAGTGCTCGCTTGAACTTGCAAGAGAAGGTATGAGTGGAAGGCGCATGGGCGCCACACACTCCCTTTAACGGGTGCCGACCCCGGCACTTTGGAAAGAGGGCCAGTCTCCTTGCCATGATGATATCTTCATCTTCGTGATGAAAGACCAGATCCTCAATCTTTGCCAGCTAACCAAATCACCGATTCCTTGCAGAAAAGCATGTGAGCCTCACCAAGGAGGCATTTATGTCTCCAGCAACAAATTAGAGCAGTGGAAGTGACAGGAAGCCATTAATTTTGGTTGAAGCCGGTGGACAGAAAACATTCTCTGTGGGAAGAGAGAGAAACTGAACTGAAGGGTGGGATAGAGACTGAACCCTCGTAAAGCAATCGCCTGATCACTTCCCGGGAAGAGGAACTGTGGGAATCTTGGTTCTCAGTAAAGTTCTGCCCTGTGGGAGGCTAGGCTGAACTAGGGAGCCTTGGGGAACATCATCTGAGAGCTGTCACAGGAGGAAGGTGAAGGCTGTCTGGTACCCGGGAGGTCAAGTCCAGCCCCTCTCTGTACCTGTGAAAAGAGGCCTGAGGAAGACTTGCCCCTAACACCTGCAAATGTGACCTGGTTTGGGAATGTGGCCTTTGCAGGTGCCCTTAGTTGTGCCAAAGTCATATTGGGGGAGAGCTGGTTCCCATCCATCATGGCTAGTGTCTTTATGAGAATAGGAAACCCGCCCTCAGGAAAGCTATGTGGAAATAGAGGGACTAAGATAACACCAACGTGACAGAGGGCCAAGGGCACTATCAGAAGGCGGAAGAAGCCAGGAAGGGTGCTGACCCTGGCAGGGTCAGGTCCTGGGTCACCTCAACCCCAGAACTGTGACAGAGTAGGTCCCCGTGTTTGAATGCACAGGATTCTCTCTTGTCTGGATACCAAGCTGTCTTCTCTCAGCCTTCCCCAGAGGGAAGGGAGGAAGTTGTGGGTGAGCATGAGAGCCTACAGATGAGCCTGAGGATCATGTTCTTGCAAGTGGGTAAAGTCACAGGTGGAAGAGAGAGGGTGGAGTCAGACTGTGGTGGCTCACGCCTTGAATCCCAGCACTTGGGAGGCAGAGGCAGGCGGATCTTGTGAGTTTGAGGCCAGCCTGGTCTACAGAAAGTTCCAGAACAGTCAGGACTGCACAGAGAAACCCTGTCTGCACAGAGAAACCCTGTCTCGAAAGAACAAACACAAAAACACCAAAAGGAGGAGCAGCCTGGGATCAGGGACACCCAAGGAGGTGGAAGACATGTTTCCCTTTCTTTTCTTCCCACAGCTATTCAAGTGTTGCCTGACAAACCTTTGTTAACACCAGTTAGGAAACACATGCAAGGAGTTAAAGAGATTGCTCAGTGATTAAGAGCACTGGCTTCTCTCCTAGAAGACCCACGTTCAAGTCTCGGCACCCGTATGACAGCTCCCAACCATCTGTACTCGAGTTTCAGGGATCCAATGTCCTCTTCCGGCCACGGAGGACACCAGGCACACACGCAGGCCAAAGACAATGTGCATAAAATTTGAATTTAAAAAAAAAGAAAGAAGGGATGCAAAATTCATAGACCAGACTCGTTGGTTGATGTTAGCGACCATACCGCTGCCTGGGTGCCCAGCTACACTGCTCTCCGGTGAAGTTGCAGGTAGAGGCCGAAGCCACAGTTGCTCTTCACCAGGCAAGCCGAGCTGCACATCTTGCAAGACTGCTTCAGCCTGTCAGCCTCACCCCTGCCCTGCTTAAGCATCCTTCCAAACCTTTTTCCCAGCTGTTTTCCCTTCTCCCCTCCAACTCACGACAGACTCTAATGAAGCTGTGCTAACATTCAGTGTGAGCCGCGCTCCTTGTCATGATGACTTCCAGATACGCTTCAGAACACCTCATCTCACTGTTTTTCTCTTTTGTTGCATCTGATCCTGCCTTCAGCCTGCCCAGTGGTTCTCCTTTTGACACAGGGTCCCATGTAGCCCAGGCTAGCCTCAAGCTCACTATGCAGCAGCAGCAGCAGCAGACTTTGGGCTTCTGGTTCTCCTGCATCTGCATTCCGGCTGCTGGAATTACTGGTGTGTACCACCACGCCTCTGCTGGGGTGCAGGGCCGGAGTGGAACCAGGGTTTCGTGCATGCTAGGTAGACAACTCTACCACCAGAGCCATATCCCCAGCCCCTAATTGCCCCATCGTATTTTTGCTTTCCAAGTTTTAAATTTTATATGCAAATCACGAAGCCCTCTTGGCATCATTTTCCTACCTGGGTCATGGTAGTTCTGGTTTTAACAACTCTTGCTCCTGACTCTTCTCTGTCTTCTGTCTCTTTGTGTGTGATGGTCTTGGACGATGAGCTCATGCAGTACCTCTTCAGAGTAACTGAAGTCAAATGAGGGCCAGGACTGCGTCTTTCTTGAAGGGAACTCTTTATGCTTCTGTAGAGCTCCTTGAGAAGTAGTGGTCTGGGACTAGTTGTTCCCAAATTCTAGACTTGAAGTTTTCTTCATCAGTGGGGACCAGGATTCTGGACCTTAGGGATGCTATACCAGGACCTCCAGCTCCTGAAACACAGCTCTGAGGCACGCATAGCCAGCCCAAAGCTGGGGTCTCTTTTAGCAAAATCCTAGAATTCTGCAGCACCTTTGGTGGTCCGGGTTTCAACCACTGTTTTCAGTCAGTGCCAAACCCCCAGTGGCCCCATGTGCCATGTTCCTGTCTCTGGACTCAGGCCTCTTCCAGATTTTGGTGCAGCATTTTCTACAATCTTGTTGATTGCCGTGATGCTAGGCTAGGATCACCTATCATGCACTGAATGCTGTGACTACATTTTTGTAAAAGGGAAGGGCTTCATTGGACAACAGTCAGCAAAGAGACAGGCAGCCTACTGCAGTAGGCCTCCCATCTGCTGGAAGGGAGCAGACTTACCAGAATGGTCGTGTGTTCCTTGGTGGGGGGTTATGCTCTCCACAGGGCACTTTCAGTTGGTGACATCAGAAAGTCATCAGCTGGGTAAGCAGCCTCTGTCTGAGCAAGATCAGCAGGGACAGCTAGTTCCCGGTTGACCCCTGGCAGGTTCACGCTCACCTCAGCAGAAGTTCCCTCACAAAGCTTGCCAATTGCCTAGTCCATATCTGGCCACTTTGTTGCTTTAAACTTTTATTTTTGTTCATTTGCCTGGCTTCCTGGAATGCCCTCTGTGAGATTTATTGGGAATTACCTTGTCTGCTCTTCTTGGAAGTAACCCTTCACTGAGAAATTCAAGTGTGGATAAAGCCCTACTTAAGAAATATTTCATCTAGAAAAGTTCTCCCAGAGCCCTTTAAGATGTTTCCACGTAACAACTCTTCAGGTGCGTTTACCTATACGATCTGTCATCCTGCTATGATCTGCATTTTAAGAACAAGGAAATTGTGGCCTGGAGATATGTAATAGTTCAACCCAGAGCACATCATGGAAGGGGTGCCACTTCAATTAGAACCCAGGCCTGATGGGCTGGGAAGACTGTCATTTCCATCTTCTCTGTAGGCAGAGAAAGTTGGTCAGGAGCTGAGCAGCTGCTACAAACAGCCAAGAAACCAGCGGATCAAATAGGCTCTTGCCACCTATCCTGTACAAATCACTCCAACCATAACATTTGACAGCTTGTAAATAACAGCTGGAGAAATCCAGAGAGAAGAAGAGGAAAATTAATTTGCAGCTGATTGTCCTGGGTCTGTGGCTGTAACCCCCAATTCTCTGCTTCCCACATCGTAACTGTCTTCCATGGAAATGTACTTCCTTTCCTTACTCCCCGTTTCTCCAGCAGTGTCTAATGAGGGAGGGAATTCAGTTCAGTGTTTAGGTGTCTGCCTCTGCTTCCATCAGCCACTGGATGAAGGTTCTAGGATGGCATACGAGGTAGTCATCAATCTCATTGTCAGGGAAGGGCATTTAAGGTAGCCTCTCCACTATTGCTTAGATTGCTAGTTGGTGTCATTGCTAGTTGGTGTCATCCTTGGAAATCTCTGGAAATCTCACTGGTGCCAGATCTCTCCTCAAACCTATGATGACTCCCTCTATTATGGTATCTCTCATCCTGGACTCCTCTCTTCTTCCCCTGACTCAATCTTCCTGCTCCCCCATGTCCTCCTCTCCTCTTCTCTTCTCCCCCTCACTTTTCCTCAGCTTTCTCTTCCCTCCCCTGATGCTTCCAGTCCACTCCCCTGATCCATGTCCAAAATCCATATATGAGAGAGTACATATAGACCATGTTTGTCTTTTTGTGACTGGGTTACCTCGCTCAGGATGGTTTCTTCTAGTACCATCTATTTGCCTGCAGATTTCAAGATTCTGTTGTTTTTTTTCTGCTGAGTAGTACTTGATGTATGAATGCACATGTTTGGGGTATATTTGGGTATATGCCTAAGAGTGGAATTGCTGGGTCTTGTGGTAGACTGATTCCCATTTTCCTGAGGAATTTCCATATGAGTTGACACTCCCACCAGCAGTGGAGTAGTGTTCCTCTTTTTCCACATCTTCTCCAGTATAAACTGTCATTGGTGTTGGTTTTTTTTTAATCATTCTGACAGTAGTGAGATGGTATCTCAGAGTTGTTTTGATTTGCATTTTCCTAATGGCTAAGGATGTTGAGCACTTTCTTAAGTGTCTCTCAGCCATTTTAAACTCCTCTATTGAGAATTTTCTATTTAGTTCTGTACCCCACTTTTTAACTGGGTCCTTTGGTGTTCTGGAGACTTGCTTCTTGAGTTCTTTATAAATTTTGGAGATCAGCCCACTTATAGATGTGGGGTTAGTGAATATCTTTTCCCATTCTGTGACCTGCCTTTTTGTCTTGTTGACTATGTCCTTTGCCTTACAGAAGCTTCTCATGAGGTTTCAGGAGGTCCCATTTATTAATTGTTGATCTCATTGTCTGTGCTACTGGTGTTATGTTCAGAAAGTGGTCTCTTGTACCAATTCGTTCAAGGGTACCCCCCACTTTCTCTTCTAAGAGGTTCAGTGTGGCTGGATTTATATTGAGGTCTTTGATCCATTTGTACTTAAGTTTTGTGCAAGGTGATAGACATGGATCTATCTGCATTCTTCTACATGCCAGCCTCCAGTTATGCCAGCACCATTTATTGAAGATGCTTTCATTTTTCCATTGTATAATTTTAGCTTCTTTGTCAAAAATCAAGTGTTCATAGGTGTGTGGGTTAATATCAGGGTTTTCAATTTGATTGCATTGATCTACCTATTTTTGTGCCAATACCAAGCAAGCTGTTTTCAGGACTATAGCTCTATAATTTGCTTGAAGTCAGGGGTGGTGATGCCTCTGGAGGTTCCTTTATTGTACAGGATTGTTTTGACTATCCTGGGCCTTGTGTTTTTCCATATAAAGTTGATTATTGTTATTTAAAGGTTTGTGAAGAATTGTGCAGGTATTGTGATGGGGATTGCATTGAATCTGTAGATTGCTTTTGGCAAGATTGTCACTTTTACTATGTTGATCCTACCTATCCAAGAGCATGGGAGATCTTTTCATTTTCTGGTATCTTCTTTATCTTCTTTAATTCCTTTCTTTCTTTCTTTTTTATTTTTTGGGTTTTTTTGAGACAGGGTTTCTTTGTGGCTTTGGAGGCTGTTCTAGAACTCGCTCTGTAGACCAGGCTGGTCTCAAATTCACAGAGATCTGCCTTCCTCTGCCTCCCCAGTGCTGGGATTAAAGGTGTGCACCACCACCACCTGGCTAATTTCTTTCTTTAAAGACTCAAAGTTCTTGCAGTACAGGTCTTTCACTTGTTTGGTTAGCATTATCCCAAGATATTTTATGTTGTTTGTGGCTATTGTAAAGGGTGATGTTTCTCTGATTTCTTTCTCAGTCCATTTATCGTCTGTATATAATAGGGCTACTATTTTTTTTTAGTTAATCTTGTATCCTGCCACCTTGCTTCAGGTGTTTATCAGCTGTAGGAGTTCCCGTGTACAGTTTTTTGGGTCACATATATAAACTATCATATCATCTGCAAATAGTGAAAGTTTGACTTCTTCCTTTCCAACTTGCATCCCCTTGATCTCCTTTTGTCTTATTGCTCTAGTTAAAACTTCAAGGACAATATTGGAGAAATATGGAAAGAGTGGACAGCCTTGTCTTGTTCCTGATTTTAAAGGAAATGCATTGAGTTTCTCTCCCTTTAGTTTGATGTTGGCTGCCAGTTTACTGTATTTAGCTTTTATTATGTTAAGGTATATTCCTGTTATCCCTGATCTCTCTAGGACCTTTATCATGAAGGGCTGTTGGATTTTGTCAAAGGCTTTTTCAGCATCAAGTGAGATGATCATGTGTTTTTTTTCTTTTTGCAATTTGTTTATGTGGTGGATTACATCGATAGATTTTTGTATGTTGGCTGGGCGTTGGTGGCGCATGCCTTTAATCCCAGCACTCGGGAGGCAGAGGCAGGCGGATCTCTGTGAGTTCGAGACCAGCCTAGACTACCAAGCGAGTTCCAGGACAGCCTCCAAAGCCACAGAGAAACCCTGTCTCGAAAAAAACAAAAAAAATGAGAAAGATTTTTGTATGTTGAACCATCCCTGCATCCCTGGGATGAAGCCTACTTGGTCATGGTGGATGATTTTTCTGATGTGTTCTTGGATTCAATTTGCTAGTATTTTATTGAGCATTTTTGCATCAATGTTCATGAGGGATATTGGTCTGTAGTTCTCTTAGTTGTGTTTTTGTGTGGCTTGGGTACCAAGGTAATTGTAGCCTTGTAAAACGAATTTGGCAATGAACCTTCTGTTTCAGTTGTGTGGAACACTTTGAGGAGTATTGGAATTAGTTCTTCTTTGAATTTCTGGTAGAATACTACACTGAAGCCATCTGGGCCTGTGCTTTTTTTGTTTGGGAGACTTTTGATGACTCCTATTTCATTGGGGGTCATAGGTCTGTTTAGATTGCTTATCTGTTCTTAATTTAATTTTGGTAAGTGATATCTATCCAGAAAATTGTCCATTCTCTTTAAATTTTCTAATTTTGTGGAGTATAGGATTTCCTCAGTGTCCATTGTTACCTCCCCTTTTCATTCCTGATTTTGTTAATTTGCATGTCCTCTCTTTGTCTTTTGGTCAGTTTGGATAAAGGTTTGTCTATCTTGTTCATTTTCTCGAAGAACCAACTTGTTACATTGATTCTTTGTATTGTTTTCTTTGTTTTGACTAGATTGGTTTCAGCCCTTGATTTGATTATTTCCTGGAGTCTACTCCTCTGGGGTGAGTTTGCTTCTTTTTGTTCTAGAGCTTTCAGTTGCATTGTTAATTCTTTAGTGTGACTATTCTCCAGTTTCTTCATGTGAGCACTTAGTGCTATGAACTTTCCTCTTAGTACTGCTTTAAAAGTGTTCCATAAGTTTGGGTATGTTGTATCCTCATTTTCATTGAATTCTAGGAAGTCTTTAATTTCTTTCTTGAACCAGGAATGGTGTAATTGTGCATTGTTCAATTTCCATGAGTCTGTAGGGTTTCTGTAGTTTGTGTTGTTGTTGAATTCTAACTTTGAAGCCTGGGGGTCTGATAAGATACAGTATGTTATTCCAATTTTTTTACCTGTTGATCTTTGCTATGTTGCCAAAGTATGTGGTCAATTTTAGAGAAGGTCCCATGTGGCACTGAAAAGAAGGTATATTATTCTGTGTTTGGATGGAATGTTCTATAGATGTCTATTAAACCCAATTGGGTCATGACTTCTGTTATTTCCTTTGTTTCTTTGTTAAGTTTCTGTCTGGTGGTCCTGTCTAGTGGTGAGAGTGTGGTGTTGAAGTCTCCCACTATAACTGTGTGAGGTTTCATGTATGATTGGAGTTTTAGTAATATTTCTTTCACAAATGTGTGTGCCTTTGTATTTGGGGTATAGATGTTCAGAATTGAGACTTCTTCCTGATGGATTTTTTCCTGTGATGAATATGAAATGACCTTCTTCATCTCTTTTGATTGATTTTAGTTTGAAGTCTAATTTGTCCAATACTTGGATAGCTACACCAGCTTGTTTCTTGGGTTCATTTGATTGAAAAATCTTATCCCCAACCCTTTACTCTGAGGTAAAGTCAGTCTTTGAAGTTGAGGTGTGTTTTTTGTATACAGCAGAAGGATGGATTCTGTCCTGTTAACCTGTGTCTTTTTATAGGCAAATTAACATCATTAATATTGATGGAGAATAAGGACCATTGAGTATTAATTCTTGTTTGTTTTTTTATTTGTTGGTGGTGGTGTTATTGTTTGTGGATTTACCCTGCTTTTTCTTTTGACTTTTGGTAAAGTTGGATTATCTATTGCCTATGTTTTTGTGAGCGTAGTTACCTTCCTTAGGTTGAAGTTTTCCTTCCAGTACTTTCTGTAAGGCTGGATTAGTGGATATGTATTGTTTCAATCTTGTTTTGTCGTGGAATATCTTGTTTCCTTCATCTGTAGTGATTGAAACCTTTGCTGGGTATAGTAGTCTGGGCTGACTTCTGTGGTCTCTTAGTGTTGGTAGAATATCTGCCCAGGTCCTTCTGGCTTTCAGAGTTTCCATGGAGAAGTCAGGTGTGATTCTGATAGGTTTGGCTTTATATGTTACTTGGCCTTTTTGCTTTGCTTCTCTTAATATTCTTTCTTTATTCTGTATGTTTGGGGTTTTGACTATTATGTGGTGAGGGGAATTTTTGTGGTCCTCTCTATTTGGTGTTCTGTAGACTTCTTGTACTTTCATTGGCATGTCTTTCTTTAGGTTGGGAAAGTTTTCTTCTATGATTTTGTTGAATATGTTTTCTGTCACTTTGAGTTGGGTTTCCTCGCCTTCTTCTGTCCCTATTATTCTTAGATTTGGCCTTTTCACAGTGTCCCATATTTCCTGGATATTTTGTGTTAGGGATTTGCTGGACTTAAGATTTTCTTTGGTCGATAAATCTATTCTCTTAGTGAATCTTCAATGCCTCTCTTCCAACTCTTGTATTCTGTTGGTTATGCTTGTATCTGTAGTTCCTGATCGTTTACTTACCTTTTCTAATTCCAGCATTCCTTCAAACTGTTTTTTTTATTGTCTCTATTTCAGCTTTCAAACCTTGCACTGTTTGAATTGTTTCTTGCAATTTTTGGTTTGTCTTTTCTTCCATTTCTTTAAAGGATTTTCTCATTTCCTCTTTTAGGGTCTCTATCATTTTCATCTGTGTTGTGATAGTCAGGTCTTGCTGGTGTAGAGTCCCTAGACTCTGGTGGCATCATATTGGTTTTTCTGTTGTTGAATATATTCTTATAGTGTCATCTTCTCATTCCTTCTTCCAGTGGGTAGTGGTGGGGTCTCTTCCTTTCCTGGTGGGTACGGGTCCAAGGTTCTCTTCCAGTGGGTACAAGCAGGTCCAATGCTCTGATGGGTCTCATGGTGGGCACAGACAGGTCTGAGGTACTCCCTCCCCTGGTATGTGGGAGCTGGATTATCACAGTGCTATCAGTTGCTTGGTCCTCCAGGGCAAGTCGACCTGGCTGCAGTGCCCAGGCCAGGAGATCCCAGAGTGGGCAAGTGGAAGGAAATCGACCTGAGGTGGGGATGGAGCTCACCTCTGCCCTCCTCTACCCTGAGTGGGGGTGAGAGTAGACCAGCACTCTTAGCAGGCTCCTGGTTGCCTGGTCCTCTGGGGGTGAGTTGACCTGGCTGCAGTCCCCAGGCCAGGAGCGAGTTTGTGCTTTTTAATCAGGGAAACTAGTTCCGTCCCCCCCAAAGACAAAGCAGCATGGGTGGCAGTGAGTAAATGGGCATTGAAAATGTAAATATTTATGTGCCCGGCTAAGATAAAGGATTTGGACCCCAAAATAACTCAGAAATTGTCTTATATAGTGGGTTTGGAAGAATATCATAATACATTTTATCGTTATTTTAAAACATAAAACCATCAATCTTTGTGTAAAATGCGAAGTTTAAGCACATATTCCAGAAAGGCATCAAAAACAATAATTAGAAATTTTTATTCCCTTCTGTTTGGGGATCCCTTGATGAGGCTCCACAAAGCAGTGTGCCACACAGACTGCCGCTAAAACCCTCCCAGAAATACCAGACTCAGAGGAAAATCTGAAAACCTTCTGGAGAGCCACATGGCTTCGCCCCTTCAGGGATTCAGCCTGTAGAGGGACCAAGAGTCTGGTCTCCCACCTGCTCCAGTCACTGAGCTGCTGGCTGCAGGGTGTTCAGTTTTCAAGATGCAGAGTTCAAAGGGCACCCCTGAATGGTATAGAGAAGATATTACAAAGCCCTGTGACTGTGCCAGTAAAAAAAGAATGTCCGGTCATATACCCGTTATTCTTTAAATGTAAGCAAATTTGTCTACATGAGCCAAATAAGACTTAGCTCATCGTTGGTCTTCTAATATAATAGTCTGTCACGGCAAGTGACTAGCTGTCATCTAAAACAGATGCTTTCAGGTTTCATAAACATAGAAGAACTTGGTTTTTGAGAGTATTCCATGGTCATCTGGAAAAAGGGTACAGAACATAGCCTGGAGGGAAAAAGCCTTCATAAGTACATCTCTTCAGCAGAGCATGAAAGAACTGTGTATGTGCATGTATCTCTGACATATACATGTGTGTGCATGTATATAACACATACACATCTGTGTCAGTGCACATGCCCACAGATTCATACACACATCCATATATGTAAATATGTACATGCACACATGCACACACATCCACATATATGTATATACATACACATATGCAAACACACATGCATATACATGAGTGCACATAGATATATGCACGCATAAGCATGCAAGCAGACAAACACACACATACACATGCTGCATACATAATGTGGTAGCTAGAATGAGAACAGTCCCCATAGTTTCATGTACTTGAACACTTGATGCCCAGTTAGTGGAAGTGTTTGGAAAGGACTACAAAGTATGGCCTTGTTGGAGGAGGATTGTCGCTTGTGGTCAACTCAAGCACCCTTGATCACCCACTTATAGCCCTACTCATAGCTGGGTGGCTTCACCTGAAATGGTTCAGCTAACCAAAGAATCCTAGAGGCAGCTGTGCAGCACTGGGAGACCTACAGTCCTACGCTTAGTCCCCACTGGCACAACTTATTCCCCCAGGGGCTCACAGACACTGAGTACAGCCCACCCCTACACCAAGGCATGCCACAATGTACCTACCTAAGCCCGCCAAAGAAACACCATCCTATGTGGCCTGTGGAAACAGAGCTGTCAGCTAAGCAGATATCAAAACAGAAACACAAGAAACATAAAAATGCAAAGGGGCATTAAAAACCAAAGAAAAAGAAACTGATGTGTTCCTTGGAACGTAATTAAAATTGATTTTTAAAGGGAATCCAACAAGGCACAAAACAATACAGACAATTCAGTGAATTTTGGACAAACTTCACCCCGTGTGAGAAATGCAGTGGAGACAGACCACAGAAACGAATCAGTCTTTTAGAACTGGGCAGGGAGAGATGTCTCAGTTGGCAAAGTGCCCACCAAATAAGCAGGAGGTTCTCAGTACAACCCCAAGAATGTGGATGAAAAGGCCAGGTGTGGCGTTGAGTGTAATTCACAGTGCTGCACAGGAGAACCAGGAAGTCCCTGTGGTCTCAGGAGATCAGTGAATCCCAAGCCAGTGAGAGACCCTGCCTCAAAACAAACAAACAAAACTGGGCAGCAGGGGCCTGTGCTTTTAATCCTAGCATCCAGGAGGCAGAGGCAGGTGGATCTCTGTGACTTCAGGAGAGTTTTGTTTTACAGAGTGAGTTCCAGGACAGCCAGGGCTACACAAAGAAACCCTGTCTCAAAAAAACACAAACAAAAAACCAACAAGGTAGGTGGTGGCCTGAGCAATAACAAATATACAAGATTGACATATGTGCACACATGTGCCCATAAACACCCCCACACAGTCTTAAAATTGAAGCACTTAATTTTTAAAGCACAGTGGGTAACATCAACAACAGACAATACCTATCAGGCAAGAAGGAATAATTTATGAACTTCACTGTCAGTTTTTTAAATGACCCAATCATACCAAAAATAGAAAAAAATTTAAATCACAGAAACATAAATTTAACTGGGTAAAGAAAGCTTGTAAGATTATATTGTTGAATGAGCAAACTTTGGTACTGAAAGTGGGTGTTCCAAAAAAGAAGAGAGAAAGGCCATAAAAATCTACAGTAACTTATTTTGTGAAATAATAGGTAGAACTTTTTAAAACATAGAAAAGACACATTTTACATAGAGGAAACCCCAAAGATGAAATCAGACTAAATGATGTCAACTTTGAGGTACATAATAGCAAGCTATCAGAAGTCCAAGACAAAGAGAAAATTTTTAAAACAAGAGGAAAACATCGAGTTTTGTATAAGAGCTATAAAGGTTTTAGAGTAACCAGCAGAGGTCTTACAGACCAGGAGGGAATGGTGAGACATATTCAAAACCCTGAAAGACACAAAATTGATAACCAGAACACTACACTCTATAAAGATGTCTTTCAAAAATGAAATGAGAAAACCTTGGTTTAAAGGATAAGCAAAAGTGGCAGGAATTCAGCACCACTAAATAGCCTCAGAATAAATACTTAAAGGATATAGACACCTCAGGGAAAAATAGATAAAAATTGCTATCATTAAGAAAACATGAAAGTATAAAATCTACCAACAGACCAGATATACAAAAGAGAATAAAACCCTATCAGTACAGAGAACCTCTAAACCAGTCATGAACAAGAGAAGAATGAAGATGTATAAAACGCTGGAAAAAATAAACAAAATGATTAGTGTAATTCACTGACTATCAAAAATAACCTTAAATGCAAACAGCTGAAGTCCCCAACTAAAAGAATTAGACTAGCTGAGTGTACCAAGAGGGAGGGGCTCAATGATATACTGCCAGCAAGAAACTCACTTCCCCTGGCAAAGACACACAAATAGAAAGTGAAAGGTAATTATTTACAAAAGAAAATCAAAAGCAAGCAGGAATGAATGACTATGCTTATGTTAGATAAAATAGACAACGTTTTTTAAAAAAAACAACTATAAAAAGAGACAGTCATCATATAAAAACATCAATCCAATAATAGGACCTCAAAGATGTAAACAAACATGCTTCTAATGTGGAATACTCTGTTATATGAAACGATCTAAAGGAAAAGAGGAAAACAGACTGCAATACAGCAAATTAACTGGAGAGACAGATAAACAGGTAGAAGTATGATGTGTCTGCACAATGGGGTAGTATTCTGCCATGAGAGACACAACCTTGCCGCTTGTGGCAACACAGACAGAGTTAGAAGACACTGTTGTGTGAAATAAGCCAGGCTCAGAAAGATTGATTCTGTGTGTAAAACGCTGACTTTGTGCAACTCAGGAGGAAAGTACCTGCAATTAGGAGCTGGGACAATAAGTAAAAGGAGGCTGGAGAACAGGTCACAGAATATAGTCACATGT
Source organism: Mesocricetus auratus (assembly GCF_017639785.1). Classification (NCBI taxonomy): domain Eukaryota; kingdom Metazoa; phylum Chordata; class Mammalia; order Rodentia; family Cricetidae; genus Mesocricetus; species Mesocricetus auratus. Next base: position 6,953,948 of record NW_024429212.1, on the reverse strand, counting down.
GAAAATTAAGCTCTCATCTTCCACAGCACAGCAGGCTGTGATGTTTCCAATTCAGGAAGAATGGGAGAGTTCAAAGTTACCGAAACAAAGAAACAATTCACATTTAAGGAGACAGGAATGCATGCTAGTTGTCCTGACTTGAGTGGATAAACTATGGTGTTGAACTCCAGAGGACAAACCATCCTTTAAAATAAATAATTTTGAATGGAAAACATCTCCAAGGTCACACTGTGTGTATTTCAACAAATATATATCCCTTTTCTAGGTACCAAAATCAGTCATGCTGCTTGCTTGCTTTCATTCCAGGTTGCAATGCAATTGCAATGCATTTAAAGTAGAAGACTCACGACCAAAACTAGTAAGCTACCCTCTGTTGATATGGGAAAGCCTTATGAGCAATAACGGGAAAGAGTTGGTAAAGAAAAAGGAACACGGAAAAGGAGAAACTGAGAAAGTCTTCAGTGGGTGTCTGGCTTAACCAATTACACACACACACACACACACACACACACACACACACACACACACATATATATACACACACACACAGACATACGCACACATTCTTGGGCCACAGAGATGGCTCAGTGGGTAAAGGCACTTATCATTAGACCTGATGCCCTGAGTTTGATCCCCAGTAAATATACGGTGGTCAGAGAGAACCAGCTCCTACAAGCTGTCATCTGATCCACACACACACACACCACTCCACGTACACACAAAGTAAATAAATTTCCTGATGAAGTTTTTTTTCTATTTTTTTTCTTGTACTCCAAGAGTTAAGATTATAGCTCAGCGGTAGAGTACATGCCTACTATGGCACTCTTGGGTCCATTACTCAGGTACTCAGCACATGCCACACACAACACACACACACCACACACACACACACACACACACACACACACACACACACACACACACGACAGTCAGAGAGCCTGTGAACTTTGAGGACATGCCCTTAGAATGAGTGAGCTATGTGAAAATGACCCATCACACACAAGCCTCACTTTGTTAATGTTGGCCAGGTGTTTCCCCCTGTCTGGGAAACTGAGGCAGGAGGGAGTAAATCATCTCACAGTACGAGAAAGGTTGGATATCTACCTCACTTAACTCCTTGGCATAACTAGTTTCTGGCTAGAAATATAACAACAGGTGATCTGTTTTAAAACTTACAAGATTGAGTCACAAATTCATTGTGGGCGGAGTGTTCTAGAAGTCCTCAGTGCTATAACTTGCTTTCTGATGAAGCGTTTTGTTCACAGTATGGTAAGGTTCTGCTCCAGGCTTGAGCCTTGCTTTGTGTATAAGCAAGCATTCTGTAGGTTACTGAGTTGGACATTGGCTCACACTTAGAATTCCAGCAGGCTGGGGGAGGATGATTACTGAGTGTTTAGGGCCAGCTGGGGCTACAGAAAACTCTCTTGCTTAAAGCAAATGAACAAAGAAAGAAATTAGTGAGGCCAAGGATTTGACCCCACAAGGAATCCATGAACTCTCCCCATTATCTCATAAGTACATTAGTGAGGAAAGCCCTTTATTTCTTTCTGATGCCATTTCCTTCTCTGGGGAAAGATGCTCTTCGGCATCCTACAGTGCGGGTCCACTGCCTCTGAGTACAGCTTGTCTGATGTCACATCTTATCCCTCTTCCCGAGGATCTTTCCATTTCCTGTAGACTTGATGTTGACTACTCAGTGTATCGATGCCTTTCCTATCTCCTAGCCCCCCAGGTTCCTAGGTAAGCAGCTCATCACTCCCTACATGGCCTGTCTCCCAGCTGATTTCAACATTTCCCCTTTGACCCTTCATGTGGCCATTTACCTGCAACATACCTAGCATTAATATTACTGTTTATATATTTTATATGCTCTTGCTTGGAGTATGTATTGATCTTGGGATCTGAAAATTACCTTTTTCACCAATGGAGGCAACTATCTGACCACTGTTTTTCTAAGAAAGAGAACCCAGCATGTCTCATGGGCACACACTTCTCTATGAAGCTGTATGTGTGTGCATGTTGGGTTGTTAAATGTCATCTGTAGGTCCCCAAGGTTCAATGCATCTCTCTTCATTTGTTTGCTCTCTTCAGATTACATGACTTTTGTTGGGATCTTCAAATTAACTGCTCTTACATTTCCTACCTGCTGTTAAGTCCACCTGGTGCCTTTTATACCAAAGTAAGTATACCTCTTGAAGTTCTATACATTACACTTGGTTCTTTAATCATTTCTTCAATGAGATCCCCCCTCGGTCCCACTTGTCAATTCTCCGGTTTTCTTCTGTTCTTTGAGGATGTTAGAAAGATCCATTCTAGTTTTTGCCAAGCTGACTAGCTGGTTGACCCATAACAGGGTCCAGTCTCTTATGCTTTCTTCTTGACTGTGGGTCATAGCTTGTGTCTCAGTCTGTCTGGTGATCAGAACTCAATACGGAACTCTATGGATGTGCTCTAGAGACCTCGGGCTTTGTGATTTTTCCTTTCTCTGTGCAGCTGCCATGACAACTGGCAGTTTGTCACGGAGTGATCACCATGAGCTTGGCTTCACAGTTTGCCAGGGATTTCTCCATGGAAGTCCAAAGTGTTTCAGACTCTTCCAATTCTTCCACTTGGCCATACCTGACTGCTCACCCTATGTCCTGTATGTCTTTGTAGGCTGGCAACAGCAACCATATGGGATCCCCCTCCTCCAAAGGCTTCCTGGCATTTCTAATCAACCCCATCAGCCTTAGCATCCAACCTGGAAGGTCGTGCACCCTGACAATGCACCCTGTTCAACCTCCAGTCCATGCTTCAGTATCAACTCCCAGACAGACTTGATTAGTCTTCCTTTGGCTTGGAAAGCTCCATCCTGAGTCACAGCCTCAGGAAAGACACTATGAAGACTCCCAGTGCTTCATGGTGAATAGTCTCCTCTCTACTGTATCACCTACACAGCCTAGCTGCTCTAGGAGCCCAGAACTCTGCTTGTTGCTATCTCTCTGAATGTAATTGGCCCCCATAGGCTCACAAGAAGTGGCACTATTAGGAGGTGTGGCCTTGTTCAAGTAGGTGTAGCATTGTTGGAGGAAATGTGTCTCAGTTCACTTCCTGCTTCCTGAGGATCAAGATGTCAAACCCTTAGCTCCTTCTCCAGCACCATCTGCCTGCCCGCCACCTGCCATAATGAGACTTGAATAACCCTCTGGAACTATAAGCCAGCCCCAATTAAATGTTTCCTTTATAAGGGTTTCCATGATCATGGTGTCTCTTCAGAGCAACAAAAACCCTAACTAAGGTCAGGTGGTTGTGGCACAAGCCTTTAATCCCAGCACTCGGGAGGCAGAGGCAGGCAGATCTCTGTGAGTTTGAGGGCAATCTGATCTACAGAATGAGATCCAAGACAGTCAGGACTGTTTCACAGAGAAATCCTGTCTTGAAGAAACAAAACAAAAAAAGAAAAGAAACACTAAGACACTCTCTTTGGGTTTCTGCCTTCTGTACCTCACACAGGAAGAGGTTGTCCTTAGGCAAAATACAGGGCACAGCTCAGTTCACGAGCTATCTTTTAGTGATCATGCATGAGAGGTGGCTCTCCCCTGCTGGGGCATGGTGGCCTCCCATAACTTGTCACTGTTCTTTGCAGCTAGAAGGCATGTGTGCCAAACTCTCCAATGCAGCAGTTACTCATTACCGCTCCTAGTTGCCTATCAACATGTACACAGTGAGTGTCCACAGCATTCTTGGTGCTAGGAACACAGACCAAAGCAAATGCCGAGATCTCCACACCCATGAAACTCGAAATCTAAGAAAAAAAAAAAGCAAACGCTGAGCAACCATAAAAATAAATCTGTGTCTGGAACTGTAACGGACACCGCAGTGAGAGCCAGTGCCCCAGTGCTGCCTACAGAGAGGTGATGTGGGAAATGAGAAGGCCAGACCTAAAACAGTGCAAAGTTAAAGGGATGAAGGGGAATCTGCAGCAAGGCGGAGGGCAGGATGGGGGAGAAGGCTCTGGTTAGAAGAGGCATGTGGTGGTGGCGGGGGGAGAGGGGAACATCTGCAGCAAAAACCATGTGTGGCTGGATAGGGGATAGAGACCTGATTACGTCTGACATTCCATCCTTGAGAAGAGGAGCCAGACACAGTGTCCCCAGCACCATGGAAAACAATACTACTCAGCCGGGGTGCCAAAATCCTAACCTGTGCACCCCTGTTCTGAATGCACCTTCCCAAAAATCAAAGTAAATAGAATTTTCGAGCATGTAGCAATAGGCTGAGGACCAGGCCTTCCAAGAATCTATGCTCCGTGCCGGTTCGTCCACTAGGCTCCAGATGAGGGAGCCCTGCCTGCTGCCCTCCCGCTGTGGCTCTGTTTAGTTTTCTTAGGGGAGGGGGGAAGATACCTGAATGAAGTGAGTTTGTCCAGCGCTCAGAGGGAGCTATGACACAAGCAGAGTTGATATCTAGGATTAAATTATTCTATGGGGTGAGGACAAACCCCAAGATGACTCATACCAGCTGCCAGATACTGTTTGCCATTGTTCTCTTATTGGGAATCCTTATGTATTAAGAATTGTCTATTAGAGCATGCCTTGGTGGTATAGTATGTGTGTATTGCCTATGTATATGAGGCTCCTGGGTTGAGAGAGAGAGATTTATCCTAGGCTTCACTCTGTAATTTGAGCTTAAACATTTTAAATTATTGAAGGAAAGGTTTCAAATACAGTATCAAGTTTTGGGTCAACCCTTTACCTGCTAACCTAATTGCTTATTTCCAGGTACTCAAAATGGGAAAGTTTTGCTCAACATAAACAACTATTGATTATGATAACCAGTTTTATCCTCAATTAATTGGTGATTCAAATGTTTTCTCTTAGGCAAGAAGTAATTAATATTCATACCCATGTCATACTCTCTGAACTGTTTTAAAAGGAACCGTGTGAGTTAGAAATTTTAAAGAGATTCTGCTACAGCAAAGGCATGCATTTTTCCGTGTAAGATTCAAGAAGGAAACATAACTGTGCACATGGTAGAATCAGCTACACGCCCATCATCATATGTGGCTATAACCTAGCTGCTCAATGTCACGTCGCATACGTTTCGTTCAGCCAAATTACTGAAAATAAAATGTATAGTGTGATATATTGCAGCCATATATTGTGTACAGTTTGTATATGAAAAAGAAAGAATGATTAAAAGTCGATGAGAGAGTGTTTATAAATCTTGATTGCTTCATAATTTTAACTTTGAGCAACATTTTTATCATAATTATAGGCTTTCTTAAAGCATTTATGCAGATTGTTGTTGCTCAAAAGGGGGTTTATTCCATTTTGGTATAAACTACACTTTTTTTTTCTTTACGAAATCACTCTTTGAGTTCCTAATACCCAGTACTCTGCCAGAGCTGTAGAATTCAAGTAACAGGAGGCAACTGAACCCACGGGGTGCAGTGTCCCTCTGTGCCCTGGCCGTTTAGTGATCACGGACACGGTGGAATGGAGCAGTTCCCACAGTGACCAGCGCTTGACACATGGGTTACTCCTGACCTTTTCCCACATGTGTGTTCCTGTGAGATTATTCTATTGTTGCACCCAGTTCACAGATTAAGAAACTGAGCTCTGAAGGCCTAATCAGTGACAGAATATTCCACTGGATATTTGATCAGGTAAATGTACCTAGGAACAATCAATGATGAGGTTTTATTTTTTGAACTTGAAAAACTGAGGTCCCAAAAAGGTGATGTAACCTGCCCAGTGTTCTGGTAGGATCTCTAGGATTGCTGAGCCCAGTGCACACAGTGTGAGGAAGATTTGAGCTGAATCACTCAGAGGCCTCACCAGCTCATAGGCTTACTGTGGGGGGGGGTGGCGGCAGAGGCAAGGTTTTTCCCTCCAAGTGTTTTCATTTTTGCCACAGGTCCACAGGTCTATGAAGGGGTGGGGGGGAGGTATCACCAGAAACAAATGCGAAACTACGTGAAAAGGGAGCACAAAGAGGAGCATCACAGAAAACTATCCAGTAGACTCCCCCCAAACCAGTCTGCAAACCTCTCCACATTCTTTATGGACTAGGACTGATCTCGCTCTCAGTTCCCCATTTCATGCCAAGGCCTGGAATGACATCTGCCAAATAGCAGGTGGTCACAAATATTTATAGGGTGGATGATTGGGTGGGTATGAAGATGGATGGATAGAAAGATGATAGGTTGATCGATTGATCTATATGGATGGATATGTAGATGATAGATAGATAGATAGATAGATAGATAGATAGATAGATAGATAGAGGCTTGTGGCTGGATGGATGGATGAGTAGATGGGTAGATAGAGAGACTTGAATAAATGGACAGATGGGTGAATAGATATGTAGATAGGTGACTATTTGTATGCATGAGTGGATAGATGGATGGATGATGGATGGATGGGGAAATGTATACATGGCCATGTGCATGGATGAATGGATAGATGGCTGGATAAATGGATGGATGAATAAGCGTATGGATGGATGGATGGATGATGGATGGATGGATGGATGGATGGATAAGCGGATGGATGGATGCATGCATGGATGGGTGAATGGGTGGTAGAGTGGGTAAATGGATAAATGAATGGGTGGATGGATGTCTAAAAACAAAAAATATGAGCAAATAAGGGGTTTCTATGAATAAAATATGACATGTAAATTCTTTGTATAAATTCACATAAAGAGATAAGCCTTTGTCAATAGGGTTAGTATAAACTTTAAGGAACAACCTCTCTTACTTAAACATCAAAAAGACAGTTTGAATATAAGACAGTATGTAACCAGGTCCCCGTTGTTATCCTGGACGGCACATATTTAAGAAGTTCCTACGAAAGGTAGCGCTCATGTCAGGTTGGAGTGCTCCTTGAGACATGAAGCCCAGCCAGAGTTTCCAGTCACTGAAGACAGGCATTGCCAGTGCATGGAGGAAGTCCACCCACAGCACACTGCCTGGGCGAGCCTGTGAGATCTCCCCGGAGAAGCAGGGTGTTCCCCGGGTTTCCCAGCACAGAGACCTAAAGAAGGACAGGGTGCAGATGGGCAGCATGAGCACAGGGGAGGCGCTGTGAGCAAATGGGCCCAGTGTGTTCCATCAGATAAGTCCTGTTTCTCACAGCGCTGCAGCATCAGGGTTCAGCTTTGGGATGAGGACACCGAGGACTAGCGGTGTTGAAGAAGTCAGCTACATTCATGCAGCACGTAACAAAGCCAGGCTCTGGCACAGACTGTCTGTCAACAAATATGTCAGCATCCATAGGGCTGCGACCACTGCTCCAGACGACTGCAGATCCTATTCGGTGATCTCCTTTCAGAGACTAGGAAAAGTCTAGAAGACTCAAGACTTTCTTACACTAATATCCCTTCCTCCTATAGTGATAATAAGCATAGTCAGGAAGCATTAGAAATGCCACATGGTTGTTTTAACTTTTCTAATGAATTTGTCTTAATTATGAATTAATTGGGCAGGTGGGATGGCTCAGTGGGTAAAGACACTTGCCGCCAAGCCTGACAGCCTGAGTTAAGCCCCAGGACCCACAAAACAGAAGGAGAGAACTGACTCCCACGAGCTGTCCTCTGACTTCCACGTTCGCACAGTGATATGAATGTGCCATCACGCACACAGAATAGTTAATTTTAATAATTGAGCCAGGTATAATGGTACATCCCTGCGATCCCAGCACTTGGGAGGTGGAGACAGAAAGATCAAGAGTTCAGAGCTTTTTTTTTTTGGTTGCATAGGGAGTTCAAGGCCCACTTGTATAACGTAAGACCCTGTCTCCAAAAGAAATTCAATTAATAGTTGAGAAGGTCTTTAAATTAACACAGTATGTAATTCTGTATATCATAAATACTGTTAACAGTGTATTGTGCTGTTTATATCCCATTACGTACAATATGCCTATATTTGAGGACTCATCCTGTTGGACAGGGTTCGAGTTCTTCACCACTGAGAGTACTTGGTCCTTTGGTGAGGTCTTCCAGTAGTGAAAGCTTTGCTTCTAGATTCTAGAACCTGAAGGAAGTACAGGGCCAGTGCTTTCTCGCTCAGAGTCAAAGCAAGTGTGGAGGTACGAGTTTCACTCCTACTCAGCAGTCTTTGGATTTGGTTCTGGTTGCATCTGGTTTGCTATATGGGTTGAGAACTGAGAGAGCAGGAGGAGGAACAGTAGGAAGGAGCTGTGTCCTGTGTCCAATTAAACATGAAGACACAGCCAGGCAGTGGTGGCTTTAATCCTAACACCCTGGAGGCAGAGGCAGGTGGATCTCTCTGAGTTAGAGACCAGCCTGGTCTACAGAGGAAGTTCCAGGACAGCCAGGGCTACACAGAAGAATCCTGTCTAGAAAAACAAAAACCATGAAGACAGATAGTCAGCTAACTTGTAGATTTGTTCTTTGTGACTCATGGCTGGATGAACTGATCAGAAAACATCATGGCAGATGGGGAGCCAGGAGTGGGGGTGAAAACTTGTGATCTCATCTTTGAAGACACAGAAAACAGGAGAGTCAAGAACTTGAGACCATTCTTGTCCACATGCTGGATTTGAGGCTATCCTGGAATACCTGAGATCCTTTCTTTAAAAATATGGTGTAAGATGCATGTAAAACTTACAAGAAGAGACTCTTTTGAGGGTATAGAACCCAATCTATGGCCCTGAGTGGTAAGAAAATATACCCGAAGAAGGCTGCAATTAGCTAGGAGTGGAAAAGGAAAGAAGGGAGTGAGGGAGGGAGGGAGGGAGGGAGGGAGCACACACACACACAGAGAGAGAGAGAGAGAGAGAGAGAGAGAGAGAGAGAGAGAGAGAGAGAGAGAGAGAAATTGGTGCTGGCCTTCTTCAAGGATGCTTCTTTTTATACTTCATGTGTCATCTGCAGCTTTCAAGCCTCTGGTCCCAGGATGCTAACTAACCTCCTGGATTTTCTGGCCCCTGCAGTTTACCCTGGGGCCCTATGGTTCTTGCACAGTATCCTTACTGCACAGAGGGCAATTGAACAGGAGACTGCCCCTCCTCCTGAAGACTTGTCCCCTTCATGCATACAAAGTATATCTAGTGAAGGTCTGTTCCTGGCCAGTTTTGCCCTGGGGCAGGATCAGATTTTCTCACTGTTGGCACTAATCAGGGATGCTGGCTGAAGGGGTCCTGCTCCAACCTCTCCTTCCAGGGAAGCAGTGTACTGTGGGAAACACGTGATCAAGATCTCAGGCAGAAGGTAAAAATGTGTGTCATGGGAACATTCTGAATTAATTAATCCTGTGGACCCAAAGAAACTACTTTTTAAGAACCGTATAGATCAGCCAGGTGTGGTGGTACACCCCTTTAAACTCAGGAGGCAGAGGCAGGGGGATGAGTTTGTGGTCAGTATGGACTATAGAGTGAGTTTCAGGACAGAGAAACCTTGTCTCAAAAAATAAATAAATAAAGATAAAAAAGCCTCCTACAGGTCTGCTTTTCTTTTCTATTAAAACATCATTAAATTCAATGGCACAAGAAGCTAGGTCCATGGCCACTGTGATACTCTATACTTAGGGGAGGAGGGAGGAGCTGTGTTTTCGTTGCAGTACTTAAAGAGACATAAGGACCCCCAGGGTCTGTGTCAGCTGTGTGCCATTCACCCAGCACAAGATGGAATGGGTCTGCTGATCTGAGAGTCAGAAAGTTACAATGACAGGGCTCTGGTCACTGTTTATTGCAAGGTGGACACTGGCCAGAAGACCCGTCATTTTCTAGAACACCTCCCATGCAGGACAGTGCAGCAAAATCAGGCCAGTTTTCTGGAGGGAAGCCCTGAAAACGTCCCATCTTCTTAGGCCACATTTTGCAGGGCAATCTAAATTCTTCTTATTCCCACCTTCAAACTCCATGTGTAAATAACCAAGCAAAACAAAAACGAAGAGCTGACAGGACAGGGGGACTAAGGAAAGGACAGTGCATGCCAAGTGGCAAAACTATAGAACTCCACCTATCAATCATTTGTGTCATGGTCACATGGCTTGGGGCCCTGGTCTGTAACCCGTGGCTGACATTCGGTGTACAAGCTGGACTTCAACGGGAGAAGATGAATTGGACAGATTTTTCAGGAGAAGCAAAGCCTTGCGATTCAAGATCTTACTCCTTCTGATGGAGGAGAAAGTGTAGACACCCTCATTCCTGAACCAAGTCCAAGTGTTAGAGTCCCGAATGGAGAAATACAAAAGCCACCAGGTTCCCCTCCAACTGCTGTTTCTCTGCAGCCTCACATAAGAGCACCGCCTTATATCTGGCTGGCCCTTCAGACCTTTAAAGGGGGTCCTTGTGTGACAGTAACAGAGAGGCCAGCCTCTGGAAACCTGAACAAAGATGTTCTTTCGAATCTCTGCCTTGAATCCAGAACTTAGTGACTTTTGATTCCGTCCGTTTTCCACAGCAGTTGACAAAGCCGGGTCCGCCTCAGATGCCGAATCCTGGCTGGGAAAACAGCAACCACTCTGCACTAGGGCGCGTCTCCTTGCCTCTGGATCTGACTCTGTCTTAGCCAGACTTAGGGTGGCCTTAGACCTGCTCTGCTTCAGTCACAGGCCTTTTTGAGCCCCATTTCCCCTCCTAAAGCCGAGAAAGGCTTGCTGCAGTTGCCAAAGAAAGCGCTTGGGCACCACACTCTGAAGTGTCCGGGATTCGCAAAGAGCATCTGTGGAACTGCACAGCCAAGCCAGTGAGAGGCGTAATATCTGACCACCCCCAAAGCCTGCAAAACTGGTTCACCCCAGGCTTCTCCCCTGCCTCCACCAGAGACACAATCCTGGTTTGAACAGACTCCCAAGGTTGCATATCCAGTGCCCAGGACCAGGCTGTGACTTGTAGGATCCTCTGTCTTCTCTGCACTGAGGACCCATGTGTGTGCACACGAGCTCCCTGTGATGTGGGTTAAACTCCACTTCACAACCCCCATTGATACGGGTTTGACATCTGTTTGCCAGAGTGTTTTGCACTTAGGCTAACACCCACTATTAAATGACAAAACGGTGGCAGCCTGTCAAAGCCAGCTGACTGGCAGCTGCTCCGCTTACAAAAACCATTCAAATATTTGCAGGTTCTGAGGCGTTGCGCACTGTTGTACCCAATCTTTCAGTGATTTAACATGTAAAATATAAGTCAAAGTTTTAAATCTGGATTCCAAAATGTTTCCATTTTCCATACAAAAGGAAAGCGCTTCCCGTGTCTGCTGGAATGACTCCAGCTCCAAAGAGTCTCCGCATTTCCTGCCCCCCAGATTCCTGCACAAACCAGCGTTTTTAAAAAAGATCCAGGGCCGAACTCCCTCTCCTTGGTGTTGCGGACATTTTGAAATAGCTGAGCTAAATTACTTTAAACTCCAAGGGAAAGCGGTTTCTCAGAAGTGGGTAGAAAAAAACAAGGGAGGAACTCCCTTGTTTTATCCCCCGGTTTTATCCCCCATCTCTGTCAGACCAACGTGTCTTTTGGGGGAAAGCCTTGCTACCGGGGAACGTAGACAACACATCGATCTTTGAGATCCAGCACACTACGTAGGGCGCTTCCGAGTCCCTCTGTCCGATTAAGAAATAATTTACAAATGACAAAGTGCTTGCCGAGATTAAGATCCTTGGAGGGAAAGTCAGTGGGTTTTTGTCTCTGAGATTAGAGTCAGTCACGGTATCTGCTGAAAACCTCGGCTGCCAGCAGTGGGGGGAAGGGGAGAGGCAAGCGTTTGTCCACAAGAGAGCTCCAGATAAGTCCACACCCACAGCACCCCGATGGGGCGAGCAAACGCTTGGTACTGTCACGTGTGCAGTGTTTGTACGTTTCTTTTTAATATTAGTAACGTCTCTCAGAGTGTGAGGGACTTGTAAATCCTTTGGGCAGAACTTGGGGTCATCCCCTTAAGGGGGAAAAAAAAGGTTTGCTTTTGAAACATTTCCTAGGTGAGTAGGGGGTGTAGGTCTTAAGTCCAAAGTGCTGACACCGTCCCACAGTTGGGGACCTAAAAGGAAAGGGAGACGGAGTAGGGAAGAGAACCTGGAAGCGAGACTCGAGCGGCTGTAATCGGGCGCCTTCTCGGTTTCTCCCCTGCGCTACGCCCCGGGGCAGCAACACCAACACCGTACTTCGGGGTGGGCTGGCGGGCAGCTTCAGCCTGGCAGCAAAGGCCGGGTACAGGGGCCCGGCATGAGAGGGAGTGACAGCGTGTTGGGGGGGGAGGTACGCGGCTGCAAATTCGCTGGCCTCGCTGCTCCCACAGCTTCTGAGCAGCCCCGCCCGGCTCCCTTCCGCCGAGCTCACCGGGACGCCAGACCCCAGTCCCGGGGACGACTTTTTTTTTTTTTTTTTTAACCTGGAGAGCTTTGTGTCCACACACTAACCCTTCGACACCATCTTTGGCTCTGTCGCTCCCCTTGGTAGAGGGAGCACTGGAGGGAGGGGAGATATTGAGGAGTGTGTCGTGGGGGGGGGCGGCTGCCCTCCCTGCTCAGAGGGAGGCCTGGCGCGGCGCCCACGGCCAAGGTATCCCCTCGGTGAGACAACAAAGCTCTAGCCGGGAGCAGAGCCGAGGGAGCCCACGGCGAGGACGCGGAGGGGGCGGAGGGGGTGCGCCGTTCAGATCCGGCGCAGTGACCGCGCTGACTCAGGAGTGCGGGCGGGGGCGGCCCCCCCACGAGAGGTAGGGAAAGCCGCGAGAGCTGCTCCAGGTGAAAGTCGCCGCCAGTGGGGTGCCACAAGTGACAGCTGACGACGGGCGGGGGGGGGGGGTGCGATCGCCGCTGGGGGAGGGTACGGGGTCCCCGCGGTCCCAGGGTCCCGAACCTCGGCGGTCGGGCCGGGCGGGCGGGGCGGCAGGCGAGGGCGAATGGGGAGCGGCGGCGACCGGGTTGGGGAGCGGCTAGAAGAGGGCGAGCGGCGGCTCCACCTCCCCGCTCGGCTCGGCGTCCCAGCTGCTAGCGAAGCAACGGCTCCCTTCTATTCACTGCCGAGCAGGAACAAAAACGCGGCTATTTATTAGAATACTTGTTTGGTATTGTTCAGTGCCACACAAAAGGCGCTTCATTATGTGGCGGGATCCCCCTTTTCCAGAGAGAAACAATAACCTGAAATTGTCTTGCGAGTCTTTTCTATCAATAATAAATTTCATTTTCTTGTCTCTCTCGCCTGCAGTGTGTGTGTCTGCGAGTGTGTGTGCCGAGCGAGGAGCGAGGAGCTTGTGCGAGCGAGTGTGCGAGCGGGGGTGAGCGTGTGAGTGTGCGTGCGCGTGGCGCCGTCGCCGCCAGGAGCCTGGCCGGGCCGGGGTCCGCGGTCGTCAGCGCGTGCGCTTGGCCTGCGGGGCGCCCAGGTCCCACGCGGCCCGCAACCAGACAGGGCTGTGGAGGTACAGGCCAGCCAAGCGGTGCGGATCCGCCCGGCTGCAGAAGGAACTGACTGTAAGTGTGTCTCGAACTCGCGCGGGGGCTACACCAGCCGGGCAGGGACGGGCAGCGGGAGAGGCGCGGGCAGGGGGCGCGGGTCTCCGTAGGCACTTTCCGCCGGGATGTGCCGGGTGTTGGCAGGCTTCTGGCCTCAGTGGGGAGCGACCCGGTAAGGCTGTGAGCTTAGCAAGCAGACTCGAGGGGCCACTGGTCATTTTCTTATCTGACTGCTTTGCTGGTCTTTTCGGCCGCCGCCCAACGGTCCAACGCCATGTCTAGGGGTTGGAGGTGGAGGGAGATCGAGCCAGTGGCCGTGGGGGCAAGATTTAGTGGGTGGTGGTGACCCTTCCCATGGGGTCCTCTGCCCCTGCCCCGCCCCAGCCCTGCCAAGGCCAGGCTATGGGCTCTCTGCCAAGAACTTAACCCATGGGTTGAAATAACCTTCTAAAAATTAACATGTTGAAGCGCGTGCCACTTAGTGAGAGGTGTTTCAGGCAAAGAATCAATTTAACTTTGACTGACCGACAGACTTGACTGTATTAATTCTGCTACTTAAAAAAAAAATCAATCATCCGGGAGCCCTCGACACGCACAGAGTGACTTTGGACCGGGTGCCTGCCCAATCCCGGTGAGCGATCCTGAGGACGCACAGCTGAGGGGGCCGGGTAATCCTGACCCAGAGGCCGACTTAGGTAGTGGCATCCTCCCTCGTTAAGCGAAAGCGCGCCTTTTGGTTTTGGATTAAATTTGTGCGCACTCAGAAGTCTCCAGGCCACCCTCATCTGCCGCCTCTTTACCCGGTTCGAGTAGCCGGGGGATGGAAGTCTACCGCGACTTTCAGAGATGACATGGATTGTCCGGTGTGGCCTGGAGTCGATGAGCAAGGCGGGGCAGATCCAGCAGCATCGACCTAGGCAGGGGCCAGACAGGCCGCCTCCACTGGCAGGAAACAGGTGTTTGAACGCGATAGAGGCCTCCAGTCAATTAACCCATTAAAAGCCCGCTTTGTGCCATTGATTTCCTGCAGTGCGGAGGGGCCCGGCTTTCTGGATGCGCCTTTGTGAAAAGCGGGCGTTGGAAGGGAGCTGCATTCATGGCACCCTCGTAGGTTCAGAGGAACCCCGGGAAACACCCGCCTCCTCACTGGGCTGGAGATGAAGAGTCCTGTTCGGGCTTCGGGAGTCTTATCCCCAGAACCCCGGTGGTGGACGCCTCTGGTAGTACAGCCTCAGGCCCTGTCGAACCGGGCTGCGGGTATGCCTGAGATCAAGTTCAGGATCCTCAGAAAAGAGGAAAGAGAAAGCGCCCCTCTCTCCTGGACTCTGCCGGGTTTCTTTGCCTAGAAGGCTTTGGGTGGAGCCAGGCAGGCTGTGTGGCTTTACCTGAGCAAGTTGGAGTGCCACGGGGGATGTTCAGGTGCCCCGCGAAGTCGAACAGAAAGTCACCAAGTGGCTTCCTGCTGGGCCCTACTAAGGAGAAGGAGTCCAAAGCTCGGGGCTTAGAGACTGAGTAAGGGGCCGGAAAGGGGGTCTGGGGGAAGGAAGTACCCTCCTACAAGAAACCCTCGGGTGGTCTACTGGGTTTCCCATCTCACCCCCCCCCATGAGCCCAACCCTGCAGGGTCTAGAGAGAGAGCAAGCAGAGAACCAACTCTAGGAACGGGGACAGGGGAGCCATGTCCACTCTGCCCTCCAGAAGATATGCCTGGGCGGTCTCTGTTACAGACACAATTTTAGGTCACTCTAGAGGCCCAGAATAGCTGGAGTTCACACACCCCTCTCCTGCTGCCTGATAGGAATTGTCTTTGTCCTTCTGAAATCCAGAGTTAGTACCTGACCCAGGCATAGCCAGTCCCTGAGGGGGCGATGAAGCATTTCTGGGGGGCAGTGAGGGGTGTTGGTTCCAGCCCCTAGCCATTCTTATAGAAACCTCACCTGCCCTTTCCTCTTCACTGCTAAGTTAAGATTTAGGACTCAGAGGCCACCTGAAATCTTACACAACTCCCTCCCCCCCCCACAGCTTTGGACCTCCTTCCCCAAAAGATCTAGAGTCCTAACGGGTATCTGGGCCCTGGAAGGTGGGCTATGATCTTTCTCCAACCCTCCTGTCCAGAGAGTGTTGCCCCAAAAGGCTCCTGTGCACAGCAGTTGGTCAACGGGCCTCTCTCTCTCCAACCCCAGGGAAATCTGATTTCTGCTGGTGGGCCAGCTGGTTTGTATCCTCGCAAGGGAAGATGAATGGCATTCAGATGGGGCCAAGGGGTCCTCCATTAGCCCCTCAGAGGGCAGCAAAGCCCTTGCCACCGCCTGGAGATACCCATAGACCTACTTTTCCCCTTAGCTACTTTCTGAAGTAAAGCGGGGCACATGACTGAAAGGGCTTGAAATTGTGTCAGAGTGATGTTTTAATCTCACTGAAAAGTGTATTAAAGGACAAGATGTGATTTATGTGAGCTGCTCCGATGAAAAGCAAGATTGGAGTGGATGGGCTTTCACTGGCGTGAACTCCTGCCATGTTTATATTGCAGCCTCGGTGGCTAATCTAATTTGCAATAACTGCCATGGCCTGTAAGGGGGAAAAAGCATCTCTGATTTCACTCTATTCCTCTCCATATAAGAAATTCCTTATGACTTGTCCCCTCTTGTGAGGGACGCCTTTTCTGTTTGGGGGCTAATGAGAGAGGATTGAGAAACGGCCATGCATGCTCCAAGTGCGGCTGCTTGCACACAGCCCTGGTCAGGGACACCTCTGGGCTCGATGGCCACTGTACAGAGCTGAAGCAGTATTTCAGATGGGATGGAAGGGTTACCATTGCCACCCCTAGTATGCCACGGCTTGCCTTGCTCTCCACCCTCCGGGCAGCATGGACTACACGCTTCTGCTCAGCCTAAGAATGTTGGTGCTAGAGATTTCTTTGGGAATGCCCCTTAACCAGACACCTTCCATTCCCCCATGTTTAAGCTCTGCAAATTTTGGTTCGAGCAGTATGAAGCTCCACCATTCAGAGCGGTTCAATCTTGTGCACAAGCTTTCTATGGCCTTAGGGAAAAGCCCAGCACCCCTCCACTGGGAGGAGAGCTTTGAATTCTCCTGATCACATCTAACTTAACCAGCATTCTTTATCGGGAAGACACAACATGCATTGGAAAATTACAACTTTTGCACAATGTAAAAAAGGTGTATTCAAACTGTTAATTACGGGGGGTTGAGTAAATGAAACTTTCACAGTGACCCATTTAATTTTGCAGTAATTGCTGACAAAATAAGACACGGATGAATCACAATACAGTATATTTATCTTGAAGGAGAATATTGTGCTGGTGTAGTTAAACCAAAGACTAGGAGAAAATTTAAGAACGGCGGCAGAAAAATTTTAAAGTACATAAAAAAAATCACACCCTGAAAACATCTGGGTTAAAAACCTCGGAAAGCACAGCTTCCGTGGCTTTTCTGAAAAGCACAACCAAACTGCGGAGACAACTGCGCCTCTCCTCAAAACCCGGGGCTTTTGCCGTGATCCCTCTTCTTAGCAGGGTCGGGTTAAGCACAAATTTTGAGTGTAGTGGAAATCTAAAGGCAAAAGAGGGTAGCAAGGAAAGTCCCGGCCCAAGCAGAACGCTGCATCTGACAGACGCTGGGTGGAAAGTCGTGGCAAATTGACCCTGAAATAGCGTCTAGCCCAGGTCCGACTTGGCAGAGAGAATGGGAAGGGAGAGGAGGGGTCACCCATGCCCCTGGCACAATTTCCTTCCCATAGGCGAATCCAAACGGATTTTTTTTTCTTTCCCGTTCTTTCGCAGGAAGAGAAGTAGGCCCACACCCTCTAATGGCTAACCTTCTCCTACAGCCCAAGGCCAAGCAATGGCTCAGCCGAGGGCAAGAGGGACAAAAGGTTGGGCACGAGCCTGGGCACCCACTTCTCTACCGGCATTGACACGGGAGTGCCGACAGTCTGCAGTGCCACCAGAGCCTGGCTCACTCAGGGTGCCCGCAGAGAACCGCATGGGTAGAGCTGCTCTTTTCCGAGTGCCAGTGCCAGGGGCGCTGTGCT
Source organism: Mesocricetus auratus (assembly GCF_017639785.1). Classification (NCBI taxonomy): domain Eukaryota; kingdom Metazoa; phylum Chordata; class Mammalia; order Rodentia; family Cricetidae; genus Mesocricetus; species Mesocricetus auratus. Next base: position 6,936,498 of record NW_024429212.1, on the reverse strand, counting down.
GTGGACGCCCAGCCCGCACTCACGATGGGTAGGAGCCCGGGCAGCGCTAGCTCTTTCAAAGGCCACTGAACCAGCTAGCTGCTGGAGGCTCAGCCCTCCTGTAGGGATGGGTTTGGACTGGGTGGATAGATTCAGACATCTGGTACCCAGGTGTACCAGTAAGGTAGGCCTGCTGAAATTCTTGTCAGAAAATTTCACGAGGCAGAAGTGGGCGCTCGGTTCCAAACCCACAAGGCCTGGCACCCAGCGGCCGCCCAGTCCCGCTGGCATCTCGGTCGCCTCTTCCCCCAGCACCCGCAGCTCTGGGGAGAGGGCGCGATACCCCCTTGGGTTCCAGGCTTTCCTCCCCTCTTTCATTCATAAACCTGGTGGCTACAGACGCAGCTTGAATATTGACGTCTCTCCCCCGACTGCTCCGCCGTTAACCCAATTACAGAATTCATCAAGAACTGTGTTGAATTATCTCTTTCCATACAGTATCAGCATTAGCCTAATTAAAAGCTATAATGTCTGATATAATGATTAAATCGTTAGCTCTGCTGTAGGGAAGCAATATTTTGTTTTCCCTTCAATTAGAAGCTGATTGAGGTTTTCAGAGCAGGTCAGCTGTGAAATTTGAATTATATGTGTGAGTACTGCTCACAGGGTGAGCCCCTACTCGAAGCTCCCAGAGATTCTCCGAATGCTTCCACCCAGAGAGCCAGGAGGCATGCTCGCACACAGAGTGCAGCTCCGGATTGTGTGTGCTGGTCTCCAGGCTTGATGGCTGGAACCAGAGCCTGGCAGCCCAGGGCTTTATTTACCCATTTCCCACGGGCGCTGTTGCGGCGGCTCCCTAAACTCAAACGCTGCCTTTTGGGTCGGAGGAGAGGAGTGTTTACTTTCAAGCCGAAAGCGGCTCGGGAGATGGGCTTTGCGGGACGCTGGTAAAGACGCGGGGATCGCCCAAAGTTCTTCATTTTCGGGTGGTTCTCTTCCTTTGTCCCCACCCCAGACTCCCCCCCCCCCTTTTCTCGATTTTGTTCCTTTCCCCCCTTTTAAAACAAATCAGCAACAACGAACAAACCACACAGCTTTGTAATTGGGCTCCTTTGGCTGTTTGCGAAGAACCCCTCACACACACAAGTTAGTTCGGGCTGGGCCCCAGGAGATCGACTGAGAAAGGCTTTGCGATGACCCAGGAGAAAGGCGCCCCCCCTAGAGCCCCGGGTCAGAGGCGCACGCTGAAACTCAAACACTGAACTGGCAGGCGGCCAACCCTTCCATGGGGCTTCGATAGCCTTAGCTGGGCGAGGGGCGCCTCCGCCACACAGGTGACTGCCCGAGGTGGCGGCAACCAGCAGACGGCGATAGCGGCCCGCGCCTCGGCAGGGTCCATGCTGGCTCGCCTAGGGTCTCCGGCCCCAGCGCGCCGCCGTCCACCTCCGGCTGCAGGTCCAGCGAAGGAGTCACAACTTCCGAGCACGCCCCTCTCGGATTTGCTCTCCTCCCACTTGGCCAATAATCTGCGCCTCCTGTTGGCCGAGTTGACCTCGGAGGCCGTTTCGAACTTGCAATATTCTTTCCCTGTCCTGAGTTTTCTTTGCGGCCGCCTCCTGCTAAACGTCACTCTTTGTCGCCCCACAGTCCGGCCTAGAAACTGAGGGTTCTCTAGAGATCTTCAACTATTCTCCCAGCCCTTTGAGGGTACGTCAGAGCCTGGAAGTCTTTGCCCCTGGAAGTTCACAGGAGGGCACCTTTACGTGTCCTCTGTCCTCCAAGTGGCTCACCAGCCTTTAAAAGTCTTGTTCTGAGCATGGTCAGGAGAGTGTCACCAGGGTAAATAGTCTGTCTGGACCTCTCAGGGAGTAATATCTAGTCTTGCTCGGTCCCCAAGAACTTACCAACTTGTTCGAGGCTTGTTATGCTGAGCATAGCCGGCCTTAAAAGAGGGGGGGAGACAAGGGGTTCTGTCCACAGCGGCCCTATTTGCGACAAACAATTCTCATGAGCGTAAATGTGTGTATAAGGGAGTGGAAGTACTGCTTATTCTGTCAGGGGTTCGAGTTTATGGTGTTTAAAAGCATAAACACAACATTTCCATATACGCACCTTCATAATTTACCTATGCTAACTTACATATACAGGCACACGTGCATACACTACACCTGCACACACTGTCCTCTGGCTACGGGTCGACCTGAATTTTCTGAGGATTATAGCCACAGGTTGAATAAAGACTTAGCCACTTTTCTAAGTGGGTCTTTGGCATTTTGAGCAATGGAACAGTGAAATTTCTGAGTTGCTGAAGGAACAAAATAGGTTGGTCAACAGTGAAGTAACCCTTGCCTTGGATTCTGGACTTTCTCTAGCGTTACTTGAACATGGTACAGTCCTCATATCGTGGAGAGTAGTTTTTAGGATGGCATCGGGCTGGGAGGCAGCCCCGCCAAGCTGGCAGGGGGAGGATGGGAAGCAAACAGAAGTATTTATCAAACTGGCTTTAGATTGGGGAAGTGACATAGAAGGAGCGAGGAGCAGAGGCTTCCAGGGGTTGTCACTGACAGGAGTTGCCGTGTTTCTCACTGCTCGCCAGGATGGAAGGCACAGGAGGTCTGGCACACCGTGCCCGCCACTGCTCAGTTGGCACCACTGCTGCCAACCTCCTGCCACTTGACAACAAGTTACACCTGCATCTCTGATCTCCTGCTTCTGCAGGTGGGCACCCGTAGGGGCTGCACTGGCTTGGGCTGGGAACTGTTGATTACTAAACGGGGCTTCCGAAGAGTGGCACCCTGGATAACAAGCACCGACGCGCTTGCATGCAATGTGACGCCTTTTACCTCCTATTTAGATGCTCTGGAAAACAAGGGTAACATCCTATTTGGAAACAATGTTCAGGTCTTGGTAGAAAGAAATGAGACCATTTCAAAGTCATCTATCCAAGTTCCCCAAGGCATAAAGCATTCCTGCAAGGCTCACTGGAGTGCAGGGTGTTTGTAAAATAAATTGCCCCATTGATATGGAAAATAATGTGCCAAGCTTGATTCATACAAAACGTTTTCAGGGGGTCTTTTGGCTATTTAGTTTAAAATCTAAATTGAAAAGCACAGGAAAGAAATCTTTCAATTGCTAAGTGGATAATATAGTTTATAATTTGTAAAGCGTTTCCTTTATTTCAGTCTTGCTGATTTCCCCTAACACAGTGGATCTCTCTGCACACCCATCGCCTCCTAAATTATCAAAGGAAAATGGTCCTACCAAATTCTTAAACAACATTCCTGTTAGTTTTGTTCATTTACAATGTAACTGATATTCGTAGGTAGTTCATGAAACAGGTCGAAAGATTTAATAAACTAAAATAAGAAAGCAAGTGAAAACTAAGTTTAAAACCTAGATGTTTATAAAAATATGAAACGATGTTTCCTTTCTAGCATAATTCTATATTATTTGATGAGTTTACTACTAAGTACTGACTGGATGGCCTGAAATCAAAGCTCAGTCGGCAGAGGGATGGATTTGCTGCTGTACTGTGTTGCAACAACCTGGGAGAAAAATAAAATAAACCTATGTAATAATCATAGCAAGGGAGCAATGGGGTCAGGAAATTCACAGCCTCAGATATTTTTGCTAACAGAAAAAAAAATAGAACTGTCATATGCTCAACGCCCAACGTACTGGGGCACCCTTATTCTTCCTATTATCCGTTATCTCTGCCATCAGAAGAGCCTTTGGATTACACACAGGGCGGTCTGCAGGCATTCTGCAAGGCCTGCCTTGGCCAACAACATTCTCCTGAGGCACCTTCGTCTCAGAAGGAGAAGCGCAGCCTCTATTTCCACCCCACCCCGCCCCAGGACGCCTGAAGAACTTCTGTGCTCTCAGGGTCTTTCCGGAAGAAGACTTTAAATCAAGCCCTCGTCTTTCTCTTGGAAATGGCGGTCTGAACCCCTGTAGGCTGAGGTTGGGTTGGAAATTCCCTGTGCATCCCGGAAGCATACTTGCTCTGAGATTCAAGAATTACAGCCATATGTGGATTGCCTCGATCACTCCAGAAATGACCTTCCCCCCACTCTGCACCCCCCCCCGCAACGTAGAAAGAAGCAAAACAAAACAAAAAGGCAACGCTGTCACCGGATCGGAGGCACCCCCTTTCAATTGGGTTTCAGCACCCCCCCCCACATCCCGAGTTCACACGGTTTTCCAAGTCCTTTGGCAAACAACTCCTGGGAGGATCGCTCCAGAAAAGAATGGGGTAGGTAGGTATTCTTTCGCTGTTTCAACAAACTTTTTTGACTGTTGGAGTGACTAGATTCTAGACATAACTTGTTTTTGACCTTCGCGGAGATTCCAGAGGAGAAAGTAAGTCGGGAAAAGTACTTGACTCTAACACCCCGATCCATTAAAAGACACCCCCGCCCCAAGAAAGTTCAGGGTAAATAAGGGAGCTGTGAATCCTGCACCACACAAAAGCGTCGGCACCTCCATCCACGGGGACGCGAATTTCAGATCCCGGATCTGGAAAGGCCTTTGCTAGAACAGACTCTGGAGAATGCACTGAGTGCCGGGGGTGGGAGAGTCTGCTTGGCCTGAAAACCAGCAGTGGGGCTTTAGGCACAAGCTCCCCCGGGAAAGATCTCCCCCGCACCGCTGTTATTCTGCCCTCCGGCTGAGAGCAAAGTGCGGCCTCCATCTCCAACTTTCCCCTTCCCTGCCGGCGCAGAGTTGGCTGGCTGGGGACAGGGGAGGAGCTGGGTCTCCAATGAGCGCATTTAAACACGACCCAGGGCTGTATTCCCCCCCCGCCTCCCCCGACAGCGATTCTTTCTTCCTCTTGGTTTTCAACCCAATCGTTAATCATTCGGAGCGCGCGGGCGGGGAGAGGAGAAGGGGGCGAGCTCCGGGTTCGCCGCCATCGCCGCCGCGCGCGCGTGCGCTCGCGCGCGGGCTCAGGAAGCAGTGTGGCTGTGACCCCGCCCCCCCGCGCCCCTTTCCCCCCCTCCTTCCTGCCCTTGCTCCCCCCTCTTCTCCTCCTCCACCTCCTTGCTCTGCCGCCCGCGCCCAGTGTATCTACTCCCTCCCCACGTCACTCGCCAGCGCGCCATGCAAATCACCGCCGCCGCCGGCTCCCATTGGCCGCGGCGCGCTCATTTAATGGCAGCCCGGGCCCGGCGTATGGCTGCTGGGCCCCCCGCGCCACCGGCCCCGCGTGCGCCTCCGCTCCAAGCGCACGGCCCCGGGCAGGCAGCGGACAGCTTGTCCTGGGCGCAGCGGCCCGGCTTTCTGGCTCTCTGCACGCACTGGCACTCCCACCGCTGTCCCTAACCCCCTCCCTGGCTGCACCGCGATCGCCCCCTCCGAACCCCCCTCCGAGTCCCCCCTCAGAGCCTGGCTCCCCCCAGGCACCTGGGACCAGCACATGCCCAACGCACGCGGCACGCCGCCCTGCTAGAAGTTGCGGCCTCGGAGTTAGAAGCCGCCAAGGAAGCCAGCACAGGAAAGAGACTTCGAGCGGCCAAGAGGAGGCAGCGAACCCGGCATCGGGCCCAGTGGCACCGCTTCAGACCCAGAAAGTGGAGCCTCAACTTGGCCACGACTGCACCTGTTTGCACAGCTCAGCCGAGAGCGCCCGGACTGCGGCACCGGCGGCGGTGGCGGCGATCACTCTGGCCATCGGCCTCTTTGGCAAGTGGTTTGTGCACCCGGAGAAACTTTCCACCTGCGAGCTGGACCCGCGCTAAGTGCGTGTGCTTTTGCCTCTTTTTTGTTGTTGCCTCCACCCAACCCCCTTCTCTCTGCTAGGCACCCCCCCCCAGTCTCTCTGGGCTGATCCTCTCTCCACCCACCCACCTCCACCCGGCCGTCTATGCTCCAGGCCCTCTCTTTGCGGTACCGGTGAACCCGCGAGCCGCCCAGATGTACAGCATGATGATGGAGACCGACCTGCACTCGCCCGGCGGCGCCCAGGCGCCCACGAACCTCTCGGGCCCGGCCGGGGCGGGCGGGGGCGGTGGTGGGGGCGGGGGCGGCGGCGGCGGCGGGGGCACCAAGGCCAACCAGGATCGGGTCAAGCGGCCCATGAATGCCTTCATGGTGTGGTCCCGCGGACAGAGGCGCAAGATGGCCCAGGAGAACCCCAAGATGCACAACTCGGAAATCAGCAAGCGCCTGGGGGCCGAGTGGAAGGTCATGTCCGAGGCCGAGAAGCGGCCGTTCATCGACGAAGCCAAGCGACTGCGCGCGTTGCACATGAAGGAGCACCCGGATTACAAGTACCGGCCGCGCCGTAAGACCAAGACGTTGCTCAAGAAGGACAAGTACTCGCTGGCCGGTGGGCTGCTGGCGGCCGGCGCCGGTGGCGGTGGTGCGGCCGTGGCCATGGGCGTGGGCGTGGGCGTCGGGGCGGCGGCGGTGGGCCAGCGCCTGGAGAGCCCGGGCGGCGCGGCGGGAGGCGGCTACGCGCACGTCAACGGCTGGGCAAACGGCGCCTACCCCGGCTCGGTAGCCGCGGCGGCCGCGGCCGCAGCCATGATGCAGGAGGCACAGCTGGCCTACGGGCAGCACCCAGGCGCGGGAGGCGCGCACCCGCACGCGCACCCGGCGCATCCGCACCCGCACCATCCGCACGCGCATCCTCACAACCCGCAGCCCATGCACCGCTACGACATGGGCGCACTGCAGTACAGCCCCATCTCCAACTCTCAGGGCTACATGAGCGCGTCGCCTTCGGGCTACGGCGGCATCCCCTATGGCGCCGCGGCCGCCGCCGCCGCCGCCGCTGGCGGCGCGCACCAGAACTCGGCTGTGGCGGCCGCGGCGGCTGCAGCGGCAGCATCCTCGGGTGCCCTAGGCGCCCTCGGCTCGCTGGTTAAGTCAGAGCCCAGCGGCAGTCCGCCGGCCCCCGCGCACTCGCGGGCGCCGTGTCCCGGGGACCTCCGTGAGATGATCAGCATGTATCTGCCCGCCGGCGAGGGTGGCGACCCGGCGGCGGCAGCGGCGGCCGCGGCCCAAAGCCGGCTGCACTCGCTGCCACAGCACTACCAGGGCGCGGGCGCGGGCGTCAACGGTACGGTGCCCCTGACGCATATCTAGCGCCGCGGGGACGCCGGGGACACTGTGGCTCGAGGCCGCCGACCCGGCGGCGAAGAGCGTGAGACCTGGCGCCGGAGCCTTCGGGGCTCGACTTTGTACAAACGTTCTTGTAAAAAGACCGCTCTGGGGAACCCAGCACCAGGTGACGTCTGCCCTCTCTCACCTTTCCCGTGACTCCGAGGCGCTGGCACCAGGCTGGCATCTTAGACTGAACTTTGGTGTTTTCACGAAACCTTTTGTACAGTATTTATCGTCCGCAGAGGAGGCACACAACGTTTTCTCGGCTCGGGAGGACAAAAGACAAAACCCAGCGAGGCGATGCCAACTTTTGTATGACTGCCGGCACTGTAACTTTCTCCGGGCTTTGCTTCCCGCCGCCGGCTCTTCTGCCTGAGGCCGAGTGACCTCGAGCTGTTCTCAATTGTTATAAATGTAGTAAGGCAGATCCAAACATTTACAAGTTTGTTTTTGTTTCTTGTTTCTTGTTTTTTTTTTTGTTTATTTGTTTGGGTTTTTTTTTGTAGTTACCGATCTTTTGGGTTGGCTGGTTCATTTATACCGTGATCCCCTCTCAGACGGTGGAGATATATATATTCTGGGTTTTGTAAAACTCTGTATCCGAGCATTTCCATTTTTGTTTTGTTTTGTATTATTTCTTGTAAATGCGTTGTGACATTTTATTTTAGGCGTTGCGGTACGGGGGGTGGGGAAGAGGAGTCAGATGATGTACATAGCCTGCAAATCTTTCATCTTAAAAAAACAAACAAACCCGAAAATAAAAAAGAGAGATCCCCCCAAAAATACATCAAAATTTGAATCAATGAGTTTAAGAAAGGAAGGCCCGTTTCTCTATGAAATTGAAACGTGCTAATTTTACATGCATGTTATATGAGTTAAAAATACAATCCGCAATCTGTTGGAGGAGAAATTATCAGTATGACCCAAGAGTAAGGAAACCCCACCAAGCACCAAGCGGAGGGCAGCTTTTCAGTGGCTTTATTCAGTGAGAGAGGAGAAAGACAAACTATGTAGCTTATTTTGTAGAGTTTAAGGTAAGACAGAAGGGAAGTAACTACAAAAATTTAGCTGCCACGGTCCTGCCCCCCCCCCCATTTCTTTGCTGTGTCTCTGCCCTTCACCTCCTGTGGTAGTTTTTGAGGCGGCTTGGTCCTGACTGGAAGGAGATGGGGCAGTGCTCGATGGTGGAGCTGGTGGGCAGAGGCCAAGGATGGGGGACAAAGACCGAGACAGTGTGCCTTTGATATCTCTGTAATTGGGATTGTAAGTAAAATTGCCTTCCTTCAGAGGAAGCAGTCCTGACCCAGAACTCCCAACACTGAAGTGTCCCTCACCCAGGTCCTACCCCAACTCCTCCCTCTTCCTCTCTGGAAAAAGGCAACATGATTTTTCGATTTTCTTACACACACACACACACACACACACAGAACCGACCACCCCCTCTCCTGTGTGAAACGGGATGCAGGTTGCTAGGGAATGTAAACACAGACGGTGGTGTTTATTATCCCTGACCATGAGGTTGTTTGATGCTTTAAAGATTTTTAATTATATTTTTTCTAGGTGTTTATTGGTACATTGCAGGGTTTTTTTTCCTGGAATTTAAAGTTTTCTGTAAAACTTTGTCTTCAAATAATCTGACAGCATTAAACATTGCATTTAAAAGTTATACTGCAGCAAATATGTTTTGAAATTAATCATGGCATTTAGAATGAAATTCTATTTTTGAAGGAAATTTTCCGTAACTCTGGAGGGAAATAATACTAATTCAGCACCTTCCTATTTTCTTCTCTCTCTCTCTCTCTCTCTCTCTCTCTCTCTCTCTCTCTCTCTCTCTCTCTCTCTCTCCCCCTCTCTCTCTCACTCTCTTGGACTAGTCATTCAAAAGTGGACTTACTCTATCAATTCAGTAAGACCTTAGCTTGGCCTACATTGGAGAATACCTTTGAGTATAAATGCTAATCTTACAAGTGACATGTGTGATTTTTTAAGTGATTTTGATGAATTTTCTTAAACCCTCATTCCTTGAAGTGATTGCAAGAGATTCAAAGATGATGCCCACTGCTTTCTGATAAGGTAATAAAAGGACCCCCCCTTCTTTACTTTTCCTTTAGGACTTTTGCTCTGTTGTTTCCAGAACTGCTTTGCTTGCTTCGGAGCCCAGGGAGGGAGCAGCACTCAGGCTGTCTGGGAAGAAGAGCCCGTAACCTCCTCAGGGAAATTCTAGGGTGCTTGCAGGGTCCAGCCCACCTTCCCCTTAATACACAAGGGTCTTTGGTGACTGGCCTCCAAAGTCGCCTTCTTCTTTAGTGGGAACAGGGGTACCCACACTCTGTCGTGCCTGGACTTCTGGGGTTCACTGCCATAGGAGTTATGGGCCGACTTTAAGTGGAACACAACGAGTGAAGTTAGCCGTCTCGAGAATACCAGACAGCTCAGCCCCCTCATTTTGTGTTTTGTGTTCCCTGCTTGAGCTCCACCCAGTGATCTGGGGTTCTTTGTGCCAGGCCTCCAAGCCACCTTCCTTTGGGTTCTACTGATGTGAACGCCTGAGGAGAAATTCTCTAATGACTTAATTTGAAAACAAAGCAGGAGGATTAGGGTGAACTCCTCTCGAGATTGAAGCCAGCTCCGGGCAAGCTCTCTCCAGTTTGAGTGAGTGGAGAGAATTTTCTCCTACGCCTTACTTGGAGCCCAACTCAGATACAGTTCCTATCCAGAATCTTTATGATCTTTATTACAAGATAATTCACTTCCAACGCACGGGCGGTGTTTCGTTCTATTAGTGCAATTTTGTTTAAAATCTGTGTGGAGAGTGGGGCGGAATCCTTGTGAAGCCTGGATAAAGTTTGCATAACTTTGTGTGAGGCTTCAGGGTGGCTTCGAAACTCACCTGTGAACTAAGCAAGGTGGTTTGCTTCACGCCGCGCCTGCCCTCTCTCCTCTCCTCTCCCCTTCCCTCTCTTCTCGTCCCCTTTCTTTCCTCTTCACTTCAGAAAACAAAAAAGCCAAACTTATTAGCCCCCTTTTTTACTGTTAGCACCGAGACGACGTTGACACCCTCCCTCCAACCCACTAGTAGGCAGATGAAACGAATTAATGTTTTTAAAGGAGTTGCGGGCGCAGCGCGCGTGATCTGCAGATGTGTCGGGATGTGACTGATAGGTCTATTAAAATCATGCGTGTGGGAGAAGAATAACACTCATATTCCCGCATTTCATCCCCCCCCACCCCCGACAAAGACTGGGCACTGCCGAGCTCTGTCTCCGGAAAATTCCAGTCAGTTGGAGAAGCCCTCCCCAGCACTCGTGCTCGCAGGCTGTCTCTGTCCAGCTGGGGTCCAGAGCCGCTGGCTCCCGGCCCCTGTGCTCTAGTGGTCACGCCCTCTCCCCACCCAACTTCCGCAGCGGGTGTCCGGGAGCCGGGCGGTGGAATCCAATCCGAGGTTAGAGTCCTGGGAAAGTTCAGGAGAAAAGCAGACTTGGCCTTGGCGCAGAGACTAGTTGGCGGGATCGAGAGGCCCCGGCGGATGGGGAGGAGGGATGCTGCGCGGTTCCCGGGGGGAGAGAGCGCCAGAGTTCTGAGCAGGGTGGCGGGTGGACTCGTCGCAGCCAGGCTGCCTCTGCTGGCTAGAGGCTGGGGCGCCGCACCCCTTCCTCTCCTCCTGCCCTCCTCCTCCTCGCCCCTCCCGCTTCCTCTCTAGCTGCGCGCCCCGCAAGACCTGACTTCACCGGCCCCTAGGACCAGCCAGCGGGCCAGTGCGGCCTCGGACAGCGCCACATCCCGGGTGTTGGGGCCAGGACCCCACGGGGAGCGGCTGGCCTCCCTTGGTGCTCTGCCTCCGGGGTCCCAAGTCACGCTTCGGTGGCTCTGCTCGCGGCTGAGTCCCTCACCTCGCCCTTCTCCCAAGCCCCTCTCTGCACCCTCTCGCCCGCCACTTCTCCCCTTCCTCTCCGGTCCCCTCGCCCTCCATCCGCAGTCTGTGCTCTCGCTGGGCTCTCCCTGGACGCACTGACAGGCCCTCCCTTTGTCTTGATCCTCGGTCAGATGCGCGCCTCCGAGGCCCCTCTCCTCTCCCCACTCACGCTCTCCAGCAGAGCCGCCCCGTCGGAGCCCCGGGTTCAGAGCGCTCCATCCCCTCTTCGAGTTCGTCCGTGCTTGCGGGGATGGCAAGGAAGGATTGGCGTCCCCCTTGCTCATGTCCACACTTGCCCGGAGGCCGTTGGGGAGTTAAGAGAGGAGGGTTTGTGTTAACGACTACAGGATTACAGCGGAGAAAGTCCTGACCTGGGGTCAGTCTCAAGCCAAACCTTTCACAATCAGAGGGGGAGCCAAACAGGTCCCAGGGGAGACTGCAACAAGTGGGCGCAGAGAGGAGGAGGGGAGGCAGTGTCCCCCGGAAAGCGGAGACAAGGAAAAGGCAGCGAGCGAGCGTGGCTCGCTGCTCGCTGCAGAAGTAGGCCCTGGGCAGCAGCTGTCACAGGCAGGATCGCGTGGGCCTGGGTCTGGACAGCGACAAGCTGCCTCCAAAGGTAGCGATCTCAGGGAAACGTCTGCTCTGGCCAAGTCTGGGGGTCCGCCTGCATGCTGCTCCTTGGGAGTGTAAGAGAGGCCTCTGCGAAAGGTTTTATGAACACAACTCAGCGGACTTGACCAAGTCCTCAAAAGCGGGACTGTGCAGTCCTTTGGTGAACCCCTGCTCCAGTTTAGACTCCGCACAGCCCTTTACTTCCTCTGTGGGGGCTGAGGTGGTGGTCAAAGGAATGGACCGCCTTGTGTTTGTTCGGACTGAGGAGACCCGGAATGTGGACAGGCTGGTCAGAAGGAAGCTGGAAGACAAGGAAGGAAGTAGGCTCGCCTTCCTTAGACCCCAAACGTTCGCACTGAGACGAGTCCACTGGTGATGTTGGACAAGTGTGGAAAACGCAGAAAAGCTCAAGGAAGTAGCATACCCATAGACAAAGAGCCTATGTTTGGGTAGTAAAAAATAAAAAGCACAAAATTGCCAGACCTTCTGAATTTTCGCCTGCACATAAGCAAACGCCAGCGGCCGGGAAGGGAAGAGTCAGTTTTAGGTGTTCCTTCGTTTTGGTTGTGTGTGTGTGTGTGTGTGTGTGTGTGTGTGTGTGTGTGTTTACAGATACAACTGTGTTGAACTCACACATCCTTGCACGGTGGGCACTGTGTAAACTCTCAGGCACAGAGGTGGAAAGTATGTTCTGAATTCAAAATTCAGAATCGAAGACCAGAATGCTGCAGGACCAGCTGCTGCATGACCTCTAGGGGAAACTCGTCTATGGTGGAGAGGCTGGCCATCGAGTCTTCCTGAATGCCCCGCGGGCAGCTCGCGAGGCTTTAATTGCCCTCAGCCACTTCAGAACAGCCGTGTGGGCACATTAAAGACGCTGTTTGTGGAGAACAGCGGGTCACCACACGCAAAGCCTCGGAATAGTCAGCCAGTCAAATCAGTGGAAAAATCAGCTTTTGTTAGATTTTGCAGTTTCGGGAATTAGGCATTCACTGCAGAGCTGCAGTTGTGAGAAATTGCAATGTCAGGCGTGTTCCCAGTGGGGAAATATTGTGAGTGTGGAGGAACGTAAGATTGGGCCTGACAATGGGGAAACTGACAAGAGCCATCACCCAGACGTTGTTTTCTCTCCCGGCACCCCGGAAATGCTAACAAGAGATGCTACTTGGCAGCGGTGGCACGCTGAGTGGGGAGAGATATGCACAGAGGAAGACCTGACCCTAGTTTCACATGAGTCAGGGAATTCACAGGCCAAAAAAAAAAAAAAAAAATGCCCCATAGATGAAAAAAAAAAAAAAAGCCTCCTATGCTCCAGTTAGAAACAGCAACCGGATCTTCTAGAAAAAAAAATAATAAAGTCACAGAGTAGAGGACACCCAGGTGAACCTGCTTAGCCAGGAAGAGGACTGTTAACAGTCAGACTTTAAAAAGCTAAACCCAGAGCATGTTCAGTAAATGCAAGGGCTCGAACCTCTGCTGGGTGGAGTTGGCGCCCAGTCAGTCCTTTGTCTCTACACTAACTGAAAAGAGAAGGTTGACCGGGACATCCTCTCTCTACACTTGCCAAGTAGAGCATTTTCAACTGTGGGCCTGCAGCTCAGATGAGAAACCAGGCACCTAGGTAGGACCATACGCCCAGCAAACAGGGACCCCCAGACATGGCCAGGTGAAGTGGGAAAAACAGGCCCTTGAAATCAAAGTGGGGAACTGGGGCTTTAGGAGGCAGATACGGCAGAGGTGGGGTACAAGGACCCCCCCCCAGTGTGTAGGGGTTTCAGAGCTACTGGGGAGCTGTCACACTCCCTATCTGTTCAGCAGATGTCATTCTTGCGGTTTACCAAGTGCTCACGATTCCAAGGTCAACTGGACAGAGCTCAGTGTCCCATGGGTGAGACCCATGTCACACAAGTAGGAATGGTGTTGCGGTCTTGTGACAGAGGGACACGCCATGAGCATCTGGCCTGGCTGAGGGAGTCTGAGAAAGCCTTCCAAAGAACAGGAAGTCACTTGATTCCTGCAACTGCCTGGTCCTCCCGGTGTGGGAGGTTCCCTGTGTGGCTTGAACACTGTTGGACTATGATCGGTGACAGTGGTGATGTGGCCCCCAAAGACGGCTGGTTTGCTACGGTGACTTTGGACTGGACTTTCAGTAGCAGACTCAGACTTTGCAAGGGTGGTGGGCTCTCAGCCTCTATGGTCTGGCCAGGACCCAGACAGGGTTACCCAAGAATCTGCCCTGTCTCAGGTACAGTCAGGGAGATGCCGATAGTGACCCTGGAGGACACTTGGAAAGTCTGTGTTTGCAGATTACACTGTGTGTGTTTACAGTGGGCAGCTACCAGTGAGTGCCACGATGAGATCATTAAGATCAGAGTAGCAATTTGTTATTTATGAAGTGCTCATTTAGTTCTTCAACTGATGATTTTTGAAAAAGAAAGCAGTGGGAGAAGGGAGTTTTTCAGGTTGCATTGTTTGGATCTTCCTGGAAGAGAGCCTTGGAGACTAATTTTTATTCCCACTGGTTGTCTCCGCCCATTTCCAAACACACCTGGGATCTCCTGAAGGGTCACCTATGCAGAGCAGGGAAGGGAGGCACACATGTGTATGTTTTCAGAAATCAGTGAGCGAAAGGCCTGCTGGGAATGAACAGTCTTTCCCAATGCCTTCTTTTAACCAAGTGGGTTTGTATATACATGATCAATACCACTCTGGCGTCACCAAAATGTTCCTGCTAGCCAGATGGCAGGCAGAGGCGCCGTTTATCAGTGGCATGCAAAATGACCGCATTATTCTCCTCAAATGTATCAGAATTACATCTGCAAAATGGGTATGCCCTGTGCCGCCGTCTCACGGGACAGGACGAGCTATGTGAGTGAAAGTGCTGTATGCAGATTAACCGGCTCCTCTCAGCAGGGCTCAGTGGGACAGTGGGGTGGCCTCCACCATGTTGACAAGTTCAGCTACCCTCCTGGAAGACCTCAGTGAGTGATTGGCAGGTAAGCAGATTTGAAGCCAGAGAGGATGGTTTTCATTTTAAAATTTAAGATGTTCAATTAAAATGATAAATCAGTTATTTCAGTGTTCCAGGCTGGGGGAGAAAAAAAGGAGTGCAAGCGTAGTGTTGATTTTGAAATACTGTGAAATTTAGATAGATGGCATGATCTACTTGCTAAGGGAAATTATACGAAGCAAAAAAAAAAAAACAAACCAAGATGACACATTATTATTTTAATGTAAATATATCATATGCAGTCGCCATTTTAAACAATGGAATTCCATCTAAAGTCACAGTTCAAATTAGATTATTCAGTTTCATCAACACATACTATAAATAAAAATGAGTAAACCTAAAACCAACCCACGGGCTACAAGTTTGCTATCAATGTCAATAACATACATTTTAAAGTGAAACTGTTATGGGGATGTTCAGACAGATTTGATGAGAACATTTGTGATAGCATTTTCAGATGACTTACCTAGGGTTTATTTTAATTAGCCCCCAAAGGGTCACCTTCCCACACCTGCTCTCACAGTCCCTGCCACTGGTGCTGTGTCAGTGAAGCTCTTCCTTAGTGAATGTACTCCGAGGGGGCAGACATGGCCTGCTCAGAGGTCACATGGGCACAGACACACCGGTATCACCAAGCACCCAGTCAACAAACTACATGCTGCGAGCGCAGCCATTGTGTCTGGTTTGGGATTTTAGGAAATTGTGGTTCTCAGCACAGCCAGGCTCTGTGCAACATCATCGTTGGTATGAGTTGAGTTCACAGGGCAGATGCAGGGATTGCGGGACCAGCACAGAGAAGGCTGGCTTACTTCCAGGGAGCCCGTTGGCCTTCTGAGTGCAGAGGCAGGACAGTGGACCAGCCCAGGAGTTCTTCTGCAGTATGTGAGGAACTGGGTTCCTGACTGTGGCGCCGGCCCTGTGGTTACAGTGGAAAGCAGCTGGTTGGGCGAGTCACAGGAGTTGGTTGACTTCACTGCTCAGCAGGGGCATGCTTCATTCCTTAAATGGCAGAACCAGAGAATGGGCTTGGAGGTTGCACTGTGATCACGATACTGGATGAGCGATACTAGGGGAGCTTGTTCTTGCCCCAGAAACCCCTGGAGACCTGCTGCACACTTGGGCACTGGTGAATTAGGTGCTCTGTAGTGGCACAGTGGGTTAAAATGGGGTCTTCTTTTAGGGTCAGGCGGCAGAGTCCCTCTTTAGTCTAGAATGCTTCAGGCATTCAGGAGGTGAGGCAGGAAAAGCTGCCCCCCCCAATTGAATCAGGCCCTTGTAAAGCTATTCCTCCTATCCCCTCAGGAATTCTGAGGGCTCCTGGAGTAGAGGTGTCTACTCTAGGCTAATCTCAAGGGACTTACCTCCAGGTATCTGTCGATTAGCCCTTCTTGTGTGAATTTGAATATGTGGCCTGCAGATTTGAAACCCTAAACAGAAAACTGGACGGGGCTGTGGCGGCCCCTGCGTGGAGCACAGGAAGCTGCTCGTCCCAGGATCCAGCTGTACACATCACACGTTGCCACTCTGTTTCCTACCCCTAGGACTCCCAAGCTACAGGCTCCTCAGGACCCCACAGGAAACCCAGCGGCACTGCACAGGGATTTTAATTCAGGGAGAGTCAGCACTTCAGGACATCTCGTGGGCCATGTGAAGCACATATCTGGCTGGAGGTAGTTCTTAGCCTCAGTGGGAACATGGAGCTAAATCATCACCACAAGTGACATCCCAGCTTGAGGAAACTAGGGTTTGACAGTCAGCTTAGGTGTTAAAACCGACTCCTGTGGGGACAGTGGAGCAGACCAGGAAACCCAGTGCCAACGCCAGCCTGATAGGACTGGGCAGAACGGCGTAAGCGACTAAGAGAACACCTTCTGGTGCCGCGACCTGCATTGTGATCTTCAAATGTGCCCTGCTGCCCTCAGTTATCGGGAATGCATGTGGTCCGTGGGCCACAGGCTAGATGTGCCCGCAGTAGAGAGAGAGCTTTTATTCTTTGAAAAGTGAAGTGAAAAATATTTATTTTCATCTTTGCATGTATTGCTTTAACATGATTGCCAAGCTATCATAACAGAAATATATATTAAACTGTTTGGTCTCGAGTGCTTGACAGAACTAGTAGGCATTTCTGTTGGCCTAGGAGTTGTGGACAGTGTGAACCTCAGCTCACAGATTCATCTAGAAATACGAGTTGCTGCTTATGTCTTCATGAAGTTTGCATAGCTTAATTTAAGCAGTGGCTTGAGATACAATTTTATTTTTTTCTGCAAATAATTGCCAGAGGTGATGTATTCATCCTGGAATAATAAAGTGTTGGTTTAATTAGTTTTTAAGAATTTTATATAATTTCCCTTACAGAGTGGATAATTTACTTTATTATCCAAATTTTCATAGTTAGTGTTTTGAAATTGAGACGACATTTCTAATAGTATTCTCAGTTTAAAGGCTGAAATAAATGATTTATTTATTTATTTTTAAATGAGCAAGAAAGTTTTTACATTGGAACCTTATTCATTATCATAACCGAATTTAAATCAGGGATGACAGAACACTACTTACTAACGTATGAACTGTGTTGCCAAGTAAGTGTTTTGCCTTTGGAGGCAAATGATCCTCACACCAAGTTGTCTATGTTTATCTGCATGAAAAGACCCTTGGAAAAAGCTGTGTAGAGTTTCCCCCAACGTTATACTTCTGTTTTATTCCATCTGCGCTAATATAAACAGACCGATGTGTTCTTTCTTTTCTTGAGTGCAGGATGGTGACAGTGTCTGTGATTCTGGGTGTGTGGGCAGTGTGCGAGCAGCAGAGATGGTGTTCCCACCAAGTGACGACAGCTCAGTGGCGTGAAGGGACACTTTCAAAGCAGAGGGCTGGACAAGTGTGGCTCTCGGCTGGTGGTCACCAGCCACTGAGTTCTGTCCCTAGCACAGAGGGACAGGGACAACATATGGAGGACTGTCTTTGCCCTTAAACCCCAATGTTTGACCAGCATTTTTATTTTTATATTTTTTTCAAATAGTTTACTTTTTATGCTCAGCAAATACATACAAGTATGAGAAAACACTTCCTTTGAAAGTGATGTTTCAACAACACATATTAAATTAGTTTTGCTACTTTAAATAGCATTTTCTTTTTCCTATTTTGTTGAATAAAGTTAAGGAAGATTAAGGGGCAGGAAGGGGGAGAGCAAGAATGGAACAAGCCGTGAAGACAGCTGACAGTCCAGCTCTTGCTTGAGCAAAGATGAGATGTGATTCCATTCTGTGTCCTCCCCCAACACCCAGCAAACACATACAGGGTGTTTCCAGTCTCACTGCTGTAGCTCCCGTCTGCGCGGGTGAAGCTGACGCTGACCCTCTGTCATTATCTTCTAATTGCTCGTGCATGAGGAGATGTTACTCTTTCACAAAGCCTGGACTGTAGGAACAAACAGAGACCTTGACTTCAGCCAAGAAACACCTGGAATGCTAAAGGAATTGGAAACAAGAGGTTCTCAAGAAGCAAAGAGATAATCAAAGGGGGGGCACGAGGGGGGAGCCACTGCCAAAAACACGTACTAGAGAAGCAGAGTTGAGGCTGACAAGGTCAACCATTCTGGGCAGACACTGGGTCCTTGGAGACCAAAGATCCCAAGCAGATTTAGAATTAGGACCCAGCTGTCTGAACACTGCTGGAACTATTCAAGGGTTAATTGCTTGTACAGCCACCCCTGGGCGGGTCTCTGGGACTCCCACAACAGAGTACCATGCAGAGGGCCTGGAAAGACAAAACTTATGCTCCATAGTTCTGGGAGAAGTCTAGGTTCCAGATGTGAGCCTGCTAGTTTCTTCCGACATGTATGAAGACATGTCTAGACTCCCAGGGCTCTGGTGCTACCTTGGGCCTTGGCATCGCTTGGCTTATATAAGCAACATTGGCTTTCTGCCTCATCTTGGCTGTGGGAAAGGCCTCTGTGGATGCCTGCCTCTAAAGTCCTTTTCCTTTCTTTTCTGGTTTTTCTTTCTCTTCTGTGTGTATGTATGTGTGTATATATGGTGTGTGTATTGTGCGTGCGTGCGTGCGTGCGTGCGTGCGTGCGTGTGTGTGTGTGTGTGTGTGTGTGTGTATACAGACATGCACGAGGGGGTCCATCTAGGATGCCATTCCTCAAGCATCGTCTACCTTGATTTTTGAGACAGGGTTCCTCATTGGCCTGGAACTCTCTCAATGTAGGCTGTGGGAGCTCCCAATATCCGTCTGTTACTCCCCAGCACTGGGATGGCCATACCAGTCTCTGTCACTCCCAGCACTGAGACTGCTCTCTCATGCCATCCCACCTGTCTCTTTAAGTGGGTGTTCTAGGGAGCAGGTCATGAGGCTTGTGTGGTAAGCATTTTACTGACTGAACTATCAACACATGTCCCAAGAACTGCTCCTTTAAGGGATGTCACTAGCTGAGGGCCTCACGGATGACCCTGTCTTGACCCATCTGCCTGCAAAGACCTTGCTAACCACCAAGTGTCCTGGGTCATGGTTTGCAGCCGTCTGGGAAGTTTCATTCGAAGCCTCGGTGTTTGCTTTTGACTGTGTGCTTCTCTCCTGGTAAACACTGTGCATCCTGCCTCCCCTCAGAGCAGGTACTGCAGTCTGTGACTCTCACACCGTGCAGTGTCCCCCAGGCCTCTGCAGCAGAGCATTCGCACAACTGGGCAGCGGCCCTGAGTCACCCAGGTTAATAATCTGCTTCCTGTGCGGTGGGAGTTGCGGGAGGCTGGAGGGGAAAGATGGTCCTCATGTCAGGGCAGCTTCACATTTGAAATTCACCCCTCTGGGTCATGGTCACAGAGGAAGGGAACTGAGCAACTCAAGGTACCGGGTTTACTTCACTTTTTACTGCTTATTCTTAGTCGGGTTTCTTTTGTGGCATTTCCCATGCCACTGCCAGTCACCTCTGTCCCAGTGCAGAGACAATACTGCACAGCCAAGGCCGCTCTCCCTCAGTCCTCCCACACTTCTGAGCAGTCAGCACAGTGAGTCAGGGTTGATCCCTGGGCCTCCAGCATGCTAAGTGTGCATCTTCTAACTTAACTACGCCAGGCCCTCAAAGGAAACCAGGTGTTAAGCCATCTACCGAAGGACATGTCCTTAAGGAATCCAAAGCGGACAGGATCTAGTATTTATGACTAATGTAATACCCATGAACATTGTACAAAAGGCCACCAGCGGGCTGGAGAGATGGCTCAGAGGCTAAGAGCACTGACTGCTTTTCCAGAGGTCCTGAGTTCAATTCCCAGCAACCACATGGTGGCTCACAACCATCCGTAATGAGATCTGGTGCCCTCTCCTGGCATGCAGACGTATGTAGAGGCAGGATGTTGTATTCATAATAAATAAATAAAATCTTTAAAAAAAAAAAAAAAAGGCCACCAGCACTGCCAGGCTCTCAAGGCGCCTGCCGGTTCTGTGCTCCACCTACCTCAACCACATTTTTCCGGCAACAGCTCCTCCCATCTTTTGGTCATTTTGCCCACATCTTTATATCCAGACTTCTGCATTCCACGCCGGTATCGCCTAGCGTGGATTTGCTCACTTTAGTCATTATTCAGTCAGACCTGTTGTTTTCTGTCCTCCCCACCTGTCTTTCTCTCGGCAGGTGAACCCTGGTCTGTGCCATGGACCTTTGGAGTTGGCTCAGTACCGTTCGTGGCCGAGCCAGTGGTGAAGCAGGAGCAGATTACCTTTCCCGTGGGACTGTGCTCTCCAGCATCCCTGGTGGCCTTGTTTTGCGAGACGGTTCATCTGCTTAGCTTCTTGTGTTCCTTGCAGAATAACACTGCTAGGTCCAGTATAGCTCAGCTTCTTGGTGCCAGCCCTTCAAGGGCCACGAGTGTCTACTTGCTTTGAGCTTGACCACTGCCCTGACACATTGGTTCATCTCTCTTCCACATAGATCTCCAATTCCTGGAGTTCTCACTGGTATTGTTGGAGACAGGGCCTCGTGTATGTCACACGGGTCCCCAGCTCTCTGCATAGCTATTAGGAACCTTGAATGTCTGTTCCTACTGCCTGTACTTCCCGAGTGCTTGCATGACAGGCATGGACGGCCTCATCCGAGTTATGTGGGGATGGAGCCAGAGTCACCAGTGGAGCTACATCCCCAGACCCACCAGGCCCATGATTTTTTTGTCACCTTGCTCTCCACCTTTGTTTTGGTAGGTTGTGACTTCTGACAAACGATATCAACACGAGAGTGGTACTTTAGCTGGGTATAGGATTCAAGGTGAAATATTGGTGTAAAAATATTCCCCTGAGATTTTGTCTTCTCACCTACTGTGCTGCTTGAGAGCAAAACCTTTTTAAAAAGAAAATGTATAGTCTGTTCATGGACACTTGGTGTGTAAGTAAGCTGTGCCTGCTGTAGTATACACATGGTACAGTTTGACAAAGTGATAGGACCACGGTCAAGATCACGGGCACATCTACCATCGTCACATTTTATTTTGTTCTCCTTGGCTCCTGCCATGCTTCCATCCATAGACAGTCACATGCCTTGCAATTTCCGGGAGGTTTCTATAAATGGAATTTTATAAACTTTTTTCTAAAAAAAAATCTGGCTTCTTTGATTTACCACAATGATTTTGAGATTCACCCACATAATAGTGTGTATCTGTAGACCACTCCTTTTATCGTTGAGTGATACTCTGCTGTGTGGCTATACCACAGTCTGTTTACTCACCAACTGGTGAACCCTTGTTTTCAGTTTTACATTATGAATTTGGATATAAGTTCATGTAAGGATGCGTGTTTCATTTCTTTTCATTTAACCCATAAGAGTGGAAGGACAGGCCCTATGATATGTTTGTTTAGATTACATTGCAAAAATATTTATAGTGTTTGTACTTTTTTTTTTTTTTGAGACAGGGTCTAACTCAGGCTGGCTTCAAACCACCCATGAAGCTGAGGATGACCTTGAACTCCTGGTCATTCCAGGTGCCGAGATTTCAAGTGTATTTACCATAGTCTCTTATTGGTTCTGGGAGTTGAACCCAAGGCCTTGTGCATACCCCGCAAGGACTCCAGTAACTGGGCACATCCTTTCCCTGGTTTGTTTGGTCTGCATGATGACATTCCCTCCCTGGTTGGTTTGTTTGGTCTGCATGATGACATTGCTGGGTCTGAGGGTTCCATTTATGCACAATCCTATCCACACCAATTTTCTGGGCTTAGCTCTATGACTGGATGTGTAGCATTATCCCACTGGAATTTTAATTTGCTTTTTTCTAATTACTACTTGTAGATGACTATTGGTCATCCTTCCATCTTCTTGTGAGAAAATTTCTGTTCTGTTTTAACCATATTTGTGGGTGTTTTTTTTGTTTTTCGAGATAGGGTTTCTCTGTATTGTTTTGGAGGCTGTCCTGGAACTTGCTCTGTAGACCAGGCTGGCCTCGAACTCACAGAGATCCGCCTGTCTCTGCCTCCCGAGTGCTGGGATTAAAGGCGTGCGCCACCAATGGCCGGCTTGTGGGTTATTTTTATATTATAAAATTTAAGAGTCACCTTTTTGTTGTTTTTTGCTTGTTTGTTTTTGGAGACAGGGTTTCTCTGTATAACTCTAGCTATCCTGGAACTCATACTGTAGACCAGGCTGGCCTCAAACTCAAAAAGGTCCACCTGCCTCTGCTTCCTGAGTACTAGGATTAAAAGTGTTTGCCGCCACCACCTGGCCTAGAGTTACTTTGTTTTGTTTTTGAGACAGGGTCTACTATACCGGAGGCTGACAAGGACCTCTTAACCCCCCTTCCTCCACATTCCAAATCCTGAGATTCCAGGTGTGAATTATACCTTGTTAGAAATGTATTTAATATATTCTGAACACAAGGGAGTCTGCTGGCAAATGTTGTGTCTTTTGAAAAAGAAACATTTTTAAGGAGCTTTGATGAAGGCCTCATTTACTGATCTCCTTTTATACGCCAAGCTTCTTGTATTATAATTAAGAAATTCTTACCAAATTCCAAATTTCTATAGTTTTATTTTCCAAGTGCATCCCAAAATGTACAGTCCAATTCAATAGCCCATCATTATATGCAGCTGTTTAAATTTAACATGTAGGGTACTGGAGCAATGGTTCAAAGGTTAAGACTACCTATTACTCTTGCAGAAGACTGGGTTTGGTTCCCAGCACCCACATCATGGCTCACACGTATCTGTAACTGTAGTTCTAGAGGACCCAACTATCTTTTCTGGCCTCCGAGAACACAACATGAGCCATTGGACACAGACATACCTGCAGTCGAAACACACACACACATAAAGTAAACACATCTAAAAACAAAAAGTCAAAGTTAGCAGATATCCAGTTAAAATAAACAAAGCATAGTGGCATACAACTAAAATCCCCAAACATAAGAAGCTGAGGCAAGAGAATCACTGTAAGTTTTAGGCCAGCCTGTTCTCCACAGTGAGTTCTAGGTTAGCTGGGGCTGTCTGGAAACACACAGATAGAATAAAGTGGCGCCACCTCACAGCAGCCGTATGTTGAGGTCTCAGTATCCCACGGGCAAATGGGGTCTCCCGTGGTCAGGACACAGGGAATTGGCACCTCACCGGAAATTCTGACAAATGGCGTTCAGCATCATGTAGTCCCTGCTCATGTGCTGGTCCATTGTGTGAGGGAAGGGTGCACCCTCTGACAGGATTATTTGTTCTAGTCTGGTATTCTGAAGACATCATCCTTTGCCCAAAAATCAATTAGACCGGAGGCTGGGAGACAGCTCAGGGTTTGAACACTTGTTCAGGGGCTGGGAAACAGCTCAGGGTTTGAACACTTGTCTTTCAGAAGACCCTGGTTAGATTTTCCTTCACCTACATAGCAGCTAAGAATCATCTGTAACTCCAGTTCCAGGGCATCTTGTGCCCTTCTCTGATCTTTAGGGCACCAGACACAACTGTGGTGCACAGACATATATACAGGCAAAGCACCCTTATACATAAAACATAAAAATAATATTTAAAAAATTGATTAGAACAGCCAGATAAATCATCGCCTGTGAACTGAGGCATGAGGATCAGAAGTTTGGGAGTAGATGCCTGACCAAAGCTAGCCTGGGATTCCCACTAAGACTCTTCCTTTAAACAAATGAACAAAAAATAAATAAATAAGCAAATGAATGAATAAAGAATTCTTCCTACAAATCAATTGGCTATATGTACCTAGGCCTATATGTCTCAGTTTACAACATTGATTTATTAAGTCATCTGTGTGACAACACCACACAGTCATGTGTGTATGTATATGTGTGTTTGTGTGTGTATTTGCATCAAGTCTCAAAAACATGTAGTATAAATTATCCAGTTTTGTACCCCCAGGAAGGTGTTTTAGGTCTTCTAGTATTTTGAATTTCCACATGGAAATTTTAACTTTGCCCTCAAATAAATATAAGCAAAGAAATTCTTTCTGTTGGCCACACACGATGCTGCACTTCTCTGCTTCCAGCTGTTCAGGGGGCTGAGGGAGGAGGGTCACCTAGCTAACCTACCAAGACCTTCTCCCCGCTTTTGTTAAAGAAGGGGCGTAGGTCAGCGGTGGAGTGTTTGTCTGGCATGTCCCAGGCTCTGAGTTCATCCTTAGGACTGAAAAGACAAAAGCACCGCAATCTCTCCGCAACTTGGAGACGTCCTACAATTTACAGATGAATTTTGGAGCGATCGCTGTCTTCAGACTGCTCATCTTCTAACCCCTTAGTGAAATACTCTTCGTTTGTTCTTAGTTATCTTTTGCAGTTTTCAGCCACTGATCTTATACATCATTTTTTGCCAAGCTATTTCCTTTTAGATTTGAGGTGGAGGGTACCACCTCTACCTCTTTTTCTTGTGTTATGGGGTGGGCTAGAGCATGGTGGTGGCCAGAGGGAGAGCACAGACTGGTTTGTGGTGGGTTTGTGGTGGGAAGCGGCCAGCCACCATGAGCCCGTTGGCCGCCCCTAAGCAGGCTGTGCTGTCTCTTGACCCTTGGCATGTGGCCTATGTTATTTCTCTTGCTTGATTTTAAGATTCAGTCTACAGTCTTTTTGGGATTTTATTTCTTTGATTTCTGGTTTTTGAAATTGCACAATGATGTGCATGGACATGAGTCTTTTCTTATCCATTGTGCTGGGAATTTGGTGTGTCCTTTCAATCCTGAAAATCATCCACTTTGATTCTAAGAAATCTGTGTAAATTATGTCTTTAAAACTCATCTTCTCTGTCCTCTCTCTGTGAAATTCTTATTAGGTGATATTACCATCTTGTGATTCTCACCATTTTTCTCTACTGTTTTTCCTCTTTCTCTTCTGGTTTAATTCTGTTACACAGTTCCTTGTGCCTTTCCCTTGGTCTACGTCTATTTTGTCTGGTAATCATGCTTACATACTCCAAACCTTTTTTCTCTGTCTTTTTTAAGTATTGATTGTACTGATTTTGTTTTATGAATTAAATACCTTCCTTCTGAGTTTTGCTAGGAAATACCTTATTCTAAAATCTCCTTTGCTTGTTACTTTTAGGTGCTGCCTTTAGTATGGAGGCTTTCTGTGGTTGTCTAACTACCTTTCATAGTCTTAACGTTTTAAAACAAGGCATCTAGACTCTTATGGGAGCCTCGGGTGTGGAAGGTTTTTGGTAGCTTACAACTGAACTGTTTTGTGATGAGAGTACCCAATACCATCTGTTTGTGGTTATCCCCCTCGTGAGGACTTCTGCAGAGAATTCTGCACTCACCAACAGGCATTTTTGGTGCTGAGAAGCATGGGGTCCATGGACCTGCAGTCCAGTCCATGGGTTTTACTTGATCGTCGTTTTTCTATCTGTTTTCTCCCTTTCCCTGCCGCCCATCCTGCCTAGTGTTCTGCAGATAACCCTGCAGTGTTGGAGGCAGGATGACTGCCCATAGCACACTGGGGAGGGTCCTTCTGAACCAACAGTTCTCCATCCGGGCTCTCGGCAGCCATTTTGGAATCTAATGTTGTCGTCTGAGCCTCTCGCGGCTCTGCTGTAAGAACTAGTGTGTTTCCTAACATTCTGTGCATTTGTCCTTGGCTGTCCTGAGTCCTCTCTCTCCTCCTCATCCTCACACCCACAAAATGTGTTGTTCATAGGCCCCCCTCGTCCCCTCCTAACTCCCCTCCCCCTCCTCTTCTCTCTTTTGTCACCTAATTCTCACATTAGGGGATTTCTGAGGAGGTTAAAAAAAAGTAGAAACAAGTTTATCAAACCATGAACTTGCGTAGGAGTGTCTCAGTTTCCAGGTTTGAAAGCAAGCATCTTCTAAGTCCTGTCCACACCACCCTGGCGGGAGTGCAGAGTGCGTCTGCTCTGGCTTCGTTTCTTAAGGCATTGCGTTGCTGGCTGCACTGGGGTTTTCTCTTTTACCAGGTCTTAGGGGTCTTCTGTTTTTCTCATACAATCCTCTCTTGTTTCCTTTGTCTTCCACAGTCTTGATTCCCCTCAAGAAAGGCAGGCTAGCTGTGTTTTCAAGCCTCCGTCTTTGCCATGCCACACCACACTGTCCTTCAGTCCAACCAACCCATGCATGGAGAGAAGAAACCTGAGCTCTCCGAGGATGAATCTTGAGGCCAGGTCCATCCTCCTGAAACGTTTGAAACCATGGCATTAGATGTCTGTGGAAGCTCATCTAGGCTTGGAGGGTGTCCTGGGTCTGCCGCCCTTACTGGCTCATTTCTGCCTCTAGATTGACGACCTAAGGTCCATACATATTCACACCAAGTTCCTGGGATGGTAGGACCTTTGTTTTAAAAGATGCCACAGATGTTTTCATGTCAGATGTGACTGTTCTTAATTTATACCATGGCTTAGTACCCCTGTTATAACACCTCTCCCTGTCAACATGAGGAGACTTGATCCATTTTGGCCTAAGGGAGGGAGGGAGGTATGGCTGTGCAGGAATGTTGGCACTCATGATAACACCACCACCAGGCAACTGTCACTAACACACAAGCAACTGTCACTAACACACAGCCTGCAATGTAACTGGAGAAGAGATGAAACACAGTGACAGACACTACCATGGCGACAGAGCCACCGCCATGACAGGCCCCACCACAGTGACAGACACTACCATAGTGGGTGACAGACCCACCATAATGACAGGCTGCCTCAGTGATAAGCAGCACCATGGTGACAGACCACACCACCACCTCCACCAATAGGAGCCATGTAAGGCAAGTGATCGGATGAGATCGAGGTGACAGGAGCCAGGTTTCCAAGCCAGCACTCGCCCAAGGACACAAGCCAGTCATGGCCAGTTGAGAACTGTGTATAAGCAGCCCAATCCATCCACAGACTTACTTCTCAGTGAGAGACGGCCAAGAGAGTACCACTGGAAAGATGTCTCGAAACATCCGGTGACTCACGAGTCACATTCTAAAGTCTTCCGAGTGGAAATCGGCCGGTGCCTACACAGAGTTGACTCAGCATTCTCCATCACTGAAAAAAGGGTTGGAGCCGGAGTAAAGGATCCCTAAGTAAAGTCAGAAGGAGCATCTGTGATTAAAAGCCTGCATACATAAAAACCTGAACATAAAAAGGAAGGACTTAGAGATCTCAGAATCCAGATGAGCACTGGAGAAGCCTTTTATGGCAAGACACTGCCCAAGGTTCGGAACTTGAACAGAGTAAGAAGAGCCCTGTCCTCGAAATCCACAGGTGTAGCCACCCCAAAAGGCCACCATGCTCAGCTGCTTGCCCTAGAGTTGTCTTGTTGCAAAGATGACAGCTGGAAGGACAGCCAGTTGTGGGGGTCATCATGTGATCCACACCCTAACCCAGAGCATGTGTCGCAGGCACACCACTTTCCAGAACATCACCTCTCCACGCAGCAGGAACACAAGGTCTGAAACGTGAAACAATTGTGGCTGGCTTTCAGGATCACACTGGAGGCTAAGTAAGCAAGAAGATCAAAACTCCTGTTAAATACGAGACCAGAAAAACCTGGAAATCACAGGCACACAATCTCCTACAAGGGGCTGGGCAGAGGTGGCACATGCCTTTAATCCCAGCACTCGGGAGGCGCAGGCAGGTGGATCTCTGTGAGTGAGTGCCAGGACAGCCAGGGCTACCCAGAGAAACCCTGTGTCAAAAAAGCAAAAGGAGAAAAAATCCCCCAGAAGGGGAGATTCAGTTTGAAGCTCAGGACACTCAGTAGTTCAATGAGAAACTGGTTAGATGAACTCATAGGGCTAAGGGTTCCTTTGTGAAGTCAGCATGGAGATCAAAGACCAAGCAAGGTTTGTGGCCTTCCCTAGAGGGCATCCCAATCTGGCTTGCAAAAAATGAATTCCACAAGTGGGACCTGCTCACAGCACCTGTGATTATGTGAAAGGGAGGTCTTCAGTTACTCCACGGACTGGCTTTGGTGAATGTGAGTAAAATCCTATGTACAAGGATGACAAGGCCACAGATTCCAAACCATCTCTCTGGGACAGGGCTGCCATCCAGGAGCACACAGCTGAGAACGGGTGTCCTGATCCCTGCCATTAGTTTACCAGGGCACACAGCTCAAAGCCGGTGTCCCTCAGACACCTGCCACCTGTTCCCCTCATGTACCAATGAGTGGTACCTACCACATCCATGATTTTAACATGCAAATGGACAGGGGCTCACTACACACCCCTAGCTGGCCTGGAACTTGTTATGTAGACCAGGCTGGCTTTGAACTCACAGAGATCTTCCTGCCTCTGTCTCTTGAGCACTGGGATTAAAGGCATGCGTCATTACACCTAGCCAAATATGACATTTTGAATCATCTGATGGTGTAGTTTGCTTTCGATAAAATAAAGAAAACTGCGGAGGAATGTTTTTGCATATCTGGAAAGAACATAGCAGGTTGGTGCTGACCCGTAGCAGGTCAGCACCAACACAAGCTGCAAAGGGAGAGTCTAACGGTTCACTAGTGTAGCATTTGGCTGGGGCGTATGTTCCTTCCTCAAATGCTTCTCTCAAGAGGAATGCACACTAGGCTCGTTTGGGCTGCTTCCTGGACACACAGCTTCCTGCCCAGGAGCAGATTTCCAGGCTTAGGAGCCTGAGTGAGGAGTGGGCATGCCCCAGCATTCTGCATGCATATTAAACTGTCTGATTAATTCCCTGCTCTTGAAACTCCAAGAGCCTCTATGCGTAGGCACAGGCCCCATACTTGTCTAATAAAGTGAAGGGAAACTAACCCAGCTGACTCCCCAGTGAGTGAGCTCTTCCTTCTTCAATTACCGAGCCGTTGCAAACTCCAGAAGTTGAGTCAAATCTTTCAGACTGACTCAAAAATAGAAAATCAGATTTCTACAAAATTGCCCACAGGACCTTGAACTGTGGAGTCATAAAAGACCATTCAAGTGTATCGATTGTTGCAGCTGAGGGTACCAGGGGTTAAATTTGGTGGCTTCACATGGCTGCTAGGTCCCTCGCTGGCCAGTGATCTACCAGTGGGTCTTGGAGAGTGAGCATGGTGTCTGTAAGTCACTAGGGCTGTGTCAGTCTGTATTAGTAGGAGTCCTGTAAATAAATGGAACTTACAGAATGAATCTTTAGATTTAAAAGGCATCTAGTAGATTGGCTAATGGGATGGCATCTGGGTAGGCCAACGGTGGCACTATCTCACAAGAGGAAGGCAAAGAATCTGGTGGTTGTTCAGTCTATGGGACCAGATGTCTCAGCAGTCCCAATCTAGTAAGAAGACCTGGGGGTGCCCGCAGAGCTGCTGGCCTCCAGTCTACATTGGAAGCCGGAAGAAGTTGGTTCTAATGTCAGAGGAGGAATGCAGGGCAGCAGCAGAGATGAAGTCTCAGGGGTGCTGAGAGCTGAACTCAGGTCCTCTGCAAACGCAGGGAGGAGACGCACTCTAACTGCTGAGCCTCCTCCCTAGCCCCTTTCATGTCCTGTCTGCCACCAGGAGGTGCCAGCCACATTCAGGGCGTGTCTTCCTGTCTGAAATTCTAATCACGGAACAGCACTTAGAAGCCAGGTGGTGGTGACTCACACCTTCAATCCCAGCACTCAGGAGGCAGAGGCAGGTAGATATCTGTGAGTTCAAGGCCAGTCTGGGCTACAGAGCGTGTTTCAGGACAGCCAGGACTATGTATAGAAACACTGTCCCAAAAAAAGAGGCGGGGAGATGGAGGGAGGGAGGGAGGGAGGAAGAGAGGGAGGGAAGGAGGGAGGGAGGGGGGAGGGAGGGAGGGGGAGCACTTGGGAGGCAGAGGCAGGCAGATCTCTGAAATTGAGACCACTCAGGTATACATAACTTCACAAAAAAAGATCCTGTCTCAAAACACAAAACAAAAATCCCACACAAGGGTGCTCAGTGGCTTGTGTTTTAGTTAACTCCAGATGCCATCCCAGGATCCACTTGGGAATTACAAGGAGACCGAAGTAAAGCAGCACAACTGTCTCATACGTTTGTATTTACTGACAAGAACACAGCAGGCAGAGCATTTTAGATGGGGACCACACAGGTCTGAAATCACATAGGGTTTCACAGTCACTGTCTCTCCTTCACCCCATCAAGTGCTCCCCTCCTCACAGCGGTGCTCCCCTCCTCACAGCGGTGCTCCCCTCCTCACAGCAGTGCTCACTCCTCACAGCAGTGCTCACTCCTCACAGCGGTGCTCCCCTCCTCACAGCGGTGCTCCCCTCCTCACAGCGGTGCTCACCTCCTCACAGCGGTGCTCACCTCCTCACAGCGGTGCTCACTCCTCACAGCAGTGCTCACTCCTCACAGCAGTGCTCACTCCTCACAGCGGTGCTCCCCTCCTCACAGCGGTGCTCACCTCCTCACAGCGGTGCTCACCTCCTCACAGCGGTGCTCACTCCTCACCTCCTCACAGCGGTGCTCACTCCTCACCTCCTCACAGCGGTGCTCACTCCTCACCTCCTCACAGCAGTGCTCACTCCTCACCTCCTCACAGCAGTGCTCACTCCTCACAGCAGTGCTCACTCCTCACAGCGGTGCTCACTCCTCACAGCAGTGCTCACTCCTCACAGCAGTGCTCACTCCTCACAGCAGTGCTCACTCCTCACAGCGGTGCTCACTCCTCACAGCGGTGCTCACTCCTCACAGCAGTGCTCACTCCTCACAGCAGTGCTCACTCCTCACAGCAGTGCTCCCCTTCACCACCTCAGTATTTTCATCTCTGCTACTTTTGACAGATTTCTTTCACTTCTTGTCTCTTGACATATCCAATAATGTTTTATTAAATGCTGGACATAGTGGACGTCATAATACTGAATGAATTTTTAGTGTAGTAGTGATTAGCTTAATCGTGTGTGCGTGCACGTGCGCGCATGTGTGTGTTCATGTGTATGTATGGGTGCTTATGCACACATGTACATGTGGAGGCCAGAGATTAATGCCCTGGGCCATTTCCAATTGCTCTCCACTTTAGTTTTTGAGACAGGATCTGTCACTAAACCTGGAGCTCATCAATTCAGCCATGCTGGCTTGTCAGTGAGGTCCAGGAATCTGTCTCTCTCTTCTTCCCCAGCACGAACCCCTGTGTCTGAATTTTACAGAGGTGCTGGGGCTCGAACTCAGGTCTTCACACTTGCGTGGCAAGCACGTTATCAACTGAGCCATCTCCCCAGACCTAAGCTTTGTCCTTCAAGACTGCCTTTACGTTTCCCAAGTGCAGAACACACCCCTTGGCTGGGCCTCTGTGCAGAGAGCTGTGTCTTTGAGTGAATGCATGTGTGGGATGTGTATGTAGGATGCGGTGTGAGCCTGTCTGTGCACTGACCGTGTTTCCAGAACTGCAGTTTCCTTTATGACAGCTCCAGCATTGAAAACTTCCGCCTCATTGCTGTGGGATAGCCCTTTTCTACACTGTGGAGATGTGTCTCTCCCTAAGGTGCCTTCTGATTCGTTCAATAAAGAGCTGAACAGCCAATAGTTAGGCAGGAGAGGATGGGAGGGACTTCCAGGGAAAGAGGAACTCTGGGAAAGAGTCTGAGGCAGGGAATCACCAGTAGAGGCAGAGGAATTCAGATATATAGTATGGAGAAGCAGTAATGAACCACATGGCAGAACATAAATTAATGTGAATGGGTTAATTTAAGTTTTGGGAACAAAATTAATGCGAATGGGTTAATTAAGTTCTGGGAACAAGCCTCAGCTAAGGCCAAGTTTTCATAACTAATAAGAAGTCTCCGTATCCTGAGACTAAACATAGACTGAAAGTGTTGGGTGCCTGGGATGCTTTAGCATCCGTCCCTTCTCTGCCCTCCTCCTCCTCCTCCTCTTCCTCCTCCTCCTCCCTGTCTGTCTGAGATAAAGGTGGTCCTCCCGTCTTCCCCTCAGTCTTCTGCCAGCTTTCACAGTGGTCCTCAGCACTAGGACAGGAGGCTGGACTCTGAGCCAGACACACGCAGGCCCAGGTTCAAGGCTGAAAGCCCAGGGTATGGCTAAGTCACTCAGGGTGAGCAAAACAGGTCCCCAGGGACAAGGCTAAGGACAGGACTGTCCTAAAGATCAAAGGGCCTGTGCAGGCAACAGCAGCCCAAACTGCCACACACATTCCCAGTCCTCCACACACATTCCCAGACCTCCACACACATTCCCAGACCTCCATCCTTCTGCCCCCTCCGCTCTGCAGCTCTTCCAACTTCTCAGACCCTCGAAGAAGGCTCCTTCATATCCACGCTAGTGCCCGGCTGTGACCACAGCCAAGCATTGCCACAGAGGTCACCCTGCGTCCCCTTACCTCACACGGTGACCCGCCTGGCATTTCATAGCTCCCTATGAGCCCCTAATTCCCCTCACTGGACATAGCTAGAAGGCTTTCCCACCTGGCTGCCTAGGGATTTGCACAAAGGCTGCGTCCTTCTCCAAATCTCTCAGCTTTTTTCAAGCGACCCTCTTCTGGCCTTGTCTCTCTCTCTCTCTCCTCTGTCTCTCTGTCTCTCTGTCTCTCTCTGTCTCTCTGTCTCTCTCTCCCCCTCTGTCTCTCTCTCCTCTGTCTCTCTGTCTCTCTCTGTCTCTCTGTCTCTCTGTCTCTCTCTCCCCTCTGTCTCTCTGTCTCTGTCTCTCTCTGTCTCTCTCTCTCTCCCCTCTGTCTCTCTCTCTGTCTCTCTCTGTCTCTCTCTCTCTCTCTCCCCTCTGTCTCTCTCTCTGTCTCTCTGTCACTGTCTCTCTCTCTCTCTCTCTCTCATCTGTGGAAGCCCATCCCCTGCAGAGTGCATACCCACCCCTACCCCTACTCCCCCAGCCCAACCCCCCCCCCCATTAGCCTGCTCTCCCCAGGTTCTGTGACTGACAGGCCTGACTCTATATGCCTGAGGCTGTTCCCAGGATCTAACCGAGGCTACAGGGGGGTGTTCTAGGCCTCTTGTAGCAGGACTCCTGGCACGTGAGATTCCACCTTCCTCCCTGAAGCCCCCTCCCATACCCCCGCAGCCCAGTTAGTTTTTAACATCAGTGCCTTTCTTCATGACCCACCCATGGCCGATAGAAACTTCCTTCTCTGCCCACGTCTGTGCAGATGGTTACTCTCACCCGGTGGAGCTCAGCCTGGGTCCCTGCGCAGGTAAGCAAGGCTCTCTGAGGAGGTGGATCTGTGGGGAAGAGACTGTGTTTCCTTTCTCAGAGGCTATTTTATCTGCTTAGGCTGCCTGGCTCGGTGGTCCATGGCGGAGAAGGAACCTATAGACACCCATCTGCACCAGGCGGCAGCAGGCACAGTGGCTCTGCCCACATTGCCTCTCAGATCTTGTCCAGCCCATTCCTCCACCCTCGGTCTCCAAGCACAGTCTCCCTGATGCTCACTCAAGCCCCCACACAACCTACTCAAAGCCTCAGGAATTCCCTGAGGTCTGCGACGCATAGCACATTAAAACGAGACTGGATAGATCCATGGAATTAAGGACTAGCGAGAAGTTCTGATTTTGGAAGAATACTTTTTGTTAATAGATCTGTAGGCATAACATCCATTGTAGGTGTTGGTTTGGAGTCAGTGACTAATAAAAATGTCATTTCCTGCGATTTTTATCAATTACAGTAAATATGCCAGTAATCACCCACTTTAGCTGCTGAACACATGTGCTGTCTGGAGTTGAGGCTGGGGACCTCTCAGAGGCCTCAAGAGCTAAACCCCACAGGTGTAGACTGACATCTAGGCAAACAGTAGTTAAGCATGCTAGAATTTGGAGAAGGGGAGAAGTGTTAAATGTATGTCAAGCAGACAAATTTGGACTTTTCCATGAGGGTCTGACACATCAAACAGGAAATAGGTAGAAATTACTCTAACAGTAAAAATCTTGTCATTTACAGCCTCTAAAGCAACGGGTTCATTTAACACATCAACTCAGAGATAATGACTGGCGAGACTCAGCCTGGCATTTATTCCACCTCTAAAGTGCAGGGAAATGGGAGGAGGGGTGCTCTGAGAGTGTCTGCAGATGACCCCGTGGTGACCTGTCAGCCCCTGCAGCTGCAGAATGAGTCAGGGCCAACTGCTCCATAGGCTAGGATGTGGCGGGCCTTTCTACTTCTTCAGAAATGAGAGTCGTGGCGGCAAGTGTTGCCGAGTGGGTAGTCTCGGTGATTAATGTCAGGCAAGTCCCACCTTCTTCTGTTTGCTTGTTTTCCTCGGGAGCTGTTGGGAGTCGTTGGAGCCGAAAGTGTAATTCAACACTCCAAGCACTTGTGTGTTATCTATCTGCAGCCAGCCCTAGCCAGTTCCTAGCCAATCACCAGAGTTCTCTGTCCATTTCAGATGCCCCAATGTCACTGTCAGCAGGCAGGCACGAGGCTGTGATTCAAGACGAGAGACCCAGAGCCTCCTGTGTGAAGAGAATTCAGCGGGAGGCAGGAAGCCGGGTTCCTGAAAGCTAAGCTGATAGAGACCATCGCGTGCTGAGGGATGTGGGCTCCTTAAGGTGCAGTCAGTGGACAAGTGTTTGAGGATCAGCTCAGGTGCCCGCCCCCACCCTCACCCAGCCCCGGAGGGTGAGCACTGAGATAGCACTCAGGAGCATTAGGGGAGCAGTTGGCCCCCAGGAAGAGATCAGCCCAGACCCTTCTTACGCTGTTCTTCTCTTCTCTGTACCTCTTCGGTTTCCCCTCAGCCTCAGCTTCATTCAGGCGGGAATTCCAAGTGTCATTTGCTGCAGGCTGCTAGGGTGCAGACCTACCCATGAACACACGCACACGCCTCCCCATAGAACTGACACACCTCTAGGGACACAAACCTGCACAGGCTGTGTCTATGCCTTTACACAAACACACCTGCACATACTTGCAGGTACGGACACATGCTCACACACATACCTATACGTACCTTCAGGATGGACACACACACACACACACACACACACACACATCTGCACAAATATACATAACTTGCCCATGCTTTAATGACCAAACACACCTGCAATAACACACACATGCTCGCACCCGCCCATGCCTGATCATATCTTTAGAGGCACACGCACTTGTAGGGGCACAACAAAACAATAATAAATATTAATAATCTGGTAACTCTTCTCTCTTTGTGCTTTTTCATATCTTCCCAGAGATACTTTGTGAGGTCAGAGCTGGTCTCTGTGTCTATCTCCAAGAACACAAAAAGAAATCATCCGTTTAAAAAGAATTTTTAAATTAGCTTCCATTGGTACAAAGTCCAACTGGTTGACGCGTTCTGAACTTAACATACATTGAAAATAACAGTTACTAACTTTCACAGACACCTGTGGTCTCACTGAGTGGTGAAGATGTTTCAGAGGTGCATATAAAAGACGCACAGGGAAGACCTGTGAGCTACCTTCCTGTCACTGAGGGAGAGAGGCTGATGACTCAAGGGACCATGTCACCCATTGGCTCTGGAGATCCAAGTCAAAATCCAAAGCCAGCCGTGGGCCTGGTGACTCACTTCACTCTGGCACAGGGATGTTTGTATGGAATGACGCGTGGGCATCCTAGAGTGTGAACTTATCAAATGCCTTGAGCAATGGGCTCTTTCTGTAATCTGCATTGTTTTCCAGAAAGCCTGTACTTCCCCACACACCTACTATTGCTGATGGGAGAATGTTTGTTTTCCTCAATAAATAATTTATTATTATTATTATTGTTGCTTGGTTATTTGAGACAGGGTTTTTATTTTTTGTTTTTTTAATTTTTTTATTTTTTGGTTTTTCGAGACAGGGTTTCTCTGTGACTTTGGAGGCTGTCCTGGAACTCATTTTGTAGACCAGGCTGGCCTCGAACTCACAGAGATCCGCCTGCCTCTGCCTCCCGAGTGCTGGGATTAAAGGCGTGCGCCACCAACGCCCGGCTGAGACAGGGTTTTTAAATGCAATAAAACGGACTGCTCTCAGACTCACAGAAATCCTCCTGCCTCTGCCTCTGCCTCTGCCTCCCAAGTACTGGAATTAAAGGCACGTACCACCATGTCCAGTTGAATGAATAATTTTAATATGTATATTATGTCTTTTAACCACACACTATTATTAGCACAGCTGTTCATTCATAACAAGTTAACTTTCACAGAACAATGGGCATGTTTTTTTTAGTGTTTTTGGCAACACATTATAGACTCATTATTCAGTTATTGAAACCTGTTGTCCCAGTTGCCTTGGGTTCTAAGATACACATAAGAAATGTTTTTATTCTCTCTGGAGACTGGTGAACCCTTGGCTTCAGCAGCAAATCACTGGCATTTGTTTTTTTCTTTCACAGTGATACATGGAATGGAAATGCGCCCCAGGCTTGCTGGGATACAGAGGAAAAGTCTGTGCCCATGGAGGTAAGCTCAACGTAATTTGTCGTCCACGTGATCTAGGATGAAAAATAATTTGTGACAAGATCAGCTATCTCCCTAATAGGAAGTTGTAAATTATATCCCCAAACTGAAGCATGACTCCTTTTATTTAAATACCATTTCACTACATGTATCTAACAGAGAATGGCCTTTGCTGTCTCCACTACCAACTGAAAAAGCTACAGACCAAAGGCGGCGGCGGGGGGGGGGACCCTAGGATTTCTCAAGGAGTGAAGCAAGCCATTGGCTGCATTTAGTTAACATACGCATTGTAAAGTGAACTTGAACGCTTGCTTGCAGTGGGTTGCTGCCCAACACCCTCTAATGCCCATAGGCGGCAACTACTGCAGTGCCAGGAACTCACCGTGACCCTCCACCTGCCGCAGCTTTGCCAGCGTGACCCTCCTGTGCCTGCTCTCTGAGCCAGGAGTTGTAGAGGGAACAGTGGCAAACGCTAAGCAATGCTAAGGCGGTAAGGGGAGACATACTGTACTTAGATATTACTTGATGGTCCCCATCATCATCATCCTCTCCACCACCACCACCACCACCACCATCACCACCACCACCACCACCACCACCACCACCACCACCACCACCACCATCACCACCACCATCACCACCACCACCACCACCACCATCACCACCACCATCATCACCACCACCACCACCACCATCACCACCACCATCATCACCACCACCACCATCACCACCACCATCATCACCACCACCACCATCACCACCACCACCATCATCACCACCACCACCATCACCACCACCACCACCATCACCACCATCACCATCACCATCACCATCACCATCATCATCATCATCATATGATCAGGCTTCCAGATAGGAGCACTGGCCCTGTTGGCGCGGTGCCGGAAGTGGTTCTCCTTGTTGGCCAGCAGGTCGTTGCCACAAGCAGAAACCAGTGCTGTGAGCTCTCGGTGATAGCCCTGTGGGCTGAGGTTGAAGGTGATGTTGCTTCCATTTCAGCCCCTGCTCAGTTTTTCTCGGGACCCTCCTATAGGCACGATTTAAAGGGAATTACCTAAGACTTCAATTATTTGTTTCTTATCAGCTGATGTTAAACTACAAGGGTTTGCATTGAATGGACACAAAGAAGGAGCAAGTCACGGCACATCGCCAAATGAAAGAGTGATGTTCTGGCGAATTTAGCCGAAATAATTTACTGCTATATAAAAGTGGGGAAGTGGAAGGTACCGCCTTTGACCAATAAATCCCTGCTGCCCGTGAAACCCTTATCTGGTCCCCTCCGATATATTCCACACAAGGAAGCCATCATCATTGGCTCTGGTTTGTTATTTGTAAACCTTGATCTTCTGCACTCCGTGTCCTAAATATGGGTAATTAGCATCAGTTTATCGCACTTCTGCATATTTCCCCTACTCTCCAAACGCGCGTGCTTCCATTGGCTGCCATTCTGCTACAGGAGATTATGAAGACAGATTGCAGAGAACGAATGTGCTAAACGAGATTAGGAAGGAATAGAAATAGCAACTTGGCCAATAAATTCCTCGTGAGAGCCTTATCATGCAATTACACGTTGACTAGCTTCACACTCTCCCGGCCTCTTAATCCAGTGCCCCCACCAGGAACAAAATTTCACTAATTTCTGAATGGCTGCAGATCCTCCTGACTTGTCACTGAGCGTGGTTGGAAGGCGAGGTACCGCTGGAAACGCCATGTCGAACTTCTCAGCAAAAACTTTGAATATCAAGGTGGGCGGCGTGCATTGGGATGCTCAAACAACTCATTGTCCCTGAGGGAGCACGTACAGTCTGGGCCCCCGAGTCAGTTAACTTTTCTTTGAGTCCTACATTCTCTCATTGTGCCAAGATTGGGGACTGTGCCCCTCCCGCTCTGTCTGAAAGGGAAGGTTTCCTTGCTAGCCCGCAGACTATGAAGTGTGTTTAAAAGCAGAACAGTGTTCCAACTGAAGCTCCTTCATGCTGAGTCCACCGCAGCCAGGGTGCTCCTGGGCAATTCTGGGATAGTCCCTCGACCTCTGTAAGTTCGGTTTCCTCCTTGCTCTCATACAGGCTGTCTCTCATACTCACTCCTGTGCCTTAGCCCCCACCGCACATTACGGAGTATAAATAGGAAAATTCCTGCCCACTCTGCACCATAAGAGCGCAACCAAGAACACTGTAATAGGACTTCTACAGGGGGAGCGTGATTCGTGTCCCTCCCTGCCTGTTAATGTTATTCTCCCCAGGGCTTTATAATAAGTTAGGTATTTAAAGAGGCCCATTAAGCCTTTCGATCTACCAGGGGACTATTTATAGCATAGAGCCACAGTCAGACATCATGATGCCCCCACAGAAGCAAGGTATTACAGCGAGAACCCCACAGAACTGAACTTCTCTTTGAGAGAAAGCATGCACAGACATGGACATACATGGACATACATGGACATCGAGATCAAACGCGAACCATGTATCTGTGTTCCCAGGAAAGGACTGGCTTTCCCGTTCAGGGTGGAAGGAATTAATTAGCTAAGCAAATCCCCAGCTATTGTGAAGCTTTATGTGTAGATCACAATGTGGCCTCTGCTTTCTTTTCTTCAGGTGATTCCTGCAGGGATTTGCTGAGGAGAGGGATCTCGTGAGCAATCCAGAGAAAGGGTTCTAGGTTCTTTCCTGAGGGTTCCTCACAGGCCGCATTCAGAGATGGACCAGGCAGCGTCCACGCAGTAAGCGCACAGCCGTGTGGCTCTTCCACACGGACATTGTTCTAGAGCCTGCCATGGCTCGACAAGGAAGCGCCCCTGCTAGAAGGGCAGCCACCCAGAACGCAGGTATGCCCGGGCCCTGGGAAGGATGGCTTTGCCTTTTGCAAGTGGCCTGGTCTTTTGCTGGCTGGCAAGGATTTTGTTTTCCAGAGAGGAGCCTTCACTCATCTTGAGTGGGGGAGAATGAGCCAGGGCCTGTGAGGCACATGGAGATACTTGTCTGAAGGATTTGGCTCTTAGAAATCACGGCCCAGATGCCTGAAGCAGGGCAGAAACACCTGCAGTGTCTGCTGCCCTGCAGGCACCTCTGCCCCTGGAGTCACCAAGAACAGCGCAGTCTTGGACGTGGGAGTGCTACCTCCCCGCTTCTCTGGAGAGGGGTTCAGGACACCTGTTGCCGAGGGGCCAGGTAGTTAGTGGCTCCTCCCTGGAGCCTTCAGGCTGGCTAGGCTGGGAGTTGTATGCGGCTTCATGCACAGCTCTGCTGAAGCAGAGACGCCTTCAGCTCCTAGGCCTAAGGCCCACGTGGCCACTGGAGCTACCTCAGCAGCTGAAAATGAAGGACCCTCCAGAGCACCAGAAGACCCCCGCCCCCGGGGAGTGACATCAGTTGGGGAGCTATTAATAACTGCCCTCCCCTCCCTGTCATATTTCCTGAACTGGTGAGCTTTGTGGAGGGGGTGGAGTAGGAGGGAGCCGCTTGCCATTAATCTGGGAACAAACAGCTAACCCCGGTGACTGGTATTTTCGCTTTTCTTTTCTCACTTTTCTCAGTGTGGGGAAGGCGATTGTGAGGCGCTCTGCTGGAATTTGGCAGCGCGGAGGCTTGGAGAGCAGCCCCATGCTGGCTCCTATTCAGCCGGCCAGTTTTCCTCGAGCTTTGGAAGTTTCACTCAGCCGTGCACTCAATGGCTTCACAAAGCTGATTACAAGCTTCAGCGCATTCCTGAAGGAGCCAAAAGCGACGCAGGTGCAAACGAGCCGAGGGAGCCCCTTATCCCGGTGACAGAATGGGACAAGCTGGGAAAGGCTTGGACCACACAAATCCAAGGCTCACCAGGCAGCAGAGAGCCTGCCTTGGGAACCGGGGGTCATTATCCGCGCTATTCAGCGGGGCCGGGGACCCCGAGGCCCGGGAGGCCGGCCGGGCGCAAGCACCACCGCCAGTGTGCGCCTGCGGCTGTGGAGACCCCGCTGGGCTCTGCATCCCGCCGGGATTTGGGGCGCTGTGTTTGTTCCCACCGACAGCGGTCCGTGAAATCTACCCTGCTCGTGAAAGCTGGTGTCCACGCTAAAGGGGATACAGGAGAACCAAGGTGGCGAAGATGCGCTGTCCCTCGACAACGCGTAACTTCGGTTGTCGACGTTGCACTGACTGTTACTGCCCCAGGTTACTCTCAGCCCCCCCCCATCCCCGCAAGCCAGCCTTGTCCCCAACTCAGCTCGTCGTTTTTCCTCTCTGCGAGTGGAGGGACAGTGGCCGGTGGCCGCTAAAGGGTGGGTCACCAGGTGGTTCGGTGCACCCAGCAGGGCAGTGGAGAACGAGGAGCCATCTCTGTCTAGGGTAATTAGATGACATCGCTGCCAGCAACGAAGGGACTACGGGCCTCAAGGACAGGTTGGCTCGGCGTGTAGAGCTTGGAGAAGGGACAAGCGTTGGGCAGCCAGAAGTGGGACCGCTGGAGTTCAGGGGCGGGCTACTTCGGCCCCGTAGGCACCCCTTCCCACAGCGTCCAGGCCAGCACAGCACGAGGGACACCAGCCTAAGTCCCCCTCTGTATCCTCCCACTCCCCGCCCCACGTCGCGAGGCCTCAGTCCAGTCCCACGCTTTGCCCGGCTGCACCCCGAGGTGCCCGCGTGCAGGGCGCGGGCGGGCAGGGCGCGCTTGCCGACGCTCTTTTGTCTGATAACTAATTTGAGTTAATGCGATCTTTATGTAAAGCTAACAGCGGATAATTGTCTATTTTCTCGCCAACAGTCTCCATCGCAGTCACTTATCTGGAAACCTGCGGCTGGATTAATCGCTGTATTCCCAAGATGAGCAGTGCGGCAATCCGCAGTGTAACACGGGTGAGAACTCGGAAGCATCA
The DNA here is from genome assembly GCF_017639785.1 of Mesocricetus auratus. Classification (NCBI taxonomy): domain Eukaryota; kingdom Metazoa; phylum Chordata; class Mammalia; order Rodentia; family Cricetidae; genus Mesocricetus; species Mesocricetus auratus. The sequence continues at coordinate 6,895,249 of NW_024429212.1, read as the reverse complement.
TCCCCCAGGTTCTCGCGGTGCCAGCAGCCGGCCAGCTTGCTGCGGCTCTGGATGTGGCACCGTTGCTAGCACCTGTTTGGGCTCGGGTGGGGACGAGCAGGCACAGAGGCGCTCAGAGGATGTAGGGGAGGCAGAGACGGGCCTTTGGGGACAAAATTGCCTGTGGGAATAAAGCGCTTTTGACCTGACAGAAACGCTGCTGCAGGGCCTATTTAGATGCAGGGGAAAAAATGTTCCCTCCCATCTTGAGCTTCCAACCTCACCCTTACCCCACACTCCCGCTACGCCTTAGGCCCCTCCCCTGGAGTTTCCTCCTTCAGAATCCTGGTCCTCTAAGCGAAGAACTGACAATGTTTACTTAGGAACTGGGCGAGGAAATAAGTCCCAGGCTTCCAGCCCCTCCTCCTACCTACTGGAGTTAAAGGTGATGGGCTGTGGTGTCATGGCTCCAGGCAGGAAACACTGGTCACAAAAACTTTCTCAGCTGAGTCAAAACATCAGCTTCCAGGGGAAAAAGCATTTGGTACCCGAGATGTCTTCTCTGCAGGTGTCAAAACCCCCGGCACCTGCTTGTGAAACTTAGCACTACTTCTGGGCTGGCTGGTTACTTACTAGGAGGCACTTCCACATCTCGGCTTTGCCACCCCAACCCCCCCCCCCCCCCCGCTCCCACCTTGGTGTCAATTTTTCAAGATGTCATTTCAGGAGAGGGAATTCCATCTCACACTGTGACAGCCTTGGGCCTCCATTTCCGCAGCATAACGCAAACGTCCAAGAGTGAGCACACCCATTGGCCCGTCACATTTTTAGATTGTTAGACGAAGGGGTACCCTTGGGGTGCTCCCCCAGCTGGGCCCCACAAGCTACTCTTAAGAGTCAGTGTTCCTCTCTCCCAACGGTCAGAGGAAATCCTCAAAAGTGAATGCGTGATTTCCTGCAAAATAGCTCAAGCCAAGGTTCCCATGACAGTGCTCCTCATGCCCTCTGGACATTACCCCACTTCAGCTCTCACCTGAATCCTGTCACCTCTGCCATCTTGAAGTGATCTGTGGACAATGCTGAGCAGGACAGCCCCTGGTCAGCCAGGCAGAACGGTCTATGCAAATGCTGGAGGCCTGCCTCGGGAACAGTGGAGCCATTGTCCTGGGTCTTTCAAAGCCCTGGGCAGCTGCTCAGACTTGCCTGGACCCTCGGCTGCCACAAGACATCAGACTCTGAAATGTATACGCCCCGAATGCAGAGCAGCCTTCCCTTGAGTGTTTCTGTCTGTGTTTCAAAGTCTAAAGCTGCTTCTGTTGTTGAGGACATGGGCAGGAGTTTGCAGTCACTTCTGACTAAAGGACTTGAAAACTTTACAAACTGTCCCTGGGCTTCTGAGCTGGGGCACCTGGCTTGAACGACTGTGAATTTGAGGCTTTTCTGTTTTCTCCTGCTGCTGCTTTCAAGTTTAAATGCATGGAAAGAGTCGGGATGAGGAGACGGAGCAAGCCTGCCAGCCACAGGTGCTGTCCTTTTCATTGGCTTGAACTCCAAGCCTGCTTCCTAGAGAAGCAAGCAGGCTCACTGGCTCAGCGTGCTCAAATCACCTCAGAGCAGAGTCCCTTCAGGTGGGACTCGGTGGCTCCTGTAATTCACTTCCATCCTCTCTCCCTGCCCCGCCCCCCAACCAGCACAGGAAAGAATGTTCTTGGGCCAGAGGGTAGTTGTTCCTGGGGTGGGAGATAAGCACAGGTACCCAGCCGTGGGTGACTATAGTATGTCTGCTGCCCTGTCAGAACCTGGGACAATATCCCTCTAGTCTCCACACACAGCACACGACCTAATGGGGAGGAATTTGAGAGATACTGGGGAGGCCCAAGATTTCGGGTAAGATAGCTTCCACCTCTCCTCCAATACTTGGTCCCAGGGGCCTCTAATGTACTTCATTTCTTCTCTCTTCTTCCTTTCTTTCTTCCTTCCTTCCTTCCTTCCTTCCTTCCTCCTTCCCTTCCTTCCTTCCTTCCTCCCTTCCTTTCTCCCTTCCTTCCTTCATTCCTTTCTCTCTCTTTGTCTTTTTGTTTGTTCGTTTTGTTTTGAGACAGGGTCTCACTCTGTAACTCAGGCTGGCCTAGAACTCACTGCAATCTACCTGTTTCAGCCTGCAGAATGCTAGTATCACAGGCCCGCCCGAGCCATACTGCTCTGTCGACATGTTCCCTGCCTCTTCACAGGACTCTGTTGCTGTCCTCTGCCTTCTCCCTTGGGGGAAACGAGTTCCCTGTAAACACCAAGAAAACCACCAGGCAGGTTCTAGCAGGATCAGCCCCAAGATAGGAAGTCACAGTGCATGTCCTCTGCAGGGAGTAAGGCCTCTCCTGTGTATGCAACCCTCCCAGGGAGCCTTCCCAATTCCTGATAGCCTGCACAATATTGTTTTGTAAACACAGGAGACACAGTGGGAAAATAAGTGGAGAAGAGATCCTGAGGACCAGGAAGTTTATTTCTTTGGGTTTGATTCTCTGGGCATCCCAGGCTGCCCCAGACCAGGGAGACTATAGGGCAGTCATTTGGGCATCACTGTCATGGGGAGGCCAGCATGACGTAAACGGCGTGGACAAGGTGGGATCTCAGTTTGCAGCAGTACCTGGTTCCCTGCAGCTGCTTAGCATGTCTACTGGAGGATGCAGAGGTCCTAGATAGGAGGGTTGGTAAGGCCAGTAGCCAGACACATGTCTGCCAAAGGACTCTCCCCGTTTCTGGGGGCTCCCCCGGGCTTCCCTTGTCCCTCTCCCCTCCCACACTCACGCAGGCTCTTTTCCTGACATGCTCAGACACACAGGTGCCAGACATTGACCCTACACCCACAAGAGACTGACTCACACTCCAGCACAGGGCGTGCCTCAGCTCCACAGCTACGCTCGGTTGAAGGCTAGACGGTTCATCAGAACTGAGTACCTGGCCTCCAGGCCGCAGAACTTACAGAACCTTGGGCTAGACACAAGGGCAGAGTGAGTGAGTCCAAGGGCTGGGAAATCCAGGGCCTTTTCCTTTGCCCTTTCAGGATCTGGTTTTGTTCCGGCTTGAACAATTTGACTGGCCTGTCGGCTTGTACGCAGGTGCAAAGGACCCTTTAAAGGACTGCCCACTGCCCGCTCATGCTCTTTTCCTTTTTCCTCTCATCATCTCTTCCTCTCTCTTCCTCTCGTCTCTCCATCTCATCCTCTCCCATCTTCTCTCTCTGTCATGTCTGTCTCCCCCCCACTCTGGTCTCGCTATAATAAACTATGGCTAATATGCTCTCCATGGCTTGTGCTCCGCCCATCACGCAGGTCCTTATTCCATATTTAACAATATTCCATATTTAACAACACTTCCTGATTTGCACTTTCTGTCTGTCTATTCCAAGATTGCTCTCAGAATGCCATATGGACTCCATGTTATCCGGGAGGGCAGCTGGCCACCACATAGAATGCACACACACACACACACACACACACACACTGGATTTTAAAGATTCAGAACGAGAAAGAGCTCACTGATTATTGGCAATGTTGGCTACAGAAATGGCTGTACTTGAGGTGTGTTGGGTTAAATACAACGCAGTATTAAAGTGGCCTCACTGGCCACTGCCCTTGGAAGTCCACGTGGCTTTGGTAGCTGCTCTTTACTGGCTCTGTGTCCTTCGCCAGAAGTCTTTGGTCTTCCCAGGATCCTCTAGGAAATGGAAAAGGAAGAAGCAGAAGGTGGAGGGGGTGGGGGGACACTGAGCCTGAGACCCAGCAGGCAACAGCTGGAACCCCCCCCCAGCTCTTTTCAAAGCTACTCTTTTTTATTTCATTTTATTTTTTTCAAAGTTACTCTTTAACAACCAAAGCTTCCCTGCTTTCAGAAGCAGGCAAGAGGAGTGTCACATATGCATTTACTGCCTAAATCACATTCTTTCTACTTTAGCTTTAATTCTGTTTAATCACATTGTGATCTCAGCCAGCAACCCACAAACAACACCCCCCCGCTGTTTATCTTGCTACTGATACTGGACAGTGGAGGAATATTGATTCTAGGAGTCACTATACGAGTCCTCCGGCTTTATAAGGAATCACTCAGTTATTTCCAAACTTCTAGTAAGCATTTGACACTTCCTGGCTTTAATTTTGCCCTGCAAATGTGTCACCAGGTCTAACTGTCAGCACTCAAGCAAAACGAAGATTCTGAGCAAGAATTTGCCTTCTGTGGAAATGGTCTATCTCAATCAAGAGTGAATTCCTTCTAGAAATTCCTTTCCAGAACTTTCTAGAACTGTATGAAATCAGACTTTGGCCAAGGAGGCCACCAGGAAACATGCTTGTAAACCTTTATTTTGCATGTATTCGTTTGTTGGTGGGGGGAGTGCATGCCGCAGTCAGAGGACAATTCCCAGAGGTCACTTCACCCCTTCTACCTTCTGGGTCCCAGGTATCTAATTTAATTCATCAGACTTAGCATTAGGTGCCTTTATATGCTGAGCCATCTTGCTAGTCCTAGTAAGCTTTAATACTAAAGATATCCAAGTACTCAATATACTATTTTAGATACTAGATGTGTGGAAGTAAAGTCATAAAAATTAGATATTTTATTTCGTCATTTGACGATAACAAATGAAAAAAAAACTGCTCCAAGCTTACTGGTTTTTGGTTTGGTTTGGTTTGGTTTGGTTTGGTTTGGTTTGGTTTGGTTTTTCGAGACAGGGTTTCTCTGTATTGTTTTGGAGGCTGTCCTGGAACTTGCTCTGTAGACCAGGCTGTACTCTAACTCACAGAGATCCTCCTGCCTCTGCCTCCCAAGTGCTGGGATTAAAGGTGTGTGCCACCAACGCCCAGCCCCAAGATTACTGTCTTATTATTAAAGCACACCATGATAAAGCTTGGAGTATGTACAATATATTTATTTTGGAGTTTATATATAATGAATATGAAACAATCCAGGAAAATGTGAAGTCAAGTCTACTATGCCAATAAACTGGAAATATCTCAGAGATAATTTTGAGTAAAATTAAAATTATTTTCCATCATAAAAGGAGATATCCTGTTGTCCATTATTTGTATGTCCATTTACTCTTCTGATTTTGGCTGAATTCTATGTAAGTAAGAGAAAAGTTATAAAATACCAAACATTGTCAGTGGTTTATGGATATATGAGTTGATATGGTTTCTTTGGGGGAATACATTCCTTGAAAATACCATTCTCAGGATTTCCTACTTAATTAGCATGAAATGAATAGAAACATCTTAGTCTCTGATCACATTGTTGTCGGTCTGTCTGTCTGCCATTTATTACTGTTTGCTGGAGGCAGGTTCTCAAGTATCCCAGGTTGGACTCTAACCCACTGTGTAGCTGAGGGTGACCTTGAAGTTCCGATGCTCCTGCCTCTGCCTCCTGAGTGTTGTGGTTACAGGTGTGTTCCACCATGCCCAGTTTTAGGCCGTGCTGGGGATAGAACACAAAGCTTCGTGAATGCCAGGCAGGCACTCTGCCACCTGAGTCACACCCCAAGCCCCACGCTACGCATTTTTAATAGTTGCTAAGGAGCAGCTTCAAATGGAGCACAAGTCTTGCTGAAGACACCAGGCTCCTATTAGCAGCCCAAGTGGTGCCTTGGGCACTTAGGGTGGCTGGTGTGTCCTTGGGCAAGGTGCTTCCGTTTGTGACAACTCATGCTCGCTCTCATGTATCCACGTACCCACGTATCCACGTAACTGCCAAGAAAAACACGCTCCAACTTCAGCCACGACCGTCCCACTGCCCCGCTTTCCCGGAGCCGCGTGAGACTGGAAACATGCAGGATGCTGAGCAAGAATGCAGGAAGGATCAAGGGAGAAGGCGCCGGAGGGGGCAGGGAACAGATCCCACATAGTAAAATTCCAATTAACTGATGCTTCTCTTTGTTTAGCGCTTGCATCACAGCCTCATTGGCTTCATCGGCTCCTAAGACCAGGGAGGCTCTCCATGGACATCCTATTGTCTTCTTCCCAGGGGAGATTGCAATGGTTATGCACTTTCAAATATTCACAGGCAAGATATTGTGGATAAACGGCCCAAGACTCACTAAATTAGGTCACCTCTCATATGGGGCCAGTGTTATATGTCCCTTGTGTTGAAATTATCTGGTGTCAGCTGCATTGATTGAAAAATTGAAAAAGCACTACAGACCAGGAGGGAAAGTCTTATTACAAGATGTCGCAAAAGCAGATAAGAAAGGAACGAGGGCCTCCTGTAAACCGGTCTTATCTAGATTTTAATATGGCAGTAAGCAAATTATAAATGTTTTTGCAAGTAAGATAAATTGCATAGGAAAGCAGACGTATCTGAAATTCCCGTGATCCTAGCTATACATGCTTCGTGTGGTTCACCAGGCTTGTATGTATGTGTGTGTGCGTGTGTACATGCACATGTGTGTTTTCCCTCCACCACAAGACAAATTCCATGTGAGGGCAGAATCCTTAGCAGAGTCAGGATATGCCACCTGGACAACTGATCTTCATTCTAAAAGAGCTTGTTCAACACACTGGGGTCAAACACTACTGTGAGAGCCCCTGGCCTTGAATTTTCTCATCAATGATGCCTGCATCAAGCGAGTTTCTCAGGATTTCTCCCTCAAGGAAGCCCTGGAACCTGGGCCAGATTGTATAGGATGTTCTCCAGGCTTCCCTACAATGGCTGAGCTTGCTGAAGTCAGGGGCCAGTGGCCATTCTCCACTGGCCATCTTCTTGGTAATGTTTTGGGAAACCAGTACTCCCAATTGGCTCTAGTCCCTGTTGTCCTCTGACCAATCGAACTTAACTGGCCCCGTATTCCATTTAACTGTTCACAGTCATGGGTATTATTTCTCAAGACCTCAACACAACAGACTCCGTCAAGAACGCATTCACAGGTGGCCCAGAAGCTTAGGACCCTGGAGGATGTTGTTGTGTGTCTGAGTGGCACTGACCATGAAGATCTTCCCCTTCGGATCCAAACCGCGTTTCTGGTGGGACGGAAGCATCTGAACTTGCGGGAGACTTAAAGCGATGGAGTAAGAAGCTATGCCGACCAGGAGGCAACTGAGCTCCTTGCAGTACGGCCGGAAGGCCAGAGAAGCAGCCAGCCACAGCTGCGGTGGAGGGGACGCTGCTGAAACTGCTGCCACGACGGAAATAGAAAACAAAGAAGGTGCAGGCTGGGGCCTGGAATAAAGAATGCTGAAAACTTACAACACCCAGTTTCTTGTAAGAAAGGATCTGGGCAGTTAAAAGTCACCCCGGCTAGGAGTGACGGCCGCTTTTCCTGTCGGCTGGGAACTGGCTTCAGAGTCGGTGTCCTTAGGAAACCTAGCGTGTCTTCTGGGGCCACGGCAGTGTCTGGGTGTCTCTGGTTAGCCACCTGTGTCCCTCACATGTGGGAGCAACGGGTCTGTGAGGTAGGAGCTGGCATAAATCTCTCTTCTTACTTAATGCAAATTAGATATTGTGAAGACAGGCACATCTTCAGGAGATGATCCCTAAAGCTCCAAGAGGCGTAACCAGGGTGAAGGCCATTGCTGGCCTTTCTGGGCTTCACTGGCTTGGCTCTTTCTAAGCCGTCTTGCAACATCCCAGTTGGTTCACTGAATGCAGCAAAACCAGGACTTTGTCTAAGAAGTAGGCATGGGGCTGTGGGTTTCTGCCAGGCGTGTCACACCCCTGCTGAAGCATTGCAGGCCTTTGATCCCCAGTCTGAAAGGCTCTCCATACCTTCCCCGTGTTTGTTTTCATCCTGTTAAGACAGGAGGAGATATGGACTTAGGGACACCAGAACAATTGCAAGAGTGAGCATTTCTATGGGAGGCAAGGGAGGCACGGGGTCACCCTGTCCTGGGAGCATGGCAGCTCCGGGAATCTCAGCCAAGCAGGACAGGCATAAGAAGGCATTCCAGGTGGGAGAAGGGCATTAACAAAGGCGTGGAGGCCTGGGATAGCAAGGAGTCTGCAGGAAGTCATTACTAGGCAGGCGGGCTGCAAGGAAAGCATTAAGAAGTCTACGAGGAAGGGGTAACGGTACATGGCTGCAGCCAGGCACCGAGATAGGCAGTGTTTGTGCAGGGCCTACCCCCCAAACCCAGTGGAGAGCCCAGTGGAGAGCAGGGCCTGCCCCCCAAAGCCCAGTGGAGAGCCCAGTGGAGAGCAGGGCCTGCCACCAAAGCCCAGTGGAGAGCAGGGCCTGCCCCCCAAAGCCCAGTGGAGAGCAGAATGGAAAGGGCAGCCTCTGGAAGAGGTGGGTTGGGAGCAGGAAGGAGACTGCACCTCACGCTGCTGGACAGGCGGAGACGCGTAAAGGGAGGTTGTGTGTCTTGATCCTTTCAGTGGAGGTAGGGTATAAAGAAGTCATGGTTGACAAGGGCCGTGCAGAACAGTGAGCACACACACACTCACATGCACACACACTCACGTATACACACACTCACACACACACTCACACACTCACAGGTACGTGGGAGCCTGTGAGGGTACATGGTATAGTGACCTCTGTGTGCATGGGCTTGAAGACGGCACTGGCTACAAGAACGTGATTCTGTTTGCTAGTGTACTTCCGTAAGCAGGTGGAGAGGGTGGGGCAATCGTGCGTGTGCCCCTCTGGCTCAGAAGGGCTTTCCAGGCTTTTAATGAAAACATTGATTACCAAGGTTATTATCTTGATAAAAAAAGTGCTTCTCTCACTGTGATGGGCTTTAAATTAAAACACCAGTGCTAAAACACAAACGTGCGATTTGTATTTAAATATTCACGTGTTATTTTTGCTTATTTTGTTCGTGTGCGTGCGTGCATGCGTGTGTGTGTGTGTGTGTGTGTGTGTGTGTGTGTGTGTGTGTGTGTGTGTGTGTGTGTTAGTCAGGGGTTGACAACTGAGTATCCTCCTCAATCACTCTCCACGGTTTTTTTTGAAACACGGTCTCTCCCTGACTGGCTAGAGTGGTAGGCTGTGAGCCTCCTGATTGGTGCTGCCATGTCTGGTTTCTTACCTGTGTTCTGGGGTTGAAGCACGCATTGGTTGGCAACTATTTTGCTGACGGAGCCATCTCAGCCCCTCTGCTGGATTTTTTCAACCATCATATTTCAAAAGAATGTTCATTGTGTTTGAGCTGAAGGCAGGTTGCAAAGCTTTCTCGTTCAGAGCTGTAGACAGTGCCCAGGTCTCGGGATCCCAGCCAACATACCAGCACGTCCTGTGCCTTCAGCTGGATCACCTGGGCAGTCCTCAGATGCCGCACAAGGCAGTTTTCAGCCTCACGGAAGCCACCTCGCTGGTTAAGAATCTGGGGCACCGCTGGATTCAGATCTAGGCTACGTGGTTTGAACCCCATTTTCCACTCACCCTGTCTTCCGCGTTGCTTACAAACATTGTGTCAGCCAACTCTCTCTCCCTGTGCCAGGAGCTTGTAGAAGTTCAGCCGATGAAGTGGAAGATTTATTCCGGCTCCTGCTTTCAGAGGCTTCAAGCGGGGTGGGCTCAGCTCCGTTGTCTTCAGGCCTGTGGGGAGGCCCAACAACCAGAAACAAAAGGGGAAGACAAGAAGGGGGGATTCCTACACCCGCTATACGGATATGCCCCCGGTGACTTAACTTCCTCTCCCTATCTCTACACCCTCCCGAAGTGCGTGCCATCCATTGCAATCCAACCCTTTGGTGGCATTTACAGGACAGCCGCGAAGGGAGCGGTGGTGGGACATACTTGTGCTCCACCAGCGTTGTACCGAGAGATGCATGGAAAACAACAGAACCCTCCTATAATGATCTGGGGAGCCCAGGGGCGGTTTGCTGGCCCCTAACCAACAACCCCCCTTTCCCGGCCCATCATCTTCTTGTACCACCTACAAATTGAAGGCCTGTGGCCGGCTTGCTTCAGGAAAGGCCCGTCATCTCTCCCGAAAGCTCAGACAATAGCTGGCACTCCGCTGCCAAATATTTTGGATTGAGATGTGCCCGTTTCTGTTTTAAAGATACGGTGCTGTTACACACTTGCACTGGAAACACACGCTGTCTGTACCGGGAAGCCAAAACATGGCGTGGAAATTCCTTTACCATCGAATCTGCTGCATCACAGCAGTCTGCCTCCGGACTGCAACATCTCCGAAACACACACGAAGAGGTAACTTGAAATGTATGGTATTGGTAGGATGGACGTGCGTGCAAAAATAAATGAGTAAATGAGGCAGGGTATGGGGGCGCATGCCTGTAATCTCAGCCCTCGGGAGATGGAGACAGGAAGAACAGGCCCCTCCTTCAAGGTCATCTTCAGTTACATCTTAAGGTTGAGTCCGGCCTACGTGAGACCCTGTCTCCATAATAAATGGATCCGACATGGTATTTTTGTCCTTAATAAGCACAGATGTTGAGAGAAGAGACCCCTGGAAGTAGGGTTTTTCAGTGAGGTGGAATGGGGGGCTTCTGGTTTGGATCTGGAGTGACCCTAAAGTCCATGTGTGAGTGATAACTTGTGGAATTATTTATAAGAAGTTGGTGGAAACTTCGAAAGTCAGACCCAGCTGGATGAAGCAGGTCATGGCAGGGGTGTCTGGCGCCTTCCTCTTCCTTTGCCTCTTGGCTGCCCGTAGGTGAGCAGCTCTGTTTCTCCAGTACACCACAGCCATGATGCTCTGCCGAACCACAGGCCCGGGAACAACAGGGCCAGTGGCCTTGGACTTGGGATCCCAAGCCACACTATTTTCCCTCCTTGATTTCCTTAGTCCTTCTCTCACAGCACCAGTCAACTAACACAGAGCCCTGCCCCCAACACTGTTCCATCCAGACACAAACACTCAGGGTCAAACATGCGTGGACAGAGGAGGGAAGGGAGGGAAAAGCGAAGGCTGGGCAATGTTCATATGTGAGGGCCGGGGACTTTCTCACACAAGGAAGGCCTTCCAGGCTTGCAACTGAGAGAGCAGCAGAGAAAGGGAGGGTTGGGCTCAGAGCTCTGGCTGGCAAGGCAGCATGCATCTGGGTTGAATCATGACCAAGCCCCTTCTGGGGATAAAATCTTAATGCCCGTGTCCCACGCTCAGGAGTGCCCCCACTCACACCACCATTGTAGTTGTAATTAGTTTAGGTGAGACTCGCTCCCCTGGGCAGGCAGCTCCGAGTCCAGCATGATTGACATCTTGAGAATGAAAGGACACAGGGCCACGTGAGGGCTGCAGCAAGCACTGGAAAGCCAGAAACTGCCTGCGAAGCCCCGTTGGTGTTCAGAGGCCATCAAGACTTCTCCCCAGATGCATTAAGGCCTACACTGTTTCCCCAAGCTAAGATTTTCCCTCCCAGAGCCGTCAGGACCCAGCGTCAGCGCTGCGCTGGGTCAGCCACAGGAGACCCAACGGAGGACAGATGGCACCTTAGAAGGGGGTTGCAGGGAGGTTAGAGTGGGGACGGTCCCCAGGGCTGGAGGCAGGGGTGAAACACTCAATGCCCAGGGCAGGGGTCCCAGGACAGAAGGGAGTTGTGACAAGACCTCGGTCTGAGAGAAGTGGCTTGTGAAGAAGTGAAGAGCTTCACTGCCACAACCTGCCAGGGAGATGTCCCCCAAGTCACACCTGGTTGAAGTTCTGGGCCAGGGAGATCTCAGGCAGACCGGTGTCCTTAACCTCCTAGGTGAGGGGGCTAAGCAGGCCTGAAGTCCCTGCGGTGACACACCTCCCTGCCAGCTGCAGCTAGCTGATGCCCTGTGGGGAGACAGACAGTGCGAAATGCCCCAGTTCACCTTTGAGGAGAGGCATTTAGCAGGCCGTGTGGGTGAGCTAGGGAGGACGGCCCCTCACCACATCACCACCACCGTCCTGGGTGCTGTGAACACAGCAGCAACGGGGACTCTGCAGCCCGTGGTTCTAGAGGCATCAGAAGCTCTGCACAGGCCACGCTGGAGCTGGTGCTCAGTAGGTCTGGTGCTGACTCCAGCACGCACAGATCCCTGGGCTCCGTGCTGCCTAAAGCCAGGTAATACACACCTGCAGCCCCAGGAGTTCAAGGTCACCTTCAGCTACACAGTGAGTTCTAGGCCATCCTGGGATACAGGAGGGGAGGGAGGAAGGGAGGGAGGAAGGAAGGAAGGGAGGGAGGGTGGAATCTTTGATGACAGAAAGCTACTGTATTTGCATCTGCATACGTAACACCAACACCCTTTCCCTTGTCCCCTGGGCCAGCAGCTAAGGCTTCAGCTCCTGACCCTCCTGCTCTGTCATCTTTCCTTGGTGGTGGGCTTTTAGAATAAATTTGATGGAACGGCCACCAATTCTAAACCCTCAGTTCCGGTGCATCGCAGGCCGCTGCTCCAGGGGTGCAAAGCACCTCGGTGACAGGCAGAACTGATTTCGGATCTGATTGCAGCAAGCAGGGCAGTGTAATTGCCAATCAGGCGGAGGGAGATGAGATTCAGAACTGTGTCATGGGCAGTCCCACCTTGGAGTCATCCGGAGCAGGCAGCACTGGCTACTGCCACTCAGGCCCTGAGCCCGCCACTCACAGAGCAGAGAGGCAGAGAAGCCCTTGCATTGTCACACTGAGCTGCCGGACCCCTGCTGGGCCCTGCCAGCCCCAATCAGGGGCCTCTTGGGAAGCTGCCCCTTCCTGAGATTGCAGGGGAGGCCAGGATGGCCTCGGGGTCCTTAATGAGCTCAACATCAGCTGCAGACTCATCTGACACCATAGGACCAGGGCTGGGTGCAGGCCTAGGGGCTGCTGCTGGCCACATCTGCCGGGTCTTCAGATGGGTTCAGCCCGGGACACCACCTGAGGTGAGAGCCGTCCCCATTGCTCTTCCAGTCCTCTGCAGATCTCTGAGTGAAACCGCACACTCTGAATTTGAATATGAAGGCTAATAAATGAGACATGAAATCAAAACTCCTCGTATATCAAATGCGAACTGCACAGCAGACAGGACTTTAAATAGACACGTGGAGACACGCTTCAAAATGGGCAATCTGGTTATGAAAACTCGAGTGACTCCAGTGACTTGGGGAAGCACACAAGGGGGCCAGCGCATGGCGGGTGGACGCTGCTGCTGCCTGGGAGGGTCGGGGCTGTGTGGCCTGTCTTCTGCCTCAGACCTGTAACAGGATCTTTGCTTCTGGCTCCCACTATAGAGGCCTCTGACTGCCTTCCCCGGGGTTTGTCAGACAGTGAGCATGGGTCCTTTTCCTGTCTCTATCCTCCTTTAATGTGGTTCGTGACCCCCGCTCCGAGGGCAGTGCTCTGTGCAGCATGGTGGACTTGGATGAGCAGGGAAGAGACAGAGATCCTAAGAAGGGAGGGAGAGGTGAAGGAAAAAGGCAAGGAGAAAGGGAGGGAGGGGAGGAGGGGGAGGAGGGAGGTGGGGAAGGAAGGGGGAAGAAGGGAGGAAAGCAAAGATTAGAAATGAAGCCAAATCCCAAAAAACGCCGACAGTGGCTTTTGGTTTCCGGCTTGCAATGCTGAAGAGAAATCAGGTCCTTTTCAAATGGCACTGCAGAGTCTCAGATGTTGGAGTCTTGGGAGAGGTGGCATGCACAGGTCTGACCTCACCACCCAGTGCCACCCGAACGGGCAGTTTCTGCAAGGCACGCCAAACACCTTACACGTGCACCCCACCCCTCACCCCAGGAGGCCAAAGCCAGCTGCCAGGACTGCCAGGCACAACCTGTGAGAAGCCCTAATGTTAAAATGATTTTTATTTTTGCCTTTGGTCACTTGTATTCTCCAAGAAATAAAGAAACACATCTTATTTTTAAGGGTGAGGCTTGAAGGGGTCTACCTGGTACCACAGGACTTTAAGTGACACAAGTGATTGAAGCCTGCTTTAAGAATAGTTATACAGGTGTGCAGACAGACAGACAGACAGACAGACAGGCAGGCAGGCAGGCAGGCAGGCAGGCAAACAGACACAGGGTATGTGAACCTAGAAAGTAGGATATTGCCTTTGTCAATGATTTTGGAAAAAATGAACTCCACCCATCCACAGATCTGCATCTTTTCACGTGTGGACTCTGCTTCTAGTCCGTGACTCTGGTGCCAAGAGCTATAAAGTCTCAGGTTGGCTTTATTTTTTTAAAGATTTACTTATTTATTTATTACATATACAGTGTTCTGCCTACATGCCAGAAGAGGGCACCAGATTGAATTGTAGATGGTTATGAGTCACCATGTGGTTGCTGGGAATTGAACTCAGGACCCCTGGAAGAGCAGTCTGTGCTCTTAACCTCTGAGCCATCTCTCCAGCCCTTTTTTTTTGTAATATTTTTAGATTTACTTATTGTGTGAGTATGTGTACCACGTGCTTGCCTGATGCCAAGGCAGGTCAGAACAGGATGTCAGATAAACTTGAAGCAAGACAGTTGGGTGCAGTCTTGTGCCTGTGTCCTCTGGAGGAACGGCAATCGCTCTTAAGCAATGAGCTGTCTCTCCAGCCCCTAAGGTCTTGGTGGAAGTCCCGAGCTGTGTGTGGCGCTGTAAGTGTGGTGAAAAGAGCCCTTTAGGATGTGAAAAGTAGGTCATTTTACTCTTGACTCCAAGTCATGGGTGGTCTATGGAAGTTCTGGCTCCACAGTCATTGCATAGAGCAGGTGGACCTTCCCGGAAGTGTGAGAGTTGACATGTGTAACCAAAGACTCTGGGGATGGAGGGGTCCTGGGATTTGCTGGTTTTCTGTAGCCCCACCCCCCACCTCTCATTGGCATCTCGTCCTATGTGTTCAGACACCAGCCGCCATTCTGTGTCACACTGGTGTTACAGGTACCGTGATTGTTCTAGAAACCACAAGTGCAAAGATTTGCACAGTCATCGTCGGATTCTCTGAAGACAGTCACTGAGGAAGAAATAACACCACAGCCATGCTCACTTCAAGGCACACGGGAATGCCACATAATCTCTGCTCGCTTCTGAACATTTTCATTAAACGGCACAGAATTTATTTGGCAGCTGTTTTAAGAAATAGTAGGAAGAAATGCTGGATGTAGTGAGTGACTACTCTTATGACAATTCCAAACCGAGGCTTTGTTTGGTGCCAGGGGCAAGTATGTGCATGAATGTGTGGCATGTAGGTGAATGAAGGCAATGGACTGTGTCGGCATGCAGATATTTCTGTGAGTGTGACTGTATGTGAGCATGTGTGCTTGAAACCAAGACTCTCACCCCTGGAGAATACTTCCTGGAGTGAACAAACATCTACTCACCCCTCATAGAGGACTACGCTGTTTGGTTGTTGTCTAATTGACACAACCCTAGGCATGTCTGGGAAGAGAGATGATGCTCACTTAAGGAATTGCCTTCATCAAGTTGGCATGTAGGCAAATCCATGAGGCATTTCCTTGACTGATGACTGCTAGGGGAAGACCTAGCCCGTGGTAGGTAGTGCCTTCCCCATGGGCAAGTGGTCCTGAGAGACATAAGAAAGCAGGCTGAACAATCCATGGGCACCAAGCCAGTAATCAGAATTACTCCCCAACATCTGCTTCAGTCCCTGCCTTGGGTTCCTTCCACGGAGAACTATAAATTGCCAGCAGAAATAAAAACCTTTTCCTCCACGAATTGATTTTGGTCATGATGTTTCATCACAGCAATGGAAAGCAAAGTAGGACAGAAACCAACAGAGACCAAGGTAACAATAACACCACCAACCGACATGGTGAACCAGTGAGTTTATTGGCTTTTTAACAGAAGCATTGGTGATGGGTTACTCACAGAAGCAGAAATGACTCAAAGACGACTGCATCGCCAAGGCCTGCCCTGGCATGGGAGGGCAGCTCACACAAGCTTGAATCCTGGCGCTCACTGCACAGTCAGCAGGCAGCTCAGGTTGGAGAGTGAGTCCTCCATGCAGCTGGGCTTGTCTGAGGATGTGTCCAAGCAGTCCATACTGCATACATAAGCTTGGGGAGAGGTGGGTCTAGAGGATCTGCTCAGCTTCAGGAACTTTCTGAGACTTCTACGTTGTTTACTCCCAGAGTCTAAGTAGAACATCCTGAGTCTTAATAGCTTCCCTCCAAGATGGAATGTTTTGTCTCAGAGGAGACACACACACACACACACACACACACACACACACACGGGGGTGGGGGTCGCTGTGAATGGCCTTTAGTTCCCTTTGTCCTACCTGGGAGGCTACCTCACTCTTCCACTGAACAGATCCCCCCTCCACAGTTAGGTTTGTGTCTTACTTTTATTCTGTCAGTGGTGATTTGAGCGGAGCCAAAGATTTTAATTTTGATAATTTTAATTTTCCCTCTGTAGATTATGTTTTTCATGTTGTGTTTAAGGACATTTTATCCAACCAAGAACACAATGTTTGTTTGATTGTTTTCTGCATCTCTCCTAAACTTCCTCCGTTTGGGAATGTTAGAAAAAGTTTAAATCTGCTGACTGTGATGGTGCACTCCTTTAATCCCAGCACTTGAGAGGCAGAGGCAGTCTCAAAATTCAAGCTTTTTCTTTTAAGTTGTCATAAGCATTTGTAAAAGTGATGTGTATATTTGCCTGCGTGCACATGTTCATGTGTGCATGTGTGTGTACACATGTGAGCGTGTGTGCGTGTGAGCACACACTTTCATTTCTTCTGGTTAACTGTGTAGGCTTGAGACCACAGCCTTGTGCAAGATTAATTTTAATTTCAGAATTCTGGAAAGTGTTTTTGAGACTTGTTTCCACTTTGTCTTGTGTGAGAATTCTGGTCACTTTGCAACCCCAACAACGCTTAAAATAGCAAGGAAATTTTGATACACATCAGCGAGCGGACTGTGAGTTTCAAACACAGCGGCATTTCACGAATGAATGATGCCTGAGTATTGGGCAGGTGTGGCTTGCTTTTCTGTCTGACTTCTCTTTTTTTTTGTTTTTTGTTTTTTGTTTTTCAAGACAGGGTTTCTCTGTATTGTCTTGGAAGCTGTCCTGGAACTCGCTTTGTAGACCAGGCTAGCCTCGAACTCACAGAGATCCACCTGTCTCTGCTGACTCTTCTTTAGTAAAGTGTGTCTTCAGATATTAGCTGACTTCATCATTGGGCAGCTTGGTTAATTTTATGGATTTTGACAATCCTTTCTATACTATGCATAAACTCTTTGTCAGGACTGTAATTTAAAAACATCTTTGGGATAATCTGTACCTCTTACCTTTACTCTGTTAGTGGTGATTTGGGCAAAGCCAAACTTTTTAATTGTAATCGCTTAAATCTTTCCTTTATAGATTATGCTTCTCACATCATATTTAACAGCAATTTATCCAACCAGGAACAAGTTTTGTTCTATACTTCTCCTAAAATTGCTACAGTTATGTATTTTATATTTACGTCTGTGATCAATTTTTAGCTGTAGATAGACGGTTTGTTTTCCATGCATCGTCCAGTGGCTGAGGAGCCCCTGGCTGACAGGACCTCCATTGAATTATCTTTGTACTCTTGTCAAAAATCAATCGTGTGAGTCTATTTCTAGACTCCATCCTCCTGAATCGATCCCTGTCTGTCTTTTTGCCAATAGTGCATTGTCTTGATCATTGCAGCTGCAAGACTGAGTTTGGGGATTAGGTAGTCTTAATTTTGTGCTATTTCAAAATTATTTTTAGGACTCTAGGAACTTGTCTTTCCATGTAAATTTCAAGCCAGCTTGTCTGTCACAAAAGAATCCTGCCAGGCCTTGATCAGGTCCAGCTTCATGTCTGCAGACGGATTTCCGAAGAAGGGACAAGCTGGCATCTCCTTCCCATCCACACACGGATACCGAGTTGTATGTGCAGCTTTTTCATCATCCTAAGGCTTTAACACTCACGTTCTGTCCTCTATTCTGTGATAGAAAAACCTACATATTCCATTTTTGTGATTCGGTTGAAAGAATATGTACAGGTTAATCCCCAGTTGTTTGTCACTGATAAATATATATGTCTTCCATACTGCTGTGTCTGATCGAGTTAAATGCGCGTGCTAGTCTTAGGATACTTTACATAGATGCTGCAGAGTTTGTGTGTAATGATCACATCACTGGTGAAGAGGGGACGGCTTCCCTTATGGTATAGCCAACTGTGCTCCTGTAGGTTCATAGGTTCAACCCTTCAGCCATTGTCTTGTAAATAATCCTATTTGCAAGTTAGACCCGGGTGCAATTTTTTCTCTCTCTATTTATTTATTCATTTATTTTGTTTGTTGTTGGCATCCTATCCTGATTAAGTGGATGTTCATTAGTGTCTCTCCGGGAAACAGGACAAGAGATCCTGACACATCTCTCCATGCACACGGGAGGGTTAGGTAGGAGCAGCTTCTACAGCTTTACCATTGTCACTTAAAAACTCTGTTATGAGCCGGGCGGGGGTGGCGCACGCCTTTAATCCCAGCACTCGGGAGGCAGAGGCAGCCGGATCTCTGTGAGTTCGAGGCCAGCCTGGTCTACAGAGCGAGTTCCAGAACAGTCTCCAAAACAATACAGAGAAACCCTGTCTCGAAAAACCAAAAAAATAAAAAATAGAAAGAATAAAAACTCTGTTATGACACCTGAGGACTAAGTGTCACCCAGCTCTCCCATCCTCCTGGTGTATGACAACCCTTTGGGTTCTCAGGAAGAGATTCCTCATGTGACAAGCTGAAAATCTCCAAGTACCAATTGTACAGAACAGCATGTTATCTGAGTTTCCACGGCCCACAGCTATGCCACCAACCTACCTAGAGATCAGAAAGCCAGAAAGCCCACGGCCTCCTCCACCCCAGGCTCATGGATCTCTGTGATAAAGTGTGCTCCTTTGCTTTCATGGCTGTGGCAAAAATCGTGAGAGACGACCCAAATGGAAGAATCGTTTGTTTTTGTTCATGGCCTTGAGATTTGACTCATTATCTTTGGATTTGGTCATAACCTTTGGATCTTGGTTCTGGGCCTGTGGTGAGGCGGAATGTGTTGCAGGAACACGTGGCTCACATCACGGCAGGCAGGAAGCAAAGGAAACGGGAGACCCGGGGGCAGGAAGAACCTCTGAAGGCCTACTCCCCAGTGACCTGCTTCCTCCAGCTGGTGCCCACCATCTGAAGCTCAAGCTACCTCCCAAAATAGTGCCACCAGCCAGGGACCCAGCATTCAACTCCTGGGCTCATGGGGGACACTTCATACCCAAACCTTATGTAGAGGAAGGCTTTTATCTCAAACCCTGCTGGGAGTTGGGAGATTAACCTGGCCCAGGAAACTGTCAGCCTCAACAGTTTAGGCTCTTTTTTTGAAGAAAAAAAAAAAGAGCTGCAGGTCTCCCAGGGGTCTGCTCAGCAGAGGGCCATCTGCCCCAGCTCCCTCGAGGCTTATCCTCAAGCAGACAGCAACCCTGACCTTCAAGCATCTTAAGGGGTCTAAGGGAGCATCCTGAAAAGGCAGAAGCAGTGTGGACTGCAGGCTGATACAGCAATGGAGAGAAAAACAAAAAACCATCCGGTCAGTCTCAGGACCCCTGCGCCTGTACGGGCTTCTTTCTGAAGGACTGTGCAGGGTCTGTAACAGGGTTCTCCAGCCCTTGCCAAGCTGGTGGTCTCATTCAACAGATTGCAAGCATGTCCCAGGTACTGTCTGAGCCCAGCATGATAGTGGTGCATGCTCCCAGCGTGCTAAGAGAGTTTAAATTACTATGGGATGAGCCCTAAGAAGGTGTCCCTGGTCTGTGGACGCCGAGGCCCCGAGGGCCGGGTGACTGCCGTGCATGCGTGCAGGCACTGTGGGAGCTAGCAGACCTATTCCTTTGTTGCATCACTTGCTGTCACACAGAGGTGCCTACACCATTTCTCATAAACAGGAGGGGCAGGTCTGGGCCTCACAGCAGGATTCCCTTTGTTTTAAAGCCCTGAGTGTGGAGGCAGTCATGACCCACAGGGACATTTTTTCTGGCAGTTAGCAAGTGGCCAGAGGAGTTTAAAATCCTGGGGGGTGAAATCAAAGGCCGTTAAGGAAAAAAACACATAAATGAAAATGGCCACTTGGTCATTAGTCACCAGGAGTTGTCTGGCCTAGGGGTGGGACAGTATTATTGCTATAATGAACTATACAAATGTAGAGAAGAAAGTAATTACCTCCTTTGGATCCTGAAAAGTTAATGTTGAACCGCTTGTTACCATGGACACACAGGCTGTTTGCAACACTGGTCTTTCCATGGTCAGCATGGCTGCTCAGTGAAGCCAGCAAAACCACCATGGTCCCTTGTCTCGGATGCAAGACATTGTCCCAGTGTCTTTCCCGTGCAGAGAAAGTCCATTACTAAAGCACATGACCACAGCAATAAGCACACCGAGCTGGGAAAGATGAGGTATGTGCAGAAACTGGAGTGCACGCCCCAATGTGCCCAGGCTGCAGCTTAGTGAGGAGGAGGAGGGAGGGGAGGGGGAAGGGGAGGGGAAAAGGGAGGGGAAAGGAGGAGGGGGATGGGAAGGAGGGGGAGGAGGGGAGGAAGGGGGAAAGGAGGGGGAGGAGGAGGAGGAAGCAGAGGCAACAGCAGCAGTGGCAGTTAGACAGTTCTGTCCTCTAAGTGGTCCCAAACTACCTTTACAAGGGTTTTAAAAGTCTTGTGGGGAGATTCTGCTGGAGCGCCAGGAGACACCTGGAGACATCTCTGTGAGTGAACGCAGAAGAACTTACACAAAGCCTGCTTAAAAAAAACGAGTGTGAGAGTTTTCAAAGGCCTCTCTCTGGTTATCACCATCTTGGGTGGTTCCAAGTTCTTGGCCTCTTTCTCAAAGAATCCAGATAAAGGCTAACATGGATTTGTAAAAGTAGAGGGGAATTTTGTTTAGAGCACAGCCATAGAAAAATTCTGAACCAGTTGTACACACCTTTAATCCCAGCACTCGGGAGGCAGAGGCAGGGGGATCTCTGTGAGTTTGATGCCAGCCTGGTCTACAAGAGCTAGTTCCAGGACAGCTAGGGCCGTTACACAGAGAAACCCTTTCTCAAAAAAACCACAAAAGTAAAGTTAAGAGCAGTGGACATATGAGTGAAGATATTCAGGGACCCTGATCTTTGTTTGGGTTTCCTTTTATGGGGACCAAAAGAAGAAGTCATTTTAAAAAAATACTTTAATTTATTTTGCATTTATTTGAGTGTGCTTGAGTGTGTTTGTATGTTGGGGTTCACGTATATAACCATGAGGATGTGGAGGTCAAAGGACCCCTCGCAGGAGTCAGTTCTCTCCTTCTACCAAATGGGTTCCAAGGATCCAAATCAGGCCACCAGACACGGCAGCAAGCGCTTTCTTTGCTGAGCCATCTAACTGACTGGGTTCTCCATTCTGATTGACAAGTTTAGATCATGGAGACCATTGTTTTCCATGTGTGACCTTTCCCATAATGTATCTGATTCATAAAATGTTAAATAGGAGAGTCTTGAGTTCGCTTTGAGGACAGTTTGTCTTTCTGCCCACAGAGCCAAAACCAGCTCAAGCTAGACTGGCCCTCCTATGCATCATACCTGACACATTGGGAATACATTTGAACACACACCAAGTTCCATGGCTACTAGGAAAGAATAAACTCTTCCTGTTGTACAAGAGAGGTGCACAAGAAGCCAGAATGGGGGGGGGGGCAGGCAGGTGTCGAAGGTAGCTAGGTGCATGGCTTGGGGAATGGTGTGTGTATACATCATACATGCGAGTGAAGGAGCCAGAATGCCAAGTACCTTATTTACAAGTGGAGGTGTTGTGTGGAGCAGACGGAGTCCTGAGTGAATGTACACCGTTGGCATGAGCTCGGCCATGTCAAGGATACCAGCGCTTCAGATTCATAGGAATAGCAGGGCCTGCCCCTGGTCCTAGTATGGATGTTAACAAATGGTTGACCTTTAGCTAAAATCAGCACCTACCCAAAGCACCAACTGCATTGTCCAGCTCCCTCCTCTGGGATGGCTGTGCCCACCTGAGGCTGCTCCTTACTGAGATGAACTAACCCCCGTGCTCATTCATGTTATACACAATAAATGTGCAGAGCACCCAGGCTGTGGTGCATCTCCATCTGAGTGTAAGGCCTGCCCAATCCCAGCTCCACATTACTTGTGTCTGTCTTGCTGCTCCCAGTCACGTTTCCAGGGCCCAGATACACAGGTCACAGCAAGGTGTGCAAAGCCGAACAGGGTCCCGGGCTCCTAAGCCATGTCCTATGCTTGCCTGCTTGGCTTTCATCAGACCTCTACAAAGCTCCACCTGTGGCCGGCATGGTGGCCTTCCATCTGCACTGGAGGAGGCAGACACAGGAGGATTGCCAGGTTACACAGAGAGTTTGAGGTCAGTCTGAGTTACATAGCAAGACAAAAAAAGAAATCATCAACCCCTCCTGATAAAAATGACAGTGGTGTTTACTAGTGTGACTGCCCACGGGCAGAGGAAATGTTGATTTCATCCCAAGGGAGATCCTGAAGGAACATTCCATAGCCATCAGCCAAGGTGAATGCCTGAGTCCATTTTCCTCTGACTTTGACCCAAGAGGGAGTTGGTTTCAAAAAACAACTATATCCACTCTCTGTTCTGAAAGTCCTAGTAAATGTGTATGAAGTCGACCTGTTGCTTTGGGCTTCTGGCAAGGCAAAAAACATCATGGTCAGAGTTTACACACAACAGAGCAAAGCTGCTCACCTCATGGTGGCCAGGAAGTTGACAGAGGAAAGCTGGGCTTCCAATGTCCCCTTGAAGACACAGTCCCAATGACTTAAGACCTCCTACTGGACGGAACCTCTTAAAGGTTCTACCAACTGCCAATAGCAATACCCCGAGGTCTGAAGCTTCCAACATATAAGCTCCTTCAGGTCCATACCAGAGCAGAAACCACCTTTTACCTTTAGCGTTCCTATCCTTACTTAGATAACATTCCTTCAAGGCACCGTGGAAAGCTCAGGCCCTTTTCCCAACACTCCTCAGCCCTCTTGGATACTACCATATGGTTCTAACTAGAAACTATCACAAAGACCTGAGGCCATCTGATGTGTGTGGCGGAGAGCCAGCAGAAGGCCATCTTTCCCTCCCTGCCAGCTGCAGAAGCCACGGCCACACCCAGTGCCAGGTGTGAGGACGGGGACTTGCTTTCTCTGAACTGTGTTAAGTGAAGCTGAGCTCCTCGGTGAGCCGGCCTAGGCTGTCTCACGCACTGCGTGGCCAGTGTCTCAATAGCATCACCCTATCGTGAGTCTCAACAACCCCATCGCGAGTCTCAACACCAGCTCCCTCCATCTCGGCCTCAGCCCGTGGGATGCTCACATCAGCCATTCTTCCTCTGCCCGATTTCCACAACCTTCACACCTCCTGGTCACCAGGTACCTCCCTTGCGTGTCTCAGTCAGGCCACATGTTTTCCATGGGACAGACCAGGAGGGACCTTCCAGAGAGACAGATTTCCCGGCTGCCTTAGTCTCCCTTTCCCCAAATGGGACTGAGCCCTCATTCCTCGGGTCTTAGCCACACCCTTCTTCTGGTTGTATCCATCCACCCAGGATCCCCCAGTCCAGAGCTGATCCTGTGGCAACACAGTCTCCGGCGCTGTTAATAGTTTCCACTTCTCCTCTTCCTCCTCGCAGCTTCGCCTGTAGACTAGGAAGGGAACAAAGAGCTTCATGTTCAGAGGTCATGAGTCCTGTATCTGGATGGTTCTGGGGGACTAACTGACCTATGGTCACTCGGCATACATGGGGGTACCTGCATCCACTTGGGATAAATGAGATCTTTATCCTATCATGCAATGGTCCGTGGTGCCTTCTCAGGCCAAGGGCTCCTTGCAGCTGTGCCGTGCAGGGGACTGCTTGGGAGGGCGGAAGACTACCCACAGGCTTTATCGTCCCAGGAATAAGCAGATCCCTTGCCTCACCCACTGAGGTCCCTTCTGCCCATATTAATAATGGCAGTTCCAGAACCTTCTGAGATGAGTGACGTTCCTCTGGAGAAAAATGTCCCCTGCAGCCACTGCCAATCCACACCTTGGAAGTGCACACCACCCCCAAAGATAGAACCCTCTGGTGCCTCCTTCCTAATTCACTCCGAGTGACCATGACAGGCCACCAGGGAATCCAAGGTGACCTCTTCCTTCCAGAATTATTTTTTTAATGTATGCAGCTGTGAGCTGACACACCAATAAGGAAAGTTAAAAATAAGGCTTTTACTTCATTGTGGCTATTTCCACTCCTTTACATTGTCAAAAATTATTATTTGTTCCAATTCAAAGAAATCCTTTAGCTTTGACTCTAAACAAGGCTCAGCATTTGGCTGCTTTACGTATTCATAAGCCTTTATTCATGCCAGCACAGTGATATTTAAATATGCTCACACACAGGTATTAAATTAAGTGCTTTACTTTTTGTTTGTTTAATCAGTCATCTGTAGCATCCTCCGGTGCTGGCGATCACACGAGGCATCACCAGCTTCTTTGTAGGTCTCCAGACAGGAGGAAGGCAGCTCCTGTCAAGAGGCAGGGCCCTGCTCTGCTCTGCTCTGTCCCCTGCCTGTGCACGGAGAGCTGGGGTGGGAGAAAACAAAGACACTGGAGTTTGTGGCATCATGGTTTTTTTAAATGGGAACTGAGAACAGTCTCAACAATAACTGCATAGCTAATTTTGCTTCCAATTCTCCCCCCTTTAATAGTTCTCATTATGCACACAGAAGTCTCGGGAATCTTTCTGCTGTATTTTGTGTTGTTGAAGCAGTGTTTGCCAAGATTTGGGTTAGCCATTGTCTCACTCCAGCTAAACTGTCAGGAATCAAGAAGTGAGTGTGAGCAGCTACCTCCAGCAGGATTCTGAGAGGGAGCCCCAGGCCACAGCAGCGAGGCGATGCTCCCAGCCTGTAGTAGAAGTTTCCATGCACTATCAGGGAATGGTTCCCTGAAAAGAATTGAGGGAAGCACAAGCGTGTCCTAGCAGTGAAGCCAAAACTCCCATGCACTAACTTTAAAGGTCACTAAGCAGAAATATCTTGTTAAGGGATGATGGCCCGGACTCCAGAAATGCCCACCCCTGTCCTGCACGGCGCTCTGTGGATACGAGCACCTGAGCATGCATTTGGCTACACAACCACGTTCGGACATATATATCCTCATAAGGCCCTGTTTGCCAAACTCATAGTGATTTCTGTAATTACACACAGAATGTATTTCCCAAACACACAAAGAAGATCTTTATGCTGCCACTTAGGGTCTAGATTGAACTTAAACCACTACTTAGTCGGTCTCTCTTAATAGGATACTAAAAGGAAATTTTATGACAACATTATCAGTAGCATTTTGCTGATAATTAGAATAACAATAATAATACCGAGATATTTTTTCAGTAATAATGGTGTTATTAATGAGATTTTTATGAAAGACAGACTTCTTTGCTATAATTATGAAAATTGATCTTTTGCATTTTACTTGTTCGTTGAAATCAGATAAGTGGCTTAACTACATGTATTATTTCT
Source organism: Mesocricetus auratus (assembly GCF_017639785.1). Taxonomy (NCBI): domain Eukaryota; kingdom Metazoa; phylum Chordata; class Mammalia; order Rodentia; family Cricetidae; genus Mesocricetus; species Mesocricetus auratus. The sequence continues at coordinate 6,869,885 of NW_024429212.1, read as the reverse complement.
AATAAATATTCAAGAGAATGCATTTAAACAAGGCTCCTCATTCTATTCTTGCTCATATTCCTTGCATTTAAATAAAAGTGTAATTGCTCTGCTTTTTAAACTGCTAGTTTGGATTAGCTGTCTAACCTGCACAGGGTAGCTGTTTGCTGTTTGCATTTTTAATAGCTTTATTACCATTTGGTGAAGCCTTAATTTCTGACTCCGTTGAAGAGTCCTGCCTTTAAGTCAGCTCTACAATTTAACCAGCAATAATCTGTCAAGATAAGATAAAGACCCAATACCGGAGGAAGCGCTGTGTTTTTGTGTAGCATTCTGTCATTGTTAAAGGCAAGATCCGAGTGTGTCAAAATGTAACCTCCGAAAGTTTCCTAAACTTTGCAGCATAACTTCACGGTTCGTGGTTTTCCACTCACTGGCTCCCGGGTGCATTATCTCCACCAGGGAAAGCAATTATAGCATGGGTCTCGCGATCTGAGTGCGTATGCCTGAGGACACGAGCGGACTGTGCACCTGAGTGTGTTTATGCTGAGCGGGTGTGCACTCAAGAGAGCTGCATGTACAGAAAAATCTTCCTGTGCAAGTAATCCGTTGTCTGGGTCTGTGAGTCTGTAAGTGCCCGTGTGTGCGTACATATACATGTGTGTCCAAGTGTGTGCGTGTTTCATTTCAAAGCTCACGTCAAATCTGCAACAATGAAGGGGACTCTGGTGAGCGGCTTTGCACCGCTGCCCGGTGTCAACAACCAGCAGTTCTTAGGGTCTTGCGGATTCCATACATCTTCCCCAGCAAATCCCAAGGGATTGCATATAAAGATTCCAGAATGAATCTTCAAAGAACGGTGCTCTCTTTAAATTAAGATTATGTGAAAATTAACACTAATTCATTAACACTACAAATCTCTAATCAGCCGGTTTGTTTCTCAGTCAGCTAACTGTCATACCGCTGATAATACTTTCTTTCAATCTGCCTTTGAACTCCAGTCAAGATAAAAATAAGACTCGCACGCCTGTGATTCCAAATGTTTCCTGGCTCTGAAGTTGTAGGTCTCGCTTGCCATCCCTCTCTCCTGGTGGCGACTGCTGCAGAGGCATCCATTCGTTCATCCACCACCCTCCAGCTGAGGTGCCCAAGGCTGGCTCTCCCTAGTTGCCTCCAGCCTCTCTTCCTCAGTTTCCTTGGAACTGTAGTTAGACTGGGGCAGGGAGGAAGGTAGTCAGATTCTGTTTGGGGTGGGGAGGGTAGGACAACATCCTGACAGTTCTGAGACACCCCATCCTTTTGTACTGTGAATGCCCTTATGCTCAGCATCTCAAGGGACACATGATTATGTTTCAGGTTTCAGTAAGGCCAGACCCTAAGGCCACCTCCCTCTCTCACCCACTAACCAGCTGGACATATCTCTAAAATGAAAACTTTCCTGCTGTTTTAAGTCTGGTTACTAGTTGTGCAGTTTATATTGGGGAGGCGGGATAAGTATTTGGTATCTTCTCTTTATTTACTAGTTGTTAAGATAATGAATCATTCATTAGCATACTCCACTGGCACCAATTCTTTTTCAGTTTAATTAAGATCTTGTGGATTTAAACATATGCATTGAGTTGCAATCGCTGCGGTTATGCTCTGATGATCAAACTGTCTGCTTCTGGCCATCAGAAGTTTGCTGTCACCACGGGTGGGTGGGACAGACATCCCTGTTCTGCTTGTCCACCTCCAGCCTCATAGAACTGCTTCTTCAAGGACTCTGGCTCCTTTTAGCTGAGTCGTGTCTGTCGCTGCTATCTGGCCCAGGAGAGGCAGCCATGTAGCTACCTTCCTGTGTTAGGAATCCAGAAGAGAGCACACCCAAGGCGGCATCCACTACTTGTCACCGAATGGACTGTAGGGATACTGATTTCAACATCCAAATAGCGAGTTCCTTCACAATCAATGCAACAGAACTTACAGTCATTAGATGTGTTGGCAACAGAGTCAAATGGCCTCATCTAGTATATTTCTATCACTAACTTAAGGGCACAGGATTGTAATGACCCAGATGCCATGTCCAAGTGTTGATGTTTGGATACCCCAAACCTTTCAAGTCTAGGGCAATCTTCCCCAGTGATGTTCTGCCTTGGGTCAAGGGAGCTGAGATTATTCCTGCCACAGTGAGCAATGTCCATCAGGAAGAAACTCCATAGGGTGGATGCTGTCTACAAGAGGAAGGAGCTCATGGCTGCCGGATTGCTGCTTCTGAATGATGCCCGTCAGCTCGGGGGATGGAGGAAAGAAGAAAGTGTACTCTCGGCTCTACTAGCAGCCTTCCGACCACCTCCTGCTCTCCCACATCCCTCCGGTGCTCCATGGCTTCGTCCGCCAGAGAGCAGACCCCTGAAGCAGACGGCTTAACACACCGTCCAGCCTCCCTGCGCAATGCCCGCATCTCACACCTGCGCATGCCCATCCGGTCCAGGGCCCAGATTTCTCGGAGGCTTCCTTCACAATGACCCCAACCCCCGCCCCTGCTCATGCTCCTTGACACTCGTCCCCAAAGCTGGGGGGCCGGGTCACACTGTGTTCCCCACTGGGTGTTTGTGGGCACTTGATTCCTGCTGCAGGTCACGATAGCACATCCTGTGGGGATACCCTCAGCTGTGGAGAGTGTGGAGCTGCCCAACTCTGATCACGCATCATCGGCCTCTCCTCCCGGCTTCTTCCAGGTGACAAAGGCACCCGTGCTTTGCTCAGCGTGAGTAGCCATGTCCTCTGCTACATGACACAATTCTAAATGGGAAGGGAACCCTGAGTGGCTATCCCTGCCCTTCCACTGCTAACAGCGGGGTGGTTGATTTTACTGTGCTGCGTTTCCGAGGTGCCCTGTGCTCCTCACCTGTGACAGACAGTCACTGGCATACTGCTGGGGGATGGGCAGAGGTGTTCAAAAGCCATGGAAATTGCTACTGTTGCTCTGAGTAGCAGTAGCCGGGCATTGGCTAAGCAGGAAGTGTGAGCACAGGTTTCTGTGGGGCTGGGGGAAGGGTCATGCCTCACTCCACGGCACCTGGGCCCTGGGCAATGGGAATCCACTGCAGGTGTCATGGAGTGGATAAAACCAGGAGATCTTCAGGACCCAGGAGATGTGACTACATCCACACGGTGGAGTCAGGAAAACAGCCAGTGGCAGAGGGGGGCCTACACCTTAGAAAACCCTACTTCTTAGGACACTGAGGGAGGTACCCTAAGGTTTCTGTCCACTGTGCCCCATCAGTGGGGAGTGGAAACCAGATGCCAGCACAAACGATTCAGCCCTCCAGTTCAGCAACAGACTCAGGCTCCAAGGAGGCCCGTGGGCATGTGTCCTGCTGTGGTCCTGTGTGACCAGGCAGAGCGGCTCCTCCGTCGCTGTCCCCTTTGAAGAGCTGGATATCCAGAGAGATAACAGGGGCCGGGGAAATGACTTGTCCACATTTCAGACAGAGCGCAAAATGCAGGCTGTTGTAGCTGGAGGAGGTTCCTGTCCTGCCAGGTCCTGCCACTTCAGCCCCCAATGAACACACAGAGACGCTAGATTAATTATAAACTGTTGGCCGGTATCTAGGACTTCTTATTGGTTAGCTCTCTCTTAATATTAACCATAACTACTAATCTATGTATTTCTACGTGGCCTTATCTTACCAGAGAACACCTGGTGCGTCCTGTCTTCCCGGGCTCTACATGGCGTTTCTTCACCTACCTTTCTCAGAATTCTCCTCGTCTCTTAGGACCGCCTGTCTTCCTGCCTCTATTGGCCAAACAGTGTTTTATTCATCAACCAATAAGAGAAACATATATGCAGAAGGACATCCCCCATCAGGCTGTAGAGCATGTCCTCAACTGAGAGAAAGTTCTAGACAGGTCACCACCATCCTAGATGTCTCAGCTCACCTCTCCAGGGGTCTGACAGTTTGAGTGACAGATCCCCTTTTCTGAAGAAGAGATGACATCCAGACTCAGGTGGCCTCCCAGCATTCCTCAAGCTCATGGAGTCTCTGTCCCTCCAGGGACTGAGGCCACATCATAGGTTTGTATATCAGGAGGCTGTAACCCCCTTGACACCTGTTCCAGAGGCAGCCAACACTCATCCTGAGTGTAAGTAAATAAAACCTCTTAACTAAAAGGACTTGAAGATGTCAGATGGGTCTCATGGGACAGGTCCCTGAGAGCAGAGGTCAGAGGTTAGACAAAGTTGGTTTCTAAAGAGCAAATTGTTTTCAAGACTGTGTTTGCCGTCCATTCCCGCTTACTGAGGAGAACAGTCGATCCAGAATGAGACTCAGCTGACACGCTGTGGAGCAGAGGCCTGCTCAGAGCCAGCTGTGACTCTGAGGCAACCTCCAGAGGCCCTGCTGGTCATGGGAATTTAGAAGGCATCTTTCTTTATTTTCCGTGTCCAAAGCAACCCTGCGGGGTACATGCTTTAATGCAAACCATTGAGTTAGAAGCTAAAGAAATCACAGAAGCAGCACCAAGATGCCTTCAATAGACAGCGGGCGATGCAGGTGAAGGAACGTCTCACGCATAAACCAAACGTAGCGTGGCCATGCAGACAAGTGACCCAACTGGAGCAAGAAGACAGACACCTTTCCAGGGGGACAAGCAGCTTCTCTGAGAGTCACGGATGGGCTGGAGAGGTGGCCCAGTAGTTAAGAGCACGTGCTGCTCTTCCAGAGGACCTGAGTTCTGTCCCAGCAACCACCATTGTGGAGTCACAGCTCACAACCATTTGTGACTCCAGCCCCAGGAGAATCCAATGCCTCCGGCCTCCATAGGTGCCTGCACTCACATGCATGTGCTCACATACAGGCACGCATCTGCACATAATTGAAAGTAATAAAAAAAAATAAACCTACGAAAAGGATCAGGAGAATTTTCTGTCACCATTTGGAGCCGAGGCAACCCCACATCACCGCTTGCATGTTCAGGGTGCGGCCAATGTGGGGCGTGTGAGCTCATGCCATGAGAGTCACCATCTCAGAATGCACAGCGGTGCTTCCCCGACGCACGGAAAGCCTGCAGCTGACAGGGGCAACATCCCATTGCAAGATCCTAAAATCTCACGTGGCAAGGAATGGGCCTGGAAAGTTTCCCCAAGCCGACAGGGCGCAGCGACCAGAAGGAAGCGTGCATGGGGGAACTGGACCCAGGGGTTGTCAAGCGTTCTTTCAAACCTTCCCGCATCGCTGCAGCAGGTTCAGAGGAACTGGATCAGGACTGTGACAGAGCCACACACAATGAACTTGACAGGCAGCCAGATTTCTGTTTTCAGCCAGTTTAGGGTTACCATAATCTCATTAGAATGCTTGAAAGACGACAAGTAATAGAATCTCGTGGGGTTGGTCTGCTCTTCCAGGCACCGGCTTCCCCTGATTACCTGGCAGGCCAGATCGGCTTTCAGCCACTGCTCTAGCGAGAATAATCATCTGGTCAACGCAGGGTTTTCCTTGCACTCAACAGTTTCAATGGGTCAAGCACCAAATTAACCCTTGAGCCCCTTCCCTGAGAACATCACACATAAAGAGCCACCTGCTTCTGTATCCACTGGCCTGTGATGACGGAGCTCCACCCCTCAGGGGATGGCTTTCCAGGGCTGTTCTGCATCTGCTGGTTGCAAAGCTGGGCTCCTTGTAATCTAGAATAACATCAGCACCAAGCACCATCTAATGTTCCGTGAGGGCTGTGGAACATGTTGAAGAAGGTTGGGTGAAAAATCAACTGAGTTTTCTTGCGGGGCGGGGGTTGTATCTGTTAGGAAAAGTTCCAGACACATCAGATTTTCCTTGCAACTCTGTCACGGTTGGTCTTGTCCAAGAGATCCAACTTTGAGCTCTAAATGCTGTGAGGCTTTCAGGGTGGAAGGATAGGACCTGGAGCAGCCACGGGCTTTCTCACACTGGGGTAGGCAGTTGCAGAAAGAGCGTAACCATATAGAGAGGAGTCTGACATGGTTGATAGGGGGTTGCTTCTTATACTGGAGGGTTCTAGAGTGTGTCTGCATGTCTTAGTGCTTTAACCACTGGAAGATGGGATGCACAGGGTTTGAGAAGTCTAATTGTCTGGGCGACAGAGGTTAGCAGAATGTAAAACTGGTACTGTGTCCTGCCAGGGACCACGGGACCCTGACCATCAGTGCTTTGTGAAGAGCCTGCGTTCCGAGGCTGCTGTCTGCGCAGGGACACAAACCCTGCTGTCTGGGCTCTGGGATACAGCGAGAAAGAGTTTGGCTTTGGTCTAAGAAGCTATTGTTTTCTCCCAGGATGGCAAGGAAACTGCGTGGGTAACATGAATGAGGCAAAGGCGCTGGTGTAAGGTATAGTGCTGGGCTACCTTCAGAGACCTACTTATGCCGGGGTCTCAGCGGCAGTGCAGAGTGCAACGCCCACCACTCTGACTCAGAATAGGCCTGGACAGAAGGCATGGGGCCTTTTGTTGACCTAGCCAGGACCCCTCACAGCACCCGGGGAGTTGAGAGTTTTACTTGATGAGTCAGGCCACCCAGACATAGAGAAGGCCTCACTCTTACCTTTCACTGCTCAGTACTGGACTCTGATGCTCTGTACTGGGTCCACACCAGGTGGCCACCTCTAGGAACCACAGAGGAGACAAAGGGACAATCACCGTCATGTCTCTAGAGCTGCCTCAGAGTCCCCAGCACACCACCCATGGGAAAGAGAAGCTCTTTTAGGCAGGTTGACACAAAACACTCCTATGCTCAGGAAATTTATCACTGACGGATGCTTGTGTCCCCCTAAAGTTTGCCCGTGGGAAGCCCAGCTTCCACAGCACGCCACGACAAGGCCTTTGTGAGACGATCGGGCTGAGATGAGGTCACGTGTGAGTGTGTGGAGGGGTTCCCCCAGTAGAGTCCATTGCCATTGTAAGAGACAACACAGAGTTTTCTGTTTGTCTTCTGTCTCTCTGTCACACAGACACAATCACAAGGCAGCCATCCACCAGCCAGAAAGCACGTCCTTAGGTGGGCTGGTCTCAGACTGCCAACCCAGGGAACTGTGGAATCGATGTCTGTGCTTTGAGCCCTCAGGCCTCAGTTGGCCACGACAACTGGCAGAGACGCTTCTGTACGATGTCACAGTCAGGCTCAGGCTCTGGCCCGGAAGGAGGAAAGTGTAGGCTACCTGAGGACAATGTGACCACCTCGTCAGCTTCCCACAGGGAAGACAGAGGAGACCAGACATGTTCCCTTCAGTAGAATATTCATATGAAGTATGAGACGTGGGTGAGCATTGCCAAAGTGAGTTTATTAATAAGACAATGCGCCACAGCTGTGCAGAACTTTTCATTCGAGGTGAAATTTACAAAACCAGACCTGAGCAAACAAGTATGTATGACAGCCACCTGCACTTTAAAGATGAAGATGACATTGGCTGGGGCAGGGGGCTCTCACAAGGTCACCATCAATGTAACGGAAGAGCTGGAAACATCTCTTAAGTGCCTGCTGCCCCCTCCCTCTCCCCCTGCACTGTCCCCCTCCCTCTGCACCATCCGGCCATCACACTCAGTGGTGCTAGACAACAAATGCTAAGCCCTCTTGGGTTTGTTTTAAGTTGCCCTTGGCCCTAGAATTCCTTGGAAGGATGTCCAAATGTTTCTCTTTCTGGGCCATGATCATCTGTGTCCTCTAAGAGCACAGAATGCAGTCAGGGTGTTCAGAGTCATCTCAGTCTCTGGTAGTAGGAGCTGGTACTGGCGACCTCCAGCCAGGCAGGCAGCACCTTTCACCATAGGATTCTCCTTCCCAGTGCGGTAACTGGGAAACTTTGTGGTAGACACCAGATCTAGAAGAAAAGGCCCATCAACTACTCACTGAAATCTCAAACTTCCAGAATGCTCAACTGTGTCTCTCCAACAAGATGTGAAGTCCAGACCATGGCACCTCCATCAGCAACCTTATTTGGAAATGGGTTTGTGGTAGGTATGGAGTAGGGACTCTATAAGAGACACACAGAGAGAAAATTCCAGGCAATGACATAAGCAGAGGGAAGTAGTGTTGCCAAGGAGTTCCAGGAGCCGTCAAGGGTCACCAAGGGAAGTCAAGGAATGCCAAGGGGCACCAAGAGTTGCCGAAGGCCACCAGGGGACTCCAAGAGCCACCAAAGGTTGCTTAAGAACACTAAAGATCACCAAGGGATGCCAAAGGACTTCAGTGGACACCAAGGGATCCCACCAGTCACCAATGGATACCATCAGAGTGCCAAAAGTTGACAAAGGACACCAAGAGTCACCAAGGTATGCCAACGGTCACCAAAGGACACCAAAGGCTACCAAGGTGTGTAAAGAGTCACCAAGACATGCCAAGCAACCATTAAGGTAGCCCCACCCCCGAACCATCAGGAAGGATAGATAGGTAGCACCCTTGCCAGAGCAGCATCAGAAATGTCTAACAGGGCAGGTGTGGGGGCGGGGAGGGGCTGGTTGCCTTCCCTGAGGTTCTGCAGGTTTCCAGACAAGTGGGCTGGGTAAAAAAGGCAAACTTAGAAGACGAAGTGCTTGCCGTCCTGAGCACACTGTGTGGTGCTGTCCCCACCACCGCGGAGTCAGTTCCATGGTGCTGCCCACAGTCACCACAGGACCTACAAACCTCCCCAGCCTCTCCGCTCCTTGAAGCTGGCTTTTCACTTGCTAATGGCTGGCCTGTGCTTCTGTGGCTCAGTATGACCGAGAGTTCCAGCCTTTCTTCTCGGCCTGTGTGCCTGGCATGCGTGCGCCTCTACTGTGTCCTTTCCGTGCAGTGCGGTGTCCACTCCAAGGACTTGTCTTGTGTGTCTCGGACCGCCTCACATTTGGGTGGCACCACATCTGTGAATAAGCAGAAAAGCATTGCCACGAGGGCCACCCTTCACTGTCAGCTTGAGTAGGTCTGGAATCGCCTAGGAGACAATCCTTTGGAGGAGAAAAATCCCATTGTGAAGTTGGGTGGTGCCATCCTGTAGGCTGGTGTCTTGGACTGAGTAGAAAGAAAAAAGAAAGAAAGAAAAAAAAGGAGGAGGTCAGGTCAGTAGGAAGCTGTCCTTCCTCCCTCTGCTTCTTGACGTAGATCCAATGTGACCCGCTAACTGTCTCTGCTCCCGCCACCAAGGCAGCCCAGCACAAGGAGCAGTCATCCCAAACCAAAGTCAATCCTTCCTTCCCTAAGTAACTAAAAGTCAGTTTGGAGGGAATCAAAGGTATCAGCCACTGGGAGACCCAGCAGGGTCTCTCCTGAATCCAGGGGCTCTCAGAGACAGCTGGACATCAGACTCACCTGGAGACTTTAAAACTCCTGATCCAGAGGTTCCATATGAATCCAGGGGCTCTCAGAGACAGCTGGACATCAGACTCACCTGGAGACTTTAAAACTCCTGATCCAGAGGTTCCATATTGGTCCAATTGGCTCAGAATCTCTGATGGAACTTTTTTTTTTTTTTGGTCTCCTAAATAGAACATTCCTAGGGGTATCTAACTTGCCCTCAGATTGAGGCCAATGACACAATCTGAGGACAAACAAGAAGCCTACTGCCTATTATCCAGTTAGCAACCTAGAACTGAACCCCTGAGGGTCTGCTGGCTTGAGGGTTCTCCTAGGAGTAGGGTGCTTTCCCAAGGTAGGCATGGAGGAGCATCATGGTGGATGGCCATCATGATATCAGCTAGTGAACCTGAATCCCCTGTTCATGAGCGCCATCTGCAGACGGTTGTCAAACTTTGGAACCTGTTGGTACTGAGGACCTGGCACATGGCTGAATGTACACTTACCTGAGGCTTCCAAGACGCTTAACAAGGAAATGTGTGATGTGTGCATAGCACACTGATCTCCAGGGTTTGTTGCAGCAACCATATGATGTGGTAAGCAGCCTGCTCTTCCCAGACACCAAGGTCCGGGCTGGGCATCCACCTGACCCTGTAGGGATGTCCCAGGCTCTCAGCTACTGGGGTCCTTGGTGCCACCCATGGCTCTGCTGTCACTGCTTCCCTCCCCTGGGAGGGGTTTAGAATGAGTTCTATGAACACAGGGCTAGGAGTGAAAGAGGCAATGTCACAGTGCCCAAGCAGGTAAATTATGGGTTACTGCTGACAGTGGCGCGGCCTTCACTTAACAAAGGGTGTGTCACAGGACTCACAGAAGTTGCTTTAAGCTGCTGTCTCCAAGTGGAGCTAATCACTTGTTTAGTGATAGTTAATGCTTCAGTAGAAAGGCTAGGGAGAGGCAGAACTGGAGGGTAAGCGCTACTGTCAATGGAGAATCAATCAAAACGGAAAGAAAAAACACAAATAGAAATGGCCAGCTAGTCAACTGGAAAATGGGATTTGATTTACATAAAACTCACAAACATGACTATGCATGAAGGCAGGTAATGTCTACGGAGACAAAGAACCCGCACTTATCTAAGAATACAGCTAGCAATGGCCGTTTCTCTCCTGAGCAGGAGAAATAGCTCTAAGGTTTAGGGACCCCCTGCCAGTCTTCAGGAGTTCAACACAGTGGCTCCCGGCACTTAACCCTGAGCAAGTCAGCCAGGGAATGGTCCTCATGCAGAATGCGCTGCCTGGGGCATCTAGTAATATTGGGTACTTTGCATGGGAACTGAGAAGCCCAAGATGGTCTCATTGGCTCCTGCAGATGAGAGGCATAGTTCACTAAGTTCTAGTTAGTTACTTGATGAAGTTACCCGTCGTTACAAAAATTTGCAGTGCTTCATGTCCTGGGGGTGTTTTAGCTTTAACCCATCGTTACAAACTGTACGGTGTTTTAGTTCCTGCAGTGGACACTGTCACCCTGTTACTCTAGCATTCTTGCTTCTACTTTGTCACCCTGTCCATCTGTCCTTAGGTACTGACCCATTTTGGCAAACTGAGTTTCATGACAGTGCTGCCTGCTGGCATGCTGTCTGGAACCATGGCCCCCAAAGTCTCTGGTATGGACATGACTATATTCCCATTTTCATTTGCTCAAGTCCTTTTCCCTACTCGTTCATTGGCAGCTTTTCTCAGCACAGTTAGAAGGCTATTTAAAATGTGAGCATGAGTGTGTGTGTGTGTGCATGTGTGTGTGTGTGTGTGTGTGTTTAACTCAGTCTGATAACCTCTCAGGTTCACTTGAGAAATTTGTCTTGTTCACATTTAGTGTAATAACAGATGTGCCTGAAGTTTTCTTCCCCGTCTTACCCTTCGGTTATTATTTGTTACACCGTATCTCCTCCTTTCTTCTCTTTGGATAATTTGAGCTCCTTGGTATTTGTTTCCTTTTTTCCACTGTTCTGTTTGCATTTCTGCACTTTTCCATGCAACTAGTGACTGGGCTCTGTGTTCACGCTAGTAACAAAGACTTTTCTCCCTCAGTCTCCCCTTCTCCCTCAGTCTTCCCCTCATACAAAGCAAACACCCTGCAGCTGTGCTGCACTCTCTTCTAACTCCCAGCCAGGCTAAGGCTCCTCAGCATTCTCAGCTCAGGGGACTGACTAGACACCCCACTGACACACACCATGTTCCTCCTGCTACAAATTGCCAACTTCATTATTTTTAATTTGGAACGAACTCAGTGCGGCCAAGCTCACTGATATCCACATCTCTTCTTTGGCTTACAGTTTTCCTCCTTTGATGCTGGCAACAGGTAGAGGATTGACATTCAGGTTTATTTCATCCTCCTTCTCTAAGTGGAGATGGGAGCGGTACAACTTCATAGTAAAGATGAGATAAAACAGTGTTGCATCCGACCAACTGGAGGTGGCGTGAGGAGGACCCCTGGGGTTCACCCAGTTCGCTGCATCCCAGGGCACCCTTTCATGCAAAGGTCTGTGTCTGAGTCTGCGCTGGCTTTGCCAACCTCACACGGTGCCAGGGCTTACTACCAGCACTCTTGTCCCTAGCCCTTTCGACAAACTTCTTAAGGCAATGGTTTGTCCCTCAGTTAATTGTGCTTTCAAGTCCAGATGACCTGCCATGTCAGGTCTGAGAGCGGGATATGAAGGCTTCTGTCTCCCCTGGGCTGCCACGTAGTCCTAGAAACCTAGAGAAATGCTGGGAAACCGGGACAGGTGAGCACCACTCTGTAACTGCCCCCAAGGAACCATGGTAGCTGTGAGTCAGGGGCAGTAAACACCCTGACACCAGGGAGGCATGGTCCAGTCTCCAGTGTTCACTCCTGGTGTTCTGGTCTCCTAGGTGACAAAGTCTCTCAGTTTGTCCAGGAGGGCACCTTGAGTGTAAATGCCCGTGAAGACAGCAGCTGTGATCCTGATACAAACACTGCAGGAGAATGACACAGAGATGTTGCCTCTGGGGGGAACTATGTATGTAAAGCCAGGGGAAAAAGAATGCCAAGTCTCTTTGAAATCATTCATTTCCTTTTATCAGTTTCTCAGCATCATTTCTTCAGAGCTGAGGGTCACCTCTCAAGGACTCTGTGTGACTTTAGTAACTGCTAGTGCATGCGTGGGGGTGGGGTACGGAGAATAGCATGGGGCAGGGTGTGGCAGAGGGGCTGGGAAAGGGGAGTGCAGTTTCTTCTCTATCTCCCAAAGGTCCTGGGGTAGAGGGAAAGCCTCCATTAGATTCTCCTGTGCACCACGCATTCACCAAGAATTCCTGAGCAGCGCCATGGCAGGCATGCAGTCACAGGAACCTGGAGGAGGGAACCTCCGGAGATGCCAGAACCTGTACCTACTGAAGGTGCTGTCCTGCACGCTCAGCTGTCCCCCTCATCCTGGGCTGCGCATCTGCTCTTTCCTGGGCCACACTGGACGCCGAAGCCCCATGGCTCAGGGAGTGGGCAGCCAGGAGCGGGCACCTCGCCGTCTGCATCCAGGCTTTCACCCAAGGATCGCCAAGGCTGCTCCCCTCTGCCCTGCTTTGCTGGAAACAAGGGCAGTCCCTTGGTCATTCCAAAGCCTGCCACATATTCCAGAAGACAGGACCTCACTGCTTGCTTGCACTCACTTTGGCTTTGGGGCTTCTATCCCTTGTGCAACCAGGCTTCCATGCATTCAAAATCTTTTTCTCAGCCAGGCATTGGTGGCAAGCGCCTTTAATCCCAGCACTAGGGAGGCAGAGGCAGGCGAATCTCTGTGAGTTCGAGGCCTGCTTGGTCTACAGAGTGAGTTCCAGGACAGCCTCCAAAACAATACAGAGAAACCCTTCTCGAAAAACCAAAAACTAAAAACAAACAGAGCAAAACAAAACAAAAAAAAATCTTTTTCTCAGGCTGGGCACATAATTCAGGTGGGAGCATGATTACCTAGCATGTACAAGGGCCTGGGATCCATCCTCAGGACCGCAAGCAGCCTAACGGAACATACATGTAATACCAGCACTCCATCTGGAAGTGAAGACAGAGTCGGGAGTTTCTGAAGGTCATATTTGGCCACGTTTGAGACCAGCCTGGGATACAAGAAGTGCTGACTCAAAAAAATTTTTTTCTTTCTTTCTTTGGATCAACACTGTCAGGCAGTCACAGAAACAGCCTGAGAATGGCGAGCACAAGGTCAGGGTCTTGGCTAGTTTTATGTCAACTTGATACCAGCTGGAGTCATCTGAAAGGAGGGAGCCCCAATTAAGAAAATGCTTCCGGGAGATCCAGCTGTAGGGCATTTTCTTAGATAGTGACTGATGAGGAGGGCCCAGCTCATTGTGGGAGGTGCCACCCCTGGGCTGGCAGTCCAGGGTTCTATATAAAGTCTGAACAAGCCGTGAGGCGCAAGCCAGTAAGCTGCACCCTCCATGTAAGCCGCACCCTCCATGGCCTCTGCATCAGCTCCTGCCTCCAGTTCCTGCCCTGCTTGAGTTCCTGTCCTGACTCCCTTCAGTGATGGAGCACAGTGTGGAAGTGTGAGCCTAATAAACCCTTTCCTCCCCAACTTGCTTTTGGTCATGGTGTTTCATCACAGCAGCAGAAACCCTAACTAAGGGCAGGACGGTGGTGGCGCACGCCTTTATTCCCAGCACTCGGAAGCAGAGGCAGGCGGATCTCTGTGAGTCCGTTTGAGGCCAGCCTGGTCTTCAAAGAGAGTTCCAGGACAGCCTCCAAAGCCACAGAGAGACCCTGTTTTGAAAAACAAAAACAAAAACAAAAAAGAAAGAAAGAAAACCCCTAACTAAGACAGTCTGTCACTCAAGTGTTCCCAAGTCTCCTCTGTAGCACAGGCACTAGGTTCCTCTTCAGTGAAAAGCAGGGGTTCTGTCCACACTTGGTGTGTTCCAGCTAGGAACTTGGGAGGCAGCTCCCTGAAGATGAGCCCTGGGCCCTGCTCTTAGTCCTGATGAGACTAAACTCTGGATACCCGCTGTATATCCATATCTCAGGGCTCACGGTGCAAACCAGGGCCTCCTGCAAACCAGGCCAGCACCTGCCACCGAGCCTCACCCAGGCCGTGTTTACCCTCCAGAAGCAGAAGAACCACCCCAGGTCGGTCCCCTGGCCCAGGAGCCTCACACCTGCCATCTCAGCACCGGGCTGCTCACTACGGGGCTGACAGGTGTCCCGGGGGATCCACTTCCAAATTCCCAGCAAGCATCTCACAAGGTCAGGCCACCTCCAGGAAGGTAAGAACGCCTTTCATCTGACACCAGCATAACTTCCTTCGGTCTCCACAGCAAGCTAGTTTAGAAACAGTCAATGCGAGAGTGACTTGGTTCTGCAGAGTGTGGCCATCCCACATGTGCCTTCCAGCCTGGAGATTAGAGTCACGTGGAGACGCCACTGCTTCACCTGCCAGAGAGTGAATTCCCACCGTCGAGTGGCCAAAGGTCTCTGACTCTTCAACTTTAAAAAGTGGGTTTCCATGGCAACAAAAACCTGACGGACAATTCACAGTTCAAAACAAAACAACAAAAGAAAACAAGTCAGAGACTGGCCGTGCGCGCTCTCCCCAGCCACGGGCGCGCTGCATCACCGAACACGAGTTTGTACAAACTGGGCACAGGAAACAATAGCTGGATCCAGAAACCCGGGAGAACCGCTGCCTGCTGCAAACCCTTGAAATTAAATTTTTAGTGTGTCGTTCTTCAGCCTTATGGCAGGTGACCTTCAAGTAAGGAACAGTTGGCTGACGGTAGGCGGAGTACGCAATTGTTGCCACCAAGGTCGTGGAGGTGGGGGTGGGGGGCCTGCAAACGCCGTTCCGAAATCTCAGGTCGGTTAGGAAAGCACGCGGAATCTGCGCCTCGCATTTGGGGTGGCTTTTGCTTGCCATGTTTAATTACACGGCTAGGTCCAAATGACGGACGCAATTTATAGATGCCCCGCTCCTCCGGGTGGAGGGAGAACGCGATCTATTTGCAGCAGATAGATTATTTTTCAGGCACTTTAGGAGCCACCCAACCCCCCTCGGATGCTGACTGTAAAATAAGAAAACTGTTACCCAGCTGGGCAACAATGGGCTCCCACCGTGCTTTTCTGCGCAGCCCGCAGCTGCGGCGAAAGTGGAAACTCAGCTGCTGGGAGACATTCTTTCTGGCCGCCGTTTCTATGGGCAGGGAGGCCTCCCACTGCTGCGCTGTATTTTCTATGCAAAAACTGCAGAAGAAGTGACATTTTAAAAGTTTTGACCTTTCCCCCCCCATGAACCAAAGCATACATTTTTTAAACCTTCTGATAGGATGTCTGTAAGAAACGGTAATAGCCATTATTGTAATAATAAAATGTTTCGAAATTTGAAAATTCTATATTGACTATAATCGTATAACCTTTATCTGGAAACGGATAGCGATGCGGGGCCAGGAACCACTTCTGTTTTGTCCCGGGGAAGCAGATATGACAGGTTTCAGACATATTTGGGAAACAAGATCCCCGGATGTCAAGTTTTCATACGCTGACTTAAGACGTGCGTGTTTGCCCCCTCCACCCCCCCAAAAAAAACCAAAGACTTAGGACGGTTTCACACCAGTGTTACCACCTGTACCGATGTTATTTGCTATTTAAAAAAAAAAGCTCCCAAAACCGAGAATAAGAGTTTTATAATTCAGTTTGTGTACCAATCTTTAAAAAAAAAAAGTTCAACTCTTATTTAAATAAAAAGCTTCTTTTTAAAAAAGAAGAAAATGACCAAGGAACAAAATGATAAAAAGAAATTGTGTGTGTGTGTGTGTGTGTGTGTGTGTGTGTGTGTGTGTGTGTGACACCTTCCAATGTGTGGAGAGGGTTGGTCATGTAAAATACAGAGATACAGAGAAGGAAAAGAAGAAATGAAACTTGAGACCTGGATTTACTCACAAGCAGCACAGGGGACAAGGGGACAGCAAAGGTAGGCTCCTGACCCCCAGACTGTCCAGAGTCTGACCACACACTGCACTTCAGCAGAGGCTCAGCATCTGGGCTGGGCCTATGACCAGGAGTGCCTGTCTGTGGGAAAGCAATCTGCAGGACATTGGCATTGTAATTGTCAGGACTGGGAGGTGCCACAGCTAAGTCCTTCCTAAGGTTCAGAGCAGGGACCCGACCCCTTTTGTTAGAAGCTGACCTGACTAAGGGGCAAACCCCTCCAAGAAGCCAGCCCAAGCTGAGTCTTAATAAGCCTCCCTTCTTGTTCTGAGCTGAATATGTTTTGTTCTCTCTTCCCCAGACCTCGTAAGTGCGCCTAGTCCAGTCTCTCCCAAGTTCTCCTGGGTCTCAGGCTCAAAGACACGGGAGCTGAGGAGGAAGGCAAGCCCACAGAAGCATCCATGGCCCTTAAATGAAAGCAGTTTCCTCCTGGCCAAAAGAGTACAGTCTACCTCTGGATGCACATTTTCTATAGCCGGCTCACTATAGAGTTAATCCAGTCGGGCAAGTCAATCACCCGGCCAAGGGACCATTGGTCGGAGTTACCTTAAATCATGCCAAAGAGATGGGAGGATAATTATCCCCTTAATGAGGTCATGTACTTTTCTTCCCAGAATCCCTGTTCTCTGTGTAGTGGTTTATGGGGTTACAGTCATTTTTCCAAATTACTCCAAAAAGTATAACTTTGTGCTTTTTCTCCTTTTCATCTCTTTCTCGTTATTTTGGATAATTCCCAAAGCCTGGATTTGCTTTTCCAAACACTGTGAGCTCTCTCTTTTTCTGTTTTTTTTTAAACATTTATTTATTATGTATACAGCATATGTTTGTATGCCCACAGGCCAGAAGGGGGCGCCATATCTCATTACAGATGGTTGAGAGCCACCATGTGGGTGCTGGGAACTGAACTCAGGACCTCTGGAGGAGCAGGCAGTGCTCATACCTCTGAGCTGTCTCTCCAGCCCCTCTCTTTTTCTAAGAAGGTAGCTGCTGTCTCCAGTCCTTCTACCCTGTGGCTGTTTAGGCTGTGGTTTTCTCTCTTTTTCTCCATGCTCACAGCTCACATAAATTTCCCACAAGTCTCCTCCTGAGTCCATCCTTAACTTCTTTAGTAATGAGGCCAAGAAATCCCAATTCCTCTGATCGTGTGTGGCACCCTACATGAGACTCCCCTAACTTTTCAGTAGCATGTTAATTGTCCTATGTCCCACTTTGAGTCACTAAGGCTCCCACGCCATCTCTGTCCTGCCCTGGGATGGGCTGCAGTGGCCTGGAGTGTGCAGGTTCTGACCCCAGATACTCCATCCACGGAGGCAGCAAGAGGGGTCTTGTTACTCACGGTCAAGCATAGGAAGCAAGCAAGAGCTTGACCAGCAGGAAGGTCCACAACTGAGATGGGCACAGATGCAAACCCAGGCAGAAGACCGCCCTCGGTCAGAACAGAGCGCAAGCATGCTGTACCTGGGATACTTCATGGGTCTATTGTTTTACACCGCCTTTGGGGCTTACGGGTACAGGTGTATGTGGCTGGTAAACTCTCCAGCAGTTCTGGGGTTCCGTATAAAATCCCCAAGGGGCAGTCCTCAGGAGGAGGGCCTCTTCAGGAAGTGTGTGATTTTTGACTCACACTAAATGCTTCATTCAGGAATCATGTCTGACTTGTAAATGACTGAAGTTTTGAGAGAAACATACTCTGCCACGGAGTGACATAAGTAGCCTTTTTCTGATTGCTTTTCAAGATATGCTCTAGGCTAGCTTCCTGGGGCCAGCCAGTAGAACATGGAGACTGGCAGACCACTCAGTGTGGCATCGGTGTCAACAGAAGTCAGGATGTTTCTGCTCTCCAGAGATAGAGAAATGACCACTCGAAGGCCCCACATGCAATTCTGAGTGCACCCCACATTGGATGAAGAGTCACCAGGAACAGGTTTTGTACACAGAGCATGGGACTCACCATTCTTGGATTCTACAATTTCTGGGTGTTGAGCCAGGGGCTTCAACCTTTAAATCGAAGCAAAATAAAACCACCTCAGACAGCAGGAAGCCTCCTGTGCAGTCCAAAACCCCTGCCTAGGTTTAAGAAGACTTACGAGAAAGAAAAAAAAATGAAGACAGGGCAACAATTTGTATTTGAACTAGAGACAAATATTGCATTAAATCCCCCAGCTTTTCCTTTCGTGTTTTATTTTACCACGTTCCATTTTTATTATCTGAAAAATGGGGATAATAATGGTGTTTTCCTGCTGGAGGAAAGGCAGCTCAAATAATGCCTCACTGTGCACCTAGCTCAAAGCAATGAAAGATAGTTTTTACTGTGGGGAAAAATGTTCACACAAGGGGAAAAGATGGGCTAAAATAGCTCCTTGGAGGAGGAGAGAGAAGTCCTACGGAGACCACATGAATATTCCCTTCTTGCAGAAGTCTCTGCCAGGGAAGCTGTTCAAGTCTTGCAGTCCTGCACCCACCAGAGCCTTGGTTTCCAGAACAAACCTCCCAGCGAATGTTCTGAGGCTTTCCAGGGAAAGAGGCCCAGCAGACTTTGGGGGCACAGTCTCAAAAGTTGAGGGTCTTTATGCGCAAAGTGAAAAGTGATCACAATGGCTTGTCTTTGTCTGTCAGAGATTTCCGGTAACTTCCTCATGCTGGCTTGGTGTCACATTTGCATGACACAAAAGGCTAGGCATGCATATTAACGGAAGTGATTACAATAATTAGTCACATGTCCCCCAAGTGGGGGGGACTTTAATGCAAACTGTAGTTAACTGTGTGGCTTGTGGACGATCATTGTTCGCACAGAATGTGAAAAGCTGCAAATGTATAAATTGCCCTTTAATTAGATTTCACGTGTCACTAGTTCGCTTAGCTGAAAAGGCCTCGCAGCGCTGTGAACATAGCTGTGAACGTGGGCTGTGAGATCTGCAGGATTTCAGCTCGAGGTGCAGACCGCAGAGCCAAGCTGAAACATTTGAGCAAAATCTGCCCTTCTCTCTGTTTTGTCTCTTGGCCTGTGTCTGTTTCTCTTGTTCCATCTTTTGTGAGATCAGGCTGCTTGCAGAAGCCTGGCCCAATGCTCATTCTAGAGCTGGAGGGGGCTCCAGAGAGCAAGCTTAGACTGAGGGTTGAGGTTCCTACACTAAAATGATGGAAGGACTCCTGTGCTCTACCTTGAATGCTCCACTATGAGTGCTCCACCCTGAGTGCTCCACCCTGTGTGCTCTACCCTGAGTGATCCACCCTGTGTGTTCCACCCTGTGTGCTCCACTCTGAGTGCTCCATTCTGACTGTTCTACTGTGTGCCCCACTCTGAGTGCTCCACCATGAGTGCTCCACCCTGAGTGCTCCACCCTGTGTGCTCCACCCTGAGTGCTCTACTGTATGCTCCACTCTGAGTGCTCTACTGTGTGCTCCACTCTGAATGCTCCACCCTGAGTGCTCCACCCTGTGTGCTCCACTCTGAGTGCTCTACTGTGTGCTCCACTCTGAGTGCTCCACCCTGAGTGCTCCACAGGAGTTGCCTTATTTTGCCCAACCATTAGTGAGATTGACAGGTGATATCTCAGATGGCCCATGAAGTCCCTCCAAGCAGTTTGCAGGCTAGTGAAGGTGCTAGGCACCAAATATGGATCATCAGCGAGGGCAGACCTGCCCCAGGGAGCATATATATGTATGTTGTCATCTTCTTGCGTGTTTTTCTACCTTGGGGTCTTAGCTTGTACTGTAGTCCCCTCTCCTGTGAGGTCTCCTTCCCGGTTTCTAAAAATGTTAAGTAGAAAACTCTAGAAATTCCCAGTTTTCCATTGGGTGGCATGGGGAATCTCATGGCTGGCCCTCTGCATCCCTCTCTCTTGGTGAGCCATTCTGCAGTCCAGCATCTTCATGCTGTGTGTGCTGCCCACCCGGGGGTCACTCAGGGAGCCATCTCAGTCATCTGTTTCACTAGGGTTTCTACCAAAGTGACCCCTGTCTCACTAACACGGGGGCGGGGGCTGCTGTTCACAGGGATGTGGCAGACACAAGCATGGGCGTTTCCTGTGCGAGAAAGAAAACGGGAGGGGGAGTGATGGAGAGAGACAGAGCGAGAGACCTTTTTGTAGCATGTTGTTAAAATCATCCTGTTTTATTATTAGCTGCTATTAACCTACCGTTGTGCCTAATTTATAAGTTAAACTTCAGCATGGGGACACATGAGTAGGAAAAGCCTAGTTTACCCAGGAGTTGACACCATTCCTAGGTCTGGGCATCTGTCCTCTGGGGCTTTCGGATGCCTCTTCCAATGATAGTTAGACACCGGTTCACTTAAGCCAGTGCAAGTGTGCAGCTGTGCTCACTTTGGCAAACCCCGAGGACCTCATGCGATGGGGGGTGTCTCCAGCCCACCTGGGGGCTCAGTCCTCTGGAGCCGCGTGGAAGCAGAAGATGCTCAGATGTGCCTCACAGCTCTCCGTGCAACGTGAAAACAAGGAGGGGTCACAGAAAGTTCAGCGGGTGAGGAGGGGAACACCTCTCCCAGTTGCCAGGTGAAGTGGGGACTGTTTGTATAATTATTTGAAATTAGTTCTCCAGGATCTGACTGAAAAGGCCTCTGTGTGCTTAGTACGTGGGCTTTTCTTTCTCCTGTGCTAGCATGTAAATAGGAACACTAAAGGCTCACACTGTCATGTTTTGAAATGGCTAGGTGCTTTGGATGTGACAGAGTTTGATCTCTATTGGGTGAGGTGGCAAAGGTCATTGTGTGCACTTATGAATCCTGTTCCTTACTAGGCCTCGTGACCGCTCACTTCACCAGGGTTTACCGAGGCCTCTAGACCTCCAGTGCCTTCTCAGGTTCTCAGCATCCTGAGGACATCCTCCAGTCTTCACACGCCATCTGGAACATAAGTGGTTTGACCCCAGACTCACTGGTATTGTCCTTTCTCTCAAGTCCCCATCTATCTCCTTCTAGGCTGTCCCAGAAGATGAGTTTAATTCTGTTACCCAGTGATCCAAAGTGTTCGTTTTAAAGTGGGTGTTTGGGGCTGGAGAGGCGGTTCCCTTCGGAAAGCGCTTGCCTCTCAAGCGGGAGGACCGAGTTTGATTCCCCTGTCACCCAGTCATCCATGTGCAAAGCTGGATGGGGGCATGGGTGTGCTAGCTGACAGCTGGGGAGGTGCAGACAGGAAGACTCCTGGCGCTCGCTGGCCAGGCAGCCCAGCCTACCCCCTGGGCTTCCGGTTCAGGGAGAGAGGCTGTCTCAGAAATTCGGACGGAGAGAGGTCGAGGATTCCTGGGTTCACCTCTGTTCTCTACACGTGTGTGCATGCATATATACACGGGCAAAACAAAGTGGGTGGCCATTTGGATAATATTTACCCAACTTAACACATGTGGCTTCCTGAAGCCATATGGACTTGAGTGGACGTCCAGGCTCAGAAGATTCTTCCAACAGCAGCCTCCTCTCTGGGGGACCCTCCTGTCTGGGGTCTCCTATGCTGTCATCTGGCCTTAGTAAGGGCAAATAAGCCCCAACTGCAGACGGCCTCCTTAAGAAACTATCTTGTGAGTCATATGCCTTTGCTTTAGAACCTTCCTACGAGATTCCCAGACAATACGGTGTCTGGGAGGAGCAAGGCTCAGGTTGGGAAAAGCCCAGGGCTGAGGTATGGGTGGAGGAAGGGGAAGTCCAAAAGGAGCCCCTGGGAATGCACAGGGGCAGAATGGAGGGAACATGCAGGAAGACACGTCTCCATGGCCTCCACACCCAGCATGACCCCCACAGTGTGCAGGCGGCTGTGCTGTGTTGTTAGTATGGCTGAGGAAAAGGCGGGACTCCCACCTGCATCTGGGTTCCTGAGCACCCAAGGGCTTCCCATCTGACCCACAAGTCAATTCCCCTGCAGCAGCCAAACACCAAGAAGTGGAGGTCCCGTATGAATCCAGTTGCTTAGATGACCTCAGAGAAGAACAGAAAAGAACTCCCCAGGAGTTCCTAGGAGGTGACACACCTTGGTCCTTCAGCGTGGCCCTGCTCGAGCATATGGCTGGTGCTTCGGTTTTCTTTGGGGTCCTGGCAGGTCAAAGACAGAAAATGGGCAGGCAGAGCAGGGTCCCCTCCCAGTCACCCAGCCCCAGCTGGAGCCAATCTGGGGTTCTGAAGACTCAGCAGGAGCTTCTTTCTAAAAGGGAAAACCCTCCAAATCCTGGGGCAGCCTCAGAGCCCTCTGCCTTCAGGATGCAACCTTCCTCCCAGACAGCCCCAATAAGGTAGCCAGGATGCTGTAAATGCTTACTTGTCGGGGAAGGAGAAACTATTTCAGCAGCATGTGGAGCTGAGGAGTTGATGTGACCTAAGGGAAGTCAGGACCATGCCTCCGAGGAACCAGCTCTCTGACTGGCCCCCACCCACTCTGAGACACGGTATAACGCCTCTCTAGGGTAAAGCCTAAAGGGACCAGCTCTCCTGCTGCTGCACCCCTCCCCCCATAGCCTCCGGAACATCAAAGGGTTCGGGTGGAGCCACAGACTTATTTGAGAACCCTTCCGGGTTTGATGGGCTCTCTCCTGATTGGTCCTTACTTTCTCACCTAATTAACATGTACCTGAAGCAGTCAAAACCCTTTGAAAGCCACTTAGAAATCCCTAGACCAAACCTCTTCCCGAGAGCGCTGAGATCTTTTTTAGTAAGTCCTTGCCTGCCTCACTCTCTGCTCTCTGTGCACATCGTTCTACATCCTTGAGAGACAAGAACTCTACAGAAAAGAGAGCCGGCCAACGCTTAGAGGATGGAGGACTGGGGTGAGCATGGGGCGGGGCTTCTTGAACAACGGAGTGCAGGAAATGAAAATGGCCAGCAGGGCAGCACCAGGGGGCTGGGTGATAGGTGTGTGGGTCCCAGGTGGAAGGTGAGGCTTGAGTCCACGAAATGATTCTCCTACAGAGAGCAGGTTGGAGCCACAGCAGATTACAGGGGAAGGCTTGCAAGGGTGGTCTGGGCTAAGATTTTAGACAGTCATACCGGTAGCCACATAAAGAACTTTTCACGGAGGCCAGACAGAGACAGGGAGGCCCTGGAAGATCAGAGACACCAAGTGAAGGTAGTCGAGACTTAGTGAGAGCTCAGATGGGAAGCTGCCAAGGAAGGAGGGCTAACGGTCCCAAGGTTGCCAGCTGGGCACTTGTGGGAGGAGCCGTCACGGCAGCCGTGGAGAGAGAATGTAGCAAGAAGCCACAGGAAATGGGAGAGAATTCTGCATCTCTCAAGGTGAAAGTGTTTCTTCCTACGGTTTTCTCAGTCAGTCTGCTCTGCTCTGTCCTCGGCACCCTAGGTGGCCTTAGGACCCAAGAAGAGCCCCGAGTGTGGTGCAGCCAGGGCTCTCTCTGCTTGAGGGGATCTGTCTCAAGCCTGTCCACATCTGCAATCGGAGCCCCTGCCTTTCTCCTCTGCTTGTCTGTCTGCGTCCCTCTGTCTCTCTTTGCTCTCCCCTCTCCATCCCTGCCTCCCTCCTTCTGTCTTCACCTCCCTCCCCGTTCTCTAGTCTGCATCCAGACTCCCATCATTCCTAGGGACCCGGTTCAGCTTTACCAGTGCCATCTGCAGTGAGTGACCCCATCACCAAATAAGGTCGCTCACTGGAGGGGCTGGGGTTGTAGGACTTCAGCCCACTTTGGTGCGGGGCATGGTCCAATCTGCTTTTTAGAGGCTAATGTTTTGGCTTATTCAACAGGGAGACAAAGCTCCCAGTTTCTCTCTGCCAGGACCACAGAGCAGATGCTCTCGCCGAGCCCTCTCCGAGGCTCACTCAGGCTGCAGAGCCCTTGTTTGGGTCCATTGTGAGACCCGTGAAAAACTGTTTACTTCCTCGGCTGCCTGGATCAGCCAGTGTTCTGGACTTTGGACATCTTGGGCTACAGTTGAGGTTTGGATCGTTTCCCAGGCAGACAGATAATAAAAGGACCACACAGAGAGACAGCCCTGGCTTCCCCAGTGCACATGGCCAGAGATGCTGCCACCCCTGCAGGCAACTCAAGGGCAAAGGGACAGGCCAGACGTGCAGGGTGCATCTACGATGTGACTCCTGAGAGAACCCACACACCCCACCGTCGACTGCTTACATAAGCGGCAATGAACTACCCTGTCTCCCTCATCCCCGTACTGTACTGACCTACTCGGGTTCATATGAGGTCAGTGTGGCTGAGGCATCCCAGCCGCCAGTGTGTCCTTGTGAAAAAGGAAAGGGCTGACGGAGGGGTGGGTGTTGGGGAGAACTCCCTGCCAAGACTTCACAGTCCTTAGGGCAGAGAGGCGGAACCAACAGTCAAGGCTGCCAGGCAGTGGCCCGGTCCTGTCTTAAGGAATGTCCTCACTACAAGGACCATGGACTGGTAGCTGTAGAGCGCACCACCCCGTGAAGTCCTGGATAAACGAGATGAGAAGCAAGCAATTAACCGAGGAAAAAACGCCAAGGAGCTACCGGGAACTTGTTAAAACAAAAACACAAGCCAGATAATTGCTCAAAAATGCGCCCACCGCCGGTGGCTCTGCATGGAGGGAAGGGAACAGCTGGATCCCAGTTCTCCACCTGGTCAGCCATGTGGAGATGCAATTCCGAGTGTCCTTTACAATGGAAATGAATCTCAGCCTTTGCGGGAGGCGCTGCTAAGACTGTCCTGTCAGGGTTTTACTGAGGGCCCAACCCTGCAGACTGAGGCTGAACAGGGAGGGCTTTTAATCAACCACTTCTCCATCACTCACACAGAGAAGAAAGGGGTCCTCACAAACATGGCCGCCAGGACAGGGACAGCATAATTTGCTAAAGAGCCGCTTCCTTCTGTTAAGTCTCTCCCAAGCAGACTGAGTCTCGGATTAAGGTCAGGGACAAGACATGACCAGCAGTGCAGACTCCACAGAGACTCAAGTCATCCTCAGGATGCGACCTCTCTCCCAATGCCGAAGACAGGCGACAAAGACAATATTAAGGGCAGAGAGGTGACGGGGGGGGGGGACGGACAGACGGGACTCTAGGGAAAGTGTGCACAGCCTTGTCTCCGCCCCTCCCACAAGTCACTGCGATAGACCACAATATCCTGGAATCCACTCAAAGATTCACCAGTGCACCCTGGGTTTGACCAGCAGCTAAAACCTATTTGCAAGCCCGGCATTGGTGGCCGTACACCTTTATCCCAGCACTCGGGAGGCAGAGACAGGTAGATCTCTGAGTTCAAGACCAGCCTGGTCTGTGGAGCAAGTCTCAGGACGGCTCCAAAACTAGAGAGAAACCCTGCCTCCAAAAACAAAAACAAAAACAAAAAAAAATAACAGCAACAATAAAAAAACCTTTGTGTCTTTAAAAATAAAGTAAAAAAACAAAGCAACAGTAGCAACAAAAACATTCTCCAGGACAGAATGATGGTGTCACCCCACGTGACACTTCAGCTGCTTGCCCCTGTGCCTCTCTGAGCAAGGCACTGAGGGAGACACGGGATCCCAGAAACAGACTCCCCAAGGAGCAGAGAGCATTCAGACCAAGACGTCTTCAGTAGCAGGTGTAGCGGATGTGATATAAAATGAAAGAAAAGCCGGGCGGTGGTGGCGTACGCCTTTAATCCCAGCACTCGGGAGGCAGAGGCAGGCGGATCTCTGTGAGTTCGAGGCCGGGCTGGACCGATAGCCTCCAAAACAGAGAAACCCTGTCTCGTAAAAACAAAAACAAACAAACAAACAAAAAAAAAACAAAACAAAACAAAAAAAAAAACGAGAGAAGGAGCTGCTGTGATCCAAGCTGGGTGTGCGGTAGAAGGCGGATGCGCAGTGAGGAATGAGGAGGGTTAGCCAAAGCACAGGAGACGGCCTTTTTCTTTTCTTTCCCTCTACTTGCTATGTCAAGACAGGCTTTCTCTGTGTGGTCTTGGCCAGCCTCGAACTCAGAGATCTGCCTGCCTCTACCTCCTGAGTGCTGGGATTAAAGGCAAGAGTTTTTTTAGACTAAAACCTCTGAAATCATGAGCCAAAATGTCTTCCCTAAACTAAGCTGACGCGGCAGTGTTGACAGTCAACTTGGCAGACTCTAGAATCACCCGGGAGATGGGCTTCTACGCGTGCCTGTGGGAAATCATCTTGGCTGTGGTTTAGCTTAGGTGGGGTGACTGTCCACCGTGGGTGGTGTGGTGTTGTTCCCTGGCTGGGCCCCTGCATAGGCGGAGAGAGGGAGGTAAGCAGCTGCGTGTGTTTGTCACTCTCGGCCGTCGACTGTGACCAGCCACTTCAAGCTCCATCTGCCTTGACTTCCCGCCATGAGGGACCGTGCTTTGAACTATGAGCTGAATGAACCCTGCCTCCCTTACATCGCCTTTGTCAGGGTCTTCTATGCTGGTGGAATATTCCTTTACCCTGTGTGAAGATGTGTTACTGTGGTTGGCTTAATAAAGAGCTAGGCAGGAAGTGGCTAAGCGGGACTTTCTGGAGAGGTCTCTGGGAAGAGGAAAGGCAGAGTCACCAACCAGACACAGAGGAAACAGGATGGGCAGTACAGAGTTAAGGGAATGGGTTAATCTGAGTTATAAGAACTAGTTAGGAACAAGCCTAAGGTAAGGCCGAACCTTCATAATAACAAGTCTCTGGGTTGTTATTTGTAAGCCCAACTACACTGGACTGTCACCCCATATATCTTAGAAACTTGTCACTCTGTATGGCCTCAGGGACCAGTCACCTCTATATGAGACAAGTCACCCCCAAGTATGCCCAGGGAGCAGTTATTCCTGTGAGTGCCTGGGGACCAGATACCTCCATATGTCCCAGAAATCAGTCACCCCATGTTCCAGGAACCAGTCTCTCCTTGTGTACACAGGATGGCCTTCCCCTGCATCCCAAGGGTTGGTCTCTGGTGGTTGGAGCTACGGATTCCCTCATCTCTGTTTCAATATCTGCCCACGCTACGCGTTGTACAACTGTCCTGTCCTGCGAACCATGAGTGCCGAAAGTGGGACACACTGTCTGAAGCCACTGCGCTGACTTCATCTGGGAGAGTCTTTTACTGCATGAACTGTCTTCTTAAGATGCTTCCAGCACATCATCCCGCTTATTACTTATGCACGTTTGCTTTGTCTATAAGCTTTGCGGGGCATTGAATGTCTTCTGGAATGGAATGGATAGTGGGAATGAATCCATGGGAATGAGGGAATGAATAACCGAGTGAATGAATAAGTAAAGATAAACATACACATAGATGAGCAGCAAATGAATAAGTGAATGGATTAATATGAAGGAATGAATGAATAGGGATGAGTGTGTGAATGAATTAATGAGTGAACGAATGACTGAGTAGAATGAATCAGTGAATACAAGCAGTGACGAGTAAATACAAATGGATGAGTGAATGAGTGAATGAATGTCTACAAGTGAGTGAATGAATGAATGAATGAGTGAATGAAGAGTGAATATGGATGACCGAATGAATGAACTGTGCTGAAAAGACTGGGGACAGCATGTTTGGCCCTTGGACCTCTCACAGGATTCTCACAAGCGTAGGCTTTTCTTCTGTGAGATGCCTGGAAGTCCTGCACATTCTGTGGCCGGGGTGCCGTGCCTCATAGTGCAGGGGCAGCAAGTTTGCTCCTTATGCTTCTTCTGAGAATGCATGCAAGAGTCCCATATGTCCTAGGCATGGTGCTGGGCTAGACCATGAAATACGAAATAAACGTGGGCCCCTTGTAGCTGTGAACATGCCAAGTTCCCTGTAGAGGGATGGGCTGCACACCTAGCTATGAGCACGCCAGGTTCTTGGTAGAGGGAGCAACTCTACAGTCCAAATTTTCAGAAGGAACAAAAATCAGTGCTACTGATAGGATGCACGCATCAGCGCTCCCTGAGTCCTGCTCATCTTATCCGATTATAAATAACTTTTTGGGCCAACGGCCAAGGGGAAGCAGCCTTGGGAGTGAAGCCAACTCCACAGGAGGAGCCTGCTTCATGAGGCGCTTCTGCTCCCATGCGCTGGGCCGTCGTTTCCACACACGGATTTAATAATGAAAAGCGTGAGCTTCGGTGATGTGGAGGTAGCTGAGTGGGGGAAGGGATGCCTGGGTCGTGGAGGACCGGTTGGGGTGTGAGCGGGTCGTGCTGTAAATGGGTGGCATGAACGGAGACGCAGTGAGAAGAGGGTGGGGCATACACAGGCTGAGGTGTGAACAGGACTAGGGTGTGAACAGGGGCGGGGTGTGGATGAGGGCGGGGTGTGGATGGGGGCGGGGTGTGAACAGGGGCGGGGTGTGGATGAGGGCGGGGTGTGGATGGGGGCGGGGTGTGAACAGGGGCGGGGTGTGGATGGGGGCGGGGTGTGAATGAGGGCGGGGTGTGGATGGGGTGGGGTGTGGATGAGGGCAGGGTGTGGATGGGGCAGGGTGTGACTGAGGGCGGGGTGTGACTGAGGGCGGGGTGTGGATGGGGCGGGGTGTGGATGGGGGCGGGGTGTGAATGGGGGCGGGGTGTGGATGGAAATGAGGTGAGAGCAGGGATGAGTGTGAGTAGTGGTGAGGTATAACCAGGTACATAGACGGGGTAGGGTGTGAATGGGGGTGTGTGAATGAATGGGGGCCTGGTGCGAACAGAATTATGGGAAGGTATGGTGTATGAACATGGAGGGGGTGAACAGGGCAAGGTGTGAATAGAGGCTGTGGTGTGACCGGGGGTGAGTGAACAGGACCAGCAAGACGGCTCAACAGGTAAAGGCTCTTTGGGCTCTGGGTATTCAATTCAGGCCAGATTGAACACCCAGAGCCCACATAAAAGACCAGAGACTAACGCCACACAGTTGGCCCCGGGGTTCTACACCTTGGCATGTATACCCACACACATTCATCACGCATACACACATACACACAGTAATAATGAAATAGCATGTTTTTAAGATGAGAGATTTTTCTCACAGGGACCAAGTCCTCCCAGAAAAGAACCACCTCCACTTTCTATCTGCCGTTTGCTTCCTGAGTCCCTGTGTGAAGCCCGTGCTCGGTGGTGGGGCCTCCACCACAGGGAGATGTTGGCACACTTCCCTGGTTCCCACATGGCCTCACCAGCTCCGGAGCTATTGGTCTGTTCAGAGGAGAGTTGGAACCTACATCACACAGAAGGAAGAAGGGAGGATGAGCGACTTGACATTAACTGCTCCTGCCTCCTCTGGCCTCCACTGCTCTCCTCTCATCACTAAGGTAACCACATCTCTGTGTATGGTAACACATCTCTGTGTAGGGCAACCACATCTCTGTGTATGGGGGTAAATACAGAACCCTGTGTGTCACTGGGGATTGGTTCTAGGGTTCTTCTACCAAGATCCCCAAAGCTAGACTCTCACGTAGGTAGTGTGTCTGCATATAGCCCAGTCCACCAAAGCTACCAGCAGCTCTACTGCCTCAGACCCCAGTGTGGGATAAGCCTTCCCTGAACAGTCCAAGATCATCCGGGAATGGAGGCAAGGGCTGAACTGTCCTACATGGCCCTACTTATTCTGTATACTTCATGTCCTTACTGCAGATTTGCAGAACCCTCAGCTGTGGGCAGCTGACAGGAACTAAAACCCCAAGGGTTCAAGTGACATTTCTTACCGATTTGTACCTTTGTTGTGTACCTTCAGCCAAGAAGCTCACTTCAAGGCTGAAGAGATGAGGCAGGAACCTGCTGGTTGATAGGCTGGCTTGTGCTCAGATAGCTTTTTAATACAGACCAGGACTGTCTGGCTATGGAATAGCACTGCCCACAATGGACGTGTTCCTCTTACATCAATTAACAGGCAAGACAATCAGTCGCCTACATGCCCACAGGCCAGTCAGTCTGGAACATGAACCGAGATTCTTTTCCCAGAAAATTCTAGGTTGTGTCAGGTTGACAGCTGATGCTAACTGCAACAGAAGCCAAGCACTGGATTCACCTCCACACCTCACTGCTGCCATTCTGGTGAAGCGGTGCTAGGCTTTGTACCTAAGTCAGCTTGTGTGCACCTGTGTATGCGCCATGTGTGGACACGTGTGAGTTCTTCTGCTCACCTGTGTCTGTAAAGCAGGCAGCAAACTGCCTGCTGATCAGTCTCAACCTCCATCTGAGGGATGGTGGCCAACATTTTCCCAGCAGAATAGAGAGTAAAACCACCTGCAGAGAGATGAGTGTAACCTCAGCCATCTGCACAGGTGGGTGTGTTCATGAGGCAGCCCCCCAAATGTTTCTTACTACTGATGGCCACACCAGACGTTTGAAAACCTCCGAGTTAATTTCACCACATTCTGGGCTCTTTTCTTTCCAGTATTCCGTCTCCTTTATATGTTTACAGTTTACTCATTATTATTATTGTTATTATTATTATTGTGTATAAGTACACATACCACTATGCACATATGGAGGTCACACACAGACACAGGCCACAGACACACACACACACACACACACACACACACACAGGCACAAACATACACCCAGGCACACACACATACACACATGCTCAGAGGCCCATCTCCCAGCTTTTGTTCTAGCTTTTGTCAAGTTGACAATTCACACTATATCCCAATGGGAGCTGGTGCCCCCTACGAAGGCTTTTGCACAGATTTTCATGGCAGTCTGTTGGTTGTGTGTGTACACATGTGTGTTGTGTGTTTTTTAATGTGTGTGTGTGTGCACACATGCATGCGAGTGTGTGTGTGTGTGTGTGTGTGTGTAGCTTAATCTCTACATGTAACCCAAACTGGCTTTGAACCAGAAACCCACCTTTCTCTTAAACACCCGTATCACAGGCACCCATCACCATGACAAGCCAGGAAAGCTGAGTACAATCACACCATGAAACACTATGCAGTGGCTTGGAAAAGCAGCTCACACGGTGACAAGTTCCTACTGTTTCCCAGGTCCCTTTTTTCAGTGACATCCATACGCGGTTGTGTGCTTTTCACAAGGAGCTGCATTCAGGTTCTTAATGAGGTTTGTTTATTTAGAGACCTCTCTGCAGTCCAGTCTGACCTCACTCAGTGTCAGTCCTCCAGCTCAGTCTCCGCAGTGCTGGGATCACGGGTGTGCGACCCCTGGGTTTTCAAGTGGTCCACCCGGGAACCACTGCCCACAGCTGAGCATCCAGCCTGCATGTCCAGCCTCCTTGCTACTGTCCTTTCTGCCTTCAGTTAATTCATTTTTTCCCTAAGCATTGACATTATGTAATTAATCCATTCCATGCTTATTCTAGAATTTTTTAATACATATGTGTTTTTTGCAGAGTTGGAGGTTAATCAGTATCTTCACACCCCTCTGAATACACAAAATCTGGAACCCACACCTTTAGGGACCCTCCCTGATTTACACCATCCGTGCATGGCTCCTGGTTTCAAAGAGAGTACGGATCTTGCTGATGGACATGGCTAGAGAATGCACCTTCTGACTGGCCATGCCGTGCACACTGGGGTCATCTTGCTGTCTTGTGGCCCTGGCTGGCCATGGACTACGCCCCGCCCCCAACCAGCAGGGCAGACTCAGTCTGAAGAGCCCACATTCAGTCTTCTTGTAGCCAGCAGGGGTCCTTGGCTTTCCATCTGGCTTTTTTTCTAAGTGGATATTATTTCACTTGAAGGAGAATCAGTAGGAATCAGAGGAGGCTCCTGCGCAATCGAGTGCTGAAAGACTTTTTTTAAACCTGCAAAAAAAGAAGAAAAAAATGGTACCCAGCCCTGAGCATCCTAGTGCCAGAGACCTGCCGCCCTGATTCTCCCACCGTCGGCACTAGGGCTGTGACACTTCTGTCCCTGCTCATAAAACTGGACAGTGCGTTCCAGTAGTAAAGGAGCGAGAAGTCCATCAAAGCCATCATTAGTTGCCAAGGTCTTTTGTTCCCACAATTAGTTTCCATGTGTGTGTTGCAGAGACTGGAATCTCAGAAACTAGAAACGTGAGGTGCAGTGTGCCCCATGAAAATCACACCAGTGAATGAAAGCGGTGCCTAACTACTGCCCCCACTGAGTTTAAGGAGGAAGGGGGAGGGGATGGGGATATTTCTCCCCCTCCTAATTTCCTGCTATTTCCATTTATTCCAGATCTCCTTGCTCCTCATAGCCTGTGCCTCCACAGGAATGAAATGAAGGATTCTCTCCTTCCTTCCTACCCTCTATTT
The DNA here is from genome assembly GCF_017639785.1 of Mesocricetus auratus. NCBI lineage: Eukaryota > Metazoa > Chordata > Mammalia > Rodentia > Cricetidae > Mesocricetus > Mesocricetus auratus. The sequence continues at coordinate 6,837,515 of NW_024429212.1, read as the reverse complement.
CCCCCTGCCTCTGCCATGTCCTCTCATTAGGAAGAATATACTGGTAGATAATGCAAATGAAGGAAAAATCCTTCCACTCCTCCCTCATTCCCTCCTCCCTCTCTCCCTCCCTCCTCCCTCCCTCCCTCCTCCCTTCTCTGCTCCTTTCATTCCTCCATCTCCCTCCCTCCTCCCTTCCCCCTCTCTTTTTGTTGCTCTTCTGTCTTCCTCATGCTCTCCCTCTTCCCCTCTTTTCTTCCTTCCTCTCAGTTGCCTCTCTCTCCTTCCTTCTCTTCCTCCCCAATCCCAGCCCTGCTTTCTCTGGACCTGTAGTTGCCCTCCCTCCCTCCATTCATTCTTAGGTAACTGTTGTCCCCTCCTCCCCTGCTTTGCTTCCTCTTCTGAGAAAGGAGGAGTGGGATTAATACGAACATTCACCACAGTTCCCATTATTTTGAGGAAGGAGGAGTGGGATTAATGCGAACATTCACCACAGCTCCCATTATTTTGAGGAAGGAGGAGTGGGATTAATACGAACATTCACCACAGCTCCCATTATTTTGAGGAAGGAGGAGTGGGATTAATACGAACATTCACCACAGCTCCCATTATTTTGAGGAAGGAGGAGTGGGATTAATACGAACATTCACCACAGCTCCCATTATTTTGAGGAAGGAGGAGTGGGATTAATACGAACATTCACCACAGCTCCCATTATTTTGAGGAAGGAGGAGTGGGATTAATACGAACATTCACCACAGCTCCCATTATTCTGAGGAAGGAGGAGTGGGATTAATACGAACATTCACCACAGCTCCCATTATTTTGAGGAAGGAGGAGTGGGATTAATACGAACATTCACCACAGCTCCCATTATTTTGAGGAAGGAGGAGTGGGATTAATGCGAACATTCACCACAGCTCCCATTATTCTGAGAAAGGAAAACAAATGGGAATCAAGTAGTCTTTTTTCCTGTCAGGGAGTTGATGAAGGAAATGTCAATAAACCAAACAATTTGCTTCGAGACTGCCTGGCTCACGGTTCTGGAGCACAGAAAAATAGAATGTGCCACTTTGGACTCCAGGTCACAAGTTCCCGAAGAGAACAAGCCCTCATCTGGTCATCTGGTCAACCCGAGCTGCTGCTGGAAATCACAGATGGTTGTTCAACATGTCTGGAGCCAAGACCACAGAGTGGCTGCTTTCAGAGGCCCCAGCCCCACCTCTAATATCACTCAGGCTCCCCTGGGCTACCAAACATGTTCAGTTCCAGTGGCTGAAGGCTTCAGAGTTCACCAACCATGGTTTGTACATGTGTGTGAAAACAGAGATGCAGAGAGGAGAGGAAGGAGGGAGAATGAGAGAGGGGAGAGGGGGAGGAAGAGAGACTGGGAGGGAGAGAGGAGGAGGGGAGAGAGAGGGAGGGAGGGAGGGAGGGGGGAGGGAGGGAGGGAGGGAAAGGGACAGAGAGGGAGGGAGGGAGAGGAAGAGAGAGAGAGAGAGACTTTTAGAAAGTGCATTCAAGAATTTCCTGAGAAAGATATCCAAGCATGTAGTAACCTACTTGAGCCCCGGGCATTAGGAAACCCTTATTGTCCTCCTTGAAGAGCCTGGCAGGAGTCCCTGCAGGGTCCAGCTGAGGGGGTATAAACATGACCTGGCCACAGCTCAGGACTGGAGAGTCTGGATCGGGCTGTGGGCTCACAGAGAAGAAGCTCAGCTTTCAGTGGCAGCAGAACGAGGGACGAGGACTCTCCTGTTTCTCACACTTAACAGTGTCCAGCCTGGGAAGGCCGAGGTTTTGTGTGGCAGCATCCGGAAGGCCCCATCTCTGCTTCCTGTTGTTGTGTCCTCCAACGGCTGATGTCCACCAACACAGGAGACACAGGAGAGAAACTTCAGGACTCAATCACTTCCCCAAAGACCCTGCCTGTTAATACCATCATACCTGCTCTTAGAGACCATGGCACTAGAGAGGGCCAGCTGCTTCTGGTATTTCCAATGGTAAGAGCTGCCTTCAGTGTCTCTCTGACTGGAGGGCTCCTGGCTGGCTAGGAGTGAGGGCTGTGGACAGCCTGGCTGGGACCGGGCTGCTCCTTAGCTGCCTTTGGAGATGACAGGGTACATCCATATCCCTAACCATGGCTGCCCCAGTGAACATCTCCCTAGTAACTAACACTGGTTCAAGGAGCCATGTTAATCTCAGAACCAACCATGTCTTCCTGTATGTGCAGTGAAGGCCATTTCCCCGATTTGTGGTAGGTTCCTGTTGGCTTTCATCTGACCCTCTTCAGGGAAGGTGATCTGGGAGGGAGGGGCATACAGTGATTACTTTTCAGTAACTAGCATATTCAGGCCTTCACTTCCCTAATCCTCAATCTCCCCATCTGTAGAGAGGTACTAGAACGAAATTCCTTTTTAACCTACAAAATCAGGAGTCTGTCTTGATTCCAGGCTAGGAAATCGGCTGTCACGACAAGCAAAATACAAGTGTTTAAAAGCTAAGAGATTTCTCCAGGAAGGGCAGAGGGGGATATGCTAGGTGTTTACAGCTCAGGGGAAGACTGGGTAGGGGATTCCTTCCTGCCACTAAGGACCCTTCCTGTCTTTGTCCTGCCCCAATCTGTGAGCAGCCCTTCATCCCTGTGGACGTGTGGTGCTCGTCTCTGTGGGCACTGGCACAGTGCTCCCAGGCTCCAGCAGTCTAGTCCTTGGCTGCCCGGAGACCTCAGTGCAGAGACCAAAGTGGAGGTGGAATTTTAACTCCCAGACTCGTGTAGGAGATGCCCACAGCAGGGGTCTCTTTGATCTGCATTCTCCCGGCTCCCAAATCTGTGCCCTGGGCACTCACCCCTGAAAATCACCTCCCTAAGCAACCCCGAGGACTTCCTGGTCACAAAAGGAGAGGCAGCTCCAGGAAGGTGCATCGTCCCACGCCCTCCGCCCTCGACTTCAGGACAATGGAGCCGCTGGAAGAGCTGTCAGAGTCGGACCTGGGGACTCCGTGTGGCAGCTAGGGCATTGGTCTGGAATATCGCTCCCCTCCTGCCACTCCTTTTCTGTAACTCCCTTCTGAGGAACCTCCAACACATGTATACATCCTCACAGGAAAACCTGCTGTCACTCTGGTCCAAATGTTGGGGCCTCCAGAAGAAGCTGGAATTGAACTGAGAGGAGTGAGCTGGAGTCTTCTGGGGTGGGAAAGTTTGTGGAGCAGCCCCTCGGAAAGGACTCGGAAGGGTCCTGGATCTGAGAGGATACCACCCACAGAGAACAGGCCCAGACTATGGGCCTCCATATCCCATGCTTGCTGCCAAAGGCAGGCATGAGTGCTGACTCTGTACACAGAACCCAGGCAAACTGAAGAATTAGTCACTGTCCAGGCTCAAAGAAACATTTGCAAAAGGCAATCCAGTTTTCCAGGGGTGGAGCCAGGTTGACCAGAGGATGAACCACTGTACCCCCAGCACAACCTGCTTTTAAAAGCATCCCATTGTCTAAAGGAGACTTAAAGCACACCAGACTCCAGATGCAGGCCTCTGTGTGAGTGCATACACGTGCGTGTGTGTAAACTCCTCTAGAGGTCAGAGAATAGTGCTGAATGTCTTTCTTCAGGAGGTGTCAACCCTTCTTCTCCAGTTAGGCTGGAACTGGGCAAGCCATTCTTCCCCCATCTAGCCCCAGGGATTCTGTTTCTGTCTGCTGAGTGTTGCGCTTACAAGTGTGTGCACTGCCTGGTTTGTTATTAATATGGGTTTTGGGAATCAAACTCAGGTCCTATGGTTGCAAGGCTGTCACTTTTCCTGACTGAGGTATCTCCCTACCCCCCAGGCTGCTTTCTTTGGCTGGTCATACCAGCCAAAGTACCCAGAAGGTAGATCTTCCAACAGCACCCCATGCCTACTGCAAACCCAAGTCTGTATCTATCAATTCCTTTCACACTGCTCTGGGAAGAATTGCCCATTCCAACGCACATGAGCATATGCACAGATATGCACGCACCTGCATAGGCAGACACACACATGAGGGCAAACATACATGCTTACCCACAAGGCAACATGTGTACACAGAGCAACACATGCCCAAGTACAGGTACCTCCACACACAACTACACCCTCACAAGGGCCTCATGTATGTGCACACACATGCACACAAAGCCTCATATAACATAAACATTCCCAGGCTCAAGTACACATACACACATTTACACATCCACAAATCACACACAAGCACACAGGTGTGAAGGCATGCACGTGCAGAGAACACATGCATACAGAAGCTACGTGTACCCACACACATGGTGTACCATGACACCCTCTGATTTATGAATACCCCTTCACAGGGAGAAAAACCGCTTCCCAATTTCCTTTTCAATGCCACCTAAGTGTAGTTAGAAATTCTTCTTTGCAGAAGGTGATGGTCATACTGATTAAAGGGAAATTAGGCTGAATTATGTGGGGAGACATATTGTCCATCATCAGTTAAAACATGTTAAATTAATTCATTTTAATTCATTTACTGGTTTCAGAAAAGACAGATTGGGAGTCACTGGGGAAAACCCTGCTACACGTGAAGATTCCTTTAAAAGACCCATCTAGCTTCTTTCTCTGGTCTGTTCTCACTCCGCGAGCACTGCATATGTGCACACGTAGCTCATGCACGCACACATGCAGAACTGGTCCAATGTCACCAGACAGATCTTTTCCCACACTAGATGGTAAGGCCCCGGGGTTCGCCTTGACTACAGGGCTGATGAAGTCTTGCAGGTGAGCTGCGGGACCCGGGCTCTCCCCACTGAGGAGCAAGAGACACTGTTTTGCATTCACTCTCCCAGGTTCCTCCCTCCTTCCTCGCCTCTCACCACACAATATGAAAATATCCCTAGACCAAGAATTGCCTGTTTATTATGCTGTCTCACAGATACATATCCCATTATATGGGGATGGATGAAAAGAGAAACCTGCACGGGTCTATTTTTAGCAGATGGCTTGAATGCTATAAATTTTAGGGTGCTTTGCGTCCCTCCCCCTCCTCCGCCCCTTCAAGCCTGTCAGCTGTAAAATGGGTCTCTCTTTAACCCCTAATGGATCTAGAAGATGAAAGGTGAACTCCTGAATTAGTGGCGCTGACAGCCCAGCCAAGCCCCGCAGCAGGGGGTCTCTTTTGTCCCGGCCACTCTGACCTCCCTCGCCCTGTCTGTCGGTGGGAACCGGACCAGAAGAATGCAGGGCGGAGTTAGAAAGCACCAGTGGCCGCCCTGCACCGGGCCACCCGCCGGCCCAGCCCGCGGGAGAGTTGACATTCTTCAGCGGCGGATGTTCTGACATCATCCAACACCTCCAACCCCTCCAGCCCTGCACGCTTTGCAAATGAGGACAATGGGGCTGGTGGCAAAGCCACCCCTAGCAGAGAATGGGGGTGCTTGCCTATGTGTATCCGAGAAGTCAGTGTTAAAGCTTGCCTTGGGAAGGCTGAGCTGAGCCGGCCGGAAAGGAAAATTCTCTGTATACCAGGGCGTGTACCTCACAGTTTGACATGCCTGCTGTCCAGCTGGGGCCTCCATTTGGTCCACAGACTCATCTGATTTGTAATAAGATTTTCTTACATGAGACTATGAAACTCTATTAATGAAAGACCCACCCAGCTTTAGAGGGCGCTGACACAGCTAGGCAGCACAGCCCTTCCTTCCAGGGCAGGCTCTGCAAGGTGTGAGCAGGCGGAGAGAGTCCCTGGGCTCGCCCTGTATCAGCCCTCGGGGAAGTGCAGCCAGGCAGCCTGGGCGGAGGAACCCGGGGGCAGCACCTGTCCGCAGACTTCAGGAAGGAGGGGCGGCCACACGGCACGTCTTTGCTTGGGGAAGCTTCCGCTTCCAGGAACACATATTTGGACATCAGCTAGTAATCCATGTGTTTGTATGCGTGCATTTGGGAGAGTAATTTTTTTAAAAGCCATTTGCCTGGGCAGAGCCGTGAGAACCTCCGAATTAATTAACGCAGCTCTGCGTGTTCGACAACAACATGCTCTTCCCCTGCAAACACAAAAACTATACTGTGCTTTATTTTAAAAGATGAGAAGCCTGGCTGGCCCAGGGCTCCTGAGCAGGGTAATCAGGCCTGGAGCCGGCCTGGGAGAGAATGAGTGATTAGTATTCAACTCTCCCCTGGAACAGCCAGGCCCCAGCCCCTCGCAGAGAGTCGCTGCACTTCAAGGGCCGGTCTGCTCTGCGAGGAACGTTTTTTGTGTTGCTAATATACAGCACAATGCCAGCCTGCTTTCGGGTACAATTTGGACAGAAATTGAGTTACAAAAAAAGTAAGGTGTTTTCTTCCAAAGGTGTGCAGAGGAGTATCGAGATCAGACGGATCTCCAATCCACACTTTTATTTTGTATACGAAAAGAAAGGAAGACTAACTTATTTTAACTAAAAACATTATTCTGATTTATACCGAGCTCTCTTCCTAATACCCTTCTTCTACAGTGACAATATTTAAGGTTTTGCTCAGTCACTTCTAACTTGTCACAAAGGGAGAAAGGCAATTACCTACCGTATTTTCTAGAAAATCATCTTTAAAACTTCAGCGTTTGGGGGAACTTAAAATGTAAAACATGGGATGTATTCTTCTGTAACAGAACTCAGTTTTGGAAGGTTTTACAAACAGGTTGTTTACACGTCTCCTTTTTAAAAAAAAAATCAGTTAATCCACATTGTTTTTTTCTAACGCCAGAGGTAATTTCTCAGACCAACCTCTAAGAAGATGGAAACAATGAACCACAAACTGTTTCCAACCCACATTAAGTTGGAACTGGCAAAGCTTTTTGCAGGTTTTGGGTTAGGTGTTTTTGTAAAGAGGACCCGTCAGAATTTCAGTGCTCTGGGATGTTCACCACGTAGGAGAAAACACGTTTAAAAAAGTCAGAGGAAGAAAAAAAAAAGAAGAAAATAAAGGTAAGCAGTAAGATTCACCATGCTTGATGAGTCTTTTATTAACCCCACATGTTTTCCTCCCTTTCAGATATGTTTTCTCCTTTTCAGATGCAAATACCGGCATTGGCTGATTTATCTCCTCACACACCTCCCGCCTCCAAGAGAAAAGCGCCCAGCCTTCCACAGCTTCCCGAGACTGAGCCTTGAGATTTCACTGGAGTTGTTGAAAGCCAGTTTTAAGTCCTGCCGGGAGGGTGGGGGGCGGGGTGGGGGTTATGGACCCACCCACAGGACCAGATCCCACCCACAGGCCACTGGTTGTCAAGCCAGTCTGTCGAAGCTGGGGAAAGCAGAGCTTCTCCTCATGACTGCCTAGTGTTATAAATGCTCATCCACCAATCGGGAGAGATACCGTTGCGTATAGCATCTCAGAGACTTCCATCACCACCTGAGAGACTTTCTCATGTTTGTATTCAGATGGATAACATAGTTTAGGAGTTACATCAGCTTTTGAAATTTTTATTTTATATTCGTCTGTATGGGCAAAGCCTTTGAACACTGTAGTGCTTGCCACTAACCAGTTACCACGGAAGGTATTTGAGGATGACAACCTGGTGGATCACAGGAGGAGGGAGGGAATGGCCCCGACCAAAGTGACCAGACGAGAGGAAACACCGTGCACGATGTAGCCCAGATCGAGAGGAGGGTGCCTTGACCAGAACTGCCTAATTTTGCATAGCTCTTGTCCCCTGCGTGGTTCTCCTACTTAAGCCGAAAGCTCACTTGGCTCACTCGCTATCCAGAAGGCAGCCTTGGGAGGGGGGCGGGGGGGGGTCACTGGAATATGTGTCCATTTGAAATAATTCTTCTCATCACTTGTCTCTTGAGTTGGTGAGGTAGGACAGGAGACAGTCTGTGGGGGTTTCTGGGGAAGTCGAGGTCTAGGGAGTTAGGTAGACATCAGGACACAGCCGAAGCCTTCTCCACCTGGGCTTCATGCGGCAAATGGAGCATGGTCAGGTAGGTTTTCAGAGAAGATCGGAAACCCTTCCCCATCTGGGCCTCTTGTGAGAAATAGTCCACGAGAAAAGCACGGCCGTGCTCAGCAGCATCTCTCTTTTCAGAAACTGCCTCTTTTCCTCTAACTACCCATGTGTATAATTCATTGTGCGGGGCAACAAGAATCCAGGGACTCCAGCCTCTGCTCCTCTAGATTCAAGCTTATGCCTGTGAACATTGGGCCTGGGGCTTTTGACAGAGTGATCGTAAGTGGGCAGGCAATATCTTAACATACTCTAAGGAAGACATGGTCAAGCTAGCTTTGTTAAGTAGGTCACACCTGAAGAATTGTTTACACTCGTGGAGGAGTGTGCCTGTGTGTACCCTTGACCTCGTCTGCGACCTAGGACCTAAGATATCTCCAGGAGAGGAAGCCTGTGCTACACTGCAGAACTTCCGTCTTCCATCTCCACCACTTGCCCAAGGGCTTCTCCACAAGCATCCTCTTCTTAGGGGTTGAACTGAGTCCCCTCCAAAATATTTGCTGAGCTTCAAACCCAAGTAGTTCAGAGGGTGGCTGCATTGTGACACAGTTCAGAGTGCGGCTGCATTGTGAACAGCCTTTGACAGATGTGGCTGGTGGAGATGAGGGCTTGGGGGAACAGAAGGCTCTCATTCCGCCTGACTGGGGTTCTTCTAGAAAGGGAGGAGCTGGAAAGACCCAGATGGTGACGAAGACAGAGATGAGGTTGACACACTTGAGAGCCAAGCATGGCAGGCCACACACAGGAAGCTAGGAGATGACTGGAATGGTCTCCCTCAGAGCCCTCCCTGGGAGCCAGTCCTGCCAACTCCGTGACCTTGGTTGGACAGTAAAGCGCCACACTACAGTGGTTTCAGTGTTGGAAGAACTCATGCACATACACACAGCAGACACATCATGTATGAGAGCAGCACCTTGGAGCATGCTGCTTGACGTCATGCTTCTTCATACAAAGCAGACAAGACACTTCTCTGTGAAGACTGATACAGTGAGCACAGATTGCTCCAGGTGACCTACAAGCGTAAGTCAGATTGACCAAGGATGTGGACTGGTTCCTTGTGAGTTACTACCAAGAGCCTTATCTGAAGAAAGAAACAAAAACTGAAGAAGCAACAGCTGCTTTTCATCGTGTAAGCTTAATGACTGTTTTAGCACCACCTTGGCAGCCTTCCCCTCATGCTAACAACACCCACCCCACCTCGTCCCAAATCCTCCGCCTCAGTTGCTGTTCTATTGCTAGGAAGAGACATTGTGACCAAGGAAACTTGTAAAAGAAAACATTTCATGGTGGCTTGCTTGCACTTTCAGAGGGTTAGTCTGTGACCATCACGGTGGGAAGCATGGTGGCCGCAGGCAGCCATGGCACTGGGGTCTCCATCTCATATAGAGAGCTTGCATCTGATACGCAAGATGGAGGCAGAGAAAACGAGAGATTGGACCTGGTGTGGGCTTTTGAAACATCAAAGCCCACCCCCAATGACTCACTTCCTTCAACAAGGCCACACCTCTGATCCTTCCCAAACAGTTCTACTAACGGGAGACCAAACATTCAAACACATGAGCCTGTGGGAACCAACGCCATTCAAACCATCACACACGGCCTGATCATTTTGGAAAGTCTTGTGTTTTGAGTCCAAAATGTCCCCTACCAGCTTGTTCCGTCAATGCTTGTTCCTTGGCTGGCTGTGCTTTTTGAGGAGGCTGTGGAATCAATGGTGGGGCCTTTGAAGGTTCTATGGACCTTAGTTTAGCTCACCCTGCTTTTCTGTTCTCTATGATGCTGAGGCAGGGAGCTCACACCATGTACTCCCAACACCTTGAATTCCACCATGCTATCCCTACCAGAATGGAGTGACCTTCTAAAACCATGAACCCAAACAAACCTTTCCTCAGGTTATTTCTGTCAGGCATTTCGGTGGCAGCAACACAAAAAATAACAAACACAGATCTCAGGTACTACATTATTCCACCACGGTATCATATGCTCTATCTCTAGATGGGAATCCTCAGAAGGCAACAACAGCAGTTTGACCATTTGATCGGTGCTTTAAGACAGCCTTGTCCTACCTGAATGTGCTGGCACATGCATTTAATCCTAGCATTCTGAAAGCAGAGGCAGGAAGATCTCTGAGTTCAAGGCCAGCCTAGTCCACAGAATGAGTTCCAGGACAACCAGGGCCACACAGAGAAACATTGTCTCAAACTAATGGCAAAATGCCTTTGTCTTTCTATGTCTTATAATAGAGCCTATGGGTTTGCTGCAGTCAATGACTTGGGGTTTTGTTTTTGAGGGGGAAAACGTCACTTGTGTAGTAGTCCAAGCTATCCTTGAATGCTAGATCTCCCATACTCGCCTCCCAAGTGCTAGAATGTCAGGTGTGCATGGTCAGACCTGACTTCAAAAGACCTCACCTGCAAGTCACCCAGAAGAGACGCTTTGTGACTACGACACGAGTGGCCTGTGTCTTTGCTTTCCATTTCTTAGAAATTTCCAAATTCTAATTTTGTTATATGATTATGCACAGTATTTACATAGTTCCACAGTCAAAATATGACACTAGAACCGGTGGTGCATTTGGGAGAAGGACCCTGAGGCTATCAAATTGAAGGCATGTGTGAGCTTCCTGAACATTTGCAGGTCATGACGACAGACTTCTAGAAACTTCACACCATCCCAGCAAGGTAGTCTGAGGACAGTCTACTCTATTTTGACCCCTCAGTCCTATTTTCTCCTTCCCTCTCTAAGTGACTATTTAAAAATTCTTCTGTATGGTCTCAATCTGCTATTGTCTTTTTTTTTTAAAGGTCTATCTACTATGTGTGCAACATTCTGCCTCCATGTATGCCTGCAGGCCAGAAGAGGGCACCAGATCTCATTACAGATGGTTGTCAGCCACCATGTGGTTGCTGGGAATTGAACTCAAGACCTCTGGAAAAGCAGCCAGTGCTCTTAACCTCTGAGTCATCTCTCGGGCCCTATGCTATTGTCATTTTTAGCCCTACATTCACACACCTGTGGCATCCCCTTTTCTCCTACGCAAATGGTGAGATGCTCCTCAGGCCCCAGTAGGGACTGCACTGCTCAGTCGTCTGCCACATCCGATGTGTGACTAAATCGAGTTTACCTAGCAATCTCCACGATGGGGATTCATGTGGTTCATCCATTTCGCTTTTGCTCTGATTGCTGGTTTTTGCTATGACATCCACTCACATCTTCATACCACATCTATGTGCTGACTCAGGGCAGTATGGCTCTCCTTGTCACACCCACTTTGCTCCCTGGGGGGGGTCACATATTGGCACATCTTTAGAGACATCTTACCCAGAAGGTTTCCATCTGAGGATTAGGCTGTATCATGATTTTAGCAAATACTTGTTTAACAGATGAGTGTCAAACACATTCAACACATGGGCAGGATCCGGCGGCTGTTCAAGCTGTGGACAGTCCACTGTGTGTGCACCGATGGCCCCTGTAGTTCCTGTCAATCATGATGTTGTAGTTAAGACAGCTCCTGCCGGCCGGGCGGTGGTGGCGCACGCCTTTAATCCCAGCAGAGGCAGGCGGATCTCTGTGAGTTCGAGGCCAGGCTGGACCGACAGTCTCCAAAACAATACAGAGAAACCCTGTCTCATAAAAACCAAAAAAAAAAAAAAAAAAGACAGTTCCTGCCTGCTACAAAGTGGGACATGCTACTTAGCACCCAGTTAGCAGGAACTCTGAAAACCCTGTGACACTGTGCCATGTGCTATTCTGAGTAGCCCAAGCAACTAAGGAAGTTGTCTTTCTGTTCAAATGGGTTCTGGAGAATTTTGGCATCTAAGGTTTGGGTTGGACAAGTGCCCGGTGCTTAGAGAGTGATTCCCTTCTTTGATGTAATTCAGAAGGCCAGGCAGGCACTGTGGTTATGTGATCTGTCCTCCCGTAGGGCTGCTCCCATGGGCACATGATGTCAATTCCTGCCTGTGGTATGAGTCATACTGAGAGGACTAAACAGAGCATGGTCAAGGAGCAGGGCTTCTAACCAGGTAGCGAATCCTGAGGTCTCTGGCTCAGTGAGTCATGCTTCATGTGTAAATGGTCCTGAGCCCAAGTTCAGGAATGAGGAGACTCTCCTCACCATCAGCCCTTTTCTTACAGTACAAAGCCATGTGGATGTGGCTTGGAGACCTAGAAAGCTCTGATTCTGCTGCCTGAAAAGGGTGACATTTCCCCGCCAATAATTAGCCCTCGTCACAGGCGCTCTTGGTAAAGGTGCAGACACCTCCCTCAACAGCAGTCGGGGTTATGTGTAAATAGCACTGATTGGAGCACAGTTTCAGATGAATGGCATGATCAGGTGCCCCACAAAGCGCCCAGGTGTAAGGTACATCACCCTGCCAGGCCTTGTTCCCTTGGACCTTTTAAGCGCGTGCTACCCACACGGCTCTGGTTAGAACCTGGAAGATAAGCCCAGTGTCTGCAGAGCTGGGCCGTGGCAGTGGACAGGTTTTGGGACAGGATCAGGTCTCTAAAAGGGGGAACTGCATGGATCTTTTAAAACTCACACAGCAAAATCAACTGCAAGATTTTTGAAATGGAACCTCATCCCAGGGGGACCATGTGTAAGGACTCAGGAATTATGCTGGCTTGTCCCTGTCATCTGGCAGAATGCACTCAGGCAGTACTGTGGTCATCCCAGGGTTCCATGAGTACTAAGTCTGCACGCAGGTGCAAAGGACCCCTTAAAAAGACAGACCCCGCCCACTTACGCTCCTTTTTCGGCTCTCTTCTCTTTCTCGTTCTCTTTCCCACTGTTCCCCCAGGGCAGGCAGGACTTCTCCTGTCTCCCTCTTCTCTTCTGTCCTCTCTCTGTCTCTGTGTCTCTTTATCTCTTTTCTCTTTCCTTCCCCCTTCCTCCCCTTTCTAATAAAACTTCTCACTTACGCTCTGTCTGCCTGGCGTGTTTGCTCCTCTGCCTCAGTTACCCCCGCCTGCCATGAAATCTGCCAAGGTCCCCCAAACAAGGTCCCCCTTGAGCTTTATCATACCATCCTGGAGGCAGGGATGGTTGCTAGCAAGCACGAGGCCTCAGCCAAATCCTGCGCTTTCCAGTTTCCCCGTGAAAGGGAGGTATGGGAGGAGGACATCCGGGTAAGTAAGCAGGTGTGTGTCTAACAGCTTGGGCTCTTCTGGTGGAAAACGTTGAGTAGACAGGAAGAAGTCTACAAGGATGAGAGCAACCAGACTTCCACCAACAGGGCTGGGAACACAAGTGGACTATTCCTGAACCACGGCAGCATTGAATTTGAAGACAGCTCTATTTGAATGACATGTTCTGTTCCAGCCTTAGGTCCAGAGTATGGACATTGGGATGGTGTTGACGTAAGTCCCAAGACCACTAGAAATGCCTATTCGCTTCACTGCCTGGGCCACAATCTGAGACAAATGTCCATGTCTGTCCACAACACATAGAACTTAATGATAGAGAATATTAAAACACAATCGCTTGCCATACAACTATTTGGGCGTGAGACAAAGTCATTTTGGGAAGAGCCTACAAAGGTGTCTGTGAGGACACAAAATTCCAGAGGTAAGTGCTCAGTGCCCCCATGAGGCCAGAGGAAGAGATTTCAGGGTGTCTTCTCTATGGCTTAGGAGGGACACCACCATCTGAACCGGAAATGATGACAAGAAGGATGGGGGAAGAGAAGAAGAGAGGAGAGGCTAGAAGGTGCAATATCCTGTCTTTCCCTCTACCAAAGATCCATGGAGGGTGAAGAGCGATGGCTATTTCCTCTATGAAAAATCAAGGGAGGGTGGCCAGGCAGTGGTGGTACACGCCTTTAATCCTAGCACTTGGGAGGCAGAGGCAGGTGGATCTCTCTGAGTTCGAGACCAGTCTGGTCTACAAGAGCTAGTTCCAGGACAGCCTCCAAAGCCACAGAGAAACCCTGTCTTGGAAAACAAAACAAAACAAAAATCCATGGAGGGTGAAGAGTGATGGCCATTTCCTGTGCTCACCCCTGAGCATTGCTGAAGCATGCAGCTCTATTCTAGAAGACAGTGACATCAGGCAGGGTGGGGAACCTGGGCAGGGCTGCAGGCCTCCAAGCAGAGGGAAAAGTCTTTTGGATGAAATCACAACAACCCCAGGATACTCTTCTTTCTTCTCCCTTCCCTGAGTGGACCCCCACCCCCCCTCTAGAACTCTTCTTGTCCCTAACCTACGTGGAAACACGAGCTCAGAGGGAATCTTTCCCGGATTGATTTTTTAAAATTTTTTTTTAATTTATGGTGAAATCTCATTGAGCTCCTGAATCAAAACAGGTTCTAGCACTGGGGAGCTGTGACCCCCAGCCACAGTGTTAGGCTCATAATCATCACCGGGAACTGTTATAATGTTTCCCAACTATTACCGTCGGGAAAGCGCCACTCATTTAACTAAACAGTCTAGAGTTTTCATTTAATGAAACTGTCCAAGCATGAGCAGAAATGAAAAACAGAGAATACTAAATATACCCTTAAGTACAGAAGAGATTCTATGACAAAGTTATTTCTCGGCTCAAATCAAAATTTTAAGCAGTTTTCCTCCTTTATGCCTTCCCAAGAGTTTTATATAACAAACTTTCAGTGTCATGACTAATAGCCTCTCTTGCCAAGGATTGCTCTCGTGAAACTGCTACTCAACCTTTGTGATGGCGGTACATTCCTTATTATGGGATGCATTATGCAGCAGCTCTGGCTCGTGATGGGACGCGGCAACCCGCTGGGAGACTGCCTATCAGCGCTTCTTTTAAGGCCCTTTCTCAATTGTCAGCAAAGTATTTTTTAAGGTTAAAAGGTGTAAAATTATTCTGAAAAGCCTTTCTGACCTGTCGCCTATCACGGAAAAAAGCTATAGTTCGGGTTTTTTTTTTCAAAAATTGTATTTTTTGAAATGCAGTAATATTATAAGAATATGCTTTATATGAGGAAAATAGTCTCCTGAAATGCTCATGGTATTTTTGCACCCCTCTTCCCCAAGGACTGAAATATTAATCATTGCTTGGAACGTTAATTTTGGATTCAATTTTCCTTATCGCAACTGTCCATTTCTGTGGTGGAATTAATATGAATGACCACTGCTCACTTTGGCTCTCCATCTCTCTCTCTCTCTCTCTCTCTCTCTCTCTCTCTCTCTCTCTCTCTCCCTCCCTCCCTCCCTCTCCTCCTCCTTTCCTCCCCCCTCCCCCTCTCCCCCCTCCCTCCCTCCCTCCCTCCCTCTCTCTCTCTCTCCCTCCACCCCCCTCATTGCTCCATATTCCATAATGTCAAATTCAGATTCACCACCATCGAGAGCTATAGCCTCATTATTCAGGGTCATGGGGGGCCAAGCTGTCATTCTCAACATTGCCTCACAAGCTTGCTGATTGAGCCCACCCTGGAAGTCAGTAGGAATGAGGAATGCCCCCAAGGGGTAGACTGACCCCCTTTATCAGCTGGCTTGTCCTGAGCAAGTCATTTACGGTCTGTGATCCAGTGTTTTCAGCCCCTGTTTCCTATAGTGTGTCTGTGCCTGCTGTCCTGAGCTGTTTGCCTTCACCGACTCACTGAGGAGAGTTGGAAGTCTGTTTTTTGAGTCTCAGACTCAAAGCGAACCAGGGTGTAGAGAGATTGTCCCCAGGAGGACCCGTCCTCCTGGAAACAAGGTGATGTTGCCACTCAGGACCAATTAATGAGGGTTCCTTGATGTGGCACGGTGTAGCGTGTGCCAGCCCCTACACGCACATCACATACGTACACATACACCTGGCGGAACTGTGTTTCCGCTGTGCTTTTGACGTTGGCACAGTTTGCGAGAACTTGGAGCAGGGAGCAGGGAGCAGGGAGCGTGCTCCCAGCTAATGTGGGGAGTGTAAAGTGCTGTGCTGTCCCCTCCCTCCAGTCTTCTCTCTGCTGCCTCAGTGCGTCCTATGGCTCTCACTCCCTGGGGTGGAAGTCACACCCCTTTGGTGGATGACACTGGTAAGGCCAGCTTTGCCAAAGAGCAACAAGTCGCGACTCCCTGCAAGCAATGCTCTGAATCAATCGAGACGGCTTGATGGGTAGAGCTGTGCAGGAGGATGGCGGCACTGGACAGAAGCTTCTGTGCGCAGGCGCGTTGCCCTCACCGCCACTCTGCTCTGGCTCCCTCTGAACCATGAACTCTTGTGTCCTCCCGGGGGGGGCTGCTTTTGGTGCTCATCTTCCTGCTCTGACCCTCTCCCCACAACACGGGGTGAGGTGAGTCAAATTCTGACTCCATGGCGGCTGGGGCTGGCCTGGAGTCCTGCTCAGGCTCAGGGTAGATGAGAGGAAACTCGGGGGACAGGCACTAGCATCCTGCTGGAGAAAGCCCTGGGTGCCGCAGCACTGCGGCTCAGGGCCACATCTGATATGAAGCCGATGGAGCTAAGCTTAAGAACTCTGTCAAGGCTTGGGGAAGACACTGCCTGTGTCCACGTGGCTGCTTGGACAAGTCACAGGGAGGAGTGTTGACAGAGTCTGCCTTTTCTGGCCTCAGCCCTGCCCTATGTCACTTCTCCTGTCCCAAATGGGGTTTAAATGACCCAGCCAGGGGGACACCACATTGGTGACCCACAGCCTTTAGAGCCATAGGTTACTTCCACGAGACCAGATTGGGGGACGAGCGATATCAATTCAAGGAAGAGACGGGGTTCTTTGCCATATAGGAAACTTAACTCACCCCAAATCTTCAAGTTTCTATCTCAGAAAAATTTGACAGATTGTCTCCTTGATTTTTTTTTGTATAAATGTTAGCAAAGTTAGGGCATATGCCAAAAGCTTGTAAGATAAAAAGAACATTTTCTAAGTAGCCAGTATTTAAAGAACAAGGAACAAGCTATACTTCTGCTCTTCCTGCAGAAAAGGGCATCACTGGGAGTGGGCTGAGGTGGGTGGCCCGGGGACCCTGACAGCAGTTGTCAATGAAGCTGCCCCCCCTGTGGCTTCTTCCTCACTCTAGACCTGGTCGCTCCAGGACACGACGGCATTTGCTTTGCTGTCTGTGCTGATGTGGAATCTATCTTTTTTTTTAAATTTATTTATTATGTATACAGTATTCTGTCTGCATGTATGTCTGCACATACCAGAAGAGGGCACCAGAGCTCATTACAGATGGTTGTGAATCACCATGTGGTTGCTGGGAATTGAACTCAGGACCTCTGGAAGAACAGTCAGTGCTCTTAACCTCTGAGCCATCTCTCCAGCCCGTGGAGTCTATCTTATAGCAGACCCAGAAACACCGGTCACTTTTCTGAAGAAGAAGTAGTAACAACCACGCCAGGTGTGGTGGTAAGCATTGCCTGGATTCCTAGTATTCTGAGACGCAGGCCAACCCCAAACTCAAGATGAGCCTACAGTAGACAGCAAGACCCAGTGAAAGGAGATAGCCCGCCATGTTTTGCCAATGTGAGGGATGTTCTAGATGTTAACCAGGCTGTAGCATGCTGTCTTCTCATATAAGCTATGCTTACGTATGTGAGTTGAAGACCTAGTGCTCATGTCAGCAATTATCACACATTTGCTACCTTCACTGAAGGTGTGTGTGAGCATAGATGTGTGTGTATGCTTACATGCATTGCACCACACAGATATGCATGTCAGTGTGTATGTCTGTGCATATGCATGTGTGTGTGCATGACTCGGTACATTCTTGTGTACCTGTGTGCATGCAGATGTATGTGTGTGTCTGGGTATATGAATGTGTGTATGTGTATATGTCTGTGCACACTTGCATGCACCTGTGTATGTGTGTGTGTATGTCTGTGTATACAGATATGTGCCTGTGTCCATTCATGTGTGCACGTGTGTACCTGTGTGCACACACATGCACGTATTTTTATGTGTATGTCTGTATGATTTTGTTTGCCTCCTGCTCAAAATGTACACTCACTTCCAAGCCCTGCCTGTGACTTAGTCTCCTAACACTTTTGGTTTTTAGTTGCTGTCTGTGGTTCTCACATACCACAGTGGAATTTAGGGATACACACAGATCCCACAGGGCAGTCTGAGGTGCCATCATCAATGTTCTTCACGATGATGGCTTTGCGTCTGGATCGTGCCCAGCCAGGACCAGCACCACTTTCCCGGGTTTCATGAACTTGCCTTTTTGGACAGGAAGTGTCCAGTTCCCAGCCTGATTTCCTCCTTTGTAAATGGTGGTCAGTTTTGTCCCTGGCTGGCAAGATGGCTCAGTGGGTTAAGAGCTTCCCTCATAGGCCTGATGACCTGGATTCGATCCCCAGGTGTCACAAAAAGGCGGAAGGAAAGAACTGACCCCACCAGGATGGCCTTCACACACACGCCTCCACCTCACCATGCACACAGTAGCAATAAATGCAATTGCCTAAAATTAAGAGTCTGCCTCATAAAGGAGGTATAGGGACAGTGTACCCAACTGGTCATCAGAGATGCTTGGCAGAGGTGACCCAGTCAAGCTAGGGACAGCACACATGTCAGTAATGTGAACATTTGAAACACGGCCCTATCAGCTGATCTGTTATATCAGGAAGAAAAACTCAAGTTAAAAAGCCAGTGAACAAGCTGGGTGGTGGTGGCGCACGCCTTTAATTCCAGCAATTGGAAGGCAGAAGCAGGTGGGTCTCTGTGAGCCTGATCTACAAAATGGGTTCCAGGACAGCCAGGGTTACACAGAGAAACCCTGTCTCAAAAGCCAAAACCAAAGCAACCAAACAGACAAACAAGAGAAGCTAGTGAACAAACACCCTGTTTGGCCCTGAGCTCTATGCCAACCAAAGCCCAAAAGCCAGCAGCCATGAAAGCCCCAGCTAGCACAGATCCCCCTCAGCTAATGAGATCAAACTTCAAATGGTAGGTCCAACTCAATCAGACTTTTAATTTTTTTTCATTCTTTTTGAAACAAGGTTTGCTATGTAGCCCAGACTGGCCTTGAACTCACAGCAATTCCCCTACCTCAGACTCCCAAGAGCTAGGATCATAGGTCTGTGCCACCATACCTGACTCCTCTTATGTGTTTCTGGAGGAAACTTGGGTCCCTGTGGTAATCACTTGAAACAGAACTTCAACAGTTATGACCACATGTCCTTGGTGGACCAGCCAAGATTTTTATTGTTTTGCCCCTACAGAGTGAACAAAACTCCACTTTGTGTTTTTGTTTGTTTGTTTGTTTTTGTTTTTGTTTTTTGTAAGAGAAGCAACCTTAGTCCAGTTGTTTGAGGTCCTTCCAGGACACATGGGATGAAACGTGTCAGGACAGGATCACAGGGAGAGCGAGGGATTATATCTCAGCCAGGACATCTCCCTGCCCCTATGAGCAGACCACATACCACGAGTGGCCTGTGTGGGGCCATGATGTGTTGACAGATGCCCAGCTCCAGAGTCTCTGATTCTGAACCACTCCACACCCTCACCATAACCCAAGGCATCTTGCCAGACAGGCAGCTAACAACTCCCTAGATGTCTAACCCTCCAAAATTACCAAATGTCCCATGGCAGATGGAGACGGGGTTCTGGGGGATTGCCAACAAAGGTCTAGGGCCAGCCACATGGCAGATCAGCCATGGAGTGTGCTCACTCATCGGTACCTGTCACTCAGGTAGGGTCAGCTGGAGCTCTATTCCCAAACCAGGCTGCCGGCACACCCTGGCCACACCCTTCCTGTGGCAGAGCCTGAGTGTTCTGCTGAAACAATAACCGCCTCCATGAAAAAAGACCCCAACTTGGGCCTTGGTAAGAAGTTCCTGGAATTACTAATGTAGATGTTTGCATCGTTCTTCTGTGAACTCCCCAGTCATGTGCTAGGCACCAGCCCAGCCAATGGCGTCTGCCACATGTTATCCTTGTCCTTTCTGGCTCATGCCCCTCACTTGGCCCAGAGTCACTCAAGGTTTAGAGAGACCTCAGCATGTAAAGCAGCAATGCTAGCTGGGCTCCCGAGGCCAGCTTTGCTTTCTGCCCCATGGGGTTGCCTGTGCTTGAACTCTTGTGACAGCAGTATCACCCACGATGTCACTGTTGCAATCAAGCTGAGACGCCTGAGTGTGGCTGCGTGGGAAGCTTAAAGGTGTTGCAAAGGAAATGCTTCCACCCAGAGAACGGGTGGTGTGAGGTAAATGTCTTCTTTCTGTGGACGTAGACCTAGGTGAGTGAAGGAAGGGATTGTTCCTTCAAGAAAGACAGGCAAAGGCCTGCACTCTCAAGGCCTCCAAAAGTCCACCATTGTCTGGACTCGAATAATAGATGCTCTACAATAAGGAAGGTTATAACCAAGAATGGGAGGACCCCTCATTCAGGATTAAGATTGCTACTTAGATAAAAAGCCACAAGAGAAGCTTCCTTACAGGACCCCCAACACAGGAGATAGGTGCCCCAGTGAGCACCCACTTGGCGAGTGAATCAGACACTCTGGTTAGTGGCTGTCCTATGGGCTCAGATTCTCTCAGTTCTTCCTCAGATCACCAACTAACAAATTATTTGGTGTGTGTATTCACAAGGCTCCTGGTAGAGCCCTCACTAGTTCACACACCTTGATGTCTGGCAAAGCTACTCAAGAAAAATCGCTTTCATTTTGAGAGTGGGTCTTCATAACTGTCAATTGGCCCACTGAAACTTTCCTGCTGTACTTCACATTGGTGTTACTTGGGTCTTGGGGCTGTTCTGTTTAGGTCAGGCTAGGTCATGCTGTCATAGTCCCTGCACAGGAGCTCTCAGTGACATAAAGCTCAGAGGTCCCCTTTCCTGTGGCATGTGATGGTTACTGTGATTGAGCACAACAGGATTAAGGAACTTCGGGCCACTAAAGAGGCAGACCTCTGGGGGTGTAGAAGGGTGTTTCCAGGGGAGACCATCCCACAGGCTAGGGTCCCCAGTTAATAAAAAGGAAACACAAAAGGAGAAGGAAGATGAGGACCGACATTCTCCTTCCTCGAAGCTAAGGTGAGCAGTTCCGGGGCCATGTGTTCAAAACCTGCTCCAGCTGTCTGCCACTCAGTTGGTCTTCAAAGCCAAACCTACCAAGTGCTCCCCAGTCACCCTCTGACCTCCCTAGTGAGAGCGCTGCTCCTTCACCTTCTGGCCTGTGCTCCCCCCCACTGGCCTATCTTCTGGAGATGCTGGAGAATCAACCTCTCCACCTGTTTCAGGAGCCGCTCTGTCCGCTCTAAGGCACCACTGGCTGAGGTAGCCTAATCATTCCCCTCCACACTGGTCCAGCAAGAGGCTTCAACAGTACGTACAGGACCACATCCTTCACCGACGTGGGTGGAAGGACCACAGAGCCAAACTATCTCTGCGGTTGCAAGCATTTCCAAGTTTCCTGCTCGTTGGAGTGGAGAAGCAATTGTCTTTTCTAGTCTGACAAGTGCCGGGATTGGTTGCTTCTGGCCCTTGATTTGCACTTGCAAATTAGCCAGTGATTTTTCTGGGCTTCTCTCTTTCTTGTGCTGCTTTGCCAGTCATGGACAATGCCCGCTGCTAGGGCTCGATCAGGTTTCTCAAAAGGAAAAGTGGATGCTGTAATTCTCCGTGTCCGTCCATGTGGTCTATTTGAGGAACGATGTCTTGAGATGAACTCTAGTTAAAACGAGCTCATTGTGGGTTAGTGATCCTAAAACCCATCATTGCAGTCCTTGTAAGCAAGGAATCAGAGACACCAACGGGGAAGAGGTCACAGAAAGACTCAGTCACCGGGAAACATCATGTGACAATGAGACAGACCCAGGAGTGATGAGGCTACAAACCAGTGATGGCAAGGATTAATAAAAAACCAGGGACAAGGGAGGGAATCCCTTAAGTGGCTTTGCTGGCCCACACATGCGTTTTGGTCCTCTGGCCTTCCAAAACCATTAGAGGGCAAACTGTTGTTGTTTCAAGTGACAGTTATGGTGATTTTGTTATGGCTGCCCCAGTACGAATGTCTTGTTTGGGACTTATGCCTCTGAAGACACATGACAGCCAAGGCCCAATTCCCCTGTTGTATCAGCTGGGTTTTATGTCAACTTACCACAAGCTGTAGTCATCTATGGCAGAGAAAGGAACCTCAATTGAGAAAATGCCTCCATAAGACTGGGCCATAAGCAAGCCTGTAGAGCATTTTCTTCATTAGTGATTGACGAAGGAAGGCCTAGCCCATGGCGGGTGGTGCCGATCATGGGTTAATGGTCCTAGGTTAAGTTCTATAGAAAAGCGGGTTGAGCAAGGCATGCGAAGCAAACCAGTAAGCAGCACCCTTCCATGGACTCTGTATCAGCTCCCGTCTCTAGGTTCCTGTCCCGACTTCCTTAGTGATGAACAATGATGTGGAAGTGTGAGCCAAATCGACCCTTCCCTCCCAAGTTGGTTCGGTTATTGACTTCTATCACAGCAATGATAACTTAGACACCAGCTATGGAAGAAGATCTGTTTCTGGAGCTTTATCTAAAATAACAAAGACCCGCACTTCTTCAGCCCCGTAATCTTTCCCTTTCTTCTCACCGACTGACTGCTGAACTGTAGTGCCCTACTTCTGGTACAAATCTCTGGGCTAGTTGGGATAAGAATATATTTTGCCACTGTAACAAACAACTGCCCAGACATCTGAAATAAACAGATGACTGCTTTTCATTCCTTCTGGTGAAGGGAGACATCTGAAATAAACAGATGACTGCTCTTCATTCCTTCTGGTGAAGGGGGTAGCTGGGATGCTGGCTCTGCCATCTGGGATCTGGCTAGTGAGCAGCTGGTATGTCAACATCACCATGGTGGACGAGAACCACACCTGCGTATGACCTGTACACTAGAAGCTTCTGATTGCCTGGCTGCACCCCGGTTCAGGGATGGACATGCACCACCTCCTGTGTGCCCAACTAACCGGTGAACATCACAGTTGCTACACAAATGCACCATTTAAAAAAACAAAACAAGATCTCTTACATTTTTATTTATTATGTAAACAGTGTTCTTTCTGCCTGCATGTATGCCTGAACAAAAGAAGAGGGTACCAGATCTCATTGTAGATGGTTGTGAGCCACCATGTGGTTGCTGGGAATTGAACTCAGGACCTCTGGAAGAGCAGCCAGTGCTCTTAACCTCTGAACCATCTCTTCAGCCCCTGTTTTTATTGTTGTTTTTTTCTGTGTGTGTATGTGTGTGAGTGTGAGTATGTGTGTGCATGTGTATGTGGGTGCATGTGTGAGTGTGAATGTGTGTGTGTCTGTGTGTGTACTTTGTTTTGGAAGGTTTCTCCTGCCTGGATGGACTTTTAAAATTTGCAACCCTCAGGCACTCCTGGGCATCAGGCACCATAAACATTATCTTCCCTGCTTTCCCCTCAAAAGTTACCCTGCAGCACATGCCCGCACGTGGAAAGAGAGAGGGCACAGTGATTTTCCCTGGGAGGCACTTGCCAGTAAGCTTGAGCGAAGTAACAGCACCCTCTTCAGCGAGGAGCCCCTGCATCCGAGAGGGGCTCGGCTCCTCTCCTCCATCACCCTCCACTCTCCCCGACACACTTCACTTTCAGAAAACAGCTTTGTAACAATCCAGGCACTTTTTCTTTCCTTATAAAAGGAATCCACTCCCTGGGCTATGCGTTCAGAATGTTCTTTCCCTCTCTGCCTCATCGCGCATCGCTGGTCAGGACCAGACGAGATTAGGAGTAATCACAACAAGCCCAGGATAAATTAATTACACTCTGCATAATTCCTTCTGGCAAAGCCAAGACTAAATTCCATGAAAGTTTCTAATTTCTAAGTTTCTCTAGCATCAATACTCCAATTAGTGAATGCAGCAAGAAACAATTGTTTCACCACTCTGGGTGAGTTTGGTTTTGTTTTCTCCATTTTTTGTTTGTTTGGCTGGCTGGTTGGGTATATTTTATTATTATTACTATTATTGTTTTCTTTCTTCTTAAACACTCTTTGAAGTTCTCTTAAGAGTCTGGATTCCATGTTCCAAACACATAATAAAGATTTAAAAATTACTCTGGTGACCTAGTCTTTTAGGAGTAGGGTAGTTGAAAGGAGCCTTGGGTCATGAAGTGGAAATCTGGGGATTTCCAAGTCTGGAGAACAGGGCTGTGTCTGCCTCCAAGGTCTATAGAACCGGAAAAGAAAGGATGTGGAGACAGGAAGGGAAAGGGGGAAGAAGGAAGTAGGTGGGAGGGAAAGAGCCGAGACACCAGGAAGCTCTGCCGACAAAGGGGAAAGTCAGGTCAGCACCGTGCTCAGTTATTGTATGCAATACAACCGACCTTTCCTCTTACAGTGCAATAATCTTTTTGTCATGTTTCCGAAGATATGATTAAACAAATGCTCCAGATCCTGAAAAAACAAATTCACTTTTTTCCAAACTGGACATATTACAGTGCTTACTACTGCTAAAGTTGGTTTTATTGATTGGATCATAATTTCATATTTTGGGAATCGTCTCTATTTATGTCTTATCTTTTTGTTATTAATGATATTTTTTGTTTATTTGGGTTTTTTGTTTGTTTTTTGTTTTTTAGAGGCAGGGTTTCTCTGTAGTTGAGGAGCCTGTCCTGGAACTAGCTCTTGTAGACCAGGCTGGCCTCGAACTCACAGAGATCCACCTGTCTCTGCCTCCCCAGTGCTGGGATTAAAGGCATGAGTCCCCTCCACCCTGGCAATTTGTTCGTTTTTAACTATCCTTTAAGACGGTGTTCCTCCGGCTACCTCTGGGGATGCAGCCAATTTATTTCTACCCCAATCTGTTGAAAAATAAGAAGCAAAAATATATAAGGGCAAGCCCCAATCCAAGGAAAAATGGATGATATGTGAGATCAGTAAGACAGCTTCGAGTTTCGAGCCACTGTGAAGTCCCAGGATACCTCAAGGTTGTCTCCATTTTCAAGGGATGTGTGGCCATGCTTGCCCCAAAACAAGCAGCCTGTTGCACTGTACCATAGCTCACTTTTACAGTTCTCCATTCCTCTGGTGACATCATGTTTTCACAAAGCCTGCCTTTCAGCAATTGCTTTGATGAAAGCCAAGTATAGCCAGTCAGTCCTGGCTATCCAAGGGGGATGTTCCAGGTTCCAAAGATGTCCAAGTCTTCTGTACACAGTGTTCAGCGTTTGCACACCCCCCATGTGCTTTGATCCATCTCTACATTATTCGTAATGCATTATGAGTGATATGCGAATAGAATTTTGTTCTATTTAAGGAATAATTGGGCAGGGGGAGTCTGTAGTCAGTAGTATATGAACAATGCAATATAATTTCCCACCTGCAGATGGTTGGGCCCTGCAGATGTGTAGCCTGTAAAAGCAGAGGACCAACTCTCATGTGAGAAGTTGACCTCGGACATCTCAAGAACATGGCCTCCCTACTCTTACTGCAGAACCCAGGGCTTCTAATTCCCTGACAGATCCATGCATGCCAGTCTAAAGAAATTGTAGAATTTGGAAATGAAATCAAAGTACTTTTTCTCTCTTTTAGTTTCACAAATGCTTATAATTTGGACCCATGTAATAAGTGCACTTTGTGAAAAGGCTTCTGGAACACTGAAATCATCCCAAGAGCTCACATCTTACCCACCTACCTGCCGTATTGATCTGTAAGCGGGTAATGAATGTGTGAATGACAGTGAGTTCTCCATCAAGCTGATCCTGTCCCCTGAAGTCAGAGTGGATTCTCTCCATCTTCTACTTCACATCTGTTTCCAAACAACAACAACAACAAAAGTTTAATCCCTCTACATACTTGTCTAGACCTTTCTGGGCCTGTTGATATCCCAAACATTTTTTTCAAATACTGTTTTTGTTTTAACAGGGGATTCAAGCAGAACAGAGAGCTTGAAATGAGGACTGTGACACCTTGGTGTGGGGTGTGTGTGTGTGTGTGTGTGTGTGTGTGTTTAGGGGGAGGACTTCCCCTGTGTGTACTGATTTGAGCAGGGACATTTCTGTGGAAGAGAGCCAACCAGCAGGTACCCCAGGGTACAAAGAGGGACGTGCTAAGAGACGGAATGATTGAAACTGTGGAAATGTTTAAAGCCCTTTGGATTTTTCTCTCCTCTAAACTCGTCAATCCTGGATGCTTTAACTAATGTTTTCTTCCTCTGACATTTGGACCCACTAGACTTTTAAAAAGTCACAAATTGTCCCTAATAACCGCACAAATTATGTAGCCCGTTGACTGAGCGTTTCCTGGCACTTTGTCTTCTGTGTGCTACGAAGCAATCATTTTCATTAACCATTCCTCATAACCAAACAAGGTGGCAGTTTAGCATAATAATAAAGCAATTTCCTGTTCTGTTGACAGGGAAGTGACACTTTATGGCTAAAGTCACAGAGCAGAAAAGGGCTGAGGTCTGGTAAGAAAGCCAACCCAAGGACCGTGGCCCGGTGATGCTCCAGGCCCACCTGACCTTCCCATGCTGCAACAGCCAATCATTGCTCTCTGGCACAGCAAGGCCAGCAGGGCTTCAGGCAGAGTGCCCTCTGCCAGGGACCAGGGAGCTCTGCTGGAAGAGTCCCAGACCACAGCACAGTGAAATCAAGGGAGAAGTATCTTATTGGGGGAGGGGAGAAAAGGAGAAAAAGGGGAGAGGGATGGAGAAGGGAGGGGCTGGCGGCAATTCAGAAGGAAGCAGGAGTCTGTGGAAGCCAGTGCTTCCCATGCCAGGCACAGCTCCTCCTCACATGAGTTATACCAACAAGACTGCCATTCGGCGCTCACCAACACAAGGCTGCCAGCACCATGACTGCCTCATGGCCAGGCTGAGCAGTACCTGCTACCAGCCCGGGCTTGATCTGCTATCATCTCATTCCTCCCCATCTTTAATCAATCGCTAGGTCACCTGTCACCCTGTCCCCACCTCGGACAGGCAAGAATGGCACAGTCATCTGCCTGGGAGTCCGCTGTGAAGTTGACATCTAAGAAGACGGCCAGCAGAGGTAGGAATCCCTCCTGAGCAGCGGACACTCCCCGTACTCCCCACCCCTCGCCCCAGCTGGCAACCCTCTTCCGTTTCCTCTCCTTCCTTCTCCTTCTCTCCCTCCAGGATAATCCACACACTTCAGGCTCTGGCAGATCCAGCAGTGTCCACGCCAGCATGACCAGCGACCACAATGGTCCACAGCTCCCGCTGAGGGCCGTGAGGAGGACCCCAGGAGAGGGAGGATCTTCGAAATCCCAGCCATAGTCCCCCAAGTGACACGTGTGAGCCCTTGGGGACTTGGCTGTTGGCTCCCTTCCCCGGGGGCCACGTCTTTCTCCTTTAACTTCTCCAGGCACTAAAGCTACAAGACAGGGGAGACAAAAAGTAAAGGAAGGCAGGCTTTGGCCCGGGTTCTCAGCAGAGGGAGCTGGGTGGGACCAGTGCTCAGTGGGACATCATGACCACCTCCTGTTGTTCTCCCTGGCTTCCACGGGTGACAGCTTGGCTGTGCTGGCTAGAGAAGAGCTCCATGGTGGCAGGCAGGTCAATGCAGACAGCCCCAAGCTATCCCCGGCTGCTGGTATCCACTCCTCCCTATTTCTCGCCCCTAGTACTTTCCACATCCCTCCTCTGAACAACATCACCTTGCTTCTGCTTCCCGAGAAGGGTCTTGGCATCTCTTACTTCTCTGATGTCCTGGGGCTGAAGGCTGACTCACCGGTAGTACCCTACCACTGCGTCTGACAGCTCTGGTCCAGCTCCAGAGAGCACACTACGCCCAGCCAAAGCTCTGAGCAACCCTTGCTTCCTCATGCAACACGCAAGAGCCACAGTCGTGTCCCCTACGGCAAGGGCAGCTAGCCAAACTGAAAGATGCTGAGTGCATCGTCAGTGAGGAATATGTTTTCTTTTCCTTTTGACTTTTTTTCTCCAGTTTTTAAATCTCTTTGATCTCGTTCAACTCTTAAAAAAAAGAATTAACTTTCTATTTATGTTTTTGTGTCTATGTGGGTGTACGTCATGTGTGTGCAGGTGCCTCAAAGGGTCAGAGGGCATTAGATCCCCTGGAACTAGAGTTATAAGCAGGTGTCAACCGCCACCCAATGGAAGTGCTGGGCCCCGAACTCAGGTCCTCTGGAAGGGGCAGCAAGTTCTCTCAGCTGCTGAGACATCTCTCCTGAATGCTTGTTCGACTCTTGAACAGTATCTCCAAACTCACCTTTTCCCCCCCATATTTTTCATGTTTTGCAATTCATTTCATGACAGTTAACCTCAAAGAGAGAAAGTATTTTCCAAGTCCTTTTTATAAGCACGCTCCTTTCCATAACTTTAGATATAATGTCACAACACCAGTGCAATCCTTATAGAATACGCTCACATTGTCAAAACTCTACGTGCCCACTTGCACATCTTCAGAGTGACACGTGACTTTGGTAGCTGAGCCACCCTCCTGAATGCAGGTCACACGTCTCATCAGGCCTTGTAAGCGAGAGACGAAAACACCCAGGCTGGCCCGGGACCACACACCCACCATGCATCCTCTTTACCCCCACCTCCAGGCCCCACACACTGTCTGCTCCCCCTTTAATTCTCAGTGCTAAAGTCTCCGCCATATCTGTCCTTCTGAAGAAGCCGCAGTGGTGAACACAGGAAAGGAGTTAAACTGTGTGGTAAACAGGGCTCTCCAGGAGCAACCACAAGTACCATTGTGTCGGTTTGCTTAGTTATACAGCCCATGGGGTAATGCTGGGCCTGTGGGACTGATGTCCACAGGCTGCCAGCTCTGTCCAGGTAGATTGTCGTCCTTTCTGGGAACTGCTTCCAGCCTCAGAAATGGGGACACCTGCTTCACCAAACACCAGATGGCTTACATGCTCATGGCATCTCAGTATAGCAGCCTGGTGCTCATTGAGACCACAGGTCCTGAGCCTGGTTGCCTGGTTACACCGAGTACCAACGGTTCTGCTCGCATACCATTCAACTCAGGCAGCAGAGCCCACACGGGTTGGCCTGTGGCACTAGGGGAGTAAGATTAGAGGATATGTTCATCTAGCCCTGGCCTCTGAATTGCCACGCAGAGGGCATTGGGAGCATGCAGGCACACCATTCTGAGTGTCCCAGTAACCACACAAAATCTGGACAGCAGAGAACAGACATGCAAATAACTGAACTAGAAAAACTAGAAGTTTATGAGGTTCATGAGGACCAGAAGCAGGGTCACAAAACACCAGCTTGGCGGTTCCAGTGTCATTGGCTAATACAAAATGCACTAAGAGGCCCAATGTTAAACGAATGTGGTGACTCAAGCCTGTGATGCCAGCAGCACTCCCGAGGTGGAGGCAGGAGGCTTGCCAGGAGTTTGTGCTCAGCCTGGGATATGGGCGTGAGGCCCTATCTCAGAGAGAGCTGTGGGAGGGGCTTGGAGCAGAAAGGGAGCATCAGAGTCAATGAAGGAAGGCAAGGCTCTCCCTAGAAGGTTAAAGCGACTCTGGAAAATAAGGAACGTGTCTCAACAGGAATCTGAGTTGGCGGCTCGTCTAACAACGCCCTTTAAAGTATATTCTGGTACGCGGTTCACCATCATTTTCTACATACTAATTTCAGGGCCCACAGGGACATGAAGGTTTCTGTCCAGAAGAGATGGACGTTACAGCATCTGACTAAAGATCTCCCGTCAGTGGTAAGAGACGGCTCGGAGACAAAGAGCCCCTGTTGCTCTTGCAGGGGACCCAAGTTTGATTCCCAGCTGACACCCACACCTGTACATCAGGTCACCTGTAACTCCAGCTCCAGGGGGACCTGATGCCCTCTTCTGGCCTCCATGAGCACCTGCACACATGCACATACATAAAATACGAAAATACTATCCCCTGGCCAATGGCTTGAGGGCACCAGGTGTCACTGCCGGGGCTGGGTCCCTCCTGAGAAACAGGTTTCAGCAGCCCCTGTCCTAACTGACACCTGAGAGGCTGAGGGCCTTCTCTGAGGACAGTTGCTTCAAGTTTCCTAATGACCTGGCTTCCAACCTCCCTTCTAGAGAGCAAGGCCAGAGGAGCCGCCACCCACACGCCACACTGTAACAAACAGTGATCTTTCAAGGCCCACGCAAATGCTGGGGTTCCATAGTGGAGCTGCTAGCCTGCCTTCTCCAGCTAGGAAAACTGAGAGATTGAGGCACTGCTCTAAGACTCTTAGCCTCTTGCAGTGCCAGTCTGCCAGAAAGAGGCATCTTATTTTTTTTATGTTTCCTTCCCTTCTTTTTTTTTTTTAACAGCCAGGAACTTAGGGAAACTCACAGGATAACTGTCTTAACGATTTACATAATGCAAGGGTTGAGGAGGAGGACCAAAAGCCATCCTTTCAAATCATGTGACACAGTTTAAAATAGTGAACCTTGGCTGGCACAAAGCCGCAGTCCTCCCAGCACAATTAGAACGTACTTAAGACAGCTCAGCCAATCAGAGGCCTTGATTGGCTGAGCATCCCTAACCTGTAATCTCCCCCTCCCAGGCCACACCAACCAAGGCTGGCTGAACTGTTCCATCAGTGGTTGTCAGGCGGCAACTAATGCTTACCCACCCACCCCCACCCCCACCCCTACCCCCATCCCTCTCCCCGTCAGTGTCCTCCCTCAATAAAGCAATTGGACTGCCCCTCGGGCCATTGCCATGGGTGTCAAGTGCTCATTTCAGAAATGTTACTGTTTGTGTCCTTGTTCTGTGTTCCCAAAATGCTAACTCTGGACAAGGGGCTTTCATTCCTATTGACAACACTGGCGGCTGTGGCGGCTACTGGCTAAGAGTGAGGCTGTTACCGGAACCCTGGGTATGCCCCAGAGATGTCCTGACCCATTACCATTCTGTGGGGACATTTCACTGGGAAGCAGGGCTGACGTCACACTAGTCAGGCTTCTGGAAGTTACTTATAGTTGGAAATCTGTGGCCAAGGAGGACTCTTTCTGTTTAATCATTTGCCCACTCAACCAACATTTCCTGAACACCTACTTGGTATCAGTTCAGAATCCACCCCTGGCTTCCAGGTCTGAGTTCACGTCTTCCCACCAGTCTCACTGTTTTAGGTGGCAGGCGCAGTCGTGGGCATGTGTAATGTGTAACATCCAACATAGGGCATCAGGAGTCACCGGCAAATGTCATGGAGTAAGAACACATTTATGCCATAAACAGTCTCCTCGGAAGGCAGGAGTAAGCCCAACCTCAGCTCGGCTGCGTACTACATGTGGGTGACCTTGAAGTCCTGTCCCATGCACTCATTTCCCAGCTAAAGCATAAATCATGCTTGCCTCTAACAACTGTGGTGGAGCCTGAGCGGCATTGCACACGTAGTGTCTTGAGAATGCTGTAGATCAAAAATGAGAACACAGAGTCATTGTCCTAACATTCTTTACTAGAGAAATTCCAGTGACATCTGTGTGGCGCCAGCATTGCCACTCGGCCCTGGATGCCACTGTTTACAAGCACAGGTCATCATGGGGTGTCTGTGCCATGGCCACTAGGCACAACTTCAAGGAATGCTGCTTCAGGAAGGATAGAAGACATCCTTGTCTGTAACGTGTCTGCCTGAAGGAGGGCTTATGTGAAACGTGTGTGTGTGTTGTGTGTTGTGTGTGTGTGCGTGGGCGTGGGCGCGTGCGCACGCGCACCTGCCTGTGTGCACATGTGTGTGCCTATGTTCTCAGTGTGTGGTATGTGCATGTGTACACATGCCCATATGTACATGGTATACGCATGTGTTTTCAGTGTGTGCTGTGAATGTGTGCAGCAGCATATATATTTTCTTGTTTTGTTTTATTTTACACAGAGTCTCACTATGTAGCCCTCACTGACCTAGAACTCACTATATAGATCGGGATGGCCTCATATTCACAGAGGTCCACCTTCCTCTGCCTCCCAAGAACCGAGATTAAAGGTGTGTACCACCACACCCAGTTTTTTTTTCTTTTTCTTTTCTTTCTTTTTTTTTATGTTTTTAAGACAGGGTCTCACTATGTAGCTCTGGCTATCCTGGAGCTTACTATGTAGACCAGGCTACAGCACCATACATGTATGATGTGACAGGTTTTCTCTAGCCAGGATCCAACTCAAAGTCCCTTGTGAGTTCTGCCTATCCAAGGCCCTGCCCTTGGGTCCTGCTTTGTCTGAGTTTTGTTCGGTCTTGCAGCGAGCCTGACCTTTGGAGGCTGTCCTCCAAACCCTCAGTCTCCTGCTATCGACTGGAAGAGGCCAGGCTTCCCTTCCCCCTAAGCACTGTGTAAAATGCGTTGGGTCACATATGTGTGCGCACATATGTGTACACACACAGGCAGGTGCATACACACAGACACACACAGACAGGTGCATACACACACACACACACACACACACACAGATGCAGTGCCATGTCTCTCCTGCGCAAAGGTGATATTATGTCACCTTCCCATCCTCTCATGAACGAAAGACGCTGTGCCACACCAGCTCCAGAGCCCTCCCTTGTGCCTCTGGTGTCTGGATACTCACTTCAGTTTAAGGCTGGTGTTAAAAGGTTTGTCCCCCGACAGCCTCATGAGGTTCACGCTCGCTGAGCCACACGCTATAATGGGATAGCACACGGCACTTAGCCGCCAGAGATCAGAAGCGTTCTCCCTTTGCATTGACGCGTGATTTCAGGTGCCATGCTGCCGTATGTTAATGCCTATGTATTGCGAAAATACAGCGTAAACCGAGAGTAGACACCTCTGCACACGGAGCCCCAGCAAGCGGCTCTTCACCCACATCAACAGCACACAGTGAGCACTCTCCCGAGAAGCTCTGGTTACCGCTCCAGAGAGCAGCTGGTGTGCTGTCAGAGGGGAAGGGAAACAGCGGGTCAGGAGCCACAAAGCTGGCATCTAACACAGCAGCTGCAGCAGCAGCATCTGGACACTCACTGGGTCGTGTGCCTGGGACGGGGAGGGAGTCACTGGTTACAAGTGAGTCCAGAAGTCAAGCTGCTTTCACCGACTCGGCTTCCAATCCCCACCACAGACATCTCAACAGACTACACGTAACAGCTACCATCGGTTCAGTAAGCCACAAGCAGAATTTAGGGGGAACTCTTAAAAATTAAAATTGATGGTTTTATGTGTGTCTATGTGGGGGAGCTTTGTGTGTGTGTGTGTGTGTGTGTGTGTGTGTGCACGCGCGCGCGCGTGTGCACGCATGAGCATCAGTAGAGGTAAGAGGACAGTGTGTAGAAATCGTGTCTCTCCTTCCACCATGTGAGTTCCAAGGGATGGGACTCAGGCAGCAGCTGGTAGCAGGCATCTTTACAAACAGAGCCATCTCGACGGCTCCGGAGTGGGGGAGCTTTTAGTGTTAGTGTTTTACAGCAGAATCTAAACCGTCCCCATGGTGGGCTCACGTCTCAAGCTTTTGCCCTTCTTGGTGGCTGGTGCTACTTTGAGAGGCTGTGGGACTCTTTGGGAGGCAGGACCTAGCTGGTTGAAGTAAGTCACGAGGGGCAGGCCTTTGCTGGTTATAGCCTGGTCAGAGCTTCCAGAGCCTTCCCTGCTTCCTCTGAGGAGCCACTGCTGCATGCATGAGTGGGTGCGTGGGTGCGGGCATGCGTGTTCCCTCCGCGACCAACCCCCACATGCTTCCTCCGTAGCTACAATCCCCTGAAACTGAGCCAAATAAAAAAACAAATCTCTCCCTTCAGTTGTCAGGTATTTTTGTCACAGGGACGCAGTGAAATGTCACAGATGGAAAGGAAAGCTCTGAAGCAAAGCTCTGAAACTTCCACGGAGAGCTGGGATGTGTGGGGCGGCTACTAGGTTTTGACAGAAAACACCTTTCTTACGAGGAGTCACTGACACATCGGTGCAGGACACCGGCCAGTTCTCCCCCACAGATGGATCTGCACCAGGAAGTTGGAACTTTCTTACTGGGTTCACAGTCCATTCCTACCACAGGAGCAGTTCTGTCAGCCCGACGGCAGGTGTCCAGCACCCAGGTCAGGACTGACAGGAACCTTCATCAGCAAGGCTCCTTCACGGTCAGCACCTGCCCTGGGTCACCAGACCCCAAAATAGCTACTAGCTTCCTAGTGCCATTCCCTGCAGGGACACTGTTCCCGGATTCCCACCCAGCCTGATGGTGCCATCCTGCCACGAATTCTCCAATAGGTAAAAACCAGCCCTGAGAGTGGCAGGGACTACTACTTCCTTGCCGACATGGCTGCTCCCAGCCCGGCGTGTGCTCCTATAGGCCTACATGTGAGGCTCCAGCTGCCCCGATACCTGGAGAAACTGAGGTTGCTTGTGTCTTACGGATTCCTGTAAACACGAGAGGCCATGAGGCAGAACTTGCTCTCCATAGTGTAAGCTAGGATCCAGGTAAGATATCCCTGAGCTGCAGTCCGGTCTATACTCTCGGTGGGAGGTTGGTCAGCAACACTAAGTGACAGGGGAGCAGTGAAACCATGTCCCCTTCATCTCCTTAAGTTGCCGTATTGCTCCAGCCAGAACTTCAAGTATTGTATTGGGTAAATATGGAGAGAGAGTGGACAGCCTTGTCTTGTTCCTGATTTTAGTGGAATTGCTGTTTCCCTCCACATCATCTGATGCTGTCTATAGGCTTGCTGTAAATCGCCTTTATTATGTTTAGGTTATGTCCCTTATAACCCCCTGTCTCCAGGACTTCTATTCATGAAGGGGTGTTGGATTTTGTCAAAGGCCTTTTCTACATCTGGTGAGATGATTATCACACCTTAGGTTTTCACATTTGGCTAACTCAGTGTTGAGCAAGATGCAGGGAGTTCACATTTCTGTTGACAGAGATTTACCACATTGGATTTCTTCCCCTTGGCTTTGGTTTTTGTATGTTGTTTTAGTCTTTCCAGAAGAAAAAAAAATTCTTCTGTTCTTACTTTAACAAGACGTTATCAAGAACATGTGCCTGTATCTCTGTGAGTTTCCAGGAGAGCATGGTGTTCTTTCTATAAGGCAGGTAAACAGCTGAAGTTCTCTGGCATTGGACCAACAAGCATGAATAGACGAGTCACGGGGTTGGCTGGCTGGCACTTGTGTGGGAACTGAGTACTTATGCGAACGTGTGACTGAGTACTTATGCGAATGTGTGATGTCGGCACGCCTTGCTCGCAAAGCCCTCTGCTTTCACAGCATGGAAACACACGGCCGAGCCTGTCCACAGGTGTGAAGTCCAGCCCACGGGCACACGTACAGCTGTCCCTTCCACCTTTTGCTTACCAGCCGCATCTGACCAGTTTCCGTTCACACTGGGACAAGTGAAGACCGAGTGGGAAGGAAAGGCAAGGGTGACGCAGAGACAGCAAGGCGAGAACAGAGGGCCGGTAGCAAGGCGAGAACAGAGGGCCGGTAGCGTGTGAGCACCCGGAGGCAGAGGCCGCATCCCACAAGCTTGGTCCCCGGAGGCAGAGGCACCGAGGGAAGGACCACCCTGCCTGCACTGTCCTCCTCTGCCTCCTCTGGCTCCAAAACCTGCGTACACTCTGTGTCAGGTGGATTCACACACGCTTCACACTTCCCGTGTCGTAAATGCTTTGTGTGTTTCTTCCACAGCCCCTGCGGGCCGGGTGACACAGCTGATGCTCCAGAGGCACCCACCGCGGTGGCGAAGGGTTCCGGCCTTGCCCAGCTCCCTCTGTGGGAGCCTGGACGGCACGGGCCTTTCTCCTGCCTCTGCCTTCTTATCTCATGCATGCAGACTCGCCAGGTCCTCCATGCCCCACACTAATCTTGTCTTAAGCTGGTCTGTGCTGGGATCTGCCTGCCCTGTGCCAGGGACCCGGCTGCCGACTGCATGGGATTGTTGGCCTCTTGATTGCGATGACTGAACGTCCAGGCTGAGCCCCACATCTCTATCGGTTACTAAAGAGGCTTTGCTCACCCTAATAAGCTTGGCAGGATGGAGAGTGCTTCCTGTCGGGCCTGTCAGCTCCACACGGCAGCGGTTCTGTCTTCCTCTGAGTCCTGATTTCTGGTCAAAGGTCCATGTGGGATAATAATAATCGTAATATCCTTATAATGTCAGTAACGGGAGGTCGCATTTGTATAGCAGTTCTTTCTACAGCCTCCAGACTTCACTGCAGAGATTGTACAGACGGGGAGGCTGGGCCCTGGCTGGCTGAGAATCGTGAGGCGCTGAGCGGAGGTCTCTACCCCCTGCACGCCTCACTTCTGTGCCCTTCCCACGCGGCTTGCCCTGACTCGGGGCCTCAAGCCCACCGGCTTCAACCATTGGAAGAAGGCAGAAGCCTGAAGGCCACCACACAGTCCTCACTGGGACAGCTGCTGCTGCCGGAAACACGGGTTCTGGGGATCGGACTCCGGTCGTCAGGCTTGTGTCTTTGGGCAGCAAGCTTTATTTATTTATTTACTTACTTATTTACTTATTATCCCCAGAACCATCTCTCCAGCACATGCCAGACTTCTTGCTTCTCAGCTGATGAGAACTATGTCCCCACAATTCTCCCCCATCTCTCTCTCTCTCTCCCCCCTGCTTCAAAGGGGAGCGGGGCGGAACAGGCAGAGGGCAGGGAGGCATGACCTTTGACGGGATGGCCCTACGGATAATCCCTGGATAAGAGCAGGCAATCAAACCGAGCAGTCCCTCAGCTCCCCCTGGGGAGGGGCATCACTATCTACCGTAGACTACCCTGGGATGGACAGTGTAACCATTGCACACTAGTTCCTGGAGGAACCGAGGAGTACCACAAACTCCACGGTGGGACTACAGTGTGGTAAGCTCCAGGCCGGAGGGGAGAGCTATGCTCTGCCACGTGCACAAGGCATTCCCAAGTTCTGTGTCCATAGCTTTTTTCTCTCTTAAGTGGGTTAAGCAGCTAAGGGAGGCGGGGTTTATGGTGCCCTGTGGTTCAAGGGGACACAGGTTGCCAAGGAGGGGGAGGGGGCAGCGCAGGAAACGCCATGGTACATAGCTAGGACGCCTCACCTCACCTCTAGGTGGAGCCGGAAGGAAGTAGAGGATGAACAGGAAGTAGGGCAGGCTATAAAATCTCAAAGCCCACCCCTCCAAGTGACGCACTTCCTTCAGCCAGTCTTCATCACCAGACTCTGTAGCCTGCTGAAACAGACTGTCGGCTGGGGATCAAGGGTCCAAACATGGAGCCTGCCGGGACACTCCCTCTTCCTCCTTCTTACTGCGGGTGCCCTCACCAGCAGTTTAGCCATTTGCCTTCTCAGAGAACCGGCTCTGTTGTCTTTCTGCTCTCCGCTTAACTTGGTCCCTTATCTTCATTATTTTCTCTGCTTGGGTTTGATGTATGCTTTGTTCAGCTCCCAGATGCAAAAGATCAGATTTCTGATTTGGAAGTCCTACTGTTTTCCAACAAAACATTTCACACTATAGATCTCTACGTTTATGTTCTGAATGAATCTCCTCTCCTCTTTGGTTAAACTTTTCTCGCATATTTTAATATAATAAGCTTCCCTTTTAGTTCAGTTCACAACATTTCCACTTAAGTCTTAGTTTGTAATTTTTTTTGTAAAAGATTGGCTTTTGTTTTTAGTAGTATGTGTGCATATGTGTATCTATGTGTGGGTATGCTCTTTAGTGCAGGTGCCTCTGGAGGCCAGAAGAGGGCGTCAGATCTCCTGGAGTTAAAGTTACAGATGGTTGTGAGTCACTTGATGTAGGTGCTCAGAACTGAACTTGGGTCCTCGGCAAGAGTGAAAAGCACTGCTAGGCTCTGAGCCATCTCCCTAATTACCCCCACCCTACCCCAGACAGGGTTTCTCTGTGTAGCTTTGTAGACCAGGCTGGCCTCGAACTCACAGAGATCCGCCTGCCTCTGCCTCCCAAGTGCTGGGATTAAAGGCGTGTGCCCCCACCGCCCGGTGACCCCCCATTTTTTAATTACAGATATCTTATTTAACTTTCAAGTATCTGTAGATTGTTTCAGTGTTACTTTGCTGTTACTATTTTATTATGTACAGAGAACATGCTTTGAATAACTCATATAAAAAAAAACCTGAAGCTTTTGTTCTAGGCCATAGAATGTGTTTTATCTTAGTGGATATTCCGCATTCACTTGAAAAGAAGACATATCCTGCTGGTTGGGGGAGGGGCTGTAGGTACCAATCAAATCTGCCTGTCCAATTGCATCCTTTGCCTCATCTCTGTCCTTGCTGTATGCGCTATCAACTGAACACAAGATTGAGTTATCTGAGAGAAAGGAACCCCAATTGAGAAAATGCCCCCATAATACTGGGCCGTGAGCAACCCTGTAGGGCATTTTATTAGTGATTGACAGCAGAGGGACCAGTCCATTGTGGGTGGT
The DNA here is from genome assembly GCF_017639785.1 of Mesocricetus auratus. Lineage (NCBI taxonomy): Eukaryota > Metazoa > Chordata > Mammalia > Rodentia > Cricetidae > Mesocricetus > Mesocricetus auratus. The sequence goes on along the minus strand of NW_024429212.1, from coordinate 6,799,374 downwards.
GCCACCCCTGGGCTCTATAAGAAAGCAGGCTGAGCAAGCCAGTAAGCAGCACCCTCCATGGCCTCTGCATCAGCTTCCGCCTCCAGGTTCCTGCCCTGATTGAGTTCCTACCCTGACTCCCTTTGATAATGGACCATGATGTGGAAGTATAAGCCAGATTAACCCTCTCCTCCCCAAGTTGCTTTTGGTTATGGTGTTCCATCACAGCAACAGTGACTCTAACTGAGACACTGTTAATCTGTTCATTATGGGTGAGGGGTGCAGGAAAATCCATATATGGTGTGAGTTTGATTGTTGGCCTCTTCCAGGTATGTGCTTTGCTTTGTGAGTTCTGGAGTTCTCATTTTAGATCCATGTATATTTTATTGTGGCCTCTGGGTGACCAACAATGCTTCTCCATCCCTGATAACCACTCTTGCTCTGCAGTCTACTTCATTTGATACCACACAAGCAATCAGCCTTCCTTTCCTATCACATTTGAATAATTTTTTAAATATTGTGTATATTTATGTGTGTATGGGGGGTGCACACATGCTGCGGTCCATATGTAGAGATCAGAGGACATCCTGTGAGAACTGGTTCTTCTCTTCACCATGTGGGTTGTGGGGAGTGAACTCAGGCTTTGCAGCAGGTGCCTTTACAGGTTATGCCATCTCTCTGGCCCCATACTGGCACATAATCTGTTCTGACCCCTTTGCTCTTGGCTTGTTTATTTACCTTTAAGTGGGTTTCTTGTTGACAGCATATAGTTGAGTCTCTGTGGCTACTGGTGAGTTTGGTCTGTTTACATTCAATGCATCATTGATATGTTTGTATATTATACTACTAGCATGGGTTTGATGTTTGCTTATCTCTGCTTCTTTTTTTTTAATTGCTTTAAAATCTCTGTATCCTCCCTTAATCCACTGACTTTGGCATTATGCCTCCTTTTGTGTTTTGTTTTCTCTGCTTTCTCAGTAAGGACATGGGCTGCTCTTTCAGAGGGCTCAGGTTCAAGACCTCATACTTACTTAGCAGCTCACAACCAGGGAATCTAAAACCATCTTCTAGCCTCCACGGGCACTGGACACATGTGTTACATAGACATACATGTAGGTAAAACACACATAAAACTAAATTTTAAAAAATTTCTCTCTCCCTGTTGTGTGTCTATAATATGTATGCAATGTACATATATATGCATATATATGTACATTTCATTTATCCTATGTGCATCCTATTGGTTCTGTTCCCAGGTGATACTGAATAGATACATATTTTGGTTCCTTGCTAGAATCTAATTGTCTACTGTAGAAACCTTATCTTTCATGGTCTTGAGGTATAGACATGCATTCATGTGCTAAAACATACATGTGCTAACACACACACACACACCCTCAACCAGCCAATAAGCAAACATTATTTCAGTCAGAAACTCAGAGTAAATGGAGAAGTGGCCAAAAAGCACAAAAAGATGCCCCTGTGAAACATATAGACCTTTCAGGACCTACAGCCTACACTGAGGGACTCTGTTAGCAAGGCAAAGAGGAGAAAAGGTTGATCGTTTAATAGGCCCCTTCCAGCTTAGCATCAAGACCAGAGACAGTGCAAAGCTGTACTTCCCGACCAGCATAGTCCCCCAAATCAGGTTTCCTTAGAGGAGCTCAGTGACTCTTCAGTTGGAGCTCTGTTTCTTTCCTGAGGAATGTGCCACAAGGACCCAGTGCCTATAGGAGCTCAAAGCCAGAGACATTTGAAGGCCAGGCATCCTAGAGATGTGACCACCAAGAATAGGGACTTCTCTGTGCACCCCCCACATCGAGGGCCAGAAAGCTGTAACTGAGGTCAAGAAAGCAGAGGTGATGGTGGTGCCGCTTCCAAAGTAATGTGTGACAGGCTGCCTCAAAAGGAGCATTTTTGAATTTCTCACAGAAAAATCGCATTTTCGTTATTTATTTTTATGTATTTTGATGTGTTAACATAGTTATAGTAGTAATTAGCATCTTTTTGTACTTATTGAAAACCGGCACTAAGTCTGTATATTTACAGAAACACGTCGTAGACATAGATAATAGCACAATTCCATGTTTGTGAACTGACAGTTCCCTCTAAACACAGAGTGGAAATCCAGCAATTATCACTACAGCTGTTTGTTAAAGTTGACAATAGATAAATAATGACCAGAAATCAATCTTTTCACTAAACTTCAAGAAACAAAAGATATCTAAAGGAATTTCATTATTTCTTTAAGACATCCCGGCGGTTCCACAGGCTCTGTGTACAGTTTCTGCTGCTGTGATTAAGAAGTGGTCTCTGTCCCCGGATGTGTGTCAAACTGAAAAACGATAGGTCGGGTGGGCAGGCTGCGGGTCCCTCTCTTGCCCCCAGTTCACTGCCCACTTTCCTCCACTTACGATCAGCGTGCATGCGCGCAAACTGTTTTGAAGGAAACTAACTCCCTGCTGGCTTAGCAAAAGCACTTATCAATGATGATGGTGACCCCAGCAGACTGGGTCACCTTATACAAATGTTCACTTACACCTGCCAGGCGTCAGTTTGGAATCCAACCTGTTTCCATGGGTGTGGATACACGGGAAAGCAAACTTGTGGGACACAGGTGAGTTTAGACCTTCTGTGATGATACTTGATGGTTTATCTGTAGTAGCATCAGAAGGCTTAGGGCCCAGAGGCTATGAGAAAATAAAGCAGGACAGAAAGCTTATCCTTTTATTTTTGGAAAATAAACCTCCATGACCCATCTGCGCCACTGTAACTTCAGGACAAAGAGGCCAGAGTCAAATGCCCTAGTCATCGCTGTCTTCAAATATGGGGCCATTACAATGTCTCTGATGGAAACCAGCCTTTGTAGCACCTAGAAGGGATGGGGATGCTGAGGAAAACCATGGCTTCCAGCTGCTGTCCAGGCCCTGTGTGGTCCAGACACCCAGCCTTCTCCTGCTGAAAAGCAGAATACAATAGACACCCCGCCTTTCAGAGACCCAGAGAGACTCAGGGTCTGCACAGGTCCCCAGGTCCCAGGTCAGTATAAGTACAGGAGATAGGCTGTAGGTAGAAATTGGGACAGGATTCTACATACACAGCCACTCATGTACATGGAAGCTGGTGTTCTACCAATGACACTGGAGAGGGGGCTGGAAAAGTCAGCAGGCGGAGGAGGGGAGAAACGGGTAATTTTAAGTCACGAATTACAGAGCAATGCACCCACAAGTCTGGGTTGTGACTCACTTTGACGATTACCTGGGCAGGCTTCTGGTCTGTGTCACCCCTGTGAACCTGCAGGGCCCAGCACCTGGGTCCAGCTGGCCTCCTCCCGCTCTACAGAGCCTGCTCGTCCTCACCGTTCCAGAAGCTTCCTGGGCCCTTGGCTCAGTGACTAGATTCTCACTGGACTGTGGGAGCCGAAAGCAGGACTGGACCCTGCTGTAGTAAAGGAAAGATTCTGGGGCACAGGCTGGGGCAGAATCTAATCTTGGGGGACACAGAGCGTTCTACAAGTTCTCCAGAAAGAAGTTAATGGACATTAAAACTGCTAAACACGGGGCCAAAGAAACCAAGGTTTCCCGACCTCCTGCGTGCCACTAGTGCTGGGCAGCTGTGGATCAAGGGCCTTCTGGAAGACTTTCCAGCCCAAGTCCTCTCCCAGCAGGGAGAGGCACCACTGGGTCTTCATTCTAGTTTTCAGCCCCATCCCCCCCCCCGCTTTTGTGTATCTGCCCCCACCCCCACCCCTCCTCAGAGTTCTGTGCTCTTTGCCCTGGATTTCCACCTCCCAAGCTGCCAAAGCATGTTCCACAGCAGAAACTGGGACGTAGAGGTTCTGTGGCCCCTCCCCCTCCTCTCCTTCCTCCTTATCTTCTATCCCCCTTCTCTCCCATACTCCTCTCTCTTCCCCCTTCCTCCTCCTCCTCCTCCTCCTCCTCCTCCTCCTCCTCCTCCTTCTCCTCCTCCTCCAACCCCCATATCCATCCCCAGAATTGTCAAGCTTCTGACCTTCCGAGGCATTTGCTCAACTGAAATGAATGCTTGTGATGGTTGGATGTAAATGAGACCCATTTGGAGAAACTGAGGCTGTGCCCTGGGTCAGGACAGAGTCGGGAATCCTGTAAGTCGGGGTGTGAAGCTAGCACATTGGGGTGTCTTGGGGCTGCTCTCTAAAACATCCGAGGCACCAGAGCCTCCATGGTCACAGGCACAGGAGAGCACACTGCTTACCAGGACCATCACTGTCACAGGCACAGGGGGCACACTGCTTACCAGTGTCACCACTGTCACAGGCACAGGGGGCCACACTGCTTGCCAGGGGTTAATCTCTGCTCTTGGAGTTGTGGTTCATGTTATCCGTAGGACAAATGTTACAGGAAACCTGGTGTCTGGAGCAGAAGATTCCCCCAACCCATCTCTGGCAGTTTTGGGGGCTTTAATTTAATTAACTTTAAAAGGCTCAGAGCATATTGGTAAAAGGCACTCCCTGGTTGCAGCCACAGGACTATTAAGAGCCTGCCCAATTATGGGGGAGGGGCGACCCCTCGCACCTGGTAATTAAAATTGCTAATCACCAGCAATTATCCAGCTGAGCCTGGGCAGGGGAGAGACCATTTGACCCTTTACCCACCGAGGGAACAATGTTTGCAGCCCATTGCCAGGCGCTCAGCAAGGCTGTCCCCAGTCCCTGCCTATTAAGTGCCTCTAATAGGAAACCAACAAAAGAGCCGGGACATCTGCAGGACGACCCGGGCCCCAGGTCTGAGAGCACAGGTGCCGGCCATGGGGCTGCCAGAGAGCGGAGAGCAGGGAACTGTGTGTGTAATTAAAAGAGCTGTACTCTGCAAAGCTGGCAGCCCAGGCCCAGCCCGCCAGGGCCGCTGGTAATTAGGTCCCACCATTGGGGAGAGCCAAACCGGGAGGTGCCCTTTTCATCAAGCCTGGGGTGGGGGCCTTTTTTTTTTTTATCTTTTTCTCTTTAATGAATCTTCTCCCTTCTCCAGCATAAATGAGAGATGTCTTTTTAAAAAGACGTCTGCTGAGAGGGCCTCAAGTGTGCAGCCTTCTGTGTGCAGTGAGGTAGGGTGAGTTCTACTCTGATGCCTGGAAGGGGAGGGAGGTGGCAGGGAGGGCCATAGAAGGGACAGCCGTGACCTGTTCCCGGACTAGTTGTCTGGATTCCCACAGGGCTGCTTTCTGGGAACTCCCAGGTTTAGCACCCTGGTCAGCCCTGTCTTGATGGCTCACACCCGTAATCCCAGCACACCGGGCAATAGAGGCTAAAGGGTCAGCCTCAGCTACAGAGGAAGTTGGAGGCCAACCTGTACTATGAATGAGTGCATGCACGACTCCCTTGGCCCATTCCTCCGATTCATAGACTTCCCCGAGTTTTAGGGATGTCGCGGTCTAAATCTAGAAGCACATCCTGGGTTATTGACTTCTTTGCATCTAAAACTAAGGACAGGGGATTGAGTGAAGTAGGAAGGATACCTATGCATGTGACCTGCAGAGCAGCCAAGGCAGATGGATCTAGAGCCAGATGGAGTCAGGAAAACCCCATGCTGACCTAGTGGCCCTTGGTGCATTATGGAAACCAAAAGGACCTAAGCTGTTGTTGCTTTTAAGCATGCATTCTAGGGCTGGAAATGCAGCTCGGTTGATAAGGGCGCTTGCTCAGCAAGCGTAAAGCCTTGGCCTCCATCCCCAGGGTTTCATCTCCAGTACCACATAAGCCAGTCTCTCAAAATGTAGAGGCAGGAGAGTCACAAGTTCAAGGTCATCCTCCACTACGTAGTAAGTTGGAGGCTAGCCTGGGCTACAAGAGAACCTACCTCAAAAATAAACAGATGGGAGCCGGCATGCAAAAGAGCCTGTCTCATAGGAGCTGGGCATGGTGGCACATGACTTCAGTCTCAGTTCTCAGGAGGTAGAGGGGGGAGGACGGACGGCAGACTGAAGGTGTGAGAAAGACAAAGCGAGTCTTGAGAGTCTTAATCGTGCCTTGCTAGGGTCCACTGCATTTGCCCCTCAGACTGGCTCCACCCACTCACACAGTTGGTCATAAGCCAGATGGTTCATTTTCAAAGGTGTTTTTACCCAGCCTAGGTCAGATACAAATGGAGAGAAAACAGTAGACCCCTGCTAATGCTTGCTAGTCTAGCTACCCCTCCAAATGATCAAGCCCCCTAAAGGATGCCCAAACTAGAAATTCAGAGTCTAAAGTTACCAAATAGCCAAGCTGGCCTGCAAGGTCATGCAGCCAGTGAGTTGTAGAATAGTCATGAAGAACAATAGTCATGTTGTTGAGAAAACCAAACCTAAGCTGCAAGGACTAAGATAAGGCGGAGGCAACATGTAAAATTGTCCCCTCAAATGGAGGGTCATGTGTCAGAATTCTTAAATTATGCTCTGCGCTCAATCAGCTTGCTTGCCTTTCAGGCTAACGTCTGGCATTGCGAGGTCATAAAGTAAGCTGTCCCTCTTTGACTGCTCTGCCTCTATAGTGTTCTCATTATTAAATGATAATGCTTTTATTATAAAGTGTGGGTCCTTGTCTCTTAGGAAAAAAATGAAATTAGTAATCTATATAAAGTCCCCCAAGGCCCACATAAAAAAAGAAAAACACTTCTGCTACATCCCAGGTATGACTATCTACTCCTCCCCACAGTGGCGAAGACCAGGTGTGAGTTACCAGCTAAACTAGCCACATTCTCACAAATGAGCTTCAGACATAGACAGTAGAGCTTCCTGAGATGATAGCATTAGTCTTCTACATAAACAGCAACTACAACAGGAATTGCTGTCAGTGATGAAATTGGAACCTTCAAAGCCACATACAAAATGTGGATCTATTACCCAAAGCTTGACAGATTAATTCCTATGGGATTTCCTAACAAGGCCAGAGTGATGTTAATCGCTGACCTTTAATATTGCATAGCAGAACACATTAATATTTAGAAACCCTGCATAGCTCAGCATGCTGGCAAAGATGCTACTCCATATCTAAGATGGCAATGGTAACATGGTAAGAAATGATTTCAGATACAATGTTAGATTCTGTCTTGGTTAGGATTTTATTGTTGTGAAGAGACACCATTACCACAGCAACTCTTTTTTTTTTTAGCTTTATTTATTTATTTATTTATTTATTTATTTATTTATTTGGTTTTTCGAGACAGGGTTTCTCTGTATTGTTTTGGAGGCTGTGCTGGAACTCGCTCTGTAGACCAGGCTGTACTCTAACTCACAGAGATCCACCTGCCTCTGCCTCCCGAGTGCTGGGATTAAAGGCGTGCGCCACCAACGCCCAGCCCACAGCAACTCTTATAAAGGAAAACTTTTAGTTGGGGTTGTCTTATAGTTCAGAGGTTCAGTCCTTTATTGTCATGGTGGGACATGGTGGCGTGCAGGCAGACAGGTGCCAGAGAAGGAGCTGAGAGCTCTACATCTTGATCTGCAGGCAGCAGCAGGATATGAACTGAGACACACTGGCCAGGCTTGAGCACCTGAGGCCTTAAACCCTGTCCCCTGGTGACACACTTCCTCCAGCAATGCCACACCTCAGTAGTGCCACTCCCTCTGTGCCTGTAGGGTAGTTTCACTCAAACCACCACTGTACTTTCAGAGACCAGCACTGTGACACTTGGGTGTGGTGCCTATGAAGTGCTTATCTAAATGAAGCAAAATTCACGTGTGTGGTCACGTTCTTCAACCAGAAGAAGGCACAGACTCTGGCTCCTACAAAGCCATGCAACTCAGAAGCGAAGGAATCTTAACAGGGCTAATAGAACTTAGGAACTCAGAAGACTCATGAGGCTCCTTCCTGAGATCGTTCGTATATGACGTAAGAAATTTCAGAGTTCCAGGCAACTGACTGAAAGTTGTGCAAGAGACAGTAAGGACGCAACTTGCATGAGTCACCACATTCCTGCAACTAATCCCAATGAACTCACTGGGTCTCTAAGCTAGGATCAGCTTCTGGTCTGTCAGTGCTCTAACTGAGGCAAACGGGCATTTATTCACATTCCACCAGGAAAAGTCACACAGCAAAGAGACGCAATGAGGAACACCCAGGACCTGTGCAATGGGCCTCAAGACCCACAATAGCATGGCTGTGCCAGGCTGGCTTCCCTATACAGTATAGCCAGGACCCCATGTTTCTGTGGTCCTTTGCATCTTCACCGGTTGTGATAATCATAGAGCCATTATATAAGGGAGCTAACACAATGTTTTGCTTTCCAGGACATTCAAATGATGGTATAGACAGTCTATCAGCTGGCTAGATCACTCCTAGCACAAGAGTCTTCTCCATTTACCATTCTCTCTCTCTCTCTCTCTCTCTCTCTCTCTCTCTCTCTCTCTCTCTCTCTCTCTCTCTCTCTGTGTGTGTCTGTCTGTCTGTCTGTCTGTCCACATGCATGCACATGTCTCAGGAAAATAAAGAAATAACTGCCTGCCTAAGTCCTTACACTTGCTAACCAACCTTCCTATCTATCTTCTACTTAAGTATCTACTTCCCAACTATCTGTCATTTATAAGTCTACACATACATAACTATCATCTATTAATCACCTACCATCTAAGAACATATCATCATCTATCTAGAGACATACCATCTATCTGCCCCCTTTCTGTAAACACAGCCCTAGGGTTAAAAGAAGGGAATTTTCTAGAGTGTTAGCTCTCTTGTACGATGCCACAGTTTTCTTTCTAGGCAGATGTGCATTCATTTTTGTTTTGCAAATTTTATTGAGAACTTCTCTAGTTTACCATACAGATAGAATGTGAACTTTGTTGCCCTGTAAGTGTTCTTCAAAACCTTCCTTGGGGACTGGAGAGATGGCTCTTACAGAGGATGCTCTTACAGAGGACCCAGTTCAGTTCCCAGCACCCACATGTTGGTTCGCAACTTTCTGTAACTCCAGTTCCAGAGCATCCAACACTCACTTCTGGCTTCAGCGGGTACTGCATGATGTGCACATACATGCATGCAGACAAAACTTCAAACACATAAAATAAAATAAAAAACTCTTAAAAATCATTCCCATCTCTTCTTTTTCTTAGATGCGGCTTCTAAGCCATGACCTAGGATTAGGCACGCACAATCCTCGTGTCTAGTGAGCGGGTCCTGCCTTTGAGCTTCCCCAGCACCCGCCCTTTCCCTTCTCTCCTCTCTGCTCTACCAAACAGTTCAGGACACCCCGAGACCCATCTCACAATCACAGTAGTAAAGCATGAGGTGAGGCCCACGTGTATCCTGGGTGCTGACACATGGCACACAAAGCTCTGTCTTCAGAGACGGACTCGGGACACAGAAGGCTCACTGCTCTCATCCACTGCCTTGTAGAACACAGAGTCCCCAGCCAGAGTTCACAGGTTTGTCCAGATAGGTGCAGAGAGTGACGACCTCATCTGGAGAGTATGCAGTGTGCCCTGCGTGACTCTGGCTGCTGCCAACACTGTGCCTTGTGCCCTCCTCTTTTCATGACCCTGTCAGACGGTGAGAGAGCCATGCAATGCCCTGACTTGTTCCCCTACTCTCTGCAGTGATGGCTAAAGAGAAAATTCCCTACAGTCTACCAACTTTTGAAAAATAAGTTTTAAAAAGGAATGATGTTTACAGTCCTTGCCAGTTGCCCATGACATGTAGCCGTCTCCATTCCCAACTTGGGTCCTTGACCAACACACTTGTCTCTTCTTGGGGAGGCTCCTCAGGCCAGTTGTAAACCAACAGTATAATTTTCAGCTCACTGGCTGGCCCTTGCCTCCTGTTGCTCTGAGATCCACAAATACTGCTGTAAGTTGACCATTTAACCTTCACGAGTTCTTTTTAACCATGATAAAACCCACCAACAAAACGTACCACTTTGCCTGTTTTAGACACCTTGTTCAGGACTGCTGTCCCTAGGGGGACCTCCAGACCTTCTTATCTTGCAGAAGTAAAGGTGTCCCCCATTGAACAGGTCTGGTAGCTACATCAGGCTTCAATTTTTTAAATATCAGTTGTTATACATTGTTACAAATCAATAGCTCAAAAAACATTCCTTTCTCTTCTTTTTCTTCAGATGCAGATTTCTAAGCTATGAGATAGAACAAGGCACACACACATCCTTGTGTCTAATGAGTAGATCCTGCCTTGGAGCTTCCTCAACCCACATGTCTGTTCTTGGGGAGCCTTCTCAGCCTAATTGTGAACCAACAGTATCATTTCCAGATCACTAGCTGGACACAAAGACAAAATCATGACTCAAGAAATCAGTGCTTTGAAGGACAAGTCCTGTGTACTCCACATTAAGGGACATACACATCCATGTGCACCACCATGCCCAGCTTCAAAAGCCATCCTTGGAGGATTTTTTTCCTTGATCATTGTTGCTGATCACCTGTTCAGAAAGAAACAGTACTTAGGACATCGTGTTTTCCACTCGTTCTGTTGCTGTCCCCTTGGTAGTGCCAAATACCATAGGATCATGGGCTTCTGCTCTTTGGATTGAGGCCCTATCATTGAAAAATTTGAATGGATTCTGTAAACACTGACTCTGAGCTATTTAGTAGCCCAAACACCTCCAGTGTGGAATCCCCAGTCGCCTCAAAAAAGCACAAGAATTCACAGAAGCAGTTCTCGGGTTTGGTCATCTGCCTCTACACTGTTTCAATTTAGGATTACAGCTTTGGAGGCACACAGTGGATCTGTGTGTTCTCTCTATACCCCAAGCACCAAACAGCCACGCCATCCTCGGCGTCTCATGTTGAGTAGTTGGTGTTTTTCATCAAGAAATCCACAAAGTACAGACTGGGGAGACGGCACAGTTCAAAGTGCTTGCCTTGTGAGAATGAGAAGCCGACCTCAGCACCCAGAATCCGTGTGAAAATGCAGGTATGATGCCACCTGCTTGTAATCCCAGTGCTGAGGAGATGGAGAAAGATGGAAGGATGCTTGGGGCCTTCTGGTCAGCGGACCTGGCCTACTCACTGAATTCTAGATCAATGAGATACCCTGACTCAAGAATAAGAAGGAATGTTCCTGCAGACCAACACCTCCATATTCCCGTGCACATCTGTATCCATGCGCACATGCATGCACACACACACACACACTCTCTCTCTCTCTCTCTCTCTCTCTCTCACACACACACACACACACACACACACTCAGTGATCAAAGCAGGTGGCAAGGTCACTTCTTAGGGAGAATGAGGTGGGCTAGGTATCCTCTTCATTCTAGTCAGGCAGCCCAGGTCTCAACTTTGACTGTGCATCCCCGGCAAAGGCTGGGTGAGCAGCACCAAATCTTCAGGGTACAGCCAAACACACTTTAAAATCCACAGTCCCACTGCCCCAGGCCTCTCTCAAAGCCAGCTTCTAGAAAGCATTTGGGATGTCCATGGCACAGCTCTAAGCAGACAGGGCAAGGTTGGTCAAGCCAGGCATTCAGATCGTGCCGGGAGTTGTCACAATGGATGACACCTGCTCACATCCACCAGATCCCAGAGAGGATCCAGCAATAGTGTCCTTTCTTCCCCACAGCCACCATGGTAAGTAACAGAGAAGCCTTGAGTCCCTGGTGACTGCATTTCTGCCTGGTTACATCCTGAGTTCCAAGGCTACCGAAACAGGCACCTTCTGGGGAGGCTGGGGCATGGCGCCCTCCTCTGGCTGTGCAGCCCTGCCATCTGTCATCAAGGGCTACAGAGAAGCCACCCTCTACCCTAAGCTGGGGCTGGAAGCAATTACCTGTGATTGATAGCACTAAATATGAAACCACATGTACCTCATCCGGGAAGCATGGAATCAGGAGGCGCATTGTTAGTGGGGGAGATGAATGGAACTCAAGATAACCTCGGCAAATTAGACATATGTCAGCATGGAGCTTTGTCAGTAAGCAGGCTATAAATTACAGACATATTGTAAGTCCATAAACTCTTCTAATGAATTGAATGGCAGTGGTAATCCCAAGCGGAACATACCGCTTAACCTTCCTCAGAAGTTAGCCCTGGGGCCTCCAGCAGGCAGCCAGCTGATGCATTGTGAAATAGTCATTAATACTCTCTCAGAGAGCTTGGGCTGCAAGACGAACTAGACAACTTCCCTGTACTTTCCGCATTTTTAGAAACAGAAGAGCGTGTGTGCAGTTCCATTATTTCATAGTTAATTTTCGAGCGTCCTCCCTGGAACACAGTCATCATTATCATTCTCTTTTCTCTGCCTTGACCCTGTCGACCCTGCCAAGGGCATGGAAGGCCTGAGCTCCTCTGGATCGTGCATTTCTGGGTGGTTACTGGACACAGCGAGGGGCATGCAAGGCTGAAGTGAATGCTCTATACCCTGAACCAGGAAAGCTGGGATTCCACACACAGGCACCACCCGTGGTATCACGCTCAGTAATTAAGGGAATCTATAAACAATCACAAGACACCAGGCAGAACCTAGAGGCTTCTGGGTCCTTTCTGATAGAGGAAGGGCACTGTAACAGCTAAGGCAATTCCCCCAGTTCACTCTTGAGGAGGAATAACCGGCAACTCTGTTGGTCAAAGGCAAACTTTAAATTCAAATGGGAACATTAAAGGTAATATACCACTATGTGACTCTGCTGACACAGTAAAGAGCATTCTTTGCTTCTTAGTCAAATGGAGGCAAAGCAAGCCAGAGCCAATGAACACATAGTTATCATATAACACAGGTACAGGCATTAGTGCCAGTGTTAGAAAACTAGAATTTTGCAAATGAATTGCCCTTGTATATGTGTGTCCTCTAAGGGGTCTGCTAAATCTGGGTGTTAAATGGAAGCATGGCAGATGTATTTGACTGCGGCTGCGGACACCTCTGCCTGCTGAGGACCTACAGCTCATGATTCTTACCTGACATTGACAACTGCAGGTTTACAAGGTAGATCTGAAAGGCAACTTTCTCTGGTTGTAGAAGAAGGTGTTTAGAGATATCACTGTTGGAATGAACCACAGTGTTTCCTACACCGATGGGTAGATGAGTAACCAGGGTCCAGTCTTACACAGTCCACTTACTCCTGCACAGGGATCTGCAGGGACCTTGAGGGAAAATGCCCTAAAACCACCCATTTCATTAACTGTGTCCTTTAGGGGATCTGAGTGACTTACTCTTTAAAATCTCATCTAAGAGCTATGAAGAAGAGACAGTGCCCAGCCCTACGTGGGATGTCCTTCTCACTGTCATTGGCTCAGAGAACATAAGAGAGGAGGTAAGAATGTAAGAGCTGGGGGATGGGGAGGATTGCTTCTGTGCAAGCTTTGGGACCTGAAATAGTTCTCACACTCACGAGCACAAAACAGCTCTAGCTACCTGCACAAGATCAGTCTGGCCCCGTACCTTACTGAAGAGCAGTTAATAACTGCTGGCGGTGGGGGCTCACTCTGTTTTGAATGTGGTAGAATGGTCATTTCCAGCACACCCATGCACAGATGGGCAGTGTTACTTGGACAAATCAGATAAGTCAAACTGAACCAACATCCCCTCACTGGCAGGACCATAGGATCCAACATCCCCCCTGGTAGTCCCACAGGATTCACACACACACACACACACACACACACACACACACACACACACACACACACACACACACACACGGCAGGTAGCCTGTCTGTCTAACATCACTGAGTTCATGACCACATCGAGTCATTGCTCACTCCTCAGGCTCTGGCAAGACGCGCTGGAGAGGTGGGATTGGGTCCTTCTATGGGCAGTCCTGGGATGTCCTGGCCTGGACCACCCTGCTGTGGTCACAGGAACATTTCCTCTGCCTCCCTCCCCCTGGTGGCCCTATGGCACTCCAGCCCAATCTTGCCTCCATATCTCTTGGGTGTTTCCCATGCATGACACTGTCGACTCAGTATGTCCTCCCCTAAGAGGAAGCCCTCATGTCCAGGCCAAGTAGGCCTTGAGCTGTCACCAGCCATTATGGTAATATCTCACAGCTAATTACCCTGCATATTGTAGCTTGAACTCATAAAATGGCCATATTACCAGCACAGCAGGCCTACCTGCCTTGTACTTGGATAGACTCAGAGGCAGCAATGTGATTCAAAGCTCTTTCACCCCCTTTACCCAAGTGCACAGACAATTAGGAGCGTCAGCTTTTGTGGCTCAAAATAATGACATACTCCTGCCTCTCACGACCCTGGACTCAGCTCAGTGGTTCCATCAGGTAGTGGTTGAGGTGTCTTTGTGGCCTGTCAGGGATGATCTGGGGGGCCAGATGGGTGCTCACCATCAACCAATCCCCGCCACCCCATCTGCACGTCTGTCCAAGGGACAGAAGCACTTACTCCTTGCTGTGGTTCAGCGCTTGCTGGCTGCCTGCTCGTTTACGTGCATGCATGCGTAGTCTCCGACGCCCTGTGAGCTGTGGGTTGCAGAGACATGGTCTGCTGCTCCAGTGGACAAAGCAGGAGCCTTCCCAAGAGCCCCTGTGGAGCCAGCCTCTGCCCCTGCATGGGTGTTGGGGACAAGCAGAGGTGGCAGTTCTAACTGAGCATGCTGAGTGCTTTTCTGTCCTCAGATTCTCCCACCAGACCCCAGCAGGCTCTCTGCTGTGACTCCGTGATGACCCAGCAAGGCAGGGGGAGTCTGGAAGTGTTTCAGGTGTTGAGCCCAAGTTTAAGGAAGTGTCCACCACCTCTTGAGATGGGGACCCCGTCTGTGCAAAGACCACTGGCTTCTCAAAAGCACCAGGGCACAGGAGGATGGGGACAGCTCACGTGCTCTTCCTCAGACCCATGCAGCGTCTGTCACATCCACAGGACACCTGGAGATATTTGGGTTCCAGGTGGTGGAGCAGCTCAGACATCGGAGGGGACTGAGAAGCAATCTGGAAATGTAGGGTCGGGCTCTCAGACTGACAGGGATCTAGCCAGCAGCCAATAGCTCCTGAGTCCCATTCCAGGAGTAGGGAGACCTTCACAGTGCCAAGCGGTCTCCTCACATGCAGTGCAACACCAGGGATACCAGAAATGTATTTCAGGGAGTGCACACAGTCACTGGTCCTTCCTCAGAGAGACCCTCTAGGCAACACGCCGCACACACCTGCAGAAGGCAAGTCTGACGCATCTGTTACCATGAGAGCTCCGAGGAGCAGTTCAAGCAGCTCCTAAATTTCTAACCATGCAATGGCCTCCCTGTTAATCAAGAGAAGTTGGTTTTCTTTCCTCAAAACCTTACAGAAACAGTTCCTCATTTAGGAAAACCACAGCCTAGCCAAGAAAGGTCATTCATTCCAGGATATCTGACATATGGACATTCCTGCCACTGCGTCTGTGTGGAGACATTGCATGTCTGCATATGTGTCCTCCCAAAGGGTGCTTCCATCCCGCTAGGTGTACAGAAACAGTCTGTGAGCCACTCTTTCAACACCTATAGCACAAAGTACCAGCAACAGTCAGCAAGCATGGCCGGCACTTAGACTATCCTCTTCCGTATGCCCGTGGCTAACCTGGGTGCTTGCATACTGAAATATGCACTATTTTGAAATTGATTTTGGCATTACAATTTATTTGGGTTAATTTCCCATGTTAATTTTAAGGAGTTTCCAGGTGTGTCGATTAGTTAATCAGATGTGACATTACGACATTTGTTGAGGACAGTGATACCTTCCATTTGGGACATGGCTGGTGTATTAGTAATTTTTCTGTTGCTGTGATAAAACACCATGACCAAGGTAACCTATAGGAGGAAGGGATTGTTTAGATTTATGGTTTTAGAGGGACGAGAGTCCAGCACCGTCCAGGTGGGGGAGTGTGACAGCAGGGGGGTGTGGTTGGGGGGAACAGCTGAGAGCTCACATCTGGAGTCAAAAGTAGGAAACACACACACATACGTACATACATGCATACACACATACAGATATACACACATACACACACATACATACACACATACATAATACACACACATACATACACACACTTACATACACACATATACACAGCAGGTGGGTGTGGTTGGGTGGAACAGCTGAAAGCTCACATCTTGAGCCAAAAGTAGGAAACACACACACATACACACACGCACACACACATGCATACATAAACACACATAGTTACACACATGCACACACATACATACATACATACATACACATACACACACCACACACACCACACACACATGCATACATAAACACACATAGTTACACACATACACACACATACATACATACATACATACACATACACACACCACACACACCACACACACACACATACACACCACACACATACACACACAGAGGGAGGCGGGAGAGAGAGAGAGACAGAGAGAGGGAGAGAGAGACAGAAACAGAGACAGAGACAGAGAATGGTGAGTCTTTTGAAACCTCAAAGCTACCCCCATTG
The DNA here is from genome assembly GCF_017639785.1 of Mesocricetus auratus. Lineage (NCBI taxonomy): Eukaryota > Metazoa > Chordata > Mammalia > Rodentia > Cricetidae > Mesocricetus > Mesocricetus auratus. The sequence continues at coordinate 6,783,028 of NW_024429212.1, read as the reverse complement.
ACACACTTCCTCCTAAGCCTCACCAAGCAGCACCGTGACCTGGGGACCAAGTATTCAAAAGCCTGAGACATCCCCTTCAAACCGTCACATCTGGAAACTGCAGCTTTGAAGGACAGTAGAGGTGTGCCGGCCTCTCCAGGAGACCCAGCTTCTGGTGCAAGATGCAAAAGCAGCCCCTTAGCTGAAGCAATGAGGCCCCCACAGCTCCCTCATGCACCGACTTCACAGAGCTGTCATGTCCCTGTGCTCTGAAACCGTCATACAAACACAGCAAATACCCAATACTTCTAGCACAGGCCCCACAAGGACAAGGCACTCTTGGAGACCTCGAAGGAGGATTGAGCAGGGCCTTTATCCATGGTGCCACAGAGCATCCCTGAGATGTTCTCCACCATAGCCCGAGGACCACGGCTTTATGAGAGGGTACCAAGCTTGATGTATCATCAGAATCCTTGTTCTCCCCAAAGAATTAAAAAGTTATTTCAGAAATTCATGTTGGGCAACCCCTAAAGTGTGTCACTGATTCTACTGACTTACCTGTCGCATGGAGGCAGGAGGACCCTGCCTGGCCATCAGAGCCCAACCTGCAAAGGCATAGATTCAGTTCTCCGAAGACTAAGATCTTCAAATGCTTCCAGGTGATTCAAATCTGTGCAAGAAGACAGAAAGGATGGAAGGAGTGGGCTCCCCAAGAATACAAACAGGCCCCTGTGAGCTCCAGCAGCCGTGACCGTGCACCCCGAGGCCTTCCCAGGTGGAGTATCAGGACCCTCTAACACTCTCTGCATTTTTAGTCAGCTGGAGAAGCAACAGGCTTCAGTAGAGACCATGCTGGGCCCCCGGGAGTAATAGCGTGTAAAACCCCAGCCATGGCATAAGATCCCTCTCTGCAGGTATCCAGGGTGGAGTCATGTGGAAAGGGCCCCAGGTCCTGGCCACCGGAGCCCAGTATTGTAACGTGCATTCTTCCCGCCAGCCTGGACCCAGTGCCTCGTCAACTCCAAATAACACATGGAGACTCTGTTAGTTACAATGCTGCCGTCCAATGACCAGGGCTTCTCATTGGCTAATTCTGTCTTAAGTATTAAACCATGACTACTGCCGGGCGGTGGTGGTGCATGCCTTTAATCCCAGCACTCGGGAGGCAGAGGCAGGCGGATCTCTGTGAGTTCAAGACCAGGCTGGACCGATAGCCTCCAAAACAATACAGAGAAACCCTGTCTCGTAAAAGCAAAAACAACAACAACAAAAAACCATGACTACTAATACATATTTCTATAAGGTCTTAATCTTTCTGAGGACGGCATCCTGACTCATCTTCTCTTCCCTGGGATCACATGGCGACCCTCTACTCTTGACTGCATTTCCCAGAGTCCTCTTTGACTTCTAGTCCCACCTATCTAGCTTCCCTATTGGCCAACAGTGCTTTATTTATACCAATCAGACAAACACATACACAGAAGGACTTCCCCCCCCATCACAGTATAGTCGCCAGAGGTGAGCCAAAACACCACCTAGAGGTCTGAGATCTGTGCCAGGGAGGTGGGAAGAATGACCCCGGGGACAACGAAGCACCGTTTGTAGATGTCAGGGCAGATGGGGAACAGCCCTGGCTTACTGCACGGCCAGGACAGCATCCTTCAAGTGGTGGTGACCAGGGGCCCACCTTCTATGGCCCTCGCCAAGTCCCTGATGCCAAGGCCTGCCAAGGACTACAGGAGGAAGACATTCAGCTCATTCTTTGGGTTTGGTCCTGGATAAAAACTCACTCCAAGTTCAACGTCAACCCTTTCCTCCAGTCCACTGACATTCCCTGGGTCACTTGGCAGAACCGTGAAGCCGCAAGTCTCACTGTAGCCCCTTAACCTTCCTTACCGGCTCCTTTGAGGGGCTTGTTTCTGAACACCTTCACCATCTGGGGGTGCTCACTGCCTCATCAGACAAGAGAGGTGCCACGGAAAGAGACTACAAAGTTGTAGACCAGTGGTTCTCAACCCATGGGTTGGGACTCCCTTCAGGGTCAAACATCCCTTTCTCTGGGGTCACCTAAGACCACACTTACATTATAATTTATAACAGTAGCAAAATTACAGCTATAAAGTAGCAATGGGATTTTATGGTTGGGGGTCACCACAACATGAAGAACTATGTTAAAGGGTCACAGCATTAGGACGGTTGAGAGCCACTGACCTACAGGAACCGGATACCTGGAATGGTACGTCACCATCATCATGAGATGTCTGCGTGGCAGAGGGAATGTCTGAAAAGAGCACAGATAAAACTGTGATGGAATTTAATTCTTTTCAAAGCAAAATGAGATTTGAAAACTTTGAAATAAAAAAAATCCTTTAAGCCAGTTTGTGTTTCAGCAGATTTATATCCTCATGTCATTTTTCTCCCCAGGGACAGGATTGTACAGCAAGGAACCACACTGGCCATCTGCAGAGGACACACACCCTCCTTCTAAACAAAGGTGAGCAACACATGCACCATGAACACTGTGCCTGGGTCAGACCGGCGTTCAACCTGGTTCTAACATGAAGAATGGTGACATTTTAAGGACCCAAATTAATTTTTATTAAAATTGATTAATCTAAATAAAGTAGAGTGAGGACACGTAAAATGGCCTGGACCTTTCCACTGTTAGATGAAGACAGTGCACAAGTCCCACGGCCTTGGGTTTCCAGTAGCCTTGGCATCCCAGCTCCTGCCCAGGTAGGCTCAGGAGCTAAGGGGAGGGCATAGCCCCCAGGCTCTGTGCAAGCGCTGACACTTGACCTTGGCCTGTATCCCGCTAAGCTTTGGGCAGTGATGAGATCTTGAAATGGAATTAGCCTGGTGTGTCCTCATCCCAGTGGGAGCCACGCAGCTCTACCTCTCTTGTCTTAATGGCTTCCTCACTACAGAGCTCCAATTGAATAGCCGTCTCCAAGACATAGAATCAAATCTACCAGTGTAAATCGATGGAAAGGAAATCAGAACCAAAGGCTGGGTTGTTTTTACAGAGAACCCTGAGCAAGGCAAGTTTGCATGGAGCCCCCTGCCCACCCGGAGACTCCCAGCTCCACGTGGCAGGGTCAGGCACACTAATGGATGAAGCAGACTTTGAGAGCAGAGGTTAAGGATGAGGTTATTGCAAGGGAATTGAAGTCTGGCCTGCCCACCTCCCAGAGTGACTAGATATCAGAATGAAGGAACAGCATCATTGAGTGTCCAACTTCAAATGAAGATACTGGAGTTGTGACTGTCCCCAGGGCCCCTTGCCTAGTACCTTTGTGTATGTGAGGTTTAAATACACAGAGTCCTTAGCCCCACAGAGACAATGAGACAGCCAAAAGGGAACTGTGGAGGCTTAGAGTTGGAGGCGACAATGTTGGGAGCGGGCCTCTATCTGTGCACCAGGCTCTAGTAAACCTGGTGGGGCAGTGGGGGGGGGGTGGGGAGTGGGGGGGGGGAACATGATGACTCAGCATCTTGTATTACTCTCTCCCTCCCCGTTTCCTTTAGACCTGCCCATCCTACACACACACACACACACACACACACACACACATACACACACACATACACACACATACACACACACACACACACACACACACACACGCACGCTGCCATGGAAAACCATTTCCTATGTTAATTAATTCTTTAGCATCAAGGCTGACCCATTATCAATTGCAACCCTGCCCCAAAACATACAATTTCCCTATTTTGTTTGTGTGTCTGTGTGTACAGACTTTCAAATGTGTGTAGGCACAAGTGTGCAGATGTGTGTGTGTATATAAAGACTCAAAGATATTATCAGTTGTCTTCTCCAGTCTCCTCTACTTTATTGAGTCGGTGTCTCACTGAACCCAGAGTTCACTGGTTCCAGTTAGTCTAGCTAGCCAGCCTGCACCAGGGAATCCCCAACTGCTGCTTATCAAGTGTTCCCCCTGGCCAGGTTTCATATGGGTTCTGGGGTCCTCACCCTGCCAAGACAGTGCTGCATCCACTGAGCCATCTCCCCAGAAGGCATGTGGCTTTTAAGTGGCCCACAAAACAACCATTTCAAGCAAAGGAAAAAGTCTAATGGTGAAACTTCAGCCTCCAGAGCCCCTGGATTCCAAGGAGCTGCGTACTGTGTCGACATCTATGGTTGGTTCTGTGAACTGCAGAACCCCTGCCGAGTTTGCACTCGGGTCAGCTGGAAGCAGGGCACACAGTTCTAAACACCTCCCTGGCATCTCCCAGTTGGCCCTCTAGTTCCGAGACTGCAAACTCATGTTCCTCTGCGCTGTTGTAGGAATAGGAGTTTTCTGGATGCTGAAAGGATGGTTGGGGTAGCACTGGGCATGATTTCAGGAAGAAGGGAGCCCAGAACCACTGTGTCATCCTGCAAGGTTAGGCTCTGTTCACCAGGAAAATTGTCAGCAGGGAAAGCAAAATCTCCCAAGCTCCTCTGGGGGAACATTTGAGTTACTGACCAAGAAGGGAAAAAATTCCACCTTTCCTGGAACCTTGGAGTTAAATGAAATCAGCCGGGGAACAGAAAAGAACTGGGAGGGGTTATAAAAGGTACTGAGATGCCAGGCAAGAAAGAAAGGATATGAAATATGCACGTGTGTGTATGTGTGGCATGTGTGTGTATGTGTGTGCCTGTGGCATGTGTGTGTGCAAGTATATGTGTGTGCATGTGTGTATGTATTATGAAGCATCTGCACGTGTGCCCATGCATGTGTAAATGCACATGTGCATACACGTGTATAAAGTGATGTGTGAACATGCATGCCTGTATGTGCCTATGTGTATGAATGCACATGTGTGTTTGTACTTCTGTGTATGTGACAAATAACTGGCTCTCTGTGTTTTGAAGACAGTTCTTCCTCTGGGGTTGCGATCTTTGTGTCTTGAGAACTTCAACAACTTTGGCGTCTCTGTCACGACATCTTCAGGTAGAAGGACACATCGTATGTGAAATGAAAGTCTCTCAGTCTCTCTCTAAGTGTGACATAAAACTATAATCCCACTTCTCAGGCCTCAGCTTCTGCTGGTGAAGCTTGGCCTGCAGAGCACACAGCTCAGCCTCCTCTTAGCACACATTTCCAGCACCTTTGTTCTGAGTTTTAAAGAACCTTGACTAATTCACTTTAGCGGAAAGCTAATCCTACACTGTAAGGCTAAGTATAAAACAAGTGACGTTCTCAAGGGGTGACAAAAATGAGCAGGGAGGGATCATTAAGTGCTCATTAGCTGCGTGTTGTCACATTAACTATGGGGTGTAACACCAATTTTCTCTTCTTTGTCATTTGCCAACACTATCCCCCATCACGGAGCAGTCTGGCAACGAGAGCCTCAGCAGCTGCTCACCCTTCTCTGCCCCATGGGGGCCCCTGAGCTTTGCTTCCACAGCCGTGAGCCCCAGTCAGGGTCGGCACTCTGGACCAGCCACTGCCAGATCTGCGTGTCCAGGAAACAGTCACGCGCAGGGAGAAAGGAAGCCTGCTGTAAGTGTGGACTTAAGTTTAAAATGTTCTTCGGTGGATGGAGAGACGGCTTAGCAGCTAACTGCTTGCTGCCCTCACAGAGGACCTAGGTTTTGCTCTCAGCATCTGTGTTAGGCAGCTCATAACCACTTATATTGAGTTCAGAGAGATCTGATCCCCTATTCTGGCCTCCTTGGGTTCCTGATGTAGATGAACTCACCCCAGACTCACACACATACACACAAATAAAAAATAAATCTTCAAATGTCCCACAGTGAGTGTGCATGTGTGTATGTGTGTTCTTGCGTGCTCAAGGGCACATATGTGTGGAGGCCAGATGTCAACATCAGGTGTAGGGCCTTAGGCGACTTCCACTTTGGTGGTCGTTGTTGTTACTGTGGTTTTAAGGCGGGGTCTTTAACCACCACCTAGTGTTCACCAATTACAAGGGACTCAGTAAGTCCCAGGGATCCACCTGTCCCTAATCTCACCAGCCTTGAGATTACAAGCACATACCACCATGCTCAGCTTTTTAATGTAGGCTCTGGTGGACCAAATTCAGACCCCTGAATTATCCACTGAGCCATGTCCTCTGCCTTCCAGTCTTAACCCTTAGTCACTGTTAGTGCCAATAACTGGAGGCCTGACACTGTGAGTAGATGCTATACCCCCCAGAGGACACCTGAGGATGCAGTGTGTTTCAGTCCTGTGCCCCTCAGCTGCAGGCCTAAGGGAGTGGTGCTGAAGCTCTCCCAACTAGAGCTACGTGAGCAAGCAGTCTCTCGAACTCTGTCCTTCCAGTTAATGATGGTCTTTAAAAAAGAAAACTGGGAGCTGGGGAGATGGCTCGGTCAGCTAAGTCCTCGCAGCAAAAGCATGAGGATGTGAGTTCAGGTCCCGCAGTAAAAGTCTCCGTGGCACTCCTGTATAGTCCCACAGTAAAAGTCTCCGTAGCATCCTCTATAGTGCCACAGTAAAAGTCTCCGTGGCATCCTCTATAGTGCCACAGTAAAAGTCCCCATGACACTCCTCTATAGTCCCAGCACTGGGAAGATGGGGATAAAATATTTCTGGGGTTCTCTGGTCTATCTGGCTCTAAGAGACCCTGTCTCATACAAAGAAGGTAGAGAGTAACTAGAACATCTGGTGTCAGTCTCTGGCTTCCACATACTCAGGTATGCACACACATACACACACATGCATACACACATGCACACACAAGGATACACACATATACACTTGCACACATGCACACGCACACAAATGCACACATATAAATACATACAAGAAAACTGAATTCAAGCTCTGCCAATAGAACCCTTCTCTACAGTACTATTTTACAAATAACCAGTTGTTTGAATAAACATGTGTGTGTGTGTGTGCACACGCGTGCGAGCGTGCGCATGCACTCGTTGATATGTGTGTGCATTTGTGTATGTACTGTAAGCCAGAGCACAGCCTCAAATGTCCATGCCATTCCTCAGGCCCCGTCCACTGTTTAGTTTGTCTGTTGTTTTTTGAGTAGGTGCCTCTCACCAGAGAGGCCAGGATGACTGGTCAGTGAACCCCAGCGACCCCCCTGTCTCTGCCTCTTCCCGAGTGCTGGGATTACAGGTATCAGCCACAACATCCAGGTTTGCCTATTGCTTTTAAGATGGGCTCTGGGGCTGGAACTCAGGTCCTCATGAGGAGCAAGCACTTTACCAAATGAGCCATGTCCCCAGCCCTGAGTAGTTTTGTCTCCGACAGTTTTATCTCCGCTGATCTCCCGCCCTCCCAGCTTCCCAGTCATCACTAAGTTCTCTAGCAGAACCCCACTTGCACAGCTGCTCCTGCACACCCAGGAGCCATCTCTGTGCTTTGGTCAAGGCCAGGCTGTGGACATGACAATGGTGACAGGAGACTACGTGGCCTCAGGATCCATAGCTTCTATAAGGACATTCTAATGACCCCACAGCAATGGCACTATCTCATGTCAGCTGGAGATGTATCCAGGTAGTGACTGCATTTGACTTTGCCAAAATTCTTTCTTACAGTACTGCTGTATTCCTTATTTGAATTCAAAAGGGTGGACCTGACCTCCGTGAGCATACTTGCCAGGTTCCTGGGCTTTGTGTCTGGAGCGGCTCCTACACGGGTGACCCTGGCTGTCTGTTACAGCATGCGTTGGGTGACATTGAATTGGGGAGAAACTGACCGCTAGTCTAATGTCCAGGAATACCATTGGAGGAGCTCTGAGTCTGCCAGGAAGCATACTCCAGGAGTGAAAGAGGATAGTGAGTGAGTGAGTGAGTGAGTGAGTGAGTGAGTGAGTGAATGAATGAATGAATCCAGAAAGGCCTTGAAGGCTTTCCTTACTCAGCGAACCTTTCCTGTTGCTTCCCCAGAAAAATCAAGCTCCCTTGGTGTTTCTCTCATCAACCCCTCAGGACAAGAATCCTTGGAAGAGAAAGCAATAGTGGTCAGCTGAAGTCTGCAGAGACTCTCCTGTGGCCCTTTCTAGAGGGAATAGGCTGCTGGTCACAGGCCCACCGTGACCCATGAGACGGAACTGGTCCTTTCTGCCTTCGGCAGCATCTCTGTGACAGCCCCGTAGCTCTAGGCTTCTTCTGTAAGGCCTCCAGAACTCTCTCTCTCTGACACCACACATCATCCAGGGAGCTCTATTTAAAGCTTTCTAAAGACAAAAGTGAGGAAGACAATTATATAGATTGCAGGGACCAAAGGAAGGAGCTCCAGACAGAGAGAAACTCGGAGTCAGTAACAATGTAACACAAACAGCTCAGCAAATAACAGAGCAATTTCCAGCTAATAGGACGGAACACCTGAATCCATTCACATGCCTGATTAGACACCGACAACGCACACCCATAGAGGAAGATTATAAGTTGTAATATGTCTTCCCAGAAGCAGAGTCTTAACCACTGTTTGTATACTTCTCCAATTACATTCCTTTAATTGTTTCATTTAGAAAACAGTTTACATTATAATAGCCGGCATCACTTCTGTTTTTAAAACAATTGGTTGTATGTATATTGCCAAATTATGGGTCTGTAGGATATTTTCATAAGTGAAAACAACACAAAGAGGCTTTGAGAAGGATCTTCGGTTGGGAGTCTGTGACCTGAGGGCCCACGGTGTGGAGGGTGGTCCCTCTCCTTCCATTCACAAAGGGGCACGGAGAAGGCAGAGAGACCCTGCTGGGCTTTGGGCCTGGCTCCCAAGGTCGTGAGACTGTACCAGAACCAACCTTGAGAAACAGGTCATCCGTGTCACCCCAGCTGAGAGGTGACAGCGGTCAGAGTGCATGAGAATAACTGAGCCCAGCTCTGATCCAGACTGTCCCACGGAGCCCCACAGAGGCAGAGCCTACAGAGGCAAAGAGAGGCCCACTGTTCTCAATACTGAGCTTCTGAGGCCTCTGCCTGTGTTAGGAAGAAACCGTGACTCACCCAATGGTGACTGGAAGACAAGGACAGTGAGACTCAGAACAAGCAACATGTCCAGACCACTAACTGGTAAGTGACTGAGCCAGGAAGTAAATCATGCAATCCGACCACTCAGGGGCCTTGACCACAGTGAACACAGCCTTTCCAGAGTGCAATTAGACTTGAGGCATCTCTCCCAGGAGCATCCCTAAGCAGGAAGGGACTTCTTTCTTTTTTCCTCCAAGACAGGGTTTCTCTGTGTAGCTTTCGAGACTGTTCTGACACTCGCTCTGTAGACCCGGCTGGCCTGGAACTCATGGATCCACCTGCCTCTGCCTCCAGAGTGCTGGGATTAAAGGTAGGCGCCACCACCACCCAGCACAGGAAGAACTTCTACAGGAGGGAAACTGGGGCAGAAGTCTACTCTGCTCTTCTCCACAGGAGCTGTGCACAAAATGAGCCTAAGCAGGCTTCAGAATGCAGAGAGAATCAGGAGGCAGGCTGGGGTACCCAGGGCTCTCTGCAAGGATGCTGGCTACATATCCACAGGTCATGACCTGAAGCAGGAACTGGGGTATTTTCTCCTTATTTCTTAATTCATTTTTTACATTCCAATCCCCATTCCCCAATCCTCTCCTCCCATTCTCCCCACTCCCCCTCTCCCTCCACAGAGAGGGTAAGGCCTCCCCTAGGAAGTCTAAGTCTCTCCTATCAGACTTAGGTCTGAGGCAAGACCAAGTCTATCCTCACACCCCTGTGTCTAGGCTGAGCTGGGTATCTGGGATATTTTCTAAACTGTCATATCTGTGGTTTTTTGCTTGAATTCTCTATGGTAAGAGAAATCCTGATCACTTAAAAGGACCCATGGGGCTAGAGAGATGATTCAATGGCTGAGAGCACTGGCTGCTTGTCCAGAGTATCCGGGTTCAGTTCTCAGAACCCACGTGATGGCGAGAAACAGTCTGCAACTCCAGTTCCAGGGACTTAACACCATCTTCTGTGGTGCACATATATTCATGTATGCAAAACACCCATACATATTTAAAACAAGCAATAAAATGGGCATGGCAGCCCACTCCTGTGAGTCCAGCATTTGGAGGCAGAGGCAGGAGGATTGGGAGTTTAGTCATTCTTGGCTACATACTGAGTTCAAGGTCAGCATGGGATACATGAGGCCCTATCTCTAAATTATTTATTATTTATTTTTATTGTATATGTATTGGTGTTTTGCCTGCATGTATGTTTGTGTGAGGGTGTTAGGTCCCCTGGAACTGGAGTTATAGACAGTTGTGAGCCATCATGTGGATGCCGTGAATTGAACCAGGGTCCTCTAGAAGAGCAGTCAGTGCTCTTAACTGCTGAGGCATCTTTAAAGCCCCCACTATTTTTTTAATTATAGATATTTTTAAAAACACTATTTGCCTCTTTCTCCATCACAGGAGATGCAGGAACCAAATGCCTGGGACTCATGGCTGTTCCTCCACCAAGGGTACAGCAGGAATGGGTATCCACTTTGTCCCAAACCAGATGTGAGTTAAAGTCTACTTTCAATGAAATGGGTGTCAACAGATCAGTATTCTGAATTCCCTCTTTGTTTAATATGTCTCAAAAACACTCATGTATAAAATTCTTGCTAAAGGGTAGCAAAGATCAGAGGAACATTTGGGGGAACTAGTCTTTAAACTGGAATCCCAGGAGGTAACTGATACCCTGACTGCCCCCTCCCAGTGAATCCAGCACCTCTGCAAACAGGCAGCAAGAGCTCTGTGGCCTGAGCAGCCCAGACACCCTCTCTGTGTGGTTTTCTTGAGTCTGGCAAAGCTGATGACTTGTGTGGCCCGTGGGTCAGCAAGTGTGACACAGGAAGGGCTTGTCTCTAGTGGGTGTGCTATCTCCCCAGTAGTGACCAAGCTCAGTGAACCAGGATGGGGCAAGAACCAGGTCACAGCAGGTCAGAGGCATGAGCCACGCTGGGCCACAGGACAGTTCAGCCCTGCAGAGATAACCCACAGAGTTACAGATGACAGTACCTATCAGTTGTTTTAGGAGACCAGGTTTCGGGATGACTTCAAAGACTGCCTGCTGGAGTGAATCTTCTCAGTTAGCCCTGGTCCTAAGTGCTGCCAGGCCCGCGTAGAGGACCTACCACCACACCAGCATCTGACATTTGACTTCCTAAACAGTCGTACAGGTAGGAAGTCACAGCTACACCACCGACCCAGCATGTCCTCTGGCCATGTCTCTCCGTCTTCAGTCACTCAACTGAGTCACAGCCTGGAGAGCTGTGGCCACATGTCTGGATCCTATTCAAACCCTTTATTAGCTCACAGGGATCAAATCATGACATCCGTGCGGTCCACAGTGCTCTGTGTCTTTATGGATACCACGAAAGTTGGATGTCTCGTTCTCTGAGACTGATTAGTTACGTCTACCAAGAAAGCCTCACACACCACCAACTCCCTATACCAACAACAAAGAGCGGAGGGTTACTGGTGGCCAGTGCCCTAGGGTCCCCACTGGATCTGGAAGGCACTGTTGGCCTCATGTAACCAGGTCAGTTCCCTGCCCCTCGGTTCTATGAGCTGTGCTGGGCCATGGGTCGGCTCCTGGGAGGCCACAGTGAGAAACAAGGTTATGAAAACGCACAGGGAGGGCCCACAAGGAGTGTTTAGGGTTGTGAATGGGCCAATAGCACCATACAGGGAGATGAAGCCCACACGGGGCAGAACCCTAGTTCACTTCCTAACCATGCTGTCACAAGTCTGTGACATAGGGCATACACTGCAATGGGGAAAGAATTCCTGGAGGTGATGTCACAGGTCCTGGACATTCTGCATATCCAGGAGACCGAGGCTGGGGAAGCAGAAGACCTTCCAGGGAAGGGCCTCCTCCGGTGACTCGAGGGACCATGGCAGCGAATAGGGGAGTGGAGACCTTCGTGTCTGTCTTCCTGCTGTGCTGCTGGAGAGGGACTCAGCTACAGCCAATCAACGCAACTTCAGGTAGGGTCAATGGAGGTGAGCGGACGGAAACCTCGGCCCGGATGCCGTGGGAGCAGCCTCTTCCTCTTCCTTCACTGGGGCTTGAGGGACGGAGGGAATCGGAAGGTTTTCCGTCTGGGAATGCCTTCCGACAGGACTGTCATGGAACAGCTAAATACATTATACTCATGTGTCGTTTATTAGCCTGATGGAACTGTCCTAACTTATCCCAAGATAGAGGAATAATATCACAATCTTCCATGCGTCCATCCTCAGTTTTAATAACTTCTCGTTCCCCAGCTAGCTTTTATACACATATGTGTATACATGAACCACACACATACATGTATAGACACACACATACACATGTACACATACATTCATACCTGTACATACCAAATGTGCATGTGTATGCGTGCACACACACACACACACACACACACACATGTCCTTCTTTTGGGGGAACAATTAGCACTGTCCCAATATCTTATGACTGTCTATGAAGTGGGCAAAACCTATTTTTAACATGCCCATCATGTCCTTGTCACACTAAGTTAACAAGATCTTTTCTTGCACCCAATACCAGTGAAAGATACAGTATTCCTGGTATTTGTTAATGGTGGTGAGATGTGGTTGTATATGCCTTTAGTCCCAGCACTGGGAGGCAGGGGCAGAGGCAGGTAGATCTCTGTGAGTTTGAGGCCAACTAGGACTACGTTAGTCAGGGTGGATAGCACAGTGAAGGTTCACACGTGAGGTCCATGTCCCAGGAAGAACAAGACGAGCCACAGCCTAGGACTAGGCAGAGTGATGGACGGAAGTTGCTAGGATTCCTTGCTGGCTGACCTAAGGGTACTCTACCTCCCCAGCTCTGGGATTACAGGCACGCGCCACCCCACCCTGATTTCTATGTGGGTCCTGGGGATCTGAACTCAGATCCTCATGTTTCCACAGCAAACACTTTGCCAGTTGAACTATCCTGGCCCAAGAACATCATGGGGTTGGAGAGATGGCTGAGGAGTTAAGAACACTGGCTGCTCTTCCAAGGATCCTGGTTCAATTCCCAGCACCCACATGGCAGCTCACAACTGTCTGCAACTCCACTCTCAGGGGATCTGAGACCCTCTTATAGCCTCCGATGATACCAAGCATGCAAGTGGTTCATAGACATGCCTACTTGCAAAATAAAATAAACAAGCTACTTTCCTAAAGGAAATAATAATCATCTTATTGAAGTCATGCAAATACTTACATGGTTATAAAATAATTGTTGATAGAGATTTTGGAGGGATCAAATGGAGAGAATTGTTTTTTGTGAAAGTGTAATTAAGAAGGGCAGGACAGACGGCTGAGGAGTTAAGGGTGCTTGCTGCTCTTACGGAGGAGTAGACTTTGCTTCCCAGCACCCATGTTGAGTGGCTCACAATCACCCGTAAGTGTAGCTCCAGAGGATCCAAAACCCTCTTCTGATTTACATAGGCACACACATGCGTGCACACACACACAATTCACACAATCACCCACATACAAATAAGTAAAATAACTAAAAAATATACACTTGAAAAAGTACAATTTCAGACTGCGTGTGGTGGCGCACATCCTTAATCTCAGCACTCAGGAGGCAGAGGCAGGTGGATCTCTGTGAGTTCGAGACCAGTCTGGTCTACACAGTGAGCCCCAGGACAGAGGGCTATGAAGAGACACTACTTCCAAAAACAAAAATCAAAACAAGGATAATTTCGGAGCTGCTCCGAGTTAGTGGACAACTGCCTTTGAATGTGCAGAGCTTCAGGCGAAGGCTCTGAAACCATAGCCCCTTGGCCCTGCTCCACCAGGCCACAGTCTGTACGCTTCAGAGACGCATCTGCTCCTTCCTGCATCCAGGGAGGTTTCAGGAGCCTAGCAGGCAATGTTGGAGCCACCGGCAGTCTAAGTCTACTCTCTTGGTCTGAGCGTCCTGCAATTCCTTGCCGACAAGCTTGGACTCTAGCCGACTACACCTGCTTTCAGAAAAGCATCCGAGAAAAAAACAGGAATTGTCTGCAAAGAGCCCAGGCTCTAAAACCTGCCACGAGCCCACCATTCCGAGATCATCAGGGAGAGGTGGTCACTCTCGAGGCCTACAGGGTCTTATGTCAGTAAGTGCAATAATGATGACCGATCACACTGTCTGGGGACCTATGATGTCTAGTAAAGACAAGGCAAATCTCTGGGGATCTCGGCTTCTGGCACCTGACATACCTTCACCAAGGTGTGATACAAAGGCTTCAACGCTGCTTACTCCACAAAGCTTTCCCCTATGATTTCACATCACAAGTAAGTTAATTAGCTTAAGATCTGTCTTTCACACGATGACAGAACAAATCCCCGGAGACTTTCCAGGGGCCTCTGGGAAATTTCAAAGTTAGCTTGAGGTCAGAAAGACTGCATTTAGAATTTAACTCAGAGGTGTCAAAAACTGTCAAACGTGTTGAGGAGTTGACTGAGATCACGGGCTACTATGAAACAGTACTTAGCTTCCCAGCAAACCAAAATGACAACGATTTTCAAGGGAAATAGAGGAGGGAGATAGTGATTAAAGGGGAGGGGAAAACCAACCTTCACTCTCTCAATATTGAGAGGGTTCCACTTTCTTAAGTAATAAAAAGTTTGAAAGGACAACACGAAGCACAGGAAATTATTTTGGTAAGAACGGAGCCTTTGTCTACAAGGGAGGTTACCCAACAGGCAAAGAAAACACTTACAGTCGCTTATGAAGAGGAGACCAATAGTCCAAGGAGTCTGCCCTTTCAGCAGAGAGAGCAGCAGAGACCGTTCCGCATGGCCGCACGCCTCATACCGGAGCTCATTTCAAAACCTGACAATGGCCGTCCATTTACCCAGCACGGCCACGCGAGATTGGATTTCTCTTCTTTTTCTCATAGACCCTTCACACCTTACCCTGCCCGTTTAGGCTTTTTGTTCCTTTTTTTTCTTCTTTATTAAATAACTTTAAAACTATTTATGACACGATGACTTTCTTCTTTTTTAACAAAGATCCACCTTTACTTCTTGTGGCTTCCCTTATCAAACACAGACGACCACTTTCACTTCTTGCCAAGTCGGTCTCTCTTTCCCACGAGTCACAGGAGTTTTAATTACACACACAAGTAGTAACTTGAATGGAGAAAACTTAGAAACGGTGACTTATCAGTCACCATAATTGGTGGCAAGTTTGCCGAGTTTCCATCTTTCAAAGCTTAGAGCCATGATTGTATCATTTTAGTGGGTGTGGGTGTGTGCATTTGTATAGGCATGCACGCATGTACGCACATGGGTGTACAGTCAAGTGGAGGTCAGAGGTCAGCGTCAGACAAGATCTCTCATTAGCCTGGAACTTTGTCTGTAGTGATATATTGTTTATGATCTAATAAAACCAGCCTAAAGATCAGAATGCAAAGCTAGCCACAGCCATAGAGGCCAGGCAGTAGTGGTATACACCTTTAATCCCAGCAGCCACACTAGTTAGCCACAGAGGCTGGGGGGGCGTGCATGCCTTTAATCCCAGCACTAGAAAGGCATGTAAGGTGGGAACTCAGGGTATCGTACAGTATTCAGTCTCCAGCCACACTGAAGATAGGATTGTCCCAGCCTGAATAGAGGTGAGAGCTCAGCGGCTGGCAACTTTGCTTTTCTGATCTTCAGCGTGAACCCCAATATCTGTCTCTGGGTTTTTATTATTCATGCTATATTTGCCATGTAGGTGAAACTGGCTCTCGGGCTTGGAGGAGTCATCCTGTCTCTGCCCTCCCTCAGTCCACTGCTGGGGTTGTAAGTGCATGCCACCAAGCTTCTACGAGGATCTGAAGTCATGCCTCACACTTGCAAGGCAAGCACTTTGTGAACTAACCCATCTCCCCAGGCCACCACCCATCATGTTTAATGTGGCAAAGGCAGCAAGCTTATTAACGGAGCCAAATACATTTAGTCTTCTCTACGTGTATGAAAGAAGAAGGCAAGAATGTTAATGCAAATTCGTCCTTCACAACAAATGTCTCAATAGTTTCCATTATTTATAAGATCTATAAAACCGTACTAATGGTGGCAGCACTAGGTTAAAATTGTCTCTAGGTAGCTTCTTTCTGTCTCCCAACACCCAGAGCCCAGGCTGGGGAGGTCCAGTTGTTCACAGAACTCAATGAGTGTTGAGAGAGATGCTTCCGAAATGGAGTACACACTCAGGATGAAGTACAGGCTTCTAAAGGCAGAATCGAGCAGTGTCTTAACCAAGGACTGGAGAGATGGCTCAGCGGTTAAGAGCACTGACTGTTCTTCCAGAGGACCCAGTGCTATATATACATGACTATGGACAGTTACACCATCCAAAGGCTGTCTTTGTTTTTCTCTATGGGATTTTACGTTAATACATGAGATCTCAAGGTGCTCTGGGATACACTTGTAGGTCTATACAGGAATTTCTACCAATAGTCCATTAGGACATCTAGGCGTAGATTTTGACAATAATCATGGATTATTTCGTTTGTGAGACTTATTCAGAAAAGTGGTTTCTGGGGAGAACAACAAGGCTGAGCTCAAAAATCACAGACATTTCAGCTTTAAGCTGTCTCCACAGGGTTTCATTCTCTCCTGGATAAAGGAGTATTGTTCTTTGCAGGGTCAGTCGATTTTTGTAATTCTTAAACAAAACCCAGGGTCAAGGAACTCATTCCTTTTCTCATGTCCTCTGTCTTTCTCTGTCTTTTCTCTGACTTTCTATCCTGCCTCAACATAGGCAATCCACACTGAAGTATATCCACTGATTCAGAATGCCCTTTAGGTCAGTTGAAGCCAAGTCCCAAGCCGGGACCCATGTGACTTTTGTTCCGAAACACTTCTAGGCACACTCAAGTCACATCCTTCCTCTCCATCAGCCTTCCTCAGAGATAGTCAAGGACCAAGGCTCACAAAATGAGCCCAACTAAGGTCCCCAGCTCCATCTCCCAGGGTGAGCAAGTCATCTCTGACACCCCCCACCCCAGCCCACAGGGCTTATGGGACTCTCCTCAGTACAACATGTTGTGCTGGCCTGAGTGCTAACAGTCACAGCCAGCACTGGTCTGGACAGGACAGTCTAGCCTGGTTCACTACTTATACAAGGGCAGGTGGTTTCCATGGTCCAACAATGGCATGAAATACGCCGGCATCCCTACTTTTACTGAAGTTCTGAGGTGCTTACTAGGAAAGTGCTGTGGGGTGCTGGGGCTGGGAAAGTGAACATATCACTCACACCCTTACTGATGCCTCTGCAGTCGCCACGTGTCCATGCCTGTTTGTGGCTGCCAAACCCAGCCCTTGCTTGTCCCAGAGAATCCTCAGCAGGCATTTGTTGAGGAACTGCTGCTGCTGCTGCTGCTGCTGCTGTGCCTGGCCACTATGACCTCCAGAGTCCTGGTCAAAGCCTTGATGACATCCAACGTCTCCTCTGGCTTGAGACCCAGTTCTAATCTGGATGACTCCTGAAGTTTTTTGCCAGCATAACACCTGGGTGAACTCTGGGTGAATCCCAAGTCCCTCCCAGCTTGAGACCTGGTCACAGCCCCATGTGGCACTCAAGGTCTTCTTCAGTTGAGGGGCCGACGAAAGGGCAGTCGTCACATTGCTCTAAGAGAAACACAGGTAGACTAATCCCGTCCTGTGGAATTCCCACTGCTTGGAAGGAGAGGAGCTGTGCAAGCTATAGTGTGTGGGTCCCTCGCAGGGAGGTGCTGGCCACTGAGAGGAAGGACCCTCGTAATGGAGAAGGACTCGCTCAGGTTCACTCAATTAACCTTAGTGGACCCCGAAAGCAACAGTGAACTTCCTGGGGCCAAAAAGTGCTGACTCGGGCACTGAGAAGACTTCAGAGTGTTCTGACCTTGTGGGTGTGTGCTGTCTGGAAGCTGCGACTTTCAGGAGGAGGCGACAACAGGAAAAGCACGGTAGAGCAGCTACATCTGACAAGGCGCGTTAACAGGCGTGGACAACACCAGCATACACACCACGCATGTGCGCACGGCTGACTTGCACAATGCTTCCATTGTGATTACGGGACAGACGCAAGATGAAAAGAATATTTTTAACAAAGTGCTGGCGCTGCGCAGCTGTACCCATTCGTAATGTTCCATTAATGTCTCATGCAAAGAGAACTATACTGTATTTGCTTCATTTACCAAGGTCAGCACACAGGGAAGCAATTGTCATCACCATCACAGACCTCCTTACATATTTTCCATTGTTCTGAGCCTTGCAGATGAGCACATTGGGATGCAGATTGTCCATCATTAAAGCCTTTGAGAACAGCTTTGTCATTGGTTTAGCTGCAACTTTAGTTATCCCAGACAGAGCTCTGTGCCTCAGAAAGGGAAGGTATGGTGGCCCTACTTGCCATCTTTGGGGGTCCCAGGACCTGGGAGTTGGAAGAAGAGGCCAACCCTGAGCTCAAACTAAGCGATGTACCAGATGAAGAGACACCACAGCCCCTGAGATAAACAAAGGTCGTGTCAGAAGGAGGAAGCGTGTGCCAGATGCTGCAGAAGAGAAACTGGTCCTCAGAAGTCCCACAGTGTCCAGATATAGCTAGACCTTATGAGCCCAGCATAGCTCTTCCTGTCCATCATGGAGCAGATGTCACAGATATGACAGCCCCGGAGACAACTGCCATCCAGATCGCTTCAGCTCACTCATCAGAGACTCCACTTCTTACCAGCAGACAGACCACCCAGGAGGGCTCTCCTCACACAGGAGGAATGAGGTGACCAGCCTCTGGCCCTCCCCTCCTCCTGAGAGAAACTCAGGTAGCACCAGTGAGTGTGACGGTCACCCAGGGGCTAGGATAAAAACACTTAGGAGGTGTTTTCTTGTCACAGTGTTTGGCTGGCGACATGGAAAAGCCTTAGTCAGAGGCTGGGCAAGTGCTTCTTCTGTGTGCCAAGCTGGGCTCTGGGCTGCTATGGGATCCCAGGCTGGAGTTTCCTGGCCTGGTGACCACTCAGATGGCATCACCAGCCATGCAGGAGGCAAAGCGCTGCTTCCTACAAAACAAAGCATGTGACCCTCTTCCTTCTTTGCCCCTGAGATAGAGCTGAGTTGTCCCTGAGTGTGGACACTGTCTTACCATCCACAAGGGTGACTCCAGTGACCAGGAGGGCAGGTTCTACTCAGGACACCTGGGGAGATCATGGGTTCCACCCACACAGCAGTCCCATGGGTAATACCTTTCCCATCTTCCGTATGAGAAACTCAAGTCCTGGAGGGCTTCCCTCAGCACACATGGGAAAAGAGAGCACCCTCCACAGGCTCCTTCCTCTAGAGCAGGCTGGGACCATCCCTCACAACTTCCTATTCACAGAGAGGGAGGTGAAAACCAATGAACACTGTAAAACTATAGATTTTTATCCTCTCCCTATCTACTCCCAGGTCCGGTTACTGAAGACTCACTCAATTCAACAACTGAAGACATGCCAGAAGTGTTTGGTAAGGATTCCCCACACAGAACCTGGGATGTGCTAAGAGAATGGGACCTTTCCCAAATAACCCGTAACCAGTTGCAGACACTGGGAGAAATGATTTGCTTTGAGGCCTGAGTCAGGTTCTCCTAGTCTGCAGTTGTAGTGCCAACATCAGAGTCAAATTTACCCTTCGGTGTGAGTACCATTGATGTGACCAACACTGGCCCTCAGAGACAGAGTGTGGGTGCAGGTAATGCACTACACTTTCTAGTATCCATATTCCAAAGAATATGGCAAGGACACTAAATTTAACTGCAGTCTGTCTGGACCAGGTTCCTGACTCTGGGATACACAGGTCACCCATGGACTCCGGGTGGCTCCCTGGCGCTGTCCCTGGTCCTGAAAAGCATTCTGCTGCCAAGACAGGGTGATTCCGCTGGGAGCTCAGAATGCCAGAAATGCAATGGGAATGTGGACAGTGCAGGTCGGGTGTAATGGCTAGTTTTATGTCAACTTGACGCAAGCTAAAGTCATCTGAGAGGAGGGAATCTCAATGAAGAAAATGCCTCCATAAGATCAGGGTATGCACAGTCCTGTAGAGCATTTTCTTAAATAGTGATTGATGGGGGAGGGCCAGCCCACTATGGGTGATGCTACCCCTGGGCTGGTGGTGCTGGGTTTTATAAGAAAGCAGGCTGAGCAAGCCAGTAAGCAGCACCATGGCCTCTGCATCAGCTCCTGCCTCCAGTTCCCGCCCTGCTTGAGTTCCTGTCCTGACTCCCTTCAGTGATGGAGCACAGTGTGGAAGTGGAAATGAAATAAACCCTCTCCTCACCAAGCTACTTTTGATCACAGCGTTTCATCACAGCAAAGTTAGAAGCCCTAACTAAGACACCAGAATTACAAAGTTTCATATAGAAATGAAGACTCTATTGGGAATTGTACTGAAGTCTCTCACATTCTCACCAAGAACTTGTCTCTCTTTTGTACATGTCTTGCAGCTTTATGGGAAACTGAGTTAAAGCTAACTAATTAACCCAGCAGAGGAAATTGTAACTTAGTCTCACTTTTAGGCTATGGTGTGTCTGCTACTGGATGTTTTTAGACAGGTTTGCCGTGAGAACCTGGAGAAAGAGCAGAGCAGAAAGACTTGAAAAGTTTTCAGGCTGAGGAAGAATTGGTTTTTTTCTTTTGAGAACATAATTGCCCCTAGGGCAACACTGTTCACCATGGGGCTGCCTGGGAAGTTGTTTTCCACTATTCTTTTACAGTGTTCAGTCACCCAGCCCTAAGACACTGATGTAGTTAGGGTCCAAGTGGGCCCTGTTATTGCTTACATTGACTTCATCTACTTGAGACTGGCTTTGTAGACATACAGAATATAAGAGCTACAGTTTCACGGAAGCTTCCGACCAGATTTCAGAAGAAAGCCGGAGAAGATAGGGGAATATGTAGCAGGGCCAAATTCCCTGTAAGAGGGGAAAAGCCTGAGATAATAAAATTTAAACTGTAGTAGAGAAGGTGACATCCACAGGCAATGGATATAGACAAGAAAGGAGCCATGCAGACTGCAAACTGTCAAGCCACAGGGACAGGACCACCCAAGAGCTCGCATGACACCACTCGCCCTGATGCCAGACAGGGATCTACTGAACTCAGCGTGTTTCCTGGTATATTTTGATCTTGCTTTGGTGCACTCTTTCTTTGCTGTTCTGCTACGTTCCGTTTTTCCCCTTTGGGAAAGGGAACGCGTACTCTGTGACACTGCATTTGGAAACAACGCCTCCCCTTTTGTGGAGACTTACAGATGAGACTTGCCTTCAGTCTCTGGAGAGTCTCTGTGCTTGGACTTCAGAAATGTTGAAATTGCAAATATTACAGGGGCTCATGAGGATAGATATGAGCTTTTGCAGGTCAACGGTGTAACACGATGATTTGAAGGAGTTGTGTTTGGGTGTTTGGATATTTTTGTTGGTAATCTTAACTACCAGATTGACTGGATTGAGGCTGTTATGAGTATCTCTTCCTCGGTAGGCAATGTCTAACCCTTACTCATACGGTTCCAATACAAACCAATGCTTTATTCTACCGAAGTTCTCCCTGAGGAGCAAATGAGCTGAGTGGGTTTGCTTACGGAGCATGGGTGAGGGGTTCCCACCAGCACCCCCTGGTGACTCTAGAGCAGCACTGCAAATCTTCACCCAGCACGGATGGTGGCGTCTGCTGTCCAGATGCAGCGTCCTTCAGTGTACTTTCCCTGTCTGTGTCCTTTAGCCCCTCCCCAGGACTCCACGTGCAATGAGAGCAGAATTGCATGCCCATGATGGGAGGGGCGGCTGATACTTAGGTGAGAGCCCAGGGACTCTCCCCACCCCCTCTTTCCAGGAGGAAATGTCAACAGCCAACAAGCCCAAGCAATGGCTCCTCGCAAGCAGGCCCCATGAAGACGGCAGCTTCATGAGGTGTTTTGTTTGGAGGGCTGCTTCCTACAGGGGGCTCCTGGAAGACTGTTGAAGCACACCCTTGTGTGTTGTGTGAGGGGGCATTTCCAGAGACGGTTAGATCACTGAGGCTGTGACGGGTTTAATCTGCTAGGAGATGCCAGATTTGAATCGATTGTCGGGCTGTGAGGGAATTCTGCTGTGGAAGGTGAGAGATGAGTTGGAGGGATTTAAGGGATGCCTCTTTCCCAAGTTCCTTCCTGGTGGTCTTTAGTCTGCTTCCTGGCTGCCATGATGTGAGCAGCTTTATGCACGCCATCATGGACCCAAAACCTCTGAAGTTGGTAGCAAAGTTACTCCTTCCTCCCTTGAGTTGCACCTTGGGTAGTGGGTCACAGAGACAGCAAAGCTAACTAGAACATGGGTGTGAGGCCATTCAGACAGCAAAGCTAACTAAACAGGATTTGGGGCCATTCAGACAGCAAAGCTAACTAACAGGATTTGGGGCCATTCAACATATGGGGACAAGGCTTAGGAAATATCCAGATGATGCCTACTTGTTTGAAATTACTCAGGGAGGCAATGACCAACCCATCTAAGATGAGGTTCTCGAGGGGGTCCACCAGTTCCTTGGGTTCCCGTTTTCTACCTACAATACTGACAGGCTACCTGAAGTGCAAATTCTGCAGAAGATATGCACCCTGGCTTCCCGGCTCTAACATATTCTTATATACTTTCTCAAGATGAAATTCTAGCCCAAGAGATTTTGGAGCCAAACACAACGGCAACGTCTGAAACTGCATCAACAAAAATGCCGACAGCAACAACAATACAAACCAAGGACAAAAGCAAGTACAGCCCTTTCACCTTCAAAACGGCACGCATTGCTAGAGCCCTGGGGTGTTGACTACGTGACTATATTCGAGCATTTGCTTGAACCAGCTATGGATCCATGAGAGAAGCATGAGACCAGGGAGGGAGTCTCCTCTGAGGCAGGGTGGCTTGCTTCACCCTGAAGGGATCTCTGAGTCACACAGGGGCTAGCATGTAAACGGTGTTCAGTCACTGCAGGAACACAGGCTTACGGATGAGCGTGGTCATTACAGTTTAACACACGCCATCTCATGACACTCCCCTACAGCTCCCTGGGAAGCACAGTCCTTCTGCTATGTCATGTGACTGAGGTAAAACCAAGGTCAGCATAGGACATGCCCAAAACCAAGATGTGCAACAGAGACTAAGTAGCTTTGCTAAGCACAGCCCCACACTGCATAACTGTGCAAACAGATGGCGTGATGGACAATGGCAAGGAGAGGTCTGGGCTAAGAAGTCCAAGGCTCTGTGGGAAATGCTCTCAGAGGCAGGAGGGCTCAGTGCATCCTGGGAGGATTTTTTTTATGTTAAGATGTGACTAGATTTTAAGGGTTTGCTCACTTCACATGTACCTAGACACAAACCACTGGGCTCAAAGTAGTTAGACGACACCTGATTATTTAAATATTAATTTCCCAACACACATTTTCAACTAGGACTTGAACATTGTGCATTGGTCTAGCCCAGCATTGTAAAACAGGGATTACCACTCCCCCCAATATCGAGACTGTAACAAGTAAACCCTTCCCTGTTTCCATCTTCTTCATCCAAGATTCTGGTATTGATGAAAACTACCAAGAAGATGGCTCTGAGAATTACCATGAATTGTTGGAGAATTTAGAAGTCTCATCTACGAACAAGGAGAAGAGTGACAATGGTAAGTATGATCTAGCCCGTCTCCCCTGCTGAGCTGGGAGACTACCGGGAGCCAGCATCAGATGTGCTTTGATGGCTGCTCCACCTAAGTTAAGTAGCCCTGTCCTGTGAGGCTGAGGGTCCCCCACCTCCTCAGCCGTGCCCTGGACTCAGCCCTCAACAACCAGCAGGGATGTCTTCTCCCAGGTGTGCGGAAGTGAGGAGTGGAAGAGGCCTCTCTGCAGGCTTCCAGCTAAGTCAGCTCCCCTCTGTGGCAGAAGGAGATAGCAAGACTCCATGGTCCTGGGAGTCAGGAAAAGCCTTCCTCTAAC
The DNA here is from genome assembly GCF_017639785.1 of Mesocricetus auratus. Taxonomy (NCBI): domain Eukaryota; kingdom Metazoa; phylum Chordata; class Mammalia; order Rodentia; family Cricetidae; genus Mesocricetus; species Mesocricetus auratus. The sequence goes on along the minus strand of NW_024429212.1, from coordinate 6,759,187 downwards.
AGAGGCAGAGCACAGTGGCTCTGGGAGTTTGATGCTCAGGGGCGAAAGAATGTTTTTTTTTTTTTTGCCACAAAGCTTAGATTAGATTAAGGTTAGGAAAGGAGTCTGCGCAGCGTGGAGGACTTAGCTGTAGCACTGTGAGGTGTGCAGCGTAGAGGACTTAGCTGTAGCACTGTGAGGTGTGCAGCGTGGAGGACTTAGCTGTAGCACTGTGAAGTGTAACACACACAGAATCAGACCGAGGCTCCAAAGCATGGTGGCTTCTGGCATGAGGCAGAGGAGGTCATCAGCACACACCCCTGGGCCCACTCTCCATCTCCGCTTGAGCCCTGGATCCTGCACTTAGGCCTCTCCCAGGACCAGCCTCTGGTGTTGGCGTGGATCTGGATCTAAGCAGTAGTTTCATGGTATAAACACAAGCAGGATTCTACGTAAAAATGACTCTTTAACATTCCCGAGCTGGTCCCACTCACAGGTTTGTACAAATTGCCTGATGGTTTGGCACAGTGTTTGCCGAACAGTAATTCTTCGTTTACTTAGTATCATTCAGTAATTAGGGTTATGACCTAAGCAACAGCAGCTTCTTCTTGGTTTCCCTGTTTACTCACAGTCACTATGCTGGGTACCAACGATAGCTGATACTCCAGTCGTTTCTTTCTGTACTGACCTCATCTTCCTTAATTGGCCTTGGGAGTCATTCCCATGTTCATTGCTAACCCCCAAGATGCCTGGGGCTTATCTGGTGCCTCCCTGACCCTGCCTAGCTCCCTTTTGCTTGATAACTCGCCCTAAAAGACCAAGGCCAGGTAGGGTGGCGTTGCTCAGCAAGCCAAGCCTGGAGGCCTGGTGACGCACACATGCGTCTTGGTCCCCATTCTGTCATTTCTGTCCCTCCGCCTTTTTCCCCACAGATCACACAACCCCTGGCCTCTGTAGGGAGGGCACTTTCAGTCTCAGTATTTGCAAACAGATATGGTTATGGTGAACAGTCTGAAGCTTCGGGATTTTCATATGTTGGAAATGTATCTGAGGGACCAACCCTTAGCCAGGGATGGAGGAGTCAAAAGAGGGAGGAGGGAATGTACTCTTCACATAGTGGCTTCTTAACCCATTTTCAGAGCAAACTCAGAAGCAGTGGTAGCATTTCAACCAAGATTTAAAAGCGAGTGCTCCCCAGTGTCTACCGGTGTGTCATGTTTTTTCTCATGTTCTTCATTAAAGACAGAAGTACCGCCGAGAACATCCATGAGCACAGTTCTCAGACCAAGCTTGAGCCACACTACTCTTTTAACGGTAAGAACATAACTCAGGGTGGGGGTGCCGTTTCAAGGTTGCTTTCATTTACAATTCTCTAGTCAGGAATGACTTTTTTTTGTCTCATATTTAAAGGCCACTCACCTATTGTTTTTGTAAATCTGTCCATATTATTGTCTCATTTTTGTTAATTTATTGAGGGTTTTTTCCCTCTTCAGTTTTGAAGTGTGACTTTTTTTTTAAACAATGACAAATGTGTAAACAAACCCAGTCTGTGATACTCCTTGTAAATGATTTTTTTTTCAAATTTGTCAGTTGACTTTATTTTTAAGATTTGCTTTATCCATGTATGTGTGTGTTTTGCCTGCATGAGTGTATGCCACATGTGTGTGGGAGCCCCTGGAGTCTGGAAGAGGGCATGTGTTCACTGGAACTGTGATGTGTGCCAAGATGTATGTGCTAGGAGCTGAACCTGGGTCCTCTGCAGGAGCAGTGATTGATGGCTCCTAACTGCCCAGCCATCTCCGCAGCCCTGGTCAGTTTACTGTTGACGGTGTTCATATTTTTTCATGCAGAAAACCTACCATTTTTGTGTACTCATAATAGATAATCTCTTGTCATTTTTAATATAGCGTTCGCCAGAGCCAGCACTAAAGAGAAGGTGCTGCTTCCTTTGCTGTCTGTCACTTCATTGGTCCCATGTGGTCCCTGACTGCTTTGGAATCTACCTCTGAGTAACATGCTCTTAATTTCATCTCTCTTTCCATATGGCTACATATGTGTTAGAGCATGACTTACTCAAAGACCATCTTGTCCCCGTAATTTGCAGATCCACACTCAAAATACACCAAGCCCGCGTGTGGGCTGCTTTTTTCTGTCTTGTATAGCACACTAGTATGTTGGTGCCATAGGGTTTCATTATGGTGTATTCCTGTTTCTGAGGTACACTCCTCTCTCCCCTTTTCCCTGATTATTCTTCAATTTTTAAGTCTAATTTCCTTTTTTAAGACAGCTGGTATGTTTCTTATTATTGTATGACCTCTTAGGAAATCACTTAGGAAAGAATTGACCCTTTGCGATGTTGTCGTTCTTTACAAAAACAAGTGATGTCTTTATAGTTCTCTAGTCTGATTTCATATATTAAGGGCATGCTTCTGGGTTTTCCTTGTATAGGTTTTGGGTTTGCATGTTAAGTTTATTGCTAAGTATTCAATCTCCTTTGTTTCTATTTAAAGGAGGGGGTCTTCCAAACTGACCACTGTATCTGACTTTCACTTGTTAATAATTTTGCTTTTATCATACCAACCTTGCATTCCTTGAATAAGCTACACTTGTCCATGTTCTTAGAATAGTATTGAATTTGTCTTGCCAATAATTTATCCGTATTTCTGAGTCTAGATGAACAAATGACATTAGTTTGTGGGCTCTTAAGTTCCGTATCAGGTTGTAGTATCAGGACAACACTGTTTTATAGTGAAGAATGAAGATTTTTCTCCTTTTTATAACCTTATTGTTTACTATTTACTTATTTAATTTGTGTTTGACTCTCTGGGGAAATTTATAGAGCATTAAAAAAATCCCATTCAATTGGCTTACTCTGGCACTGTCTTCTGAGGTATCTCCCTGATGACTTTATTACCTTTAGATAGATTTATTTCTTAGTTCAAGTGTTACTCTTTTTCATTTTTTTCAAATAATTATCTGTGTATATACATGTTTAAAATATCAAAATATGTAATAATTAATTTAAAATTAAAGTTGAATCATGTTACAGATACAGGGGGCGGGCACTGCAGTCTTCTTTCCTATTTCTTGATAGCCTCTCCATCTCAGATTCCTAAAGTGTTAAAAACACAGTAGGCAGCCTTTGATACGCTTTACTCCCTGACACCACACACTGACACATATCTTATGGGTGGGTCATTTATTTCATAATAATAATAATAATAAACCTACAAAACCTTTCATCACCATGCGCCTTTTTGTTCTCACAGGAATTCCACAAGTCAAAAAGAATAATCCCAAATTATTGTTGTTGGGACTGCAATAAAAAATGAGACTAAATTCACTGTTACCTTTTCAAATGTGCATTTCCCTGGCTATCAGTGAATCTCCAGACATTAGCCAGCATTTTAAAGTTTTCTCTAGTGAAAATTTGTCCGTATCTCTTGCCCCTTTTTGGTTGGTTGATTATCTTCTTGTTTATATCAAGTGTTATTCTTGGCCATCTGAATTTCCTTGAAAAATTATCCATTGTCTCTAACTTTTCACCTGTGTTTGTAAGGTCTTCCGAGTGCCTCATGGACATTTAATTCATTCATTCATTTGGTTCATTCTCTGTGTAGTCTTGGCTGTCCTAGAGTCCAATCTGTAGACCAGACTGGCCTCAAACTCACAGAGATCTGCCTGCCTCTGCCTTCTGAGTGCTAGGATTAAAAGTGTGCACCACACTGTGTGGCTCATTTATTTTTTGCACTTTTTATTTTGCACACTTAACCGCTTTTCTAAGTGGTTTGTCTCATTGGCTGCTTTCCCCAGTGTTCAGGATTTTGGGGTGTTGATTCTATTCCCTTGTAGGGAGAGATCTTAGGTACCTGTATCACTGACCACACCCATTTGGGCGTGGTCACAGGTATGTAGTAGGGACAGGAGATAAAGAGCTGGGAGAAAGGAGGTGTGCTCTCTCTTTGGGTTCCAGTTGGGTCTCGGGGAGCAGTAGAGCACTGACCTTAGTTTCTCGTCTTCTCATGTAAGTGGCTTCTCCCTAATAAAATATCATATGACATCCCTTCCCTGTGCACCTTGCGTAGCTTAATATTCCCCGATATACCCTCGCGTCACCATGCCTCAGGGGCTCAACGCATGCCTGTGACTTCCACTTGTGGCCGCACTATTTTCTTCTCTGCTCTCCTGTTTTACCCATTGAATGTCCCATCGAGAGTGTTACATTGTTACCCTGTTACAGTTTAATTCTGCAGAAGTCTGGACGCACTTCTGTAGACTTTACTTCCTGAGGATGGTACCTGCCATTTGACGCATAGACTTTTATGGATGTTTTATATTCATTATGACATCAGCTTACAGTACTAAAAAGACCTTGTTTCACATTTAAAGCTTTAGGGACCGAATTTCCCCGACAGAAGGCTTGTTTGCTCTACTTTATGGTTGTTTTAGTTTGCCTGTTACATTTTTTTGTTCATTCTTCAACATTTTAATTCTCTTGCTTTTTTCTTCATTAAAAATGCATATATAGTGGAATTTGACATCACAATCATTTCAACTGTGCAGTTCAGTAGAATGCATACTTTATAACGCACACCCAGCACCACTACTATCTCCATAGTTCTTTTCAGCTTTATCCACTAAATAATAACTCCCTGGTTCCCCATCCCTCGGAACCATCGCTCTACACTGTGTGTCTATGAGGGTGTCTAGATAAGTGGACTCAGACAATTCTGTCTTCTCCAGTCTGCTATCCCACTTACCATGCTGCTCTCACAGGGACCAGTGCTGCTCTAGACTAAATAATCTTCTTCCTTATTCATAACTTAACGGGTACCTTCTAGACCATTCAGAGAAAAAAGCATAGCATAAGCAAACTGCCCAAAGCAAGACTGGCGAAGGGCTTGAATATGCAATTCTCCAAAGGAAACACATCGGTAGACAGAAGCTACTGGCAAAGACACCACCACGGGTTATAGGGCACGGGGATCAGAACTGCGGAAGGGTGATGTGGAAAGGAGGCTTTTGCCAGCACTGCCTGGAGCGTACGGAAGCTGCCCCATGATGGACAAGGAGCTGGAGCTAGAGAGAAAACCTCAGGGCTTAAAGACCTCAGTGGCTGAAGGCTCAAGGAAGACAGCTCTGGAAATGGTCCAGGCAGCTGGAACGGATACTCAGTGCGTGGCACTCATATTGTACAAGGAGCATCACACCCGAGGAAACTCTCTACAGTTCGTGATCATGAAGAACCCAGAAGCGGGATTTGGTGATCACAGGATTAACTTGCATGTTCAGAGCTGGGGTGCTCTTCCAGCTATTGAGCAACTTCAGAAAGCCCTGAAAACTCACAAACGAGCTTTCTGCAGGCACGTGTTTGTCCCCTGCTCAGGACAACAAGGACCACTGCTCTCGTGATGATGGTGCACAACTCAGGACTGGAGTTTGTGATTACAACACACTCTGTTCTGTAGGAGCATAAGGCAAATGGGAGTGAGTTAGTGATGTATCCTTGAAGGCCAAGTCCAGCGCTAATGGTTCAAGGTGTGTATAGCAAGTAAGCAGAGGAGATTAAATTGAATGATTGAAAAAACGATGAGGGGGAGGGGAGAGGAAAATGACTAGGAAAAAGAGGAGGAGGACAAAGAGGAAGGAGGTGAGGAGGAGGAGGAGGAGAAATGGCGAAATCCAACAAATACAGAGTAACAAACCCAAACATCGATAATCCTCAATTTTTTCTCTGGCTTTAGTCACAGCTGCATGTGGGACAGTCACCAGCACATGTGGCATTTCAGCCATGAAACTATCACCAAACAATTTAGGAGAATTAAAAACATACCAAAAACATTCTCTGGGCACGACAGACATAAACAACGATGCAGAGAGACATGAAATTGTCTAAGTATTTGCTAATTTACACACCACACTTCTCAATGACCCACTGTGTAAAGGAGTCAAAAGAGGAATTTGGGGATATTTTTAATTGAATAAAAATGAAAACACGTGCTGAAATTTGTGGGAGAGCAATCAGCGCTCGCATGAAAAGTTACAGCATTAAACGATTGCATGAAAATGTTGGAAATTGCTCATCCCCGTGAGAAAGGAACTGGAGACATAAAAGATCAAGGTAGAGCAGTGAAGAAAGCGTGGTGGCTGACTTAGAATGACAGTCCAGCTGAAGTGTGGTCTCTAAGTGTGACCTGAGGAAGAGGGTCCATCACCCAGAAGCTTTGTCAGCGGTGGAGGAGGGATGGGAAAGCGGGATGCAGGAGCAGGGATGAGCGAAGACAGCATAGACACGAGGACGGACAATGATGAGCAAAGAGAATGAGAACATCGCCTAACAACAATCCCCCATTAAAGCACCAGCACAAAGTTGCCTTGGTGACAGCCATGGCAGTGTAGCTAGGCGAGATCGCCCCTTGGTTCTCAGCCACGGTTTTATTAATAATGTTTTCCTCATCCTTGGGTCTCAGGCACCATGTTAAAGGATCCAACCAACTGGGGATCAAAACTACATCCCCCCACAACCAAATGTTCTCTGTACCAAACTTGTCCTGACTGCCTCATCAATACAGCCAAGTATTATCATAACATTCATAATGTATTAGTGCTTATAAACCATCTAGATGTGCTTGCAAGTGTCAAGAGAATCACCAGGTTACACACAGTGCCACGTGAGCATCTTTGGACCTGGGTACCACTGGCATCCAGGGACCCCACTTCTGCAGAAACTGGGGGCAGATGGCTTGCTGTTCTTTCCCTCTGACCTAAGACAAGACTTTCCACTTCCAAAACCATGGCTTTCCTCCAGAGGCTCGGTGGTGCGCCTACAAGCGATGGAATGCCAGACTGTTGGGTGCTTTGGGTAGCCTAGGGGATGGCTGCTTTTCACGTAGGACTGAAATGACAGAAGAAGCCCACAGGGCTGACACATCCCCAGTGACACCAGAGGTGGGAGGTAGCGTTAAAATTGGCAGGAAATTGACCTTGTAGTCCACACCCTCCTTCATGGAAGAGGGCCAAAGAGCCTTCAGTTCTATCTGGAGCCTTCCTTGGACCCAGTGCTGGCGATCACTGTGGCTCCCCTGTCTCCCACAGCCTGAGTCACTCCTTGTAATTTTTAGAAAAAGCTAAATGGAAGCAGTAAGGCAGCTCCTAATTTAGCTTGCTCCTAAAAATTAAGAGAGCTGTCAGGGGGAACGCAGGGCCCCTGGATTCCTGGGTATAGGAGTGATGCTGTTCATGCTTCCTGTCACCGCCTGCTACCCTGGGGTGAGAGTGTCCATTGTGGGAATGGTCTCCTATGGGAGCTGGAAGCCCATCCCTGCTGCTTGAGTCCCTGACACGGCACGGGTGTAGTTGACAAACTGAATGAATGAATGAATGAGCATTCACACTGAGGGGCATACAGAGCTCCAGGAGCTAGTTGGCTAAACGTCAGGCAGAGACATCTCTGCAAGAACCTGACAAGCCAAGAAGGACTCCTAAACTCACCGGCATGAAGGAGGGACAACGGTCCCAATGGTTCCAATGGTCCCGATGCCTTTGCCCATAGCTCCACCCTATTCCAGGACACCTGTATGTCGTTCGTGGGCCATCGGTGTGCCTGTGAGGTGCACACAGCCTTGTTGGAACAATCAGGAAACAGCTTATCGGGAGAAGACAGCAGATCCCAGCATGTGGACTGAACACAGGAGGGAAAACTTTCCTCCGTGGTCACCGAGGGCGACTCCAGTATAAACAGGAACAGAAGGACTCAGTTCAGGAAACCCAGCCAGAGACAAGCCATCCTCTCCCTGGGACCCAGGGCGGTGGTTTCCCCCAGCTCCACCTGCCAGCTTCCAAACTGATTCTACCCAGGAACGGCTCATAAAACATAAGTTGTTCCACATTTTTAAAAAATGCAGGCACTGATGGCCTGTGGTCACAGCATGAATTTCTACTGTGACCTGAACCCAAAGAAAGTGGGGGTGCCCTCATCCAATTCTTGAACCCCTGAGATCCAGGGTATCCATGAGGTCTGGGAAGCCATCTTTCAGAGTCACCTTGGTGACAGGCTCTGTCATGTCACTGAAGTTGGAGCCACCAACCATGTTAGGGACCATGTGAAGTCCTGTCCACACTGGAGGCCACCAGGCCCTTGGGAGATTGATCTGTGTTCCACATTTTAATCAAATATTAGATTTGTCACCTGCAACATGGCTGACTGATCTATCATGCCTGTGTCCTTGGGTATTCCTAACAAATCACCACATACCGTGTGGTTTAAATCATAGAAATTCTAAGAGCCCGAAGTCTGAGATGCAAGACTGGGTGGGGCTGGTTGTCCCCCTGGACATTCTCCGTGTTCCGTCTTTGCACATGTCACTTGATGTTTCCTCTGTCTCCACTCAACATTCTCCATATGTTCCTGTGTTCAGATTTTCCATGGTCACATTAGGGTAGGACCAAGCATTTCCTCTAAGCCTTCACCCCATCCTCGTATATCTGCAAAGACCCTGTTTCCAGGGGTTCCATTGCTGATCACAGACTCAGTTCTTTTACCACTGTGGTTCTTCTCATTTTTCTCTCAGGGTCTTAGAGGTTGGATTTTCTTTTAATTGTTTTCATGTTGCTACAGACCAAATCTAGGGCTTTGCTAACGCTGGGCTCTACTAGTGAACTGAATACTTACTCAGCCTGAGTTATTCCCGAAGTTAGAGAAAGGCACCAGGCCGTGCTGCTTTCTCAAAGTTTGATCACAGTGTATTTTTCTCACAGAAAAGAAGAGTTCAAGAAATGATAAATATGGGAAAGTGTCTGTTCTGGACAGAATCCTTCAAAACATAGGAAGATCTGAAGGCAACCTGGAACTAACAGGCAAGTGGCCCCCATCTGCAGGCCCCTGTGGGTTGAGGTGAAGGAAGCATGCCGCTTGCCCCTGAGGCTCTTCCTGGCAGCTCTTGGGTGAGCGGGAGTTTTGCAGGGGCATTTGACCGCATCAGTTCAAATTGAGGGATCCTAGGTCAAGTCATTCTCCCTTCCCCAGACTTCAAAGTGATTGTCACCCACACCGTGATCCAAAGCACCATGCATGAGGGCCTGCACCATTCGTGTCCAGGACATCTGCTGGGCCTTCTCCTCACTTGGGAGGAGACCTCCGTTTGGGAGGGAGCTCTTCCACCCCTCACCCTCACATGGCAGAGCCCCATCCTACCTCACCCGCCTGACTCTGCCTCTTTCCCACCTCTCATGTGGACTGAGAGGAATTCTTGATAGTGGGAATGATTTCTCAGCAGGAGCATAGGCTCTGAAATGGGCTCAGCCTGGGTTTGAATCCTAATGAGGACCTAACATAGATCTTGGCCAGGGGTCCAAGCCCCAAGTTGTAGCTCTGGGTACTCAATGTGGTGTGACTTCAGCTCCCTCCTGGGTGTCAAGATGGAGTTTAATGATGCCGCAAGGCATGAGGCAGAGCCTGGATCCAGGGTAACTCTCAGGACCCATCTGCCTGTGCCTGGGACAAGGCCACATCTGCTAATAACCGGAAGAAGGCGATGAGGTAGATACCCAAAGGCACTTTGACCAACTGCGCAAACCCACAGACTGCCAAGGCCTTGGTCAGTGTCCACTGGGCTTGTAGAGCCCTGTCCCTTATACCAGTGTCTCTGGGGCTCATTTGGAATTTGCAACAGCTTTGGAGGTACTTGATGTTTCCCCTAGCCCATTCCATCATAATCTCAAAGCCTCCTACAGGCCTTTCTCCGGCTCCGTAAACATCATCCTTGTTAAAGGGTAGCACAGGACCTCAAAGTCACAGGTTTCTGTCAAGAAGGTACTTCCTTCCCGTGTAGGGGCCATAACCTATGGGGGGGGGCTCAATCTCATTACCAGCCAAGGATAGCTGAGTGGCAGGCAGGGAGGATGGATGGCCCTCTGGTCACTCTATGTCCCCGAGATCCTCATAGTGACTCCTAGAAGAGTGTAAATCTGATGCTGCAAGTGGAAACCCTGCCTGCCCAACAATTCTTTCCTATAATTAACTGACCACACACTTGGAAAGCTTGGGCTGTTTGCTCTCAACCTTGCCCACGAGCCATGAGGTGTGGAGCAGCAGGAATGACGGGCACACACAGCTTCTCAGGAAAATCTCCTCTTTCCAACAGAAAGCATCTTTTAGGAGGAGAAGAGGACCAAGCCCAGGAGACCAGCGTGGTACAGACGCTCCTGAGCTCATTAGAGAGGCATAGAGCCACCGGCGAGCTCCACGCCACCTTAGGGAATGCACACACTCATTGTTATCCATTCATAAAAGAAAATTGTTTTTCTCCACGTAAGCCTGCGCTGAGTTATTTAGGTGTTAAAGGGTACACGTTTTGCAGGGCTCTGCCCTGTTTATAAGATGCCCAGCAGACTCTCCTCCCTTTCCGCAGCCCACACTCTAATCACCCCAGATCCTAGATCCTAGCTGTCTTCAAAAGGAGAGAGCCCTTTGACCTCACAGTCTCCTCTCCGCAATGACGCCCAAACCAATGCAAACGTTGCGTCTTGGTGTCATTAAAGACTTGGTGGTTCTCAGGCAACCTCTGAGAGCTGTAGAGATGTGCAGCTGCTCCTCTTGGGAACATTCAAATGTAGTTAGAAAAGTAAATTCCTGGGCAAAAGCAAAGATATCAGTATCAGCTGGCAAAATGCAAGAGGCTGCAGGTAAGTCTGTGTGAGATGCGCCTCCAGGGGCGAGCAGGTAAGTCTGTGTGAGATGCGCCTCCAGGGGCGAGAAGCCTTCACTGGCCCTGGACCTGTTTGGGACATCACTCCCACAAGGAGAAAGTGTCACACAGTTATACAGACACTGTGGGCAGTTGGCGCTGCTACCCTAGATGAGTACTACAGCTGGAGGGACCTCTTGTCACAAGCCACAGTCTGGGGAAGATTTTGAAAAATATGATTGCAGGACTTTTTTTGATATTCACTTCATGGACACACGTGGCAGATTGTCCCACTTGGAGCATGAACGGTGAGTTCTGCAGTTGGATACACTATCCGACAGAGTCAACTGCACAGTTTATTAATCACATAGCTCAGGTACCGATTGCTTGTCTATCTGTCACCAATACAGGGGTGTCAGAGTTCACAGAGAAGCTCACTCCTCAGTTCCTCCAGTTTGACAAGGCCCATAACAGTCAGTGTGTTTTATCTCCTGGGTGGACTTAAGCCTTTTTTGCTACACAGTATCCATCCTTTGTCTGTGGGGTTTCATCTTGTCCTGCACCTATGATCCAACCATATTCCTGTATTCTCTCTCTCTCTCTCTCTCTCTCTCTCTCTCTCTCTCTCTCTTCCTCTCTCTCTCTTCCTCTCTCTCTCCTTCCTCCCTCTCTCCCTCCCTCCCTTCCTCCCTCCCTCCCTCCCTCTCTCTCCCTCCCTCTCTCTCTCTCTCTCGTCTCTCTCTCTCTCTCTCTCTCTCTCTCATTTCCCATTATCTGTCACCCTCTGTAACATATTTATGATGTATATTTTTAAGTGCTATACGGGGCCTTTTGGCTTAAAACAGGAATGTCCAGACCATTTATATTTGATGTGATCCCACCCTGGCTGTGTTTGTTCCGCTGCTTGTCATGTGCACACCTAAATTGTCCCCTCATTCATCTCACTTTGATAAGGCAAGCATTTTATCCCATTTCCCGTCATTACACTGTTAATTATATATTTCATCACTATTTTGAATGTTATGTTCGAGAATATAATGTGCATCCCTGACTCACTATAATCTAACCCAACCTTCAACATGACAATAAAATACATAATTAACGACGTAATGAAAGATATGTGCAAACAGAATGCTTGACTCCATTTAATAACAGATTTGCACCATTTTCTCACATTTCAGCAATGCATGTATATTTTTGGGGGAGGCGGGGTTTCAAGACAGGGTCTCTCTGTGGCTTTGGAGGCTTTCCTGGAAGTAGCTCTTGTAGACCAAGCTGGTCTCGAACTCACAGAGATCCACCTGCCTCTGCCTCCCGAGTGCTGGGATTAAAGGCATGCACCACCAACACCTGGCACAATGCATATATTTTAAATACCAAGAGAGTATTAGTTTCTGCACTTCATAGTCTTGTAGATTTATCCACAGGCCAAGTTTTCACTCCCCTTCACCCTGCCACACACACTCAACACTTCTGAGTAGCGTGTATCCCTGCAACCAATGGATCCCTGTAGCATTTACTGTGGGTCCAGGAAAAGTCTTTAACTTTTCACACAGTTCAAGGGAAACCTAAAGCGATTGCACATCCCACAGTGCCTTTTGATTTGAGGTACCTGGGAATCACTTGTTTTGTATCTGAGCAGGAGAGGAACTCTCCCTCCACTTGCTCACGGCCCCCGCCATCATTCCTAGGGGATATCCGTATCAATGACAAATTCCCAACAAACTGGTCCTCCACAGCTCTGACCTCCCATCCTGTTCAGTCCTCCTACGTTGTCAGCTTGACCTGCAGCAGCAGCACAGGTAAAGGTGTCCTTCCCTTCTTCCCCGGCACACCGGGTGAGCCCTACAGCACATCTGGCCAGGGTTCCAGCCATTGAAGTCTCAGGAAGCTTGAGGACCATGCCTGCTCCTGGTCCATGACAGGAAGTCAATGAAAGAGCCAGGGGAATTCTCTCCCCCTTTAGGGAGTGCTCCCTCACGTGAGCCAGGTGAGAAAACACGTCATTGACCAGAGGGAGTCTCTTCTCGCCTCACTCCCCTCCATCAGTATGTGTGCGTTTTCTAACGAAAGCGTCTCCCCGATGACATGCAGATAACGGTTGTGTTTCCAGGGCTGGGTTCCAGGTCCTCCTGCCAGCAAAGCCTCGCTGTGATGCACACACTCATTTACCGCATGTGCATACAGCAATCTCTGCAAACCAAGTGTCCAGGCTGTATTGTATGGGCACTGGCTTTTCCAGGTCTGTTTAGCGTCTCTGGTGACCACAGGTCTGGGTGGGTTTCCCCGTCTTCATGGTTGTGACGGTTAATTTCGTCAACTTGACTGGATTGAGAATCGCCATGGAAACGCATCTCTGGATATGTCTGTGAGGGTGTCTCCAGAAAAGCCTTCACTGAAGAAGCAAGAATCACTCTAAATGCGGGTAGCCCCGTTCCCTGAGGTGGAGGCCTGGACTGGAGAGAAGGAAATGAACTAAACGCCAGTGCCCGTCTCTCTTGGATGCAATGTGGCTAGCTGTCCCGTGCCCCTGCCTCTGCGCCTTCACCGCCATGATGGCAGGTCGCATCCGTGGTCCCAGAAAGGGTACCCACCAGTATCTGGGGGATTTGTAGATAAGTCCCGGGGGCCAGCCTCTGTAAATAAGGCTGCTGTTTGGGATGGGTGGGTGGCGTGTCCTGGTTGCCCTCACACTCTTAGGTGTAGGTTTTCCATGGTCTGGAGTCTGGGCTTCTCCGGTGACCCGCACTGGAAACAGCAAAATCCATCAGAGACAAATCCATCTGAGGGGCAGAGTGGGGATGGGGGCCATTCTGTCCCTGCTCTCGCTGAAGTGCTCACGACCTCTTTCTGGGAGGACCCTTATCATTGTGTGCCCCATCCTCCCTCTTCCAGGGGCTAAAAGACACAGCCCGGTGGCACCTTAGCCTGCCTGTCACTGCCCCAGGGAAGGCTTCTTCAATCCATCTGACACACGTTAATGTGCGCACTCCCTGTCCACACACTCTGCCTACTGTGCTCCCTGCTGTGACCCATTTTGAACTGGCCCTCTCAGACTTGCCAAGAGGCCAGCACCCGCAAATCCTGTGGGGTCCCCATAAGGCAGCGTGGGTGCGACACTGTCTCCGGTCCTCACAGACACGCCTGATTCAGAGCCAGGCTCAAGATAAGCATTCTGAGAGGGCCAGACAGAGGCCATATTCGAGTCTGCAGCTCAACTCTGGGATAGCAAAGCAAATGGCTCTGGGCAGGACATAAGGGTGAGCAGGCCTGTGTCTGGTAGTCTCTCTTTAGGCAAATGAGGGTGGGGGAGCAAACCGGGTGCAGGCGGGGCGGGGAGTGAGCGCTGTAGACCCGGCCAGCTCTAACACGGAGTCCATGAACTTGCTCAGATAAAGGAAATGCCTAGGTCTGCGGGAACTTCAAGCCGTGTGTTCCCTGGACACTTCAAATGTGTGGGTGCTCAGAGCAGATGTTTTATCGTATGCAATTTTCATTCACGTCTAAGCAGCCAACAAGGCTGGTTGCTCACCATCTAATATGAACTGATGTTTGGGGGGTTGGGCAACAGGGCCTTACCTGTGCTAAACATGCTACTTGTCTGACTAGCTGAGTACGGAGTCGGAATGTTAAGGTTGGGAGCCAAATTATCTTTGGTCCCCTTAATTGTCCACTGCTGTGTAATATTAATCCATGTGGCTGTTAGACAAATCCTTTGGGACTCACTGACCCCCGGACTCCACCAATTCAAAGGTCATGAGACAGCATCTGAGGCCTATAATAGACCCCCCATACCACCTGTAACCCACCTGTAATGGTGCTTCCCCCAGCGTATTTTCATTTTTTACTATTTAAGTGTGTGGGTATTTATAGTTGCATATATGTGTGAACCATGTGTACGCCAGCAGACTGTGCCAAACCCATTGGAACTGGAATTACTGTTGCGAGCTGCCAGCTGGGCACTTGGACTCAAACCCAGGTCCTCTGGAAGAGTAACAAGCGCTGTTAACCTCTGAGCTGTCTCTCCAGTCCCCACCCCCACTACTGCGTTTTTGAGGGTCTTAATTGTTTTTCTTAGTCCTAGTTAGGGTTACTATCGCTGTGACAAAACACAAGAAAAAGCAACTTGGGGAGGAAAGGCTTTGTTTGGCTTACATATCTAGAATCATGGTTCACTGAGGGAAGCCAAGGCGGGAACTCGCACTGGGCTGGAAACCGGAGGCCGGAGCCGGTGCTGAGGACATGGAGGATGCTGCTCACTCGCTTGCTCCTCATGGCTTGCTCAGACGGCTCGCTTATAGAACCCAGGACCACCAGCCCAGGGTGGCCCCACCCACAGTGAGCTGGGCCCTGCTCTGTGGATCACTAAGAAAACGCCCTACAGGCTTCCCTACAGCTCCATCTTATGAAGGTGTTTTCTCAACCGAAGTTCCCTTCTCTCAGGCCACTTTAGTTGAGTCAAGTGGACATAAAAGGAGCCAGCACAACTGACCTTTTGTCAGCTTGACACACAAGTACATCTCTGTTAAACCACAATGTTTCCTTTCTTGTTCATCTCCAAGATCACAAACTAAACGTCATCATACTATAAGATGTTTTACAAACTTTAAGAGTCTCACAGCCTTACAAATTCAAACAACTTAATAGTTATCTCTTTAAGAAATATCTAGTCTCTTTTAAAATCAAAATCTCTGTAAAACTCCCAAATGTCTTATTTAGAAGTTTGAAATTCCTCACCTGTGGGCTCCTGTAAAATCTAAAATACAAGAACCAGGTTGCAGTTACAATCCAAACAAAGAAGAACCAAACTCCAACAGTGTAAATAACACAGTACCTGGGTTTTACTCACAATGATCTGGGCTGCTCCAAGGGGCTGGGTCTCTTCTCCAGCTCTGGCCTCTGCAGCTCACACAGCTTGTCCTCCAGCCTCTGGCTGGCTCCACGCCACAGCTGCTGCTGTCCTTGGTGGCCATCCCACTGTACTAGAATCTTCCCAAATCCTCGGATCTTCAACTGGGCTGCACTTTCCCCAATTGCCTCTCCTGGGCTCTCTCCATGGAGCAAAGGCTGAATTTTTCTCCATGACCCCTTCAATCCTGGGGCTTCCACTGTCATTCCAGGTGCCCCTTCCTCAGTGGTCTCCCCTGGCCTCTCTCAGTGCCACGCCTCAGCTGCTCTCCACGATCCCTTCATGCCTCCAAAACCAGTACCAAGTTTAGCTGCCAGAATGAGGTACACAACCTTAGCTGCCTCTGGAACACGGCTTCCGTGTGCAGACTCTCGGAAACACTTCCCAGAAGACTTCACCAACGATGCTGTTCTCATCTCCGGCTGACCAGCATCCATTGCCCCAGTAACACAAAGATTTTACTTTACATCTCTTGTTAACCACAGCTGATTCTTCACCAGAATCTCACCAGACCCCGCAGATTCTCCACACAAAAGGCCTGGTAGAGACTCTGCTTCCTTCTGGAATTTCACGAGCCAGGCCTCCCTCTCCATCTGCATTGCCCTGAACATTCCTATCTTCCAAGCTCCTATAGGACAGCTCACTGAGCTCCCAATACCCAGTGGTGTTTCTAGTCCAAAGTTCCAAAGTCCTTCCACAATCCTCCACAAACTACATGGTCAGGTCTGTCACAGCGGCCATGGAGGGTGCTGCTTACTGGCTTGCTCCTCATGGCTGGCTCAGCCTGCTTATAGAACCCAGGACCACCAGCCCAGGGATGGCACCACCAGTCCAGGGATCACTAAGAAAATGCCCCGCAGGCTTGTCCACATCTTATGGAGGTATTTTTAAATTGAGGTCCCCTCCTCTCAGCTAACTTAATCTTGCATCAAGTCGACATAAAATTAGCCAACACACTTAATTTTAATATTTAAAAAAGTTATATATGTTTTGTACATGTGGGTATAGTGCACCCACAGTCCAGAGAAGGCCATTGACTCCCCAGGAGCTGGAGTTGCAGACAGTTGTGAGTCACTTGATGGGAATGCTGGGAACTGAACCTGGGTCCTCTGCAAGAGCGGTATACATCTTAACCACTGAACCATCTCTCCATCCCCCTTGGCTCTGTCTCTACAAAAGCTAGAGCATGGTGTTTGGGTCCTCCTGGTCCATGACCACTCATGTTTAGCTCCCGAGTGAGCCCCTCTGCTCTCTGCCATGGGAGCTGACACTGCCTAGCATCTCCAAGCAGCTGCGCCCCACGTGGCCCCACAGCTCTCCTGGGACACACATCACTTCCACTGCGGCAGATGTTTTCCAGTTGTGTCTCCCACTCTTAGAACTCCCTAACAGCAGAAGTAGATGCACTGTTTCCTAGGGAGAAAATTTTCATCGGAGTCTCAAAGGCTGGGAGTGTCAGGCCAGCTAAATGGTTTAAGAAGCCCTTCAAAGGGTCCGACTGCTTGTAAGAAATACTTTCTAGCTGAAGCTCCCACGTGACACTCCTCAGCTTAGCTACACTCACTGGCAATGGAGCTTGACAAAGGTGCTCTGCAGGCCGGAAACACACGCCCCGCGGGCAAACGGCCTCAGGCAGGATAACAGGGTGTGGCTGGGAGGGGACCTCACCGCAGCCCCATCTCCCCACAGTGTGGCCTGCATGCCTGGCCAACACTGGGACCTGCGAGCAGAGTCTGTCTTTCCTCAGAACTGCAGGCGGCAGCTGTGAGAACTGATATTAGACTGAAAGAAGTGACAGGTTCGAAGATACAATTGCCGTAACTCGTGGGAGACCTGGACGGCTGCCTCAGTGGCTGCTGGGACCAGCAGGTCAGACATGGGGGACATGAGCGGTGCAGCAGACTCAGAAAAGAGTCTATGCTACAGGTATAGAGAGTGGACGTCCCCTCCCCGAGGATGACAGCCTTTCCCTCGACTTCTGTCTAGTACATTGCTAACTTTGGGGCATCCAACCAGGATCAGAAAAAAAAATACGTGGGTGCTGTGAGCTAGCCGTAGCTGGCACATGAACCATCACGTGGCCCTGCCGTCCACAGCCCAGGTCACAGTTAGGTACCCGAGGCACAGGCCAGCATCCTGCTTCTATAATCCAGGAACCGCCCAGAACCACAACCACTGTCCTGTACTGCCTCCCTATGGATCCGCCGAAAACGGCAGCCACCTTGCCAACCGGAGAGGTCCTATCCGACAGGAGGCCGCTAGGGGGCCCCTGCTCACCAGGCCCTCTCAGTCCGGCATCCCCATCCCTGACAGGGACCACTGGGCCTCCAACAGTCTCGCTCCCCAAGGAAACCCTGTTTAATCCACACATGCCTCCCCAGTCTCCATCTCACTGCGTCTGCACCAAAGCCCACAGGATTGCACAGCAGGGCACAGCTGACCCTGAAAGACCTTCAAGGACCTGGGGTGTGTCTGTCGTGTGGATGCACCTGGTGTGAGACCTTCCCCCTTCCTACAAACAAAGGATGCTCTCACAACGGTGTTGCCCTGTGGCCTTCAGGTGCATCTAGGGCGGCACACATTGGGCGGAGTCACCAAGGATGTTCCCCTGCCACCGTTCCAGATGAAACCAGGGGAAGTGAGCCTAAAGTAGTCTTGAGGGAGGAAAATGGCTTGGGGGTGGGTGTGGAGAACCTGGGAGCAGCATAGGTGTAAGAGCTAGGTGTCACATGGGTTACCTGAAATGAGGACATTTCATGGCCCCGGAGAGCACGCTCTCATCCCAGCCCCAGGGTGGAACACCAAGGCGTTAGTGTCATCGTCAGTGTGTCTACTCACCGCTGATGGGGGGCACTGTCCAACACTCATGGACTCACTCAGAGGGAGAGAGATGGTTCTGGTCTCTCCCTGATTATCTGTGGCCTCGAAGCCTCCCCTCCCCCATAAGGGTGCACAGAACTGAGGCAGCTCTGAGGTTTTTACCCTCTGGAAATCTAGTCAGTTAGCTGCCAGTTTCAGGGGTACCGGTGGGAGAGGTATGCCTCCCCGCCACTCACGCAGCAGCCAAAACCATCCCAGCTGCTCCCTGCGGAGGACATCGCCTCTCTCTCCAAGACTCCTTGTCATAGGAAGACACCGGCTCGCTTCCTGAGTGACTGACGTGACTGGGTGGGGCGGAGGTCGTGCTGACAGGTGTGCTGGATGGGCCTGAGCTGAGTGGAGCCAGGCGCTCCATGCGCATCCTGACAGAAGCTTCAAGTTACCTCCATGACGAGACTGTCTGCAAGGATAACCCAGGGCCCATCCCCACTACGTGCTTCCTCCTGGGGCGGGTACCTGCAGATGCCCCCTCACACCCACCCTGCTCTCAGAACTCTCAGTTGTTCCCGCAGCCCGGCTCTGGGTTCCCGCAGTGGGTGCCACTGAACCCAGTACTTGGTGGCCCTGCACCCTTTAGGTGGCAGGTGGCGGGGTAGTGGCAGGTGGCGGGCAGTGGCAGGTGGCGGGGCGGTGGCAGGTGGCGGGGCGGTGGCAGGTGACGGGGCGGTGGCAGGTGGCGGGGTAGTGGCAGGTGGCGGGGCAGTGGCAGGTGGCGGCGGGGTAGTGGCAGGTGGCGGGGTAGTGGCAGGTGGCGGGGTAGTGGCAGGTGGCAGGGTAGTGGCAGGTGGCAGAGTAGTGGCAGGTGGTGGGGTAGTGGCAGGTGGCGGGCGGCCACACTGCAGGGCTCCTGGTCCACTTGGCATTTGTTGCCGTGTCCACTGCACACTATGTGCTATGAGGACAGCGGCCGTTGTGAACTGTCCTCCGGGATTTGGGGACACACCTCATCACCTATCTCCCATTCCAGATAACCAGTCCCATTGCACACCCAGGACCCCCATTCCTGCTGCTTTCCCTATATGTCACTGCACACGTGATTACCACGGGACCTGCACACAACCGCCACACCTTCCGTCACAGCGTGAGCCCCTCCCAGGTCGGGTGTGGCACATCCTAATTTCCATTCAGATGGGGACTTGGATTTGAGGTTTGGGTGGTCCTGTCCCCTTCAGGTCAGTGGCCAGTGGTCTGTAACTCTGAGGATCTTAACATGCAAATGAAAATCGCAAAGCGAAAAATCGGTGAATCATAGGAGAAATCTGCTAATGTGCTATTCGGTTAAAGAATGCTGTTTTCCCCCCAACTTGTCAACTTGGATGTTTGTTACCGTGATAAAGACGCAGCTCCGGCTGGCTTGAGAGGAGTATGAAGACTTTCCGCTGCTTCCGGGTCCCACAAGCCAACCCAGGCTGTAGGAACCCTACCCTAAGCCTGCCTGTGCACAGATCTCTGAAGACTGCGGCCAACTGCAGAGTTGGGCTGTGTCTTCTACCCTTGTTCACCTCAGGGTTCATTAGTTTGAACACTGCCCTTCTCAGGAGGACCAGCCTTGAGCTTAGGCAGGGCTCCATTCTTCACCTCGGCCCCCAAGCTCCTCAGAGTGAGGATTTCCGCTCCCTCCCAGAGGCACGGGAAAGCCCCATAGCAACAGGTGTTAGCCGAGAAGACAGACGGCGACTGTTTAAACATGGTCTCCTCAGCCGAGCCACACCGCTCACGGCCGTCTGCTCAGCAGAAGGTATCTGTGGTGATGAGACCCCAGGAGCCACGGGGAGCTTCTCCATTCCCAGAACCCGCACCTCCGCTTGTCACCATTCAATACTCGATGGGGATATCGCCACTGCGCTTCCAGCCCTCGTTCTATTTTTAAATGCCTTTTCAGTTGGATCTTATTCAACTAAAACAGTACTGTGTGCTCAGCTGAGGAGGAGTAAACATTCCCCGGGGCTGTGGCAATGTGTTTGCACAGACCTCAATTACAAAATTAACAGGGCAGATTGCACAGTCTGTTGAGCCGAAGAGATGACAATAAAAAACCTCTAATGAAGGGAGACACGAGAAATAAGGCCTAAGGACAATACTCAGAAGAATGGCTTGTTTATTTTTCAAATTTGATTTACTAGCCAGCTGTGTGACTTCCGTTTAGAATTCACCAGAGAGAAGGGCCTTGCTCCCGGAGCAGCCAAACCCCGAACTTACAGCAGGGAGCAGGTGGGAGAGGGAAGGGAGGGCAGGGAGGGGAGGGAGAGACAATGACTGGATGAGGTCTTCGCTGGCCATGCTACCCCAGTCCAAAGTTCCACACGAGGTCTAACAGCACTGAACAGACAGGTCTGCCTGACGTAAACTTGGGGTCACGGGACTGGCGGGGGTTAGAATGAGGCTCACTGGGGCCCTGAGGTGAGGTGGCCTGGCTGAGAAACAGCTGCAGGCAGCCGCTATCCTTAGCCCTATCCAGAATGCCTCTAGGACTGGACTCCATGAAGTCAGGGAGGAGAGCGGGTCAGGCATGCCTGGAGGATACCCAGGAGCCTGACTCCCAACAGAGGGAAGGAATGCAGGCCCGGCCCCGTTGCAGAGCGGCTGGCATGGGGGAGCACGTGCCTTCGCCCTGGGCCCCTAGGACTAGCTTCTGGCTGCTCCATCCTGGTATCTCAGTAGGACCCAACCGAGGTCAGTGAAAGTGGGCAGACGCTCCATAGCCATCCCTTCCGTTGTCCTCCCGAGTCCCTTCAGACGAGGCGTCTGCCTGACCCTGTTAAATCCCGTCTGAGTGAGGCATGGCGGAGATCGTAGGGACAAGATCAGAGTCTCCAGCTCCCTGACCCAACAACCCCTGAGAGGGAGGCTGAATGCTGAGTGTCTGGCCATGCAATAGGGTCTCGGAGCCCCAAGCCCGAAGAGTCCTATAAGCGACACAGAAGTCACAGGCTTGCTCTGTTAGAGATGCCTGGCCACTCTCCGCGTCACAGGAAGTTAATAAGCGTGCATGCACACTACACTGAGAACCCCTCTGAACCACTGCGGGGTCTGAGATGAACTGTGCGGTGGAGCTGCCCTGATGCTGGCGGCCAGGGTGTCAGGGACAGAGGACCCAGCAGGGACACCCCCAGCAGGATATCCCATGAGGCCAGCCAAACTTGCTTCCATTCCAAGTGTGAACACTAAACTGCTACCTAAGCTTTATTTTTCAAGTTTAAAAGGAAAATAACAGGTGACCTAGGCCGTTTTCACTAAGCGTATGCCAATGCTTTGAACATATTTCCTTTGTAGGCTTCTATCCTCTCTCTTGTCCTCCATTAGTCCATTTGTTCCCCAAGACATCTTGTCTCCTACTCTCATGTCATCCATACATCTATGATTTTATGTATCTTTAAGGTCTAGGGAGAAACAGATAACAGGTGATGTGTCTGCCCCGAGACTGCCTTAGCCATTTAATGTGGTTATCTCCTGTTGCATCTGTTTTTCTACCAGCAGCATAGCTCAGTCCTTGACAGCTAAGTTCCGCTATGCCTATGCCTACAAGACAACTACAAGAAGCTATTGTGAATTTTAAACGCTGATGTGCAGGTGTTTCTGGGATGTGCCCACTTGGAGTCTCTGGGTTGCTGCTCAGGAGTAGCCTTTCTGGGTCATACGTGGGTTTTCTTTTGGCATCTGGAAGAGGCTCTACATGGGTTTCCACAGTAGCTGGAACAGTCGACGGTTCCCTTGGTCCACATCTGTATCAGCATTTATCGTTTTCCTAGTGCCTGCCATTCTGACCAGCGAGGCTGAATCTCAGCATCGTCCTGGCTTTATTCTGACAGCTAGCGGGGCTGAGCATCTTTCACGCCTGTGGGCTGTTCATGTTTCTCCTGTGAGACCTCATTAACCCACCTCTTACTGCACTGGGTTTGTTGCCGTGCTGCTGTTTTGAGCTTTTAGTCTACTCCAGATGCCAATCCTCTGCCGGACGTATGGGTAGCAGAGATGTCCTACTCTGAAGATGCTGCTTCCTCGATTGCTTCCTGTGCTGTGCCAAAGCCTTTTAATCTCATGCAACTCCCTGTCAGTTCACGGAGCTTCTTCCTGAGTGACTAGAGTCCCGTTCAGAAGGTGCCCGTGCTGAGATCTCAGAGAGTTTGCTCTACTTTTTCCTCTAGCAGTGTTAGACTTCCGGATTTACATTAAAGTCTTTACTTCACCTGGAATTGACTGTCACATCCAGTTTTTCCGGCACCACGCGTTGAAGGTGCCCTTTTCTCCAATGTATATTGTTTTAACTTCTCTGTCAAAACTCAGGTGGCTACAGCTGTGGACTCAAGTCTGTGTCCTCTATTCCTTCCCATGGATCTTTGCGTCTGTCTCTGGGCTGGCATCATGCTTTTGTCATTATGACTCTGTAGCAAGGGGCTGAAACCAGACAAGGGAGCAACGCTCCCCTGGAGCTAGTCCACAGTCTAAAGTTAACCTGCACGCTGCCAATCACATTTGGACCAAACATAAAAAGCAGGTCGTCACAGGACAGAACCCTGGCTTTGACTCTCGAAAACCCCCAAAGCTCTCCTCTGTCCACGCTTGGAGCCCAGACCCCAGCCTGGGAAGTGAATGGCTGCATCTCACCCAGGAGTCACCTGCTTCTCTGCCATCGCTCTCCTCCCTCCCTTCCAAATGTTCCCCAAGTGCCAGGTCAACATTTCCCAAGTTCATCCCCAGCAAAACAGCCCCCTGGCATGGCCTGGCTTGACCAGTAAGAAGATCACCTCTAAGTTTTCTATGTTCTATGTTCACCACGTAGAACCCAAAGGACATCACCACCCACCTCACCCCTGCCTCAGGGACACCACCTGCAACTTCTCTGAGCCCTGCTGTGCTGCTTAAGGTTCACCCAGTCCCTTCCTAACCCTTAGCCCTTCCTCCAGTCTGATTCCACAAACACAGGGTGGACGGAAGCCCAAAGAGAATCTCCTGTACACGGAGGAAAAGAAAGAAATACCAGCTGCACCAGCCTCTGTGACCGTTAGACCTGCTTGCACAGAACGGAGGCTTGCGCCACATGCATGGGACTGGAGCCATGGGGTATATAAACACCGTATCAGGTGCACTCAGAAAACAAAGTGGATTAAGACCGTGAGGGAAGCCAAGTGGAGAGGTGACAGTCTCATCTGTGTGGGCACTCTCCTGCTGTCCCTGCTGAAAACCAGTGCAATCAAAGGTGATTTCAACGTCTGCCTGCCCAGACGTTCATTCTGAGCGCTCAAGCTGGGAGGACAAGCCACCCGAAGTCTGGTGTCACAGACGGGGAAACAAGGGTTTGAGGCGGTAAGATGTTCCTGCATGCTTCACGAAGCTGCGCTCCCATCTCCAGCATGAGATGCAGAGGCCACTGAGCTCGTGTTCCCCAAACCACCTCCCCAGGGTGTCCTCAGTGTAGGCGCACAGCTCATCAGCCCAGGTTCTGTTAAGGGTGCTAGCAGGCTCTGCAGATATCCTCTAAGCGTCTCCCAAGGCCAAGCCTACACTGGGAAGTGGACCATCCCACCCAGGCCAGTGGGGCAGGCACCGAGCACGGCAATGCTAGTGCGCAGGAGGGTATTAGGAGATGTGAGCGGATACTCTCCTTAGGCTCCAAACAAATGCAGGGGCCTGCTGATCAAGGAGGTGGGGGCTGGGGAGGCTCCTGTCCTGAGGCTCCTCCACACCCTGAACTTTACCGAGAAGGCAGAAACAGAAAAGCTGTGTGTTGGTCTCAGAATGGTCCTGGTCTGTTCACTCTGCCTATGGCAAACAAGCCACAGCAAGGCAAAGTCACGGTGGCACAAGTCACAGATGTCAGCCATATTGCCTGTAGTTATCTAGTGGCCATCGTTTAAAATGAACAAAAGATGGGAGGTTGTAATATTTAATGTATCTAAAACATCACCAATCAAATAGATTCCGGGAGCAACCATTGGTATACAGGACCTCTTGTAAATATTGCCAGCTGTGGAGGGCCCTAAATAAGGATAGCATAATAGAAGCCATCTTAATATTCCTACTGTATTCTTAGAGACTAACACTTAGTTAAGCTTCTGTTTCTCTGTGCCTGCTTATCCTCCTGTACAGCATACTTTCAAGGCCCGCAGTCCAGGCTCTCCCACCTTCTGCCACCCGGTCCTCAGTCCAGACTCCCCCAGCTGAAGACTTGTGTCCGTGGAGCCAAGCTCCCTGCTTCAAAGCAATAGCCTCTCCCACCTAACCCCCTGCTCTGCCAAGCTTCCTGCTTCAACCACTATAACAATCCTTGTGAGAAAATAAAATTTTACAGCTTGATCAGAAAGCCTGTCTTGCTGTCTGTCCTTGTGTCTCTTGTCCTTTTCATTCCAGGTTCCTGGGGGCTCAACCTTCGCTGTGTCCTGCTGGCCAGAGCAATAGATAGTATAAAACTGGTGGGTAATACCTCACCTGGGAAATATCCACACACCTGGCCCCAATGCTGACCCAAGCCTTGGTCAACACAGGCTCTGCTGGAGCATTTAGAGTCTGACTGCTTCAACTTAGCAAAATCTCTATGAATTATCCCACAGGCAAGGGGATCAATACTGAATCCTAAGAACACTGGGGTCCCCATATATACCCCTCAAAGATCCCAGGGTTAGAACAAAGATCGGCAGGCAACTGACTCCCATAGCAATTGCACGGGCATTCTGGTTGCAGGCTTTGATGTTCTCTTCCGGCAGGGACACACAATGGGTAGCACCACCCAAACTTTCCCCATCTCCCTGACAATTGTCATCTCATCTGTCCCTCAAGGAGCATCTGGGCCATACCAAGAAAGGGCTCCCCAGGGACAGCTCTGCTCAGGCTGCACAGCATAGAGAGGGTGGGTACCATATGCCTCTGGCTATCCCCAGTCCAAGCCATGAAGAGCCATACTGCTCCCATGGGACATGGAACAGCATCCTCTGAGGATCCCCACCCTGAAACAGACTTTGAAAATGTGAAGCCAGGGCTGGTGCTCACCTACAATCCCAGCACTAGGGAGGCCCAGGCAGGAAGGAAGGCAGTGAGTTCGAGGTGTGAGCATGGGGATGGGTTATAGAGAGAACTGTCAGAATGCTACGCACGCTACTGAACTAAAACAAAGTTCCAAAGGGTAAGATTTTAAATCATGTTAGCAGCCACCATTTCCTTCTTACAGGAAGACGTGTAGAACAACGTTAGCCAGAGCTGAGCTTGGAGAGGCTTGCCTGCCTCTGACGCGCTTGTCTTAACACTGCACGGCATGATGGGAAGTGATACTTGAGTCAGTGAGTTGTAATGTGTGAAAGGCAGTTCCCCAGGACTGCAGGTGCAGGACAGAAGGCAGGATGGAGACATGCCTCCCCAGCTCTACTCTGCCGGTGTTCAGTCACACTGGCAGCTCTGCCAGGCTTGTGTTGAAGTTGGACCGGTAAATACCTGTGCTGTGGGGTAAACGTGCTAAACTGTATAAATTTCGACAGGTAGGGGCAGCTACCAAAACTCATTGTCTTGAACACTCTGAATGAGTTTTAAAGCCCCATTTCCCTATTTCTTAAGTGTTTAAGACAAAGAAAAGCAGAAACACACATCATCCTTACCAACGGAATCATAAAATTTTGTAACATTTCCGAAAATCCATTTTCAAAATGTTTTCTCACAGATGTGTGTCTTTTGAGAGGTGTTTATCTCCTCAATCCCTGTCAAAACATCATTTGTAGCATCTACCCAGGAGAGGCGGGTACAGTGTTTCCATGTTTTTCAAAATATTTGCCCAGGGGCTTACTCACAGTGCCACACATAAGATTGGCAGATTTCTTTTTTCTTTTGCACTTATGTTTTGCTAAGATGAAATACTAGTTGCACAGCTGCCTCCCTGCCATGCTACCATGAGGTCCTCAGTAGTCTCCCCGTCTCCCACATCTCCCTCTCTGTGTGGTGAAGGAGCATGTTTCTTCAGCTCTCAGTGACGGGGAAAGCCTGTAGTGTACAGCAAGGCCCAGGCCGGCCAACTTCTCCCCACTCAGCTGCCCCGAGAAAGGAGCCACTCGAGCAGGATGGGGACTTCTCCAGAGGATCAGCCCTGGGGCAGCGGGGATCAGAGCAAGACAAAAGCAGGGCCCATGACCAAACGACACTGGAAATTTTTCCTGGAAATGAACCCTACACCAGAATTGCTGCCGAGTCTTACAGTAGGGAAACTGCTTCAAAGGTCTCACTTTATGAACTTTTGGGAGGGGTGGTCCTTATGTATCCCAAGGGGTATCACACTCCCTGTGTAGTAAAGGATGACCTTGCTTTACCTTGCTCTACCCACCCAGGTGGACCTCTACACTCAGCTTTGTATTTGCAACATTTAAAGTAAAATTAAATTAAAGACACATACTAAGAACTGGCCTTCACCGTGGGTTCCCCGCTGTGATGCCAGGACTCCCTGGAACTTTACACAGAGCAGGCTGCTGCGGCTGATGGAAGGGACCAGTGCACAGCAATGCTTGCTCTCTCGAGTCCTGCACTCCAAGTGGCATATGAGTTTACAAACTAAACCACTCATGCACCATAACACTGTCAACCAAATTCCACCAGACCCAGCTCACAAACTCAGCAAGCCGACAGTTTTTCCAGACTACTTAAGAAACACGCAAAACATCTGAAAGATAATGTTTTTAATTCTCTAATTCTCACTTATGCAACATAAAAAAGGCATAATTATGTGACTGGATAGTACATTTTTACAAAAAAAACAGTTCCCTCCATCATCTGGTCAGTAGTATATAAATATTTACAATGAAAAAATAGGCAAGGAGAAGGAAAACCTCCAATATCCAAGTGGGTTTCTTTCCAGCACTTATCAGAATTTTGGAAATGAAAACAATTCAGCCCTGCTCCATTCGTATCCACATTGCTAGCTGGTGGTCTGCACATCTTAGCCGAGGACACCCTTGCTCCACACGGCTCTGCTCCTTTTGTACTGTTTTACAAGTTATTTGAAATAGCAAACTAAATATAAAAATGTAAACTTTGGAAGAGAACGTAAAGAGTAAGAATATGTGAAGGTGACATCACACTAAGTCCAGTGGGTAATGAGACTTCTTCCAGCGGACAAAGAGCTGAAACACTGGCCTGTGTGCAGACGGGGGGACACCTGCAGCTCCCCACTGCCTGGAGGGTCTGGGCTGAGTGGGCACCTGATAAACCCCAGCAGCCTCACGTGTGGGAGCTGCGCCGCCCCCTACTGCCCAGAGAAACCCGGAGCCTGGGTTCCCTGGCTTTGTAATGTTCGTTGAAGTCCAACCTGAAGCTAAGAAACCGGAGACTTTCATCAGAGCTCGTCGTCAGCAACACCAGAAACTGCTGTACAACACCCTAGGATGAAGCCAAGGAGAGTCAATCGAACACCTCGTCCGTGAGCAGACCCTCCCAATGCCACTGCACCGACAAGCCCCTAGTAGGGACTCACTCAGCCGGTGCCGCTCCCTCCCACCAGGAGTCCCTGACCGTACAGTCAGATGGAAAATGCATACAATCGGTGTGGCAGCAACTGGCCACCTGACATCCCCTCTGCACGCTCACCACAGGAATAAGAGGAGCCACGGATGCTAAAGCCCCTTATTCCATGGTGAGCGTGAAGCTCGGGGTTCCACTGCTCGTCCTCCGCATGGCGGGGGGCTACAATCGCATGCCCTGTCATCACGCATGCCCCGTCATCACGCATGCCCCGTCATCACGCATGCCCCGTCATCAATCTAGAGGGGGATGGGTTCAAGCTCAAAACCATCACTGGCGTTCCACACCACTCTGAAAGGCAGGCAGCCTTCCTGGAGGGCACAAGTTGTGTCAGATGTTGACTACTCATGGCTTACATCTCTCAAAAAGCCCACACTCCATCTGCGCCATCCGAGGGAACGGCACTCAGTGCAGTCACTCTGAAGAGCATGGGCAGTCACAGGTCCCCATCAAGACTCTCATCTTAGCAACACAACTATCCTGAGGAGAGCCCGGCAAGGACAAGTCCTCGGGGCGAATGCCAGCCCTGAGTACTCCATTCTGAATGCTGCTCGCGTGGCATGATAAGCCACATCTCTAGCCCTCTGAAAGCAAGTGCCAGCCATGGAAGAGGGCACCGGGGCTCGCACTGATACACACCTGGTAGAAGTGTGCCAGTATCCGCAGCTGTGAACACATTTTTGGTATGGAGTCCTGGAATTCCCGGATTCTCCTGTTCTCCTCCTCTTCCTCTGCTGCCGTCACTCCCCACTGGCCCTGGATAATGAGAAGCAGAAAGTTCAGCTGCTGAGTGCCTCCTTGCTATAAAACTGATAGAATCATACGCCCAGCACGCCACGATGAGGCCCACTAACCAGTCTTCTTGTGGCTTTGCATGCTGTGGTAGAGACGGCCCTGTGTCCCTCCATGGTCCCTCATTCACACAGAAGGCATAAAGGGAGCGAGTCATCTCCGAGTGCTGGCACTCCTAACTCTAGTGGGAACTCCTCGCACATTCTCCCTTGGACTGGGGTGTTTCCCTAGAGACACACCCATCTACGCTCACTCTAAAAGATCATTTTCAGCCGGACATGCATGGGATGTAATCCCATGAGGCAGGAGAATGCCCAAGTTGGAGGCCAGACTGGGCTGTACATAGTGAGACCCTATCTCATCCCTCCCCCAGGAACGGTAAACTCGACTGAACGAGTGTCCAGCCAGCCTAGATGGGAGTTACCTAGTCCTCTTCATCGGTGAACATGGTAAATCACAATTACTAGATTTTCTGATCTGAACCTCTGCACTCCTGGCATATATCCTGATCCTGAGAGATTTTCATTTTGCTTGGGTTTCTCATTTGCATTTATGTGACTTGGCCATTCGGTACTCAGAACTCAGCCTTGTTCTTTCAGAGCCATAATGACCCCAGGTGTTTCACACCGTCTGGCAATGGCCCTGGGGTAACGTGGAACTGTGGCTAGGTAGGGTGGGAGCAGGACCAACTGTGCTTCCAACAGCCTACTCCCCCTCAGGGTACCCTTCTGCAGGCCACTTTGGGTGTCCACAGACCATTAGTTTCATTTACAGACAGCAATCTATTTGTATATACCTTAAGGAAATAAACATCCTATTTGTCAATTTTTTTTACATGTGCTCTCCCTCTTATTAGCCACTACACCAGTTAATAGCTGATTAGCCACTATCTCCAGCCACCCAGGCCTGGCTCACGAGACCTCCAAGCACAAGGACTGTCAGGAAATGGGCCAGGAACAAGCCTATGATTTTTTAGTAAGAGTCTGGCTTCATTTTGCCAGTGTGCCGAGATCTGGAGTGAAGTTGAATTTAAAGGTGTGTGGTCGAGCTTCAAGAGTTTGACAAGGGTGAACACACATCAAAGCAGCCATGGCTGCTACAGAGACCAGCACCATCAAAGAGAAGCCTGGCGGTCTGCACAGGGACAGCAGGAAGAGGGTTTCTTCAGGGTCAGCACACAGAAGGTGATATACCTGTGGTCCAGGGGACAGTCTACATCTCCAGATGGAGGCTGTGTGTGTGTGACACTGGCTTTGAAGGTATGAAAGACACAAGAAGGAAAGGGTGATGGAGGGCAGCTGAGACCAGACACTGTGGGGGCAGAGCTGAGGTCCCCATAAGAGAAGCCAGCCCCCAGAGCCCGCTACTATGGTAGAGACCCAGAGTGCTGGGGATTCCAGGACCCCGGGACACGTGTGAGGGAGAGCTACAGGCATGAAGGAGAGCTGGTCTAAGCTTGAGAGAGAAGCTGTGCATGTGTGCCACAGGAGGAAGGGGCTTCCTGAACCTTTGGAGTCCAGCCGGTCTCATCCCGAGCGCCAGACGCTGGGCATGGAGCTGCAGGCTTTGGCATTAGCCTTGCTGGGTTTGAGGTTTGGTTTCGGTATTCCTTGTCATGCCCTTGATTGTTTCATTTTGAAACAGGAATACTTACTCTCTGTCGTTATATGTTGGAAATATACGAGTTGTTTTTCATCTTATAGGAATTCACAGTTCAGAGTCTGAACTTGTACAACAATGGAATTTTTAAAGACCATGGAGACTTTTAAAACTGGATTGTAATCTATCATAGGAGAGTAACATGAGACTTTGGGGACAAAGGATAGGTATGCTTTATGTCAACTTAACATAAGCTATAGTGATCTGAAAGAAGGGAACCTCAATTGAGAAAATGCCTCCATGAAACTGTGCTGTAATCAAACCTGTGGTGCATTTTCTTAGTTAGCGATTGACGGGGGAGGGCCCCGCCCATTGTGGGTGGAGTCATCCCTGGGCTGGTGGTCCTTCCTGGGTTCTGTAAGAAAGCAGGCTGAGCAAACCATGAGGAGCAAGCCAGTAAGCCACACCCCTCCATGTAAGCCTCACCCCTCCATGGCCTCTGCATCAGCTCCTGCCTCCAGTTCCTGCCCTGCTTGAGTTCCTGTCCTGACTTCCTTCAGAGACAGAGCACAGTGTGGAAGCGTGAGCCTAACAAACCCTCTCCTCCCCAACCTTGCTGTGGTCATGGTGTTTCATCTCAGCAATAAAAACCCTAACTAAGACAGAAGGGTGTGGCTTAAAGTTATGTAGTCACGTGTCAAGTAGACAAAGCAGGGAGTTATAATGATTAGTTTCATTCATCAAGTTGACAATATGCATAACTGCCTGGGAAGAGTGTCAATAAAGACTTGCCTAGATTAGGCTAGCCTGTGAGGTATTTTCTAAACCTCAAGCTTCGGCCACTGTGACTTTGCTGCTGTATACAGGAACCTGGAACTGTGAGCTGGAACAAACCCTTTCTCCCTAAGTTGCTTCGTCAGGATACTTTGCTACAGTAGGAGGAACATCAGGATCCACAGGGACTGGTGCTGGGAGCCTTGCTGGACCCAAAAAGTCAAGGAAGTCAAGTTGTTCCCGTTGATTACTGAACTGTGCAGATTACAGTTACTTTTAGTGGCATTTCTTTTAAATTCTCATCCCAATTGCCTGATAGAAAACTGACTGTTGCGTATTAACTTTGATTTCTAGACAGCTGCACAAACTCCCTTGTTCATTCCAACAATTCCCTTCAGGGTACCTTGGATCTCATGAGGAGCACTTCTGCAAAGGAGCCTGCTTTCTCTGTCCTATCTCCCTGCCGGGCTCACACTGGGGACTGCAGTGCGGGAGCTAAGCCAGCGGCTCCCAGTCTCACTCCCGCCTAAGAAGCTCTCAGCATGTCCCCAAAGAGCAGATCTGCCACACAGATCTTTAGAGTTTTCTTGGGGTTAATTAAATTTTTCCTTTATTTTGCAACAGTGAATTGCAATTTTATTAGACCAATACAAAGAGTTCTGCATTCTTGGGAGGATCTCAAACATTCTGCAACATATTTTCCTTTTAGAGTTTCACATCCATGTTCTACTACACAGCGAGCAGCAGAAATGAGACAACAGGATGACATTATTTCACAGGACAGGACAAGGCGATTCTGAATGCATCCACTGAGTGGGATAGGTCCTTAGGGAAGTGAAATAGTCACTGTATTTTTCAGTTACCATGGCTGGTACAGGCCCTAGAATCTACTGAACACAGGTGTGTACAGAAATGTGGGAGTCACAGGCAGCAGGAAGTAAGTATGCTAATGTTAGAACCAGCAGTGTCAATGTACAAAATTGTTTTAAAACTAAAAGAAGTAAAAGCCCTTCAATCCCAAATTTGAATTGGAAATATCATAATAACGGAAGGTGTTCTGAGAAGATGGGTGGGAAGAGAGTCGAGAAGAGCCATGAATGACAGAAGGAAGGACCTCTGGGACCGCTCCACCCAACAGCAACATGACAAGAGCTCGGAAGCCAGCCTCCGCGGCGAGGCACTCAAGATGCCGAACCCTCAGAGCCAGCCCCGTCTCTCACAATTCAGTGGACCCACATCTGAGCGACAGTTGCAAAATTCTGAATTTAAATAAGTTTTGCAGGCAGTTTCAGCATCACAGCTCTCCCTAGACAATCAAGCATCCCTGAAACACAGCTAATAAACCCACACCTAGTATGTGGCTGTGTCCCTTCTGTCACTGACAGCTGACATGCTGAGGCTACCACCATGGCAGAACTAACTACCATGCTATCTATCATCAGAATCATAAATCTTTGTTTTTGTTTTGTTTTGTTTGTTTTTGAGACAGGGTCTCACCACATAACCCTGTTCTGGAACTCACTGTATACACCAGGCTGGCCTTGAACTCAGAGATCCACCTGTCTCTGCCTCCCTGTCTCTGCTGTGATTTAAGGATGAACCACCACACCTGCCTAGAACAATAAACTCTTAGAGGCTGGTTTCAGTAGGCTGTTTTACATAGTCTAACAGTTCCAAAGGGTGGGTCGGAAGCGAGGTGGTCAGCAGGACTGATGCTGATTGGATGTTGGGTAAATGCCACGCCCATCACCTGTGAAAACCTGACACTGAGGTGACACTGACTATCATGATTACACAGCACTCACAGATGACAACTATACCAAAGGCACAGAGAAGGTAAGAGATAGCTAGGGTGGAGTCCTGAGTCTGTCAGTCACACATAGGCAGCTCGGCATGGATCAGGAGTTATATGGGTGCAAATCCCATGACTCTTTGGAATTACCCACAAACCACTGCAGCCAGGAGATAATCATGTAGCATCAAAGGACACCTGCTTCCAAACTCCACCACACTTTAGTGTCTGGGATGTGGCTGCCAGGCCCCTCGCACAGGCTTTACAGGGACAACACTCAAGAGTAAAACCAACCTAACTGTGCTGGCCAACTAAACAACCTGCCTTTCATTATCCCAAGAGCAGACAGGCCAGGCCAGCAAGGACAGGAAACCCCACCGCCTGCCTGACTGCTCTGTTCCATCTTCCTCTCTAGCCCACTGGAAACACACAGGCATGTCCTAAGGAAACCTAAGGAAACCTTGCTCATGCGTCAGTAAACGAGTCAGGATGCCTGACCACCCGGCCTCAAGTCAATGACAGAGCGCCAGGCTGACTCTGGAGACAACAGTACAGACAGTGTCAAGTTTGGACACTGGGACAGCACTCAACTTGACAGCAGTCAGAACATCCTCCCCCAGCGTATGCGGAGATTTCAGCAGAAAAGCTATTGTTGCCCCCATGGTGACGGGCCAACAGCTAAAGCATGAGTTAAAACCCATACCTCCATTTCCCGCTGTTTCTTTTTCTCTTCGAACTGCAGCCGCCTCTGTAGCTCTTCCAGAGCAGCTCTGTACATTGCATCTTGGGCATTCTGAAGTTCAATGATTTGATCAAACACAGCTCTGAGTTGATTTAAAAGTACCTGAAAAGACAATGTTTTTAAATGAGCAGAACCACAACATTCTGGTAAGGCATTTCTACTTAAAGATAGACTGGTGCTTTGTCCCCTCCAAACCTCAGAGAAACTGGTCCCCAGTATAGCCATGTTGGAGGAGCACTGACTAAGAAGCATTTGGGTCATGAGGCCTCCGCTCTGCCAAAGTGGTCAGTGCTGCTCACGGGTGGCCGTTGGATTCCCACAAGACTGAATTCTGACTCTTGAGAATGGACTGTTCTAAAGTAACATCGACTGCACAAAGTGTAAACTGAGGACACACACACACTGAAGATCACCTGTGTGCTTTGTGTGTCTAGATGTATGCACACATCTCTGAAGCCAAGACTACAGCAACAGGAAAATGGACAGGTTCTTCCTAGTCCTTGCTTTGTGTCTTAGTTATATTGCTGTGAGGGGTTACCATGACCAAGGCAACTTATAAAAAAGCATTTAACTGGGGGCGTGCCTTTAGTCTCTGAAGCAGACAGGCATGGCACTGGAGCATTCATTACCTGAACAAGTTTTCCAACCTGGTCTGCAGACAGCAGGCAGACACTGGACCTGGCATGGGCTTTTGAAACCTCAAAGCTCGGGCTGGAGAGATGGCTCAGCCGTTAAAGGCTAGGCTCACAACCAAAAATGAAACCTCAAAGCTCAGCCCCAGCAACACACCTCCTCCAACTAGGCCACACCTCCTAATCCTTCTCAAACAGTTCTACTGAGAACAACTATTCAAACATATGAGCCATCCTCACTCAGACCATCACACTTTGGAAGATGTACGCCAGCAGCCTGGAGAAAAGCTGACGTCCCACACCCATTCCACAGTTAGTGACACTCTCCCCATCGGTCACCTCTGGGCCAAGCATGCTGCCTTGCTGAGATGTGGGGCAGTGCCCTGACAGCTGAGCTAACTGGGTCCCTGGGAAACAGGACTGGAGCCTGTGCTGAGCAGCTCTGAGAGCAAGTTCACCTAAGAACAGACACTGCAAAATAGACAATCCCCAGTTCTCATTTACTACAACGCATTCAAGTAAAACAGGGCCTTCAAACTGCACAGCGATGGAGACACCAGAAGGACCTGATCAGGTGACACCATTCCTGACAGACAGCCATGTGGCTGGTGCTGACCACAGAACAAGCGTCATCCTGTTCTCTGTCAGAATTTATTTTATGACAAAACTAGAAAACAAAGAAGAGAGAGGGCTTCATTTGAATTTTGATAAGGATGTAATTCTCTAGCTTATTTCTCTATTGTAGTCTCGTAAAAAACAAAACAAAACAAACAAAAAAAGCCTTATTTTTGGAACACTGCATTGCTCTTGAGGTCACTAACTGATGTTTCCTTTAAGTGAAGTGTTCACTATGGGCACTGCTCTGCTCCAGGGGGTCTGCACTGCACACTCTAAGCTGTCTCCGGCCTGCACCTTTGCACTGGGCTGCCCAGAGTTTTTCTCAACATTGCACAAAGGATGAGGCGCGTACACACCCGCGCCCGTGAGGCACGTGCACACCTGCACCTGTCATTCCTCCTCCCGACTGGCACTGTATATCGTGATCACTGACTTCATCACCAAGGGGCATAGTGAAATGATGACCACACTAAACTCAATGCGTCCACAACAGAATGCCTTACTCTGTTTAACATATCAGATTTCTTTCTTAGGAACAAACAATGACAAAATCCTCCAGAGCCAGGTGCGGTCACGCATATGTATAATCTTAGCACTCTGGAGGCTGGGACAGGAGGATCACAAGTTCCAGGCCAGAATGAGCCACACAGCAGGGCCCTGTCCTAAAGCAAACAAACAACAGCCAGTTATTACACTGAACGCCCATGAAGGCACAGCTCCAGGCCTGCTGGAGTGTGAGGGCTTCCCCACCGCCCTGCAGCAGCAGCAACGGCGGCGGCGGCAGCAGCAGCAGCGGCGGATTCTCCGGACACCACTCATAGCCGCAGCTATTCTATACGGGTGAAAGCGAGGGTGAGTCACCTTGTCTCAGACATTTCCCATCCCTGCATGGCTCAGCCCCCACGTTAGCAGTGAGCGCAGTCCTCGTAATTCCAACATTACATGTGGTGACTTTCACACCTGTTTAACCTATGCAAACAACATAAAGCATGACTTTAACAGCTTGAAAGGGTAGCAGCTACATCTACAAGTTGGTTACCATGGTGAATCAGATTTAATCCCCGCAAATCTACATTATGTCTCTGAAAACAGAGAACCCTGGAGTCTCGAGGAGAATCTGTCACCAGTCTGAACACTGGCTCTGGCTCACATGTGGGTGCTCCATGTCTACGGGACATCACAGAGAATGGCTGAGGACCACCTTCATAACAAACATGGGCACCAGGTGACAGATGTGACACCCACTGCAGCACCAACCTCACAGACTGGACTTAGTGAAAGTGGTCAGCAGGACCCAGACCATTGCATATGCACATATCACGAGTCACTAATTATGTTCAAGTGCTTGAAGCACTTCTGTGCCATTGTTCAGTATCTAGGAAGCAAATTCCACAGAGACGTTCCTTTGATCACTACTGTTGTGCACGTAACTCATTAACAGTTAACTCTGTCCAAGTGCTTTTCTCACCGTGGCAGGCGGATGCAGGTGAACAGAGCACAAGCAAAAGGCTTGGTAAAGCACTGGCAGAAGTACGGCCAAGTCCGGAATGTGTCTCGAGCACTGCACGATGTGAGAATCGCTCTCCAGGCTTCACCCAGATGCAGTTTACCTGCTTCTAGCTCAGGACGTGCTCTTTCTTGATCCAGACCTTTAAAGTAAACGAGAGCCCCAGAGCCTTGCTACTCCGAACATGCCCCTTCCCAGAACAGGGCCTCTACAGGAAAAGACCTCAGCAGAAAGCCCCGTGCAGTCTGTTTGATGTCCCGCAGCCATATGCCACTGACGAAAAGCCCAGCTCTCCTAGACTAAGAACAGGACAACAGGATAGGGGTGCTCAGGCTACGGTATAGAAGGTCTTGGGACTGATTCCCAGCATGAAGAAAGAGGAAGACACCCAGAGGTCTAGATTTCGTGATTCTTTGGGACTTTTATACATGCCACCACCAGTTTTGATGTTTAGATGCCTTTCTGGTGTCCATCCTGCCACAGCTCCAAAGGACATCATTCAAGATGACTTCTCCTGTTCTACATACAACAACAGTGTACAGCTGCTCACCACTACTGTCACAGCCAGATGTTAGCGCACGCTCTCCTTTCACCAGTTATATTTCAATTCTGTTCAGAAAGTGATCCTCAAACACGAATTTTATGACTGGGTTACCTCACTCAGGATGGTTTCTTCTAGTGCAATCCACTTACCTGCAAATTTCAAGATTCCATGCTTTTTTTTCCCACTGTACTCCATTGTGTAAATGTACCACGTTTTCTCTATCCACTCTTTAGTTGTGGGGCGACTAATTTGTTTCCAGGATCTGGCTATTACAAATAGTGCTGCTATGAACATAGTGGAACAGACATTCATGTTGTATGAATGGGCATCTTTTGGGTATATGCCTAAGAGTGGAATTGCTGGGTCTTGTGGTAGACTGAGTCCCATTTTCCTGAGGAATCTCCATACTGATTTCCAAAGTGGCTGTACAAGTATGCAATCCCTCCAGCAATGGAGGAGTGTTCCCCTTTCTCCACATCCTCTCCAGTATAAGCTGTCATTGGTGTTTTTGATTTTAGCCATTCTGATAGGAGTAAGATGATATCTCAGAGTTGTTTTGATTTGCATTTCTCTAATGGCTAAGGATGTTGAGCACTTTCTTAAGTGTCTCTCAGCCATTTTAGACTCCTCTATTGAGAATTCTCTGTTTACTTCTGTAGCCCACTTTTTAATTGGAACCTTTGGTGTTTTGTAGATTTGCTTCTTGAGTTCTTTGTAAATTTTGGAGACCAGCCCTCTGTCAGAAGTGGGGTTAGTGAATAGGGAGCTCTTGGACCCCAGACTGATGACTGAGAGGCCAGCATGGGACCTGAAGGTGGTGTCAGGGAGGAGGCCTCAGCAATCTCTGGGGCCTTGGGTAGTAGATCAGTGTTTACCATGGCGTACAAATGAACTTTGGGAGCCCATTCCATATGGAGGGAACGTCTCTCAGCCTGGACACATGGGGGAGGGCCTAGGCCCTGCCCCAGATGAAGTGACGGACTCTGGAGATCCCCACAGAGAGCCTCACCCTCCCTGGGGAATGGTGTGGGGATTGGGTGGGGGGCTGGGAGAGGGAGCTGGGATCAACATGTGAAGCAAGCATGTTTCTAATTTAAATAAAAACATATATTGAGAGAAAAAAACCACCAATTTTAATAAACCTCTCTCAACTATCACTGATGCGGCAGTACCTGGCAATTCCCAAGCTGCAGTATTTGACAGTGTCAGTGCTGGTTTGTAGGAGTGAGACTTACCCTGGAGTCGCTGTCCAGGAGACAGCGGGAGGTGATGGTGTCCAGGAATGCCTCATGTGCTGCGATAATGTGGTCCAAGTCCTGGGCCTGTTGCACTCTGTTCCAAAGCTCATCCCAGGAGCACTCGAGAACCTGAAAGGAGGAGTGGAGACTTGGGGAGGGCCTACTCTTCCAAAGGCAGCACCCCTCATGTCGCTGAGCCAGACTGCTCGGGGCAGGGAGCCAGCTCACCTCAAAGGTGATGTAGTACTGCATTTGATGAATGAAGTGCACCATCTCGGAGGCGAGGATGTGACACTGGTGCAGCACCCCAGAGAACTCTGCAAGAGATAGCGTCATCAGGGGGGAGGCCCTCGCTTCACCACAGCACAGACCTCTGTCTGCAAGCTGCCCTCCAATGGAGCAGCCACGAGCCTCACTCCAGATCCCAGAGCAGGGGACAAGCTCTCGTCCACTGTTCGTTTTAGAGCTAAAAGACCCGGCTACACAAACAAGGAGAAACAGCATGAAACAAGACATGATCGTATTTAACAGACAAGCACAGAGCTAGGGAGATGGCTCCGTGGGTAAGAGTACTTGCTTTGTGAGCACACGGACTTGATTCTGGATCCCCAGTACCCATGTAGAGGCCTGGACATGGTTGTGCCCGCAACTCCAGTATTGGAGGGGCAGAGACAGGAAAGTCTCAGGCTGGCTGACTGGAGGCCTAAGAAGTAAGGTGCAGAGGCACAGAGAAGAATACTACATGTCCTCTTCCGGTCTCTGTGCTTGGTCATGGACACACACGTGTAATACGCACCACACAGCTAAGTATAAAAGTATATTTTATAGAAGTGAGCATCATGCGTAAATAGAAGTCTTATTTTATGTCTTCTCTGCAACTGGCCCACGCACCACACACAGTCATCTGGAGACAAGAGGGCCTCAGGGTGGACCCTAAATCAGTAAGAAGAAAAGGCAGGGGTGCGGGGAGCAGACATGCACGTCTGCTAGCACCGGCAGTGAGAGGAAGCAGGAGAAAGCTCCCTCGGTCTCAGCAGAGAGGGACTGACTGTGGCTTCATTTTGAATTTCTGGCCCTGAGAATGTGTCACCCAATTAACAGCTGATGTTTTAGTGACCCAGCTTGTGATGCTAGGTCCTAATACACAGCAGCTGTCCCAACAAAGGATACTAAGCGACAGGTGAGGGGCTCTGTAGGACTGTGGCTCCCAGAGACAGCATGGCATCAACAAAGACACACCTCGGGGCTAGACACGGAGTGGTACTGCTGTCCTGAACAGTACTGGCATAGTGTCCATCAGGCAAGGGCCTTGGAGTAAGGAAAAGTCAAGCCAGGATACTGCAAAACTGTCCTCTGGCCAAGACATGCCAGCCGGCGCATCTTCAAATCAGAGCAGCTGTGATTACTGCACTCTCCCAGGCCGAGCCCACTACCAGCCCCTCACAGACAAACTGCATCTGATGAGCCCTTCCCTTGGGTAATTGGGATACTCACAATTACCAATGCTGGGGAAGAGAAACTCCCCTCGTGGCTTAGCCACATTAAGTCGCCCTTACTCCTATGAGTGATCCCGATTAAATTCACTGGTTCCCCAACCTAGACTTGGGTTGAATGGCTGTTGCCTTCCCTATCTGGGGTGAATACAGACCCTCCAGGGAGTGTCAGGCAACAGATGGGTCAAAAAAAAAAAGGGGGGGGGATTTTGTGCAAAAGCAGGCAGTCCAGTGAATTCATAGGGACAGGCCCCAGGGTTCCCAGGGTTCCCACGCTTCCCTGGCTAGAAGTAACAGCTTCTTTGTTAGAAACACATCTACGTCTTCCTTACAAAACACCAGAGATTCCTTACTGGCCCATCAGGACCCCGGGTAGTTGAAGAGAGCTGTGTCCA
Source organism: Mesocricetus auratus (assembly GCF_017639785.1). Taxonomy (NCBI): domain Eukaryota; kingdom Metazoa; phylum Chordata; class Mammalia; order Rodentia; family Cricetidae; genus Mesocricetus; species Mesocricetus auratus. Next base: position 6,719,119 of record NW_024429212.1, on the reverse strand, counting down.
CACACTTCCCTGTGACTACTAATAGCCTTTACCCGGGAGCGCCGCCACTCAGAAGAGCATCCCACTCCACAGGTCTCCTCACAATCTGTAATCTGTCTATGAACATAGCTGTTGTGCAGAGAGAGGTTTGTGAGACTGTTAATATAATCAACCTCCCCAGTCCAGGGAAGCGGAGAGGCCATCTTCTTTACAGGAGCCAGGACAATCGCCAACCTACAGAGCTGCCTACACGTCTACAGGGGTGCAGAGTTTCAGGGGCACAGCTTAGGTTAGCTGTACTCAAGCCAGTCGTCTTTGGGTCATCAGTGCTCCTTCAAGAAGCCCCTCACCACTACCTCTAGCCCCAGCAAACTCACTGGCCTGCAAAGGTGAACTTGAGGGTAGTTATAACTTTGGTCTGTCTCGGTTTCCTGTCTGGAATGAGCAGACATCTGCCCGGGAAAAGTCACACAATGGTGAACACGCAGCCCATAAGAGACTGTGCTTCCCAGTTCTCTTGAGGCCTAGAACAGTGTGGTTTTCTCTGCTGAAACCTGGCTAGCTAACCCATTCTCTAGCCATACAGTTTGGCTTCTGACTTCCTCTGTCAAGAGTCACTCAGTTGTGTGTGGTTGTAACCTCAGAAGAAATGCTCTGCAGATCTACTCTGGAACAACAGGGCTCTGCCCCTCTCACCTGAATGGTGAATGTTCCAGGGGATTCTCCCTGGAACACAGCAGCACACGCTAAATCACCCATGTGTGTTAGCATGCCTCCTCACATCTGGGCACTGAGTACATTCTGCAACAGTCTGCAGGCTGCATGATCAGCTGGAAAGCGATCTGTATTCCCTTTCACCCCAGTCCTCAAATCCTGCCCACAAGACCCGCATGACCTGGGCCATGTCGAACAATGTCAACATCCACCTCCTTTCTTCCATTTTCACTACATGACAGACACAGGTTCTCAACCTGTCACTTCCTCTAGGAGACATTCTTCTATGGTGATGACTGACAGTGAGGTCACTGGCTGCTGGAAAATGAAGTCAAGAATATAACTTGCAGGTATGACTGCAATCTTTTCTCCCCATGGCTGTCCATGAGGAGACTCTAAGGAATGTGGACTTTACTCAAAGGTGCAGCATAGCCATGCAGCATAGTCCTTCATACTTGAAAACATAACTTGTACCCGCTACCCCTTGGCTCTACCCAGGACCCTGAAAATGCATACAAAATATATGCTTAGAGTATGCTTATGACTGGACCAGCATAACTGACAACATCGTAAGAATAGCCTCAGCGCAAAGCAGCACTGAGGTGCAATGAATACACACATGCACCTCACCAGGTTAAAACCCAGTCTTACAAAGTTAGGAATGTCTATTAGGGGGCTAGAGAGATGGCTTGGCGGTTAAGAGCACTTCCTGTTCTTGCAGAGAACCTGGGTGTTTCTCAGTACCCACAAAATAGCTCACAACTGTCAGTAATGCCAGTGTCAGGAGACCCAACACTCTCTTCCTGCTCTGAGGACACCAGGAACACAAGGTGCATAGACACAGAGGCAGACGAATACTCATAAATCTTTTTAATGACCATTCTTCCCTTCTGCTTTCCCAGACTCCAGACAGGTTCATTCCTGGTGGTCTACTGCCCTCTAAAGGCTACTCAGAGATCTTCAGTGTCCGCTGAACCAGCAGCTCTGTGACCCAGGCATCACAGGGCACTCCTGCAGCAGGGACACCTTGCCATCCTAAGTCAAGATTTCTTTTTAAAGAAATACCCTAAGGCAATTCCAACACAGCTTCAAAATATCCTCCCCAACTTGCTCTTCCCGTGGCTTTGCTCTGTTTAAGGTGCCTCAATCAAATCCCTATCTGATCCATTTCCCAACACTTAGGAATATAAAAGACATTTTAGAAACCAGCATTTTCCTCCACGTCTTATGCTCAACATCCAGTTGCCCTCATGCCCCTCCTAACATCATTTGGTGTGTGTGAATTACAAGCAAGTGTCACTCACAAAGACAACACTTACTGTTGACCTCAAGCTGGGTGCTGTTCTGAGGACTTCTTTGCAAACGAAACCCTGCAACTGTAGGCAGTCAAACCCAAGGCAGGTACAGAGAGTTGTCTCAGTGTTGGTCACAGGGCTCATCTCTTCACTAACATCGAGTTACCCAAGTTACCCACACACAAGTTTTGAAGAGGAAGACAGCTAAGGTGCCATCTTTGTAAGATGTACCATTGTTAGATACAGCACCACAAAGAAAACAGCGGCCAAGCCAACCACCCTGGGCTTGTATGACACATCAGTCTGTAGCCCAAGTCACTTCTCAGCACTGCCCATCTCCCTACAGTTAGTGGCGCACACTGTCCTGTCTGCACCTCAGTCCAAACCACTGTGCCATCTTTCCGAAGGCAACTGAGCGTGCCTGTGACTGACACACAGGCAGGCAATGCAGCCCCTGATCACTGCGGCTCAGCAGCTTCCAACGCACCCTGAGAAGTGAAGACAGGAGCAATGCTTCTTCAGAAGTGATAAGATGTGCTTAAAGGAAAACCAAAGAATGAATGCAGAAAGATAGCCCCTGGCTTCCCGTGACTTCTCAACAGACCATGAGCCGGCTCAGGCTTCCCAGCTTTACTGTCTGCTGCAGGCATCATGCAGTGGCCAGAAAACTGTCATGTACGCCTCCTTCCAGGCTCCTCCATGGCTTCTGTGTTGAAGGAGACTTGGGTTCCCTGACAGGGTCTTCCATCTTTGACTCATTTAGCTTGTTCTTGACTCATTTTTTTCCAAGGCTTCCATTTTTGCCTTCCAATAAAGTTGAGAGTCAACCCTAAGTACAGACATGCAATTATAGAATCCTGGGCCAATCACTTGCCTGGCTCAGCCCTGAACTGTTCTCCACTGGAGGGTAGGACATGCAACAATGCCTCCTGAGAGACATTGTGACTGGTGACTGATGCACCTAAAACGGTGCCTCCAGGGCAGGCAGCACTTGGCAGGGTCATGGCCTCAGGGGCATGGCCTCACTGTATACATCAACAGCAGGAGCAGTCCTACTCAGCAGTCAGAAAGGACAGAGAGAAGAGAATGCTACCATTTTAGTGCAGGGACAATGTGGTGCTTCATACACACTAATTTCAAACAGATACATTACTACATTTCTCTAGATTTGTTTTTATTATTTTATGATAAATTAGTATTTGCTTTATTATTGTATGAGTGTGTCTGCCTGCATGTATGCATATGCACCACATGCACGCTGGTGCCAGAGGCTGTCAGAAGAGGGCATTTAATACTCTGAGACTGCAGTAATAATTGGTTGTGACCATCACGTGGGTGCTAGGAATTGAACCTGGTCCTCAGCAAGAGCAACAAGTACTCTAAACCACTACCAACTCTCCGGCCACTTACTTACATTTCTTAAGCTCATAGAGTTCTACTACCTTACACATAATAGACCACACTGCACCAACCAGTGTGCTTTGTCACCATCCTACCAGAGGATCGACACTCTTCTATATTTCTCCAAGAGCCCAATGTCTAAACATCATTTTGCATCTCAGTGAGTAGGTGAGTAGCTTAAACAAAAGGAAACACAGTTGCAGGGTCAGACTGGGGTGGGACACGACACCTTATTTTACAAGCCTCACCACAGCTCAGCACAAAGACACTGTGCTCTTTCTCCTTGAGGACTTAGCGAGCCAGGTGTTTGTTTTTTGTGAGAGAGAAGGCAGTGAAGAAGACAAGCTCACCCACCACACTGTCAGTTTCACCACGTGAAACAAGAAACTAGCTGCACTTCTTTTCCTTCCTCCTCAGCCACCAACCAGGAACCAGTCATCAACGACTATGCGTACAGTGGTGTTGAGACCCCTGGTAAAGGCCACTCTTTCCTTGGCCACACTGGCTTGGGAGGCCACCATTGCCTGCAGCCATCGCTGTCTGGACCTTTGGGAACTGTCTATAGTCAGCCTACAACCACAGCAGTGATGAGGAAACCTCTTCCTTCAAACAACTGCTGTTTTATTTATAATGGTTTATTTTACTCATCCAAGGGCAGAATCAGTTTAGTTCTTTAGAGAGGATTATGAAATGCTTTCATAATCAATTTCAACATAATGAACTCAAAATTATTCATAATTGAAGTAATTCAATATTGCAACAGTAACAAAATCTTGACTAAACGCCTAAGTGTCTTAACTATAGTTCTAAATCATAAAATGTAAAACATGTCCATATCCTGTATTATGGTCAAAATAAAAATCAACACTTCAAAGAGAATATAATGAAAGCACTAAGTGATTTTAAATAAACTAAGGACCTACTGAAAGTTTTTCCTTCCTTGAAAATTGGTGACTAAAACTTAAAACTAGGGAGTCGGGCGGTGGTGGCGCACACCTTTAATCCCAGCACTCAGGAGGCAGAGGCAGGCTGATCTCTGTGAGTTCAAGGGCCAGCCTGGTCTACAGAGCTACACAAAGAAACCCCCCTGAAATAACAAAACAAGAAAAAGGTTAAAACTAGAAGCTGGAAAGACAGTTTGGTGGTTAAGAGCACTGTCTGCTCTTTCAGAGAATCTGGGTTAGATGACCAGGACCCACTCAGCTCACAACTGTCTGCAATGCCAATTCCAGGGGATCCAACACCCTCCTCTGGCCTCCATGTGTACCAAGTACACACATGGTGCACACACACAGACTCGGGCACTCATAATTTTTTAAAATTAAACTATACCCATGAACATTAGTGGAAAAACAAATGTGACTTTAAAAGAAACTTCATGGTATGGAAAAACCCACTGTGAGTTACCTTTCTCTTTCTCTCTAATTAAGTCAGGACACAATACCCAAACAGCTCACAGCACAAGTCCTTGCAGTACCGTTCTCTGGGACCGTACTGCTCGCTGTCAACAGAACGGCAGTGCAGACTCAGATGGCCCCTCCCTTTACCTGGCATGTTCCTCAGGAGCTTCGCATTACACATGTGTCCTTTCCGTATGTCAGTGAGGATGTACTCCATGCGCTTGGCTCTCCACAGGAAGTTAAACACTCTCAGGTAGTGGCTCATGCACTCCCGAGTGAACACCTACAGAGACAGAAGACAGGTCAGGCTCTTGCACGCAGAATCTCCTCATGCGGGCCCTGGCCTTCCCGCCGTCAGCACATGCAGGACTCAGCACACTCTGCATGCTACACAGTGAGGAGAATAGTGCTCTTCTGAAGAGGCACGGTGTAATGACAGCCGCCTGCTTCCCTATAGCCAGGCAGGCAGACTCCCAACAGTAGCATCAGGCATGTTTGTGTCGGTCCTTAAGTTGGAGACACAGGGGTGGAGGAGGGGTGACAGGAAGACAGCTCACCAGGACTTTCCTTCCCCACTCTGGTTTTCAAGACGGGGTCTCTGTCCTGGAATTCCCCATATAGACCCGCTTCTGCCCCAAGTGCTAAGTTAAAGGTGTGCACCACCACGCCCAGCTTTTCCCCATTATTTTATGCTTTAGGTTTTGCCTACATGTGTGTGTGCACGCCATGTACATGCCTGGTACCCTTGGAGGCCAGAAAAGGACATCGTATCCCCTAGGACTATAATTACAGATAGAACGTGGGTTACCCGGAAGTGCGGCGAGTGTTCTTAACCACTGAGCCAACTTTCTAGCCATATCTCACCAAGACTTTAAACCCGGCCCATATCAGTCTCAACCTGGATCCTTGACAGTAACCCCCAACTTCTAAGAGACAGACAGAGGGATCACTTGCTTTAGTGACAAGAGTAGAGGCAAGCCCAGCAGCATCTCCACCCTGAGGTCATCATCACAGGCTATGACTCCTCCCAATACCTCTATTTGGTACCAGGATGTGGCTGTCCATGCAAGTGATGGATCCTGATAAAGAGACCGCATCCAACCCTCCCCGTCATCCCTCTGTGCTGGCCAGGTTTCCCAAATGAAAACCCAGGCTATCCAGTCATACTTGAGCATCAGGAAGTATATCAGGAATTTAGTCCATGTAAGCATCACCAGGGGAAGCATATACATGCACCCTCTGTCACAGCTGCCTATACCAACTCTGCAGGGAACATGCCTTCAGCATGGGAACAAGGCCACACTCTGCTATGAGGGAGCTCTGATCCAAAAAAAAAAAAAAAAAACCCTGCCTTGCCCACGTCTGTCATCTGCTCTTTCCAGGGGACCCGGGGTGCACCACGGGTCCATCTATATACTCCATGCCAGCATGTCTCCTCAGACACCGGGGACTTTACCCTGCTCCTTACACTTCAGCGTGACACTCTAACTGCAGGACAGCTTGTGCTCTCCTGTGAACCTCACACACCTACGTCACAGGGCCTGCCTGTCTGTCACCCCAGTGCCACTACTGGCAGGCTCTGGAAGGCGCTCGAAGGTGACGACGATGATGGTGGGGGACAAGCAGACAGCTACACACAGGACTGACTCAACACTGCTCGTAGTAATCCCAAAATCAAACCCAGCGGTCTGGGGGATACCTGTGTACCACTTGTTCCTACACTATTGACAATCACTCTGTGGTAACAGAGACTAAGCATGACCCAGTTAGATGCCACGAGTCAATTACTGGATTCTTCTCCACATAGATGATACACCTAGACTGGCCTTTGAAGTACCTATTTTCGTTGATTTTAAAATCCAGTTACACCAGGCGGGCGGTGGTGGCGCACACCTTTAATCCCAGCACTCGGGAGGCAGAGGCAGGTGGATCTCTGTGAGTTCGAGGCTGGGCTGGACCGACAGCCTCCAAAACAATACAGAGAAACCCTGTCTCGTAAAAACCAAAAAAAAAAAAAAAATCCAGTTACACCATAACCATTCATGTACTGACTAGATAAGAGGAAGACGCTGACTGCTTTGACCTGGAAGCAGGTGTCACCATAACAGTTTACCATCTGGCCACATTGCTAGCCTAAGGGATAATCCAGAGAAACAGCAAGCTCCAGACCCCTCATCTGCAGAGACCGTAACATCCTGCTCAGTGTGGGAACAGCAGCCTCCATCCAGCAGCAGCCCTGATGGACGACGCCCCGTTCTCAGCCTCCCTCACCAACCGGCACTGGCACACAGCAAGGCCACAAGCACTCCAATTCAGCCTTCTGCTGCTGGAATCAAGATGCACTGGCCTCGTCACACTTAAATCTGGGTGGACTTCACCACAAATAACTTGAAGCTCATGAAAAGCAAGATCAACCAGAAATACCATAGTTCATGAGCTGGATTTAGCTAATGTGTTCTTCAGTAACCTGGGTTGTGAATTTCACAATGTCCCAAATTAGACTTATCCAAAAATTTCACTGACATTTTATATCTTAGAATTAGTAGCAGCTAACATTGCTATTATACAAGATATAATTATATGATTGCTATAAGATATATTCCTACTATAATTAAATTCTGTTCAAAAATGACAGTCTGAATTAATGAGAATAAAACGGAAACAGGTAACACACAAATTAACCAAGGGAAAAGCAGAAAAAATAACTATTTATAAAATAGGCTTCCTTTTATCTTATGAGTTTTTCTTTCCGCATAGGTGTGTTATGAGTATATGTGTGTGTTATATGTGCATGTATGTGTTATGGGCACATGTGTGTGCTAGGGATGCATGTGTGTGTTATGGGTGTATGTGTGTGTTATATGTTCATGTGTGTGTTATGGGTGCATGTGTGTGTTAGGGGTGCATGTGTGTGTTATGGGTGCATGTGTGTGTTATATGTGCGTGTGTGTGTTATGGGTGCATGTGTGTGTTAGGAGTGCATGTGTGTGTTATGGGTGCATGTGTGTGTTATATGTGCGTGTGTGTGTTATGGGTGCATGTGTGTGTTAGGGGTGCGTGTGTGTGTTAGGGGTGCATGTGCACGCTGATGTCTTCAGTTGGTTTCCATCTGTTATCGAGACAGCCTCTTATTGGAACCCAGAGCTCACTAGTTCAGCTAGTCCAGCCAGCCAGCTCATCCTGGGGATCTCCTGTTTCTGTTTCCAGCGCACTAGGGTTGCAGGAGGGCTGCCAAGTCCACTCAGCACGAGAGCTGGAGACCTGAACTTCAGTCATCAAAGTTTGTACAGCAAATGCTGAACTCGCTGAACCCTCTCTCTGGCCCCTCCTTTTATATCAGTAACTTCTGTACACAATTAAATCTGTCCAACACTAGTTTGAACACTTGTGCTTGTGTAATAATATACCTATGGCAATTGATTAAATTTCACCACCCACAGACAGAAACACCAGAAGTCATGCAGGAGAGAACCCCCTACACTTCATTTCTGGCTGAGCTACCAAGCAACCCACAGTCCTTTCTTCTTTCTTCACTTGGCAGCCCAGGCTGCTTTCACAACCAACTCAGCTGGCCTACGAATTCATACCTGTGCACCAGTCAGGGCTGTCACAGATGTGTCATTAAAATAAAGCTGTGGGCCGGGCGGTGGTGGCGCACGCCTTTAATCCCAGCACTCAGGAGGCAGAGGCAGGCGGATCTCTGTGAGTTCGAGGCCAGGCTGGACCGACAGCCTCCAAAACAATACAGAGGAACCCTGTCTCGTAAAAAACCAAAAAAAAAAAAAAAATCCTTCAATAAAATAAAGCTGTGGAATAAACCGTTTTTCTTCAGTCCTCCTAAAGCTCTACTCAGAACTGAGTTTTAGCTACACACAGCACACAATGTAACTGTGACAAGCCCCTCCGACATGACACACCTAGACCACAGTTGGCCTACCTCCTCATCACGCCACTTTCTCTTTCTCAACAATCAATGCAGTCATCTTCACTACGGCATCTGTGGCTCTGCAGCCTGGGATGGAACTCAGGACCTTACATATGCTAGGCAAGTGCTCTAGCACCGAGCTATCCTCCAGGCCTCATTATTGCATCTCCATGCATGAAAATACAGAATTCCCATAAACTAACAGAGCAGTTAATATGGATCCTAAATAATTTGCTGAGATACTACACGCTTTACACATTAACCACTACTCAGGACACAAGCCGAGGAGAAAGGTCACTCTGAATATAGTAGAAGATTAAATTTAGGAACAACTGTGCTCTAATGGATCAAAGTCAAACATGGGGACCATGAGTCAAAGAAACCTCCCTAGCAGCTCTCAGTCCACAGAAGAATCACGTGAGGCACTCTGTGAATGTGGCTTCTGTGGAATCATCACAGCACGGATGTGACTTACCGACAGAAGGAACAGTCATGAGGCTACTCTGCAGCAACCACTAGAGATGGATTTTAGAGCCCAATCAGACCATGCTCAGCAAAGAGCCCCCAAAATAAAAAGGAATGCAATTTACTTCCCCTAGCATTTCAGATGCAGAAATGAGTAAGTCTCAGCGGTTCTGCGGTCAGGAGGCTTTACTCAATCCTAAAGGAAGGCAGCTTAGCACAGACATGTAAAGATGACCCCTCTAGCCAAGCTTCGGTAATGTGGCAGGAGACAAGGTCTGTCTTTTTCAACGCTGAGTGAAAGCCACGAACAATGCGACAGCTATCGACTCATCAGCTTAAATGAGCACTAAATACCAAATTTCATCTAAGTAGGAAAAATACGATTCCCTGAAAATATACTTTATGCTTCCTTTCAAATTATCCTAAATTAGTTGCTACAGTCTAAGAATAATGGCGTAAAATGAACAATTCAGTGCTTGCTGAAACCTGTGACAGAACAAATGATATTTCTAAGAATTCTTAAAATAATAGAGCATTTCAGCTCTCATTAATAATTATCTGAAACATAGTCTTGGCTTAAGCAACTCATTCAGTGTGAGTATATCCTAACAGCACAATTACTTTGAACCTTAGTTTTTAGAAAAGGAAGTCAGTTGGAAACAGTAAAATATCCAGCAATCCAAACAGTTGTGAGCATTACACACAAGTACACAGAATGATCTTACAGTGGCGATCGGTCCATCGACATGGTAGTCCAGGCTGAAGACATCCCATCCGGTGTCACCTGGAGAGACCTAACGTAATAAAACAACCAATAATAGAAAGGCTTGTTCTTATCGCTGAAGAACCTGTTAACTGCTCAAAGAACAGGCAGTAAAACAGTGTACAGGTTTCAAGCCAGTAAGCACTCTGCAGTGTGTGACCGTGGAGATCTGCCTCCTCCTGAGGCATGTACCTACAGGGCTGAGAAGCAGTGAAGCACATCACATGTGCTTTGCGGAGACCCAGACATGTTCAAAGTTTAGATCACATGTGCTCTGCAAGACTCAGACATGTTCAAAGTTTAGATCACATGTGCTCTGTGAGACCCAGACATGTTCAAAGTTCATATCTCATGTATTCAGACATGTCTAAAGTTCAGAACCTCTTTAGGACAAAACCACACTGCCTCCTGTCAGGCTCTAAGCCTCAAGAAGCCTGCATTTCAATGAACCGGTGGGTTCTAACAGTGCCACAACCCATCAGTGAAGACCCATGTGCACATCCTCACCTCCAAGCATGGCCTTCTGCCCTACCACCTCCACCAGTGGTCTGACTGTGCGCATCACCTCCAGCGAGCTATCAGATGTGGCGCACCTCGCTAAGCATCTGTGATGTCCCCATGCTCTGTGGAACTGTTGCATGCACAGCAGCCAGCTTGGGAGCTGTGCCCTTAATAAGATATGTGGCTTAAGGAGAGGAACTTGCCTCTTCTAACACAGGGAGAGCATACCCAGAACGTTTGGTTTCCAGGAATGACCAGACTTGTGCTTGACACAGTAGGAAGACACTGGAGAGGACACTGGGACTCAGCGGCCCCCAGCAGCCCCACGTGCCCCCGGCAGCCCCACGTGCACCTCAGAACCCTCACATACCTCCAGCAGCCTCACATCTAGCCTCCTGAGGATCTCGGGGCTGTCAAACTGGGCATTGGTGGCTCTAACAGCAGTTTCAAGAATCCCCGTCAAGTTATGCTGATACAAAGTCGTTGCTGGGCGAACAAGTTCTGGTCTTAAGAAACATGTTTAAAATTAAAGTTATTGTTATTGGAATTTTTAAAACAATAAGAATTAAAAAGTAAGTTCAGAAACTGAAAAGACAAATGGGATAGATAAATGTAGTTGTAAAAGCATTATAGTGCTCCCAGCAACTGTGCTGTGGTCTCAGGATTCTTAGACATACTTTAAAAGAGTGTAACGTGTAACTCCAAAACACTGTGTGTGCCCACTCATTGTAAAGACAACAAACCAATCTGCTCCGAGCACACGCACCATGACTGGGAACGTTTTACTGCCTGCTGAGTGCATCTTTCTCCTACCTCTGGGCTTAGCATCTATTAAAATACCTTTAACAAACTCTAACTCTTTCATAAGAAAAGCTTCATGATGCTAACGGCATACAGGGCTGTAGAAAGCACATTCTTAAAATACTGAAAACATTAATCTTCATTCAACTTACACTAAAACTACTTCTTACATTGCTACACATTTTGATGGCCTATGAGTGGGATTATTATAATTTCCTGCAGAGACCTGTTATGTCTACACAAGTATAGACACCACGGCTCCAAAGGGCCCAGCAGTGTCACCATCACGCTTCACTGGTAAGGGCTGTGCTTCCAAACATGCAGCGCCCGCTCATCTGGCTGTGTGAGCATCTCAGCTGCGCCTGCGCAGTGCGGGGCAGAGAGACGAGAGGCTAGCAGGAGACATGATGGCTCTCCCTTTACACTTAAACCACAGCTGAGAGACAGACACTGCACAGGCAGACGGCACTTCTTGGAGGGGCAGACAGGGCCCTGCAGAAGAGGAAGAAGGGACCTGAGATGCTCCCAGACCTCTAACCCTGCGCTGCCTGCACGCGTGTCCACTCGGCACACCCCACACTCTGTGGACTTCCTCACGCTCGAGAGAACATCTTCCCTCAACACCTCCTCGCCACACTCTCTCTAACTCTCTGAGAAAGCTCCCTCACTTCTGGTGTGGAAATGCTCTGCTGCGAGGCTACCAAGCATCCACCCCAGCCAGTGGCCCGCTCTACCTCCACCCCAGCCAGTGGCCCGCTCTACCTCCACCCCAGCCAGTGGCCCGCTCTACCTCCACGCCAGCCAGTGGCCCGCTCTACCTCCACGCCAGCCAGTGGCCCGCTCTACCTCCACCCCAGCCAGTGGCCCGCTCTACCTCCACCTCCACACCAGCCAGTGTCCTGCTCTACCTCCACACCAGCCAGTGGCCCGCTCTACCTCCACCTCCACACCAGCCAGTGTCCTGCTCTACCTCCACCCCAGCCAGTGGCCTCCACCCCAGCCAGTGGCCCGCTCTACCTCCACCCCAGCCAGTGGCCCACTCTACCTCCACCTCCACACCAGCCAGTGTCCTGCTCTACCTCCACCCCAGCCAGTGGCCCGCTCTACCTCCACACAAACTTCCCGGGAACGAAATGGGACAGCTGGGGACTGGACCTCCAGGGAAGTCAGACAAAGCTAACCTTGAGGTCACAGGGCCAAAATATAGCTTCTTTAGCACAGCCAAGGTGTAGAGGTAACTCGCCATTCTTTGTCCTAAGAGGAAAGTTTAACTGTGTATCCTAAAGGGAACACTGATTCACAGCGAGTGACAACACCCTTCAAATGCCTCAGTGAAAACCCTGCCCTGCTGTGACCACACCGTGACCACACGCGGCCCACCCACTCGTCATCAGGCCTGACTGGAGTCCTGAGCTGCAACCAGGCACGGGTACCCTCCACAGGGAGCACAGTGACAGGATGATACTTTGTCAAGCTGCACAAACACGTGACCTAAAAGGTCAAATTTAAAATATGTATTTATCAAACTAACTTCAAACTGAAGCCACAACTACCTGTGACTACTGCCCAAATCCACCCACCCAGGGAGCTACTGCACATGTGACAGTGCTCATGTCACAGCCACATGTCACAGTGCTCACGGGGACATGAGGCTTCCCCATGAACTCAGCAAGACACACATTTGATGGCCTACTGACAACTGAGAAAAAAAAGTAAGGGATTTAACCCCACCAAAAACTGTACCTATGTAAGTTTGTTTTAAACACAGACTTTGCAAGAATTCAACTCATTTCCTCCTGATGTCACTTACTCCTTTAAGGAAAAATCGTTAGGTCTCTATCATGTTAAAGACATTGCACACTTCAAAGATGGAGTTTCTCACTTTAGCAAATCCATTAGGTGCCTTATGAAGTCTCCTTGGCCGAGAAGCAGGTACCGTCGCATGGCCTGCATGTGTTCCAGCAAGCTGTATTTCTTGTTGAGGACATCCAATAAGTATTTGCTGGTCTCGAAATAAGCAGCATCGATTTTCCCTTGAAATGTATTTTCTAAGTCTGTGAATAAATCTCCAGCTGTGGAAACAGAAGGGGAAGGCATACATCCATGTGTCACATTGACCTTAACAAAGGAACCAGAGCCAAGCCATCAGTGTAGACCCCACCCAACAACAGTCAGTGAAGAGGCCAGTGTGCCCCTGCACCAAGAGCTGATGCTGGCACTTGATTTCCAGGAGGAAGAGCCCCAGAACTGCCTGTAAGCTCAAGGACCACAAGGCAGGCTGTAACAGAGGTTAAGTTTCACTAACTTGCTGTCTCACGGCCACATCCGAGTATCAGAGTCCCAACAGAACTGGGAGTCCCCAGGAGACCACCTATAGCGCTTGTACGTTCTCACCATGATGGAAATGCCATAACTCCAGCACTCCTCTTCCATCTCTTAAACAGTTATCCTCCTTTCCCCAGGCCAGCTCTGGATCCCATCTCTCCCAGGACTACCCAGAGGATACATGGAAGTCTGCAAGCAAGCCACGTGTGTGAGACACTGTGGCTCTCAGAATTGCACAGGCTGTCTCCTGGCCTCGGACTGGGCTTGCTCTTAGGCATCATGGAGAGACAGGTGCCCCCCAAATCTCTAAAGCTGCCCCAGCCTTTGGCTGGAGCTCTTGTGCACCACTTCCAATACAGCATCTTATGCAAAGTAAAAGGGCCAAGATGACAAGAGTCCTGGGAAACTGGAAACCCTGAGGCCGGGGCAGGCAGGAAGCAGAGAAGAGGAGGAGGGAGGAGGAACAGAGTTCCACCAGCCGACAAGAGAGCCTTCAAAGCGCAGGCCGAAACTGACCTCTGAAGGCCCCGAGTCATGAGGCTAACCTGCCTTCCATCTGCTGTATTTACTATCCCTTTGTCATTAAGGGGAATAAAAATACAATGAAGACTACTGAGGAGGAAATGATTAACTCTACTCCAATGCCACTACCTAAACTCCATATCTGAAAAAAACCTGAACACCCACATAGCAAAAGATTATTTCATAATGTACATGCATACTCTGTATGAAAGTATTTTAGTAACCCAGGTGATCTACAGATGCTACAGAATAAAGAGTCTTAGCAACACGTATCACCACCAGGGTCTCTACCATTGTCTCACGATCTCACGACACCACCGCAATGACCATCCATGATCACCATCCCCATCCCTTCCATTACCAGCATCAAATTAGCCATACCTTCACGGGGTGACTCTGCAGCCTTAGTCCCGGCTATCATTTTTGTAGTTGGTGTCTGATCATGACAAACTTGGTGCAAGAAATTTATTGACTTTCCTATCAAAAGGATCTAAAAAGGAAAATAAGCTATGATCACCTTTATATAAGTTAGTGATCTAAACATTTCTAACATTCACGCAGTACATATTAGCTACTGATTTAAAAACACAGGACACGAGCACTGAATCTCTATCAAATGAGTTCTAGAAGCTAAAAACCACACAGACAAACATGTATCAGCACAGTCCATTAGCAAAACACAACAAAACTTCTTTACCTGAAAATTAGTTTCTGTCACATAGCTCAAGCAGCCTGAGTAATCACAAATCAATAAGGGCACAGTGTCTTAGCCCTACCTTTCTGGACTGGTCCATCGTAATGAAGGAAGGGATCATCGATTTCCTCAATGTGTACTTGTCATGCCACAGTCGGTCAGTCTTAACGGTTGGATCTGATGCCACAAAAAACTAAGAGTAAAAGAGAGCACTGAGCATTAGAAACATGTGTGAAAAATATTAGTTACTACTAACAAAAGAAATTATTCTGAAGTTATTTTATAAGTAAGTTCTCCAGATACTAGGAGTCCACTCACTTATACAATAAGCCTGTGTGACAAAGCATTCTGGACAGAGAGCTAAGTTGATTGTGTTCCCAGATGTTTAAAGCCAAACTACAACAAAAAGCTGTCCCTCTCCTTGAAGACTTAGGAGCAAACCTCAGCTGAGTATCACTGAAGCTTCTCTGGGGCAGCCTCCAGGATAGACCCATGTCCTGAGGGCTTCTGCATGTGTGTGGAATTCTGAGCATGGAATCAACATGGAACTCCAGAGCTGTCTTAGCACTCAACCCATGTCTAGTTCCCCCAGTTTACATGTCCCTGACCACCTCCACATCACAGAGTGCACACACAGGCGGGGTGAGCAGCACCTGAACGCACACACACACACACACACACACACACACACACACACACGCGCGCACGCACACGCGCACGCACACGCACACGCACACAGCCACTGACCGTGGTGCCCACAGCTCACTCACAGGACATACCAGCCAAGGCGCACCACAGGGAGAGACTTCTTCATGTGACTCCCCTCTTCTACCTCATCCAGATTACAGTTCACCTTCCCCCTCCCACACCACATCCCAGAAAGGAAAAGATCCAGCTGCCATTGCTCTAGTGTATCTACACCACAAAGAGGCTACTTCCCCTTTAGCCACAAGGCTTAGTACAACTGTTTTGATGAGTGAGGGATGCTCAATTTGCATGTGTAACTCCCCACATATGTCCACGGACTGTGGGGACAGCACCCCTGCCAGCAGGGTACCCTGCACTCTGCACCCTTAGCTAAATAAGGGTTAGCATACTGCCACAATGCTAATCCCCTTTGGTGTTTTCCTCCTGTGAACTGTCTTTTCTGTCCAGCATACCTTCCTATCTTGACTTTTATTAGTATATAGATTCTTTACACAGTAGACATTTAAAATTGGGAATCATGCATATTACATATTCAGCTTTCCAAAGTTAACAGTTGTCAGTGTTCGCAGTATGTTCCAGGTTTTTTGTTTGCCCCATTCTGTTAGTTATTATTGTCGTTGCCATTACGGCTTTGGGCTTCCCAACTCTCACACAATCTTCCCATTTCCAGATTACAGAAATGACCTTCAATGTATTATTACCATTCTATTTTCATTATTTTGTATTATTTCTATTATGTTATGCTAAATAAAATATTATCTTTTATTGATAAAATCTTTTTGATTGAAGTATGTTATACTTCTAATATGCTATTAAAATGTCTGGGATAGTGGTGCATGTTTTAACGCTAGCAATTGGGAGGCAAGCAGATCTCTGCAAGTATTAAGACCAGTCTGGTCTACATAGTAAATATCCTACTTCAAAAACAAACAACTCCAAAGCTTGAAACTATGAAATGTTTTAGTTCTAACAGTGGTTAGACAATCACACAATGGATGAATAAAGCCAGTTTTGTTGGGAAAATGCAAAAAGAGCAAGTGACTATGTCAATGATCCATAGTGATCATGTAACCACTAAAATTAAAGTTTCTTACTAATTGTCACTAATCTCCATGAACTTGAGGAAGAGCACTAACCTTTCCAGGAAAAAACAAAATGCAAATTTATTTACAAATACAGGTCATAGGAACCGCTAGTCAGGATTTCAAAGAACACTTTAAGAACTTGGTGAAGAATAATTTAATGTCAGAAAGTGATACTCATTATCTACTTCTAAGAAAAAATTATGTATGCCATGATACACAGTCCAGTTGAAACCAAGTAAACACAAATTTTACTACTCATGAACAGACTGCTAACAAAATTTAACTTTCCCTGCACAAATAGTGTGCAAATAAGAAAAACTGGTAATTGATACCAGCTAAGCTTTCTGTTATTTTGGGTTTTTAAATAGCATCATTCTCTCAGAACAGTTTTTCTTCTGCAGAAATCCACTGCCAAGCTGTGTAACCATCAGTGATAATGAATGAGGTCTCCCATTGATTTTGTAGGTCAAGGCCAAGCTTAAGGATGCTGGCGTTCATGTGACCACATGGAAAGGATCATCTGTTTTCAACTAACTAATCTTTCTTACACCTCTTTACTGTATATTATATAACTAAGGCAGCTTGGGGAAACAAACACTCTGCTCTGATGAAGTTACCATGCAACACTTACTGAAATTAACCCTGATGCAAACAAGAAAAGATTACAAACTCACCATGAGCATCTCTCCGGTTACCTTCACCGTGCTATGACTGCCCTTTGCTTGCCATTCAACAGATTAGATTAATTGTGTATAAATTGTATTTCTCTGTTATTCACTTAAACACAAGAGCTAGTTTTTACAGACAGCATATCAATTTATCCTGATGGCTGGAGTACAGCTGGGTTTCTATCAGTAAGAACAATAAGAAATTTTAATTTAAACCATTAAAAAAAAAAACCTCCCAGACAATTCAGTCATCTTTGGAAGTCATGAACACATTGCTTCATCTAGGGCCCAGGAGCATGCCGTTGCTCTGCCAGCAGCTAGCAGTGAGCACAAAGGGCGTACTCATCTCTAGAATACAATGAACTCTGCGAGACGTATATGGTGGCAGAAGAAAGAACCAAGGTCAGCATATAATTGCAATAAGCCTTCATTATATTGATGTATTTTCCCTTCAAGGTCCTTTAATTTCTACCATTATGTCAAACACTGAACGAATCTAGGAAAAAAAACAAAAATGTCACTGTACCCTGATTTCTCATTAACTGCTAGACAAATGTGCACTCCCCATCCCAAAAACAGGAGCAAAGGGGAGATTTTCTTAGCATACAGCTTAGTTCCTAGGAGTCATATACATCAGCACAGACCACAGACGCTCCCACACCAACGTGCCTGCTATGGCAGCCGCGACTCAGCTTAGTACTTAGGAGCTCATGGCACTTTCAAAGGGGGCACAATCCAGTCAGCTTCCCTGAGTCACGAAGGTCATGGACCAGGTAAATTCTCTTAGGACTATAGATGTGGGCACCAGGTTGGAGCTTCCTTGGCTAAATTTATCCCTAAGTATTCTGTGTGTTTGATGTGAGTAGAGCTGTTTTGTTTCCTGTCTGCTGCATTTACTGAGTGTAGAGAAACAGACGACGTTTGTCGCTGACTGCCGGGCTGCTAGCTTGCGAACCTTAGTAATCGGACATGGCTGTGCCCCTTTCCAGTGCACATGCACAGTGCACGCTCCAGCTTCCTGGACGCTAAGATCACGCCATCTGGAAGGCGGTAAGTTTATTTCTGCCTTTCTTTTCTACCCAGTTGGATTCTTCTTCATTCCTTTTCTGTGAGTGTGCGGCACAATGCCGAGGAGGAGTGGCGATGGTGGATTCCCTGTCTTGGTTCTCATCCAGCGAGAAGGTGAATGGCCTCTCACCAGTCACAGGCATTAGCCGTCACTGCTCCAGAAACAAAGTTCCTTTATGGTCAAGGCCTCAGTATTAAATCGTCAAGTTGTGTTGAATGCCACCAAATGATTCTCTAGCATCAACAGAGTAGACTGTGGCTCCCACCTTTGTTACTGGGGTAAATCCCCTTGCTATAATAGACAGCGTTTTCAATACGCTTGAATTCTGCTTCCTGGTATTTAGTGGAGGCTTTCCACATCTATACTATACTATACTAAGAGATGTGGTCATGCATTTGTCTTGGGTGGTGCTACAGTAGCCTCATAAAACAGACTTTGCTTTCCTTCCTATTGTACATCCTGAAGTTTGAGAAGGCCTGGTGTGAATCTGTAGCACACTCACCCAACAAGCATCTCATCAGCTCATTTTATGTCTTTCTCCAGGGATCTTCTCCATCACTAACAGCACTGGCCTGCTGGAGGTCAGAACACATTCCTGTTTCCTCGTGACTCAACCTGGGCAATTATGCAATCTGGGAACTCTCCCGGGTTTTACTTAAGAGGCATCTCCTTTCTCCATTTCTGCATGAGACTTTCACTGGCTGCACAATTCCCATGACCTTACTCCACACACCGCCACCTTCTGGCCATCTCATGGAAAGGCAGCTGCTGAGCTCCTTGCCGGCTGCCGTAGACTTTCCTGTCTCTGGCTCTCAACAGTTCTATTGTAAGATGCCTCGTTGTTCTCTATGGACCTGTTCATTACGTTTCTCATCATGGCACAGGCTCAAGCTGACTTTTCCCTTCCTTCCTTGTTCTGTTAACTGGCTGGCCTCATCTCAGTTCCAGTCAGTGGGAGTGTCTCTTCTCTCTGCTCAGGTCCGGTGTAGAGCTATCTTAGACTACTGCTGTGACAATGACACAGCTTAAGAAAGGAACAGTTATCCTGGTCATGGTTCAGACAATAGTCCGCAGTGGCGGGCAGCATGCAGAGCACACAATGTCACCCTCACTGGCTTTCTCTGTTCCCCTCTTGTCGAGTCTGGGCCCCCAGCCCATCTCTGGGGTGCTGCTGCTCACAGGCTACTAACTAGTCCTACTAGCCAATCCTCGCTGGGCCCTTCTTCCCAGACACACTCACCAGACACTTCTCAGGTCACTCAGGCTGAGCGTCAACACTGACCACAGGAGCCAGGCATTCCCAGCTCACAATTCTACTTGACTCCTTCCCAGTTCCTCTGTGCCAGGATCTGCACCCTCACCTGAGGCCTGAAGACTCTCTTCGCTATGCAGACATTCCATAAACTTCATGAAATCAGTGACTACACAGCTCACACACAGCCACTCAGTCAGCACCTGAAGAAATCCAACTTCACAACTAAATTATAACTCACTTTGATCATGCTGAGGAAGAACTAGCTTATGCAGAGACTAAAAAAGGAAAATCCTCAAAATTTTATTACATAACAATTAAATACACAATGTAATTCCCTAAGCTACTGACTTTGTATGATAAACCTATTATTTGAAGTTAATCTTCCCAAAAGTGACTTAAAACTTAAATGAAAACTATTTATAGCGTTCACCACACAATATGAGGTATCAGGGACAGGAGATGGCCAATGTCATCCAGTATTCCAGACGGAGACAGCTTGGGCGAATCTTGTCACTGAGTATAGTGACAGGAGATGGCCAACGTCATCCAGTATTCCAGACGGAGACAGCTTGGGCGAATCTTGTCACTTGCTGTCTCACTCTGGCCCTGACCAGGCCCGACCTCAATGCAGATCGAGGCGAGGGACGCTGCGTGAGGTGACTCAGCAGCAATGGAGCAGGCTCCAGGCCACAGCACAGTGAACGCAGGGACAAGCACAGCAGCCCTCCTCACAAAGACCACCCTGCACCTCACGCAGACGGAGCCGTGGCCTGTCAGTCATCCCTCACAACAAAGGGGCCAGGCAAACAGAGGGCCAGGGCGCGAGGGTCGCTTAGGCAAAGGAACTGTCAGTCAAACAGCGAGGGGCCTTGGGCTTGCAGGTGCCCTGTGTAAATCCAGGGTTACGCACTAGCTTCGGACTGGTGAGGAGGTGTGAGAAGACTGCCTCTCTGTACTCAACAGACAAAGGTACCCATTCAGTAACTTACAAAACCCGGGCCAGAGAGAAGGCTCAGTGGGTGAGGTAAACAAGCAAGGCGGGCGGGGGGGGGGGGGGTCAGAGAGAGCAGGTACTGCAATGGCAGAGTTTGAGTCTCACCACCCATATACTGGGTGGCTCACAACTTCCTGTAACTCCACCTCCAGGGCAGCCAAAGCCCTCTTCTGACTCTGGGGACACACACATACACATACACACACACACACCCAAACACACACACACACACACACACACACACACACACACACACACATTTTAAAATAAAATAAGGTTCTTTTTTTTCCTTTACCTGATAGTCCTTTGCATATCCCCCCCCCCCAGACCCATACCCTTTCTCTCTGTTAGAAAACAAATGGGCATCTAGAAAATAATAATAAAGGACCTGGGAGGAGTTGAGGGAGGGGCACTACAATTACAGTAGTCCAAGAAAAAATAACAATACCATAAAAACAAACAAAATCTGGTGTAGTAGCACATACTTGCAAACTGAGTACTGAAAAGAGAAAAAGGCCGACTCCCAGGACACGCTGGCAGGCCAGCCTAGTCTATTCAGCAAGTTCCAGGTCAGTGAGAGACCTTGTCTCAAAAGTGGAGGTCGAAGTCGTCTGAAGAACAACACGAGACTAACTTCCAGCTTACACATGCGCACGCCCACACGCATGCAGGTACGCACACTAAGTCAAATCTTACACATGCGCACGCCCACATGCATGCAGGTACGCACACTAAGTCTTGCTCACATCCCCAGCAGTCAGGCATCTGCAGAAGACAACCCCATGCTACACCACAGTAAATAGTATCTGTGCCGCACATTGCAGAAATCCAGAAAGAAGCCCACAGATGTAGGCTCATGGTGGGACATTTACCTAGCAAGCATGTGGCCTGGATCCAACCTCCCCTCCCCCAAGACACACCTCTCTTGTACCCACTTGCGTGTTTTGTACCCACGAAAGCAGTGGCGTTTTGGTGACGAATGCTGCATTTTGCATGGCATCTATGCATTTCTCGACCTCTTAGCATGTCTTAATACATGATACTTTCTATTTCTTAGTGCTACTGACACTTCTGAGTGTGATATCCCTAGCCCTGTTCCCCAACAACTACAAAGTCCTCTGTGTTTGCTGCATGGTTCTGTGTGTTGCACCACACCAGAACTGCATATATTTTGAGAGGAAAATAAGCGCGAATGAATTAGCCTCATTCAAATCACCGACACCACAGCTGACCAAGCTTACACAATGACCACATGAAGAGACGGCCACCATAAGCTGCGTCCCCGGGCCCCACGGAGACCAGGGGGTGCCCTGGTCAGTCAGCTAGTGAGCCTGGACATGCATGTCCTCCTTGCTGAGCTCCCAGCTCTGAAACTGGGAGAACAGCTTCCCACTAACCATCTATCTGTGCTGACCACAAAGGACAGTGCCAGTTCTGAATGGCTTCAAGTGAGGTGCAGGCACAGCCCTGTTCAGAGGAAATGATAACGGTTGAGACAGACCACACTGGAGAAGGCGGTGCCCATGTCCCTTAGCCCCCAGCCTTGGTGCTCACTTCATGGTAAGTGTCCTCCAGTTCCCCGTCATAGATCCATCGGTAGAGGAAGCTCAGCACAGGGTGAGACACGAGGCTCAGAATGTGCTGCACCAGGGACTTCATGTAGGGGTCGCCCGTCTTTGTGTAGGCATGGACAGCAGAGGCCAGCTCACCGCCTTTCCGTCCTAGGGGAATGAGGAAAAAAACACACAGAAATAAATACCCAAATTTGAATTCCTGGCACAAACCAGTCACTTAACACTAAACCAAAGACAGGAAGTAGCAGAGATGGAGTGCATGTGCAGTCAGCAAGGACTCCTTGCTGCTCCTGAGCAACAGCGGCAGCATGCAGTGCAGAGGCCCAGGCATCAAGACTCAGTTTCTGCCTGTGTACACACTCAAGGAGTCAGCCAAGGAGTTTTTCAGTTGTAAAAGGGACCAAGAGTGACCAGCTGCCCAGTCTAGACACTTGAGATTCACATTTCACACTGCAATTTAGTGCAAGCAAAGGGACTAAGGACCAGTAATGAAAAGAAAGGCTTGGGGTGTGGTGCTCACACTCTGGGTGTGGTGCTCACACTCGGGGTGTGGTGCTCACACTCGGGGTGTGGCCCGACTCCCTGCCAGTGGCAGTGCAGTCTGACACTGTTCAGCAGTTAGGGCCCAGCAGGACCCTGTGGAATACGCCCAAGTGGCAGAATGGCTTCCGGCAATGCAAACAGTTGTTGCTGCTGTACCAGAAGCTGGGGTTACACGGCCCTCGGTCTTAACACAGACCACTGTGGTGAGCAAGTGGGCTGATGACAGACACCTGGGGATCCAGGAGCGGTTCTTACAGCAACGTCTGCCAAAGACCAAACAGCACAGACAAGACTGCTTCAGGACAGTTGCCGGACTTCAGTGGCCAACTACCTACTCAAGAGGTGAGGAACCCCCGAGGAACACAGCAGGGACCCCGCTACCTACTCAAGAGGTGAGGAACCCCGAGGAACACAGCAGGGACCCGGCTACCTACTCAAGAGGTGAGGAACCCCCCCTCCGAGGAACACAGCAGGGACCCCGCTACCTACTCAAGAGGTGAGGAACCCCCCCCGAGGAACACAGCAGGGACCCCGCTACCTACTCAAGAGGTGAAGAACCCCGAGGAACACAGCAGGGACCCGCTACCTACTCAAGAGGTGAGGAACCCCCCCTCCGAGGAACACAGCAAGGACCCCGCTACCTACTCAAGAGGTGAGGAACCCCCCCCTCCGAGGAACACAGCAGGGACCCGCTACCTACTCAAGAGGTGAGGAACCCCCCCCCCCGAGGAACACAGCAGGGACCCGCTACCTACTCAAGAGGTGAGGAACCCCCCCCTCCGAGGAACACAGCAGGGACCCCGCTACCTACTCAAGAGGTGAGAAACCCCCCACCCCTGAGAAACACAGCAGGAACCCCGCTACCTACTCAAGAGGTGAGGAACCCCGAGGAACACAGCAGGGACCCGGCTACCTACTCAAGAGGTGAGGAACCCCCCCCTCCGAGGAACACAGCAGGGACCCCGCTACCTACTCAAGAGGTGAGGAACCCCCCCCCCGAGGAACACAGCAGGGACCCCGCTACCTACTCAAGAGGTGAAGAACCCCGAGGAACACAGCAGGGACCCGCTACCTACTCAAGAGGTGAGGAACCCCCCCTCCGAGGAACACAGCAAGGACCCCGCTACCTACTCAAGAGGTGAGGAACCCCCCCCTCCGAGGAACACAGCAGGGACCCGCTACCTACTCAAGAGGTGAGGAACCCCCCCTCCGAGGAACACAGCAAGGACCCCGCTACCTACTCAAGAGGTGAGGAACCCCCCCCTCCGAGGAACACAGCAGGGACCCGCTACCTACTCAAGAGGTGAGGAACCCCCCTCCGAGGAACACAGCAGGGACCCCGCTACCTACTCAAGAGGTGAGAAACCCCCCACCCCTGAGAAACACAGCAGGAACCCCGCTACCTACTCAAGAGGTGAGGAACCCCCCGAGGAACACAGCA